>NC_142835.1:0-677900 GCF_057945365.1 Rhopilema esculentum
TTTCGGAAAAAAGATTCGTGCCCTTTTTATTCGTTTTGGCCCCCCCCCCTGTTGAAACATGCGTCCGGCGGCCCTATGGTAGCGCCTTGCCCAAAATGTATTATTTGCTGGGTCAAAGATTTTCCGATGTTTTTCTCGCCATATAGGAGGGCAATATTAGCCTCTCCTAAAAAGAATGTAACGAAAAATGAGATACACCGATCAAGAAGCAAAATATGTTTTTGGATTTTTTTCTTTTTGAGCAAATCTTTATAGGGACAAATACATAGCAGTTCTCTCAACTGCACCATACATTTATTATAGTAAAATAATCTAATTTTATGCATATTTTTAAGCTTTCCTAGATGCTTTCTAACATGTTTTTGAGAATTCTGTAGACTTGCAGAAGCAGATGGGCTAGGCTGAAGCAACAAGTAGTTACGAATTTTTTTCCTTCTTTTCGTGACAGAGTAGGAAGTTTGAAGCAGCTAAAATAGTAGCATGACATCCGTTCTGATTACACTTGTACTTGTATTAGCCATCAGACAAAAAAAGAAATGGAAAGGATAATAGTAATTATACCATTTTGCCTACGCTCAATACTACTTCTTGAACGTCTAAAAAGCCTTGCCAACGTGAATGCTATGGCTAATGAAACTGCTGGGCGATTGCACTTGAAATAACTTGTTAGATTGAAGATACTGAAATGAAAAAAGTATTTAGAGAGAAACTTTATCTGGACATTTTCATAAGTAGGCAAGACATTGTTAAGTAAAAGTTTAATTACGTTAAAACGTTTTTAAACATCTTCAAATCAAAATTATTCACAGTACACTAATATTGGTGCATGGTCCACTGATATCAATCATGAAATCTACGTCAATTTTTAAGATTTGCAAGAGATTTTGTAACCTTTTCAGTAGTGTACTCGTGTTTTGCTTTGCAAATGGTCATTGCTCGGAGAAGTTTCAGATGAAAAGCTTCAATGTGTTCTAAATTTGTTTGTTTTTTAAAATATATTTGTTTAATGGTATAAGAAAGCTATCTTTATTGCAATAAATATTCTGAAAAATTGAGAAATATAGCTCACTTTCTATTAATTTTAGTGCATTTCCTTCGTTGACACAGCAGCTCTACATCAGGATTTCGAGCATGACCATATACAGCATTTCGTTTTCATCCAAAATTTTTCGATTTGAGATTTGCACCTGAGAAATCAATAATGAAACTTCTATATTGCATAATTTTGATACTATGCACAAAAAATATTGTCTTTTTCAACAAACTTCAAATATGTTTTAACATAGAAAGTCGTTGTTACTTTGATCAATTCTGCTTTGAAAACTGCTATGCTTTATGTAAATTATACACTGCTTTGAAAACATAGCATGTAATTTTATATTACATCCATGGGTAGATTTTAGATGCAAGGAATGGGGAGGGGGGGGTGTTGTATAATGATTGGCTTTTGGTGCCACGCCCTTCAGGTGCTTCAAAAATGATAAAAACGCCCATTTTAAATTTCATTTTCAAACTAAAATGTCCTTACCTCTTTGCATTTCAAACAAAAATTTCCAACGGCCACTAGTTAAACTAAATTGGCGTCATTTTGTTACTATTGACTACCAAAAAAGCTTTTTACCGAATAAAAACAAAATTTAACCAATAGCACAAAAACATTCCCGTAAATCCGTTCCAGATTACGTTGTAAGCTATGTGTCGTAAGAATGTACAAACCTCTTGTGAAAGAAACCAATAGTTGTTTTCATGTAACTTATGTGTTTTGCCAAATTGTAGCTGTCCTGTTATGCGAAGAACGCATTCTGCAAAAAGTGGGTCTAGCTCATCCTCATTCCCCTTGGCATTCAATCGCTTGTAGAATGATCTATTTTCCTTCACATAAAACCGATTTTTAAGCTTCACTTTGGCATACGAGTAGTTCAACTCTTGCATTTCATCCTGCAGTAATAATAGATATAGCCCTTTCTTACACCAAAAAAAATGAAAACAAAAACAAAAAATGGTGAAGAAAGTTATTCTTCCTTAGAATTACTGTGATAAATTTTTGTTGAACAAAAGTGTTGTTTTACCATGAGAATACAATAATGGCAAAACTCATTATTTATAACAAACAAAGGTCGATCCAGTTTCTTAACGATGCTGCAATATTCAGCATGCGTTTCTCAATTCTCATGTCATTGGCTCTAAGACTTTGTTCCTTTGTGTAATTTTTCATTCTTGGTAAAAGTTTCTTGTGTGTAGTATATGCCAACTATTGTTGCTCCATTTTTGGCAACGTGTACCAAGTTTCTTACTATACTAAAGTTCAGTTCTAGCTTCTTGTAGCACGTTTAAAAAAAATTTTGAATATTGAATGTACACCAAGACGTAATGGAAGCACGAGTTAAAATTTCTGTTACAAGAGCCGGTTATAGTCAAAGGCTATATTTAACTTAACATTTCTAGCCACACTCCATTTAACCAGGGTAAAATATTAACTTATCTGGTATGTTATGACAATGTAAAAATTCAGTCGTGGTTACCAAATGGTTACGTACACACTTTTTCATTTGAACCTGTAAATTTAAGTTCAGGCTGATTATTTTTTGGATTGTTTTTAATTTGTTCATAAATCAAAAGGGTGTAAGCAGTGCGATTGCTAGCTTTTTCACTCTAGAGAGGTGTTCAGGTCTCGTTTGTCAACAAAGTGAGTACGTTTGTCAACAGTAGCTCAGCCTCACCTTGTTCTTAATTTGTTCTTAACTTTTGACCAATTTTGAGTCTCGTTTTGGTATAAAACTGTTCTTATAAAAAAAGAGTGTAATATTTTTATTTTATCTATCTTTTAGTACTATGCTTTGCAAGTATTCAAGAATTATGTGATGATAATTGCATAATGTAACTAATGTAGAATGACTTTACCGTGTCAGTATCGTCCATCAAGATATCTACATCTGTAATTTGGAAGTTTGCCATCTCTCGCGACGAGACTTGACCACCTTTTTCTGTTAGGATTCGAGAGCAGACTAAAGATAATTGGCAGGGTGTGCTCTTTTATAGCTGTCAAAAGTAACACAGTCAGGGGGGAGGGTAGTAAAGATAAGTTGAATTAAGGCTGGTTGTTCTGATTTGTTTCGAAATATTCTAAATGTAATCTTAAATTATTAGAATGTCAGTATAAAATTTCTCAAAGGGCTTTTCACAAGATTGCTCGAAATTGCAATTTACAGTAGCTCAGCCTCAGCTTGCTCTTAATTTTTGACCAATTCTGAGGCTTGTGTTCTTATAAAATTGTACTGATAGAAAAGAAGTGAACTTGGGGATGTGCTGCAAGCAAGCGTATACTTTTTCGGACTTCTAGTTTAGCAAGGGTATTTTTTTGCTATTTTGGTCAAGCCAAAGTGTAGCCAATGGCATCATATTTGCCCCTATTGGTCTAGGGACCAGCTTTTGGAAATAGGAATTTTGTCCAAGCATTCCATTTTTATTGATATAATTGAAACAAATCCACCTTTGACAATTCCGAGAGATCTGCAAACTTGAATTTGACAACTTTTAGAAATCTGCTAACTTGAATTGCTAAAAAATGAATCTAAAAGAGGGTTTCCCTTTTCAATATTAAACTATACCAAGGATAATATTTTTGTATAATTTGGTTGAGCCAGTCTAAATTGCTCTTGACCAGTGTCCTCTTCTGAGTTCGAAAACAAGAAAAGGTATTTGTTTTTTTTGGGTCTTGCCAAAATGTTTTAGCTGATAACTGCAAATGAACCCCAACCCCCCTGCATCTCTGAATGTATATAAGATGTCATGGTGACTCCCAGGGGCACCAACGACACTGTGGCAAAAAGGGTGTATCAGTTTATCCATGCAGCGGAGATCATTTTATAAAAATAGGATTTACAAAGATTTTGGGGAGATTTTGCCCAAGAGGATTTTCATTGCCCAATGCGACAAAGAACAATAAGATGCGAAAAACTGCTTCAATTCATCATAACTAAACATCATAGTCAGCTCTGGATCAAACTATGAAATTAAGTTAACACTATTCAATGTTTGGTCCCTGTTATACTTGATGTCAGGATGAAATTTTCCTTTTAAAATAAAAAAGAGTCATTGCGAAATATCTTTAAACTATGTCAATATATTAATTTAGTAGCGAGTACCTTGGTTTTGGGGTATGATATCCGCAAGTGTCAAAAAATAGGTTTTTGCTGGCAAGATTTCTCGTCATTCTAATTTGTGATTATGTTTTATCGGGAGAAAGTTTAATGGTCAATTTTTTTTCGATTTCCTGTTTGGAACCGTGAAAATATCCAAATAAATGGTCAGTGTTTTCCAACAATGGCTAGAAATTGATAAGTGGTGGTTCCAATGCTCTTAAACATATTTAGTTAGCTAAAACCGTGAATCTTATGTAACTCATCAGCTTCTTAATGTCTTTTCATTTGCTTGCGGCATAGCTGCTAGTTACCGTAAATCCTCAAATTAGCCCCCTGGGTGCTTTCTTTATTTTTGATATTTTTGAATGAGGGCTAGTTCGAGGGGGGGAGGGTTGACGAGGGGGGCTTTTAAAATTGTTGTACATATTAAGAGGACCTTATTGAAAGACCTTGTTTATTTTGTAGATATTTCTTCATGAGCATTTAATTAATTATTACCAAATGTATGAATTTGTTATGGTAGCATTAACGGTAGCATTGAGGGCCTATTCGAGGGGGCATATTGACAATTTTTAGTTCTAGAGTGGGGGCTTATTCGAGGGTGGGGGCTCTTTTCAAGAGGGGTGGCAGGGCTGGCGGAGATGGGACTGTTAGTCATTCATGTTTGTTTTACAATGGTTTTATACTTTTTAACAGTGAAAAGGATATGGAAGATTTTGTTTTTTGCAAATGTTTGCAGGCGTCCTTTATGAAATGTTTGCAGAAATGTGGCAGGGCTGGCGGAGATGGGACTGTTAGTCATTCATGTTTGTTTTACAATGGTTTTATACTTTTTAACAGTGAAAAGGATATGGAAGATTTTGTTTTTTGCAAATGTTTGCAGGCGTCCTTTACTTCTGTCAAGCTTTCCCAAGTCTTCAGGAAATATATTTCAAAGAGGCCCTGAGAATGCTGGCTGTAAATGTTATGATATATGTGCAAAAACATGTATGTGTCAATCAGATGATTGTAGTAAAAATACATTTGATTTTCTGACTGCAAAAGATATCAATGCAAATACTGAGTTGGCTAAGAAGCGTTCTGTAACAGATGAAGAGAGAGATTTGGTAGAAAGCAAAATGTTGGAATACAAGGAGTCACTGCAGCATGCCATTGTTCTCAATCTGAAAACAGTTTCATACCCAAATTTTTTATTCCTGTTTACTGACTTTCAAGTCAGACAGGTACGTAGCTCATCGTAATTTATTTTCATAGGAGAAGATGTAAATATGCATATTGAAATATGGAGGAAAGAGGATTGTTTAAAGATATTGAAAGTGGTAAAATAGGTGTTTGAAGACATAAATGAACCACTTTCAGGAAGTGCTATAGAAGCATCACTACTTGATGATACAGATAACAGAGAAGAAAGAAGTCTTGTGTTGGATGAAGACTGGTTGGAAATTCAGGTTGACTCAGAAATCAACATTTCAGATTTCATCAATTTATCAGAAATAGAAGAAGATGCAAGTGTGTTTCATGACTCATTGGACAATCTCTGCAAAAGCTTAGACAATTACATGAGTATTTCTGGAATTAAACCACAGTTGCTTTATGATTCTGTTGTAGATGACAACTCTTTTGCATGAACTTTAGGTTTAAAATAATAATTGAAAATTAACTATATATACCGTATCTCCCTGTTTTAACATGACAGTGTTTATAAAATTTTGGATGCAGCTTTAATGGAGGGAGGTGTTTATTAGAGAGAGGCATTTATATCTGTGTAGATGCTTCATTACTTATTAATAGAGGTAATATATGGTACTGGGTGTCCCAGAAAAAAGTATACAGGTTTAGCAAACTCCTAGGATGTGAATGTAGTTAACTGATGGCTAATTGCTCTGCAAAATGTTACTCAACAGTAAAAATGCAAAATGCCAAATCTCTGGTTTGGAGGTTAATGAAATTTGACAATTAACATGTCTGCTCTAAGAGAGGTGAAACCAACAAAAAGTTTTGAGACTAATTGAAGCCATAATCACATCACAGTATACCTAATTTCTTGCATCTCTGCACTTGAGCATGAAAGTGCAGATTTACATTGCAGTGTATTGCTTTCGCCACTGTATACTTAATTCTTAGTCCTAGAGGAAAAAAAGGCAATTTTTGCCTGACAGACTTTGGCCTAGCAGAAATATCTGAATTGTTAAAATTTCCAAAATTTTGAAGGAAAACTATAATTTTTCAGTTAACGTTTCTAAAATATTTTGTATTATAAACAAAGCATTTTGCACTTGACAGTAACATCTGTAACATGCAAAGTAAAGATTGTCAACTAACATGCATTGGGTGGACCAGCAACATCACAAAGCAATTTTTGACTGTCAAAATGAAACAACTCTTTAACCCTATCCAGACTAGGCTTTTTGAAACTTTCGGGAAACTAGGGGGGGGGGCACAAAGTGCCTCCCTCCTCAATTTCTTTGTCCCTCTAGCTAGGACAATGAACTTTGTTTGGATGGTACTCTTATCTATTCTCCACATTTTAGTACTTTTCTTCAATTTTAAAGTCACGTGGTTTAACGATGATGTCATCATAATGGTGGCCGGATGGAGCAAAAATTTAGAAAACTTTAGAAAATCTTAAAATATTCATAAAATCCAAAGCATCGGACTAAGATTTTAAAATAAGCAAATTTGATGCATTTTCTAATAGAAACAATCAGAACGACACAATTTTAATATCATTTCTCAAAATTATTAACGTTCCAACACAAGAACTCAACATATTTTGTATTTGGCTATAGTTCTTTCTATATAACTAAATGATCGATACAACCAAATGTCATGTTTAAGTTTATTTTTAATGCCTTAGCAGGCAAATTAATCTAAAATTGCAGTTTAATTAATGTAAAACCTATAAATATGTCAACACATGTGTGCGCATGCGCAGCAGAAAAATCATAGAAAAGGATGTTGAATTTATATTTTCTGGTCAGAATCACGAAGAGAGGACAAATTAATGCCTAGATACTAATTTTCATCAATATATCTACTTTTGTTGCGAATCCGTGGCAGATTAAACTTTTTTTACTTGACTAGTTTTGAAAACGCCCCTACACAACCCCCAGATTAACAAAAAAAAAATTTATTTTTATATGAACATGTGTCAGACAGGTTAAAACTAAAAGTCAGGAGGTCTGAGGGGTATTGCTTTGAAACTCCTGGAGTTATCTAAGAAAATCCAACTTTGTGCCCCCCCCCCTCCCCCTAGTCTGGATAGGGTTAAAACTAATAACTGACAACACAAACACAAACACAAAATCTTCTATGTTATTAAGCAAAGAAACAAAATTGTTCCCCATTTTTACAATCTGATCTCTATCATACTTCCTTTAATATTTTGGTTGCATTTTAAGAAAGTTAATATCTGCAGCTACACAATTATGCTTTGTGATGCCTTCAAAGTCATCTTCTTGCCCTGTTCATCATTATCTTCTTTTTGTGCTGCATTCATTATCCAAGCATACATACCATGCAAATCAAAGTCTTCTAGAAGAGATTCTTGCATTCCATCAATACCTTGTATGTTCTACCACTTGTCATAATTTTTTGAGCAATTTTCTTCAAGTCCTTCTTTGCTGATGTTTCAGTGTGCTTACCTGACTACACAACCCCCAGATTAACAAAAAAAAAATTTATCTTTATATGAACATGTGTCAGACAGGTTAGAACTAAAAGTCAGGAGGTCTGAGGGGTATTGCTTTGAAACTCCTGGAGTTATCTAAGAAAATCCAACTTTGTGCCCCCCTCCCCCTAGTCTGGATAGGGTTAAAACTAATAACTGACAACACAAACACAAACACAAAATCTTCTATGTTATTAAGCAAAGAAACAAAATTGTTCCCCATTTTTACAATCTGATCTCTATCATACTTCCTTTAATATTTTGGTTGCATTTTAAGAAAGTTATATTTCTGCAGCTACACAATTATGCTTTGTGATGCATTCAAAGTCATCTTCTTGCCCTGTTCATCATTATCTTCTTTTTGTGCTGCATTCATTATCCAAGCATACATACCATGCAAATCAAAGTCTTCTAGAAGAGATTCTTGCATTCCATCAAATACCTTGTATGTTCTACCACTTCTCATAATTTTTTGAGCAATTTTCTTCAAGTCCTTCTTTGCTGATGTTTCAGTGTGCTTACCTGACCCTTTATAGATATCACACCTACGGTCAAGTTGTCCACTAATTTTTTTGTTACTGTCACAGCTTTTGCAATCCGATCAACTGCTTTTTTATTTGTGCTGTTTGGTCCCAGGGACCTTATTGCATTCTTCATGAAATTCTTGTTGTGCTCTATCATCATATCCATGGGTATATTGCTACCACAACTCTCTATGGATTTTTGGAATCTATTCCAGATCAATCTATGAGCATCCTTCTGGGAAAGAAAAGCCTAATCTTGAATAATGAGGTAAAGTGCTTCAAGAGCATACTTTCGACTCCTCGGACCATCAGCTTTCAAATATGGGAGCATAAATTTCCAGCACCTTACAAGTCGTGCACCATCTCTCTCTGAAATGGCATCGTAGAAGTTTAGAACAATAGCACCATAATCCAAAAGTGATCTTTGGTAGTTAAACATAGCATCAATATCACTGTTCTTTTTTTCAATTTCATTTCTTCCTTTATGTAGGCAATGTGATTTTTCATTATCCAATCTTGCCTTGCCGTCAAAAGTAAAAGCCTTGTACAACCCACTTCTCTACAAGCAAAGCGGCCATCTTGTGTTTTGGGATTCACTGATTTGAGCCAATTTATGCTTGTTTTTGCAAGAGATCTCCATTTTTATCGGCATTCAATACATATTCATCTACAACCCTGATGCATAATCCATGGAAATATTCTCTCTTTTTTGAATTTGCTACAAATATATTTTGGTAAGATCCCCTCTGATGGTTGCTCTTCTATATCATTTATGCCAAGAATCACTAAAAATGCAGCAACAATCCTTGCATGGACTTCAAGCAAAAAAAACTTCTTATTTGCATCAAAGCGCTTTGACACATCAGTGACAGCATTTCGGCGGTTTACAAGAGTTCTATCACTAAAGATTGTGCACTTGTCCATCACTGATTTTGCATTATAGAATTGGTCATATCCAAACTGAAAATAAACGTGAACATACGTTTAGCAAATTTGATGTAATCTGCAGTATTTCGTAAAGTGCGGGAGAATCTAGTTGTAAGTTTCTGTTTCTCCCTCTCCATATGGTATATATACATATAATACTCTAGGTATTATTTGTGTGTCACTCTGGTTGTGTTTCATATTCTAGAAAAATTAAAACAAAGAGGTGTTGATCACATGATTCTAAGAACACATGATTCTAAGTGTGACAGACAAAGAACACTGTGAGTTATTAGTTAGTAAAACAAAATTGATCGACTGGAAGGGCTACTTGAACTAAGGGCTACAAGGGAAGTATTAAGGGATATTGAGACTGAGGATGGAAGTTCCTTTCTTTGGAAGTTCTCCCCTAAGTTCAACTGCTTTCAACTGAGCTTGCCTAAGTATATAGAAGAGCACCAAGTTCATTGTGTAGAAATGAGTGAATAATTGTTGTAATTTGCTTAAATGTCTCCTGACATAATTACATTGGTTGATACATACTTGCATATGAAGAGAATGTGTATTTTATATTGATATTTCTACCTTTTGCTATTTATTTTTAGTTAAATCGATGCTTTTCAACGTGTTTTGCGTATTTGCTCCCGTCACTACGGAGGAGACACGCATCAAGCTAACGTAGAAGAAAAACATTATCATTTATTCTGTTAAAATTGCCGTAGTTGAATTAAATAAGCATCTAAAAGGTAGATTGAGGCATGCCGAATCCGATTCTGAGGTTTGTTTCGAGATATCTGTCCAATTTTTGGAGTTATTAACGATTTCCCTATATGACCCCGATTTCCCTATTTGACCCCGTTCCCTATTTGACCCCGAGCGCTACCAACATGATTGTTTAAGGGACCGATTTGCACAAAGGCAAATAATCCTAAACTCGCACATGGAAGCTCTTATGAACCTCCCAACTGTATTTTCGGTAAGGGACGTGGCGACCCTCAGAAAATTAGTTGATGAAATCGATATTAGCGTCAGAAGCTTGAAATCCTCGACGTTGCTAAAACGTGGAACAAGCGGAACAACCCAGTAACAACCCAGTAACAAGCGGAACAACCCAGGAACAAGCAGAGAACCCAGAAACAAGCGGAAATGTGCCGAGATCACAACTTTTTTAACACATCTCCTCCACAACTACCGTATTGATGAAGCACTTTTCGAATATCTTACACCTAACACGAAGGTTCGAACACCGGTATTCTATTTGTTACCAAAAATTCACAAGGAGGGCATCCCAGGGAGGCCTATACTGTCGGGTTGCGGCTTCCCTACGGAGAAACTCTCGTCATATCTTGATCACTATCTTAGACCGATAGTCGAGGAAAGTGCCTCGTATATAAAAGACACCACTCATTTTTTACAACAAATATTCGAAATACACACTAGTTAATAGAGAGTGCGGAAAATAACCGACCCGAGCGAGGCTCGAACTCACGACCCCTGACTTTCCCGCACTCTCTATTAATTATCTTCGAAATCCTGTTGTCTGTAAATACACACTAGCATTCCTCCAAACTCGTGGCTGGTCACGCTAGACGTCAAATCTCTATACACCGACGACGTTGCTAAAACGAACAACCTAGTAACAAGCGGAACAACCCAGTAACAACCCAGTAACAAGCGGAACAACCCAGGAACAAGCAGAAGAACCCAGTAACAAGCGGAAACGTGAATTAATTCTTTAGTAAAAAACACATGAGGGCGTTTATAATCCAACTCTCTGAAGTTCGTGTGGGCTAGAACTATCAAGAGGCCGTCAATCATGTCTTCGTCTGTTTCGGAGGCTTTGTGATTTTGCCAACGGACAGAGAGAATCTATCGACCCCGGATCGGGACGAAAAATAAATAGTAAAGCATGCCTATACATTCGATCACAACAGACACACTGTTGCAAATAGATGTGCATGCCAAAGTGTAAATCTGTACATGTAGCCCTGTTGCAATCACATTTTTCAAACATTTCAAACATTTCTTATCAGAAAACCCGTACGCAAAATTTACCGACTACATCTGTTTTTGTAAACAACGGCAACAAGGTTACATGCAGTTTCTGTAAGAGGTCGCATTTTTCAGCAAAATGTAGCATAGTGACGGATAAATCGCAGCGAAAAACAATTCTTAGAAAACAAGGACGTTGTTTTGTTTGCCTGAAAAGGGGTCATATTTCCAAGGATTGTAAGAGCAACATTTCTTGCCACATTTGTAAACAACGCCATCATGCTAGCATTTGCGAAATCGCCACCTTCACACTTGCAGTTACTGGGAGCCAACCTAGGGTGCTTGCTAATCCCGTACAGTGGCAGAGTAATCCATCTCACTCATCAACCCCTGTAAATAGCGAATTTCGATCAAATACGTCTGGGTCAAATTCTACCATGACCATGCATGTTGGTACGAAGGATTCGGTATTGCTGCAAACAGCAAAAGCTCACATTTCAGCGGCTCAGGGCCCCTGTAAGACAGCCGTTGCGCGTTTCATTTTTGATTCGGGGAGTAAACACTCGTACATATCTGAAGCATTGAAAGAAACACTCTCGCTTCCAATCGTAGGGAAAGAAACATTAACGATTAAGACATTTGGTGATACGGAGGGCACTGTGCGTACTTGCGAGGTCGTTCAGTTTTGCGTGCGCAGTCCTTACAATGAATTGTCTACCTACGTTAATGCTTATGTAATTCTTGTCGTATGCGCGCCTATCAGTAATCAGGCTATCAATTTTGCTGCGAATAACTACCCAAATCTTGGTGGCCTTTGGTATGCCGACTATCCAGCCGAACACAAAGATGAATTGAATTGTGAAATCTTGATTGGATCAAACTTCTATTGGCATTTCATGTCAGGGAGAGCAATAAGAGGAAGGCCAGGACCAGTCGCTTTGGAATCTAGCCTTGGCTGGGTATTGTCAGGCCAAGTGCATAATTCTCTCCCAGACGATTCGACTCAAGCCAACCTAGCTGATACACATGTTCTACGACTAACCACGGACATCGTTTCTGAAAAAGCGAACACAGAAAGGCAGGTAATGAAATTCTGGGATCTGGAGTCCATTGGCATCTTAAAGGATGAGTCGAACTTGTTCCATACCTTTGAAGATGAAGTTCAATTTCTTGAGGGCAGGTACAAAGTGAAGTTGCCATGGAAACAAGATCACCCACTGCTACCAGACAACTACTCTTTGAGCAAAAAACGGCTACAAACAACGATATCGAAACTAATGTCGAATCCACTACTTCTGAATGAATACAGGAATATTATCAAAGAGCAAGAGGCACTTGGAATCATAGAAAGGGTCGATCCAGACAAAAAAGTTCAAACTGGCCAGGTGACATATTTGCCTCATCACCCGGTAGTCCGCAAAGACAAGAAGACGACGAAGGTGCGTATCGTGTATGACGCATCAGCCAAAGATCGAAA
This sequence comes from Rhopilema esculentum, assembly GCF_057945365.1. Lineage (NCBI taxonomy): Eukaryota > Metazoa > Cnidaria > Scyphozoa > Rhizostomeae > Rhizostomatidae > Rhopilema > Rhopilema esculentum. Next base: position 12,730 of record NC_142835.1, read on the forward strand.
CGGCACGTCACTGAACAGTTGCCTATACACAGGACCTTGCCTCTTAAAGACGGTAGCCGAAATTGTCGCAAGATTTAGACTGTTCCCTGTAGCATTGACAGCAGACATAGAGAAAGGCATTTCTCATGATTTCTGTGTGGCCCCCAGACAGAAATGCATTACGGTTCTTATGGCTGGAAGACGTGAATGATCCATCATCACAAATGATTATTTATCGCTTCGCAAGAGTAGTTTTCGGAGTGTCAAGTAGCCCTTTCCTTCTGAATGCCACCTTAAAAGCACATAGAAGAATACTCTGATGAATACCCGGAGATATGTGAACGAGTCCTGAGTTCTCTATATGCCGATGATGTTAACACAGGAGGCTACAATGACGAAGAAGTTATGAAGCTCTACGAAGTCTCAAAGGGAATAATGAAACAGGGCGGATTCACCCTGAGAAAATGGCTGTCGAATTCTAAGCAAGTAATGAAGAATATAAATTCCATAGAGTCGCAACCATACATCAATCCTAAGAAACCGAACTCAATCGAAGATGACCAGTCTTTCGCAAAGGCATCCATGAAACAATGCGACATGATAGAGAGTGAAGAGCCAAAAGTACTTGGTCTCGTTTGGGACAGTGAGCGGGACTTGTTAAAGTTCAATTTAATCAAGTTATTGGAAGCTGCAGCTGATATGTCACCGACAAAACGAGCAATCCTCGGGCTCATAACAAAAATCTTCGATCCACTCGGCTTAATAACACCTGTAATTACTCCACTGAAAGTTGGTCGGTTCGTGGAAAACCTTGAATGGGACGAAGCACTCCCAGACATTTTATTAAATCAGTGGAACTTTCTTGTGTCTTAAATGAAAAAACTGGGAGACATATCTATTCCACGATACTACTTCGGAGACATAGATGAAAAACCAACAGAACTCGAACTATGTGGGTTTTGTGACAGCTCAGAGCAAGCATATGCTGCAGCTGTTTATACAAAAATAACCGTCAATGGACGTCCAAGGACTTGCTTGGTTATGTCAAAATCCAGAGTTGCACCATTGTCAAAGCTAACAATTCCACGACTTGAACTTCTCTCAGCATTGATCCTAGCACGTCTGATCAATACAGTAAAAGGAGCCTTAAGCTCTAATTTCACTACCAAAATTGTGAGGTGCTGGACAGACTCAATAACAACGATGTATTGGATCAAAGGACGTGACAAAGAATGGAAGCTGTTTGTAGAGAAAAGAGTGCAAGAAATCCTCAAACTTGTTCCTCAAGATCTCTGGGACCATTGTCCAGGAACTGAAAATCCCGCTGACATACCAACGAGAAACCTTGAGATTGCCAACTTTCAGAAAGAAGATCGATGGATGCGAGGTCCTGGATGGTTATCGCAAGACGAAACTTTCTGGCCTAAACGCTCGTTGCAACAAGAGCCATCTGAAGAATGTATCAAGGAAATGAAAGCTCGCCATGTCATGAGTATGTTCATCAATTCAGAAGAACACCACTTGATTTCCACAATTATCGATTGCAATAGATTCAGTTCCTACACAAAGCTACTTCGTGTAACTGCTTACGTTCTACGTTTTGTAAAAATTTGTCGCAACAGCGTGAAGGAAACAGAAGAGCTATCAGCGCAAAAGTTGGAAGAGGCAGAACAATGTTGGGTAGAAGATATGCAGTCAACCTTCAAAGAAGAAAAGCTCGCTGATTTGAAGAAGCACCTCGGAAACGATAAGGACACGAAGGGCATAATTCGTTGCTATGGTAGGCTTAACAACTCAAGTTTACCAATTGAATCAAGAAACCCAATTCTTCTACCTAAAGAGCACCACGTAACCCACCTTATAATACAGAACTGTCATCGTAACGTACTGCACAATGGAACAAAGGAAACCCTATAAGAGCTCAGATCGCGTTTCTGGGTAAATCAAGGAAGACAACTTGTCAAGAAAATCTTACGAGATTGCAAACTTTGCAAGAAATTACAAGGCCTAGCATATGGGTCACCAAAGGCTGGACAGTTGCCAGACTTCAGAGTTCGAGAAGAGTACGCATTTTTCTCGGTGGGAATAGATTTTGCCGGTCCACTTTACGTTCAAACTACAGCAAATGTTTCAAGAAAGGTTTATCTTGCATTATTTTCTTGCGCAACGTCGCCGGCTTTCAATTTAGAACTCGTACCGGACTTGTCGGCAAAAACATTTTTAAACTGCTTTCGCAGATTCGTTAGCCGCAGAGGAATACCACGAAATATCGTAACTGACAACGCGAAAACTTTCAAATCGTTTTCTAAAACACTTCTACAACTGTTGAATTCATCTAATGTAAAATCGTATCTTGCTGAAAAGCGCGTCACATGGAGTTTCAACCTTGCCAAGCCCCTTGGTGGGGTGGATTTTACGAACGTCTGATAAAGGGTGTGAAGAGCTGTTTGAAGAAGACAATCGGTACATCGAAACATTCGTACGACAAGCTACATACCGTAATCGTTGAGATAGAAGGCGTATTGAACTCGCGTCCACTGACATATTTGTACCCAAACGACCTTGAAGAGCCACTCACGCCATCGCATTTACTTGCAGGCCGTGGACTGCTTCAGTTACCAGTTGACACCGAAGCGAAGGAAGATTCCAATTACAACCAATGCGCTAAAACAACCCAACGTAGGGCCCGAGTTGTATCAATGCTGATTCACCATTACTGGAAGAGATGGAAGGGAGAATACCTCCTAAATCTACGCGAGTATCATCACATGACGTCGGGAAGGACGAGTTTGTTACCCGTCAACGTCGGAGATATAGTGACGATTCACGACGAGCAAATTAGAAATCGAATGTTCTGGAAACTAGGACGCGTAGAAAAACTTCTTAGAGGGAGCGGTAACGAGGTCAGAAGAGTAAGCTTACGTCTAGCAAACGGCAGCGTGATAGAGCAACCACTTCAAAAAGTATATCCGATAGAAGTCACCGCAGAAGAACTCGAATCCAAACCACACGCAGAAGAAAACAAAATCGCGGAAATCGATCGACCTAAGTGTATAGCCAAGACCGTAGCTAAAGAAAGACTGGCAATCATTGACCAGCTTGAAAACGAACCCTTTATAAGACAGAGTGCGCTGGTCAAGGGGGGAGTGTGGGAAAAAGTGGCCGCTAGCCCCTGACCCTTGCTTTCTTCTTGACCTTTCCTTTTTTATTTACAAGCTATCTTTTATTGAGTTGAATTTTTGTATAATTTTGATTGACGCTGATTGCTGCATGGCTTTTAAATCGACGTGATCCAAGAGTGGAATGGAAGTATAAAGAAATTTGAATACATTCAAGAAATCGAAGCAAGATAAGAAAGAACTCTGAGGTAAACTATGAACTCTTATTTACTAAACGATGAACACAACTATGAACCCTCAAGAGCGAACAAGGAAGAAATCGTGAATTTTATGCTTTAAATTACTTATGCTTTAAATTACTTTATCTTTTTGAGTTAATATATACAGTCCTCTTATATTTAATCTTTCCTTTTGTTTTATTGAATCTTTGGAACATTTTGAACCCATTGGTAATTCTAATCCTTCAGCCAGAGGGGCGTATCTAGTACCTCTAGCCCCGAAATTGAACCTACGAAGGATAATTTCTACACATATTGCTTGGCAATTTCCTTGTTGTGCTGTAAGTCGTCTACGTGTGCAAACAGACTTTTTTTGAACAGGGAATAACTGTCCGGGAGAGTTCCCTCTTTGAACAGCAACTTGACCTCATATCGGCCATCAATAAATTTAATTTCATCGTCACCTTTAATACCTATTGATTCATTATCCCAGAAATTCTTCAATTTATTTGCAATCTTAGAGTCATTTTTGTCAACGATTAATGTATCAACTCTCATAACATAAGAATAATTGTCACTTACCAGACCAGATGGACCAGACAACACCCATCCTAGTTTCGTTTGAAGCGTGACCGGTTCATCTGCCTCTCTGTATTCAACTTCACCGCTTACAAATCTCCAAAATTCATCCCAGCCTACCAACACTTGCATGGGTTTATCCGGGTTTTCTGCGTCATTGTGATCGATATCGGCCAAATCTAGACCTCCTAATTATGGGTACCTCTGTACGACTTCTGGAATTCGCTGGTTGCTTATGGCAGTGCAGATAAACGGTACAACATAGGCTGAAATCACCAATTCAGTTCCATCCTTGCACTTCACGCTGATCTTGACAATTTCGCACTCCCTAACCTTCAGTTTGGAATCTCCAAAAGTTTTTATTGAAAGTCTATCTTTTCCAATAACGGGTAACTGTAACAAACGCTTTAATTCTTTCGTAATGTAGCTCTTCTGGCTCCCCAAGTCAAATACGGACCGAACACTTTTTTCCGCTTCGTCGCTTCGCAATCCAGGAACCTTAACCTTTGCATGCGCCGTCTGCAACAATATAGTGTTCCTTGTGCTTACGTTCATGTTTGTGGTCACCCACCCATGGCAAATAATTCCACCTAGGAAGTTATACCTAGCCATCACAAATAACCATGTTAAGATTTTATACACAGAATTCTACCGATTCCATGTTTTTATAGAGAGATGGAAACCCCTTATATCCAACTGTCCATGGCAAATGGTGAACCGTTGGTGAACCGTTGGTGAAACGTTGGTGAATCGTTGGTGAAACGTTGGTGAAACGTTGGTAAATCGTTGGTGAATCGTTGGCGAATCGTTGGTGAATCGTTGGTGAATCGTTGAAAATTCTTGTTTTTGTCATTATTCACGTGACTTCCTACTTTTCGCTTCAAATTGAACATTGTGTTGCAAAGAAAACAATTAACAAACAAAGTAAATAGGCCGTTTGTTCGCTATCATTGTTGAGTTAAAGCAAGTGCAGAGTATACTCTCGGGTCTGGATCTTTCAGCCCCGCTTATCGATACCTTACTAAAAAATCCACCCAAGACATCCTAAATTTCGACCCCTGGTTTCACATTTTCGAGTCTTGTTAATGAAGAAACTTTATAATGCACTATTTAGAACTGAATTTTTTACTATATTTTCCTGTTAAAAATAATTTTGGTTCTATACTGAGCAAAAGCGTAAAAAAACTAGTGCCTCGCTCATGTTTATTCTGTTTCCTATTGAAAGGCGGTGGCTAATCATTCCCCCTAAATTAGAATCAGGGCAACTTTTTCACTCCCCCCTCTTTTTCCAAACCCGTCAGTTACTGAGATTTAGAAAGTTTTCCACCAACCTGTTCATTCCAGACCACCTCGTTTATTCTTGACTCAAGAGTAATTAAACAGAGGCAACTTAAGACCATAAAATACCTGATAGCCTAGTATCAGATACAAAAGGGCCTGTTACAAAATTCAGCATACTGTCGGGTGGACGTTTTTATAGCTCAGAGCAAAACGAAAAATGATTGCAATTGCTTTAAATTTGTTAAAGAGGATTGATAGTTGGGAATATAAGGTACTCGTGTCTTAAAAATTCTAAAATCTCGCGAGCAATCTTGACAAATTGTGACAACCATATCAGACACTCTTGACTAAAAATAGCTGAGACATTTGAACTCGCGTGCTATATCTTCATATTATATGCGCTGGTGACCTAAACCCCCTTCCCCCCGGGTCAATGTTGGTTAACATGATTATGGAATTAGTGTGGATTACTACATTGGTTATAAGCCCATAATTAGGCTCCTTAAGTAAGCCCCCATTCTTTAAGCAGTTTTTAAAATGAACCTCCATCCTTGAAAAAGCCACCAGGTTTATGTATTTCTTGTCCAAATCAAATAATGGTTTGTTTCTTTAAAACTCTTTCCTGTTTTTCTGCACCACATGATATTAAGAAGTTCAAATATAGTGCTGTAAAGATACTCATGTAGTATGGTAAGCATCAATAAAAACTAGCATACAAGATAAGGGATACTTTTTGGACACTTGTGGTATAAAGGTATGCAAAAAAACTTACTGATGAGGGAATTTTACATTTCTGTCCTTATTACACCAAAATCAGCCTAGATCATGGTAAAAGAAAGCTAGGGCTATTTGCATACTTTATTTCATCACAATAAACAAGAAGTTGACATAATTAGACCTTAACTTTGGAACAAAGTGAATACTAACATCATATATACATCATACATCATCAGAAAAAGCCTTTCAAAATGTGAAAATCAAGCTTATTTAGCCTTTTGATACTTTTAAACTCTTTTTGTTTTCCTTTATAATCACACATAGTTCGATGGACACGGAGCTCTCGTCACTGCAAGAAATTTCAACAGAAAGTAATTTCTAATTCAAATTGTTATATCTCTTCCAATAAAAAAATGTTTAGTTGCATTAATAGTCCTTATGACAAATCAAAACAAATATTTGAAAATTGGAGATTGGCGAGAAGAAAAATTTTGAAAGTGTAACATTAAAGGGACTGTCGGAAACTGCATCTTAAATTATTTCCACATCGATTGAGATTGAAGACAGGCAGCAAGGGGTGTAGTGCTATTTAGTGTTAGGGGGGCTCAGGGTGGCTGAAGCCCCTTGTTAATGCCAAAAACAGCCAATTTCTACTTTTGCTATTGTTTTTGGCAGCGTTTTGTGCAGGAGCTCCCCCTGTTATTTTGGCAGCACTACACCCCTGCTAGGCCGTATTCTTAAATCACTATGCCATAATGTTTAGATCGTATATTGGTTTGATAAAGGGTGCCACCGTGTTTGGTAGCAAGACAAATTTTACAAATATGACGTTCTTGAAACTCTAAAAACTCATCTAAAATAATAACAACATAGATTTAGAAAACAGAAAGATCCACGCAAATGCTGATTAATTTTCTTTATAATTACGCCAAAAATCGCAAGAATTCTAAAGGGTTTAGTGAAAGCCATCATGGTTCGTGGCAAGAAAAATTTGGAAAGTATAAGTTTCTAGGGATGACTGGAAATTCCACTCAAAATATATAAACATACGTAGCTTAAGCCCCAATAGATATTTAGAAAAATATTCATAAGCTTATTTTAATCATTATGTACCATAGCTTTATCTGTTTTGCATTTGAAAAGACAGCGACGTGAACAGTGGCGAAGCCAGCTCTGGAGAGTTGGTCATGCACTTGGGCAAAAAAAATAAACAGGGTTTTTGGCACCACAGCAAGGTACCCAATTTAAGTTAAGGTTAGATCAGTTCCCTTGAGAAAAGTGTTTTCTGCTATTGTGAAAATACCCAGAAAAGCCTTAGGTGGGCATAAAACTTTTAAAAATTTGCAAAAGAATAATTTTCAGAACTTTCTTGAGACATATTTTGAAGAAGCCTTGGCTTTAGGTGCTAAACATGTTTTTAAATTCTGAAATTAAAATTTTAACTTTTTTTTAATGTTAACTTGCTTTTAAACTCTGACATTCAATTTATTAACATTTAGTATTTCAAGAGCAGATTTATTCACCTGACTAAACTGTCAGATACTGAAGGAAGGCTTTTTTAGATAACATAACACAGTTAGATTTGATTCTCACAACATTATATAAAATGTCTAAATTGTTTTGCTTTGATAAATACACTGACAAAACAAAGATAAAGTAAATACACTTTTGCTCTGTCAAGATAAATACATTTTTGATGACCCTTCCCTAATTCCTAACTATTGTATCTACAAGTACAAATAGTGTAATTTTACAAATAAAAAAATTAATACCCCCTAGTCTATGTTCATGCTACAACTCATTTTTTTTTAATTCATTATTCTTAATTTATCAAAACAGATTATAATCAGAAAATGGAGAGTTCTCCTCTGAAACAATCCCAATACTCTCATCTCACAAACATCAATAACAAAAAAGGCCATTATATACTGAAATACTGATAAATACTGAAAAGGTTAAGACAACACTAATTTAATGCCTCGTTGTATCTCAAACTTGCATTGCATGTCTCTAAAGAGCAACAACAATGAAGCATTTTTGTTTCTTCTACTAACAACAAGTTCTAGAGACACTCATTCTGAATATTTCAATGAAAATTTAGCATGTAAGTCCACTAGCCATTCCATTATCAAAGCATGGAATACTTTGGGCTTGCCAATTATCTGCACAGCAATAAAATGATATTAAAACCAGGCAGTTTGTTTCATTGTTTTTCTTGCAATATGAGCGTTGCCTGCCTTATTATCAGGCGCCGTAGGCCTAGTTCGTGCATGTCATATCCTCGTTGACACAGGCCTAAATATGTGTTAGCAAACATTGTCCACAACAGGGCCAGGTCGAAAACGCGGAAAAAGCGAAACACGCGGAACACGCGGAAAAGTGAAATTTTGCTTGAAGCTTCTGGAATGGAAAGACATAAACAGAGCAACAAAGCTCTTTCAAGAATTGAGATATAAGAACTTATTTTTAAAGAAATGAGAATTCCGCGTTTTCCGCGTTTTCGATTTCTAACGAGGGTGAAAATCGAAAACGCGGAAAACGCGGAAATCTTTAATAACCAATTATATTTGCTAATTTGATGGCAAGACAGGTATATAATGAGTTATTAAGTCTTTGATAAAGTTTAGCACAGATTTTGTGGCTGCAAGAGCAACAACGCAGTTTGTCTTAAACATCTCCTACGTTGGCACATATCTTCCACCTTTTTCACCGGTTAGAACGGTGACCAGGTTTTCTTATCAAGCACAGACAAAATTATGTAGGAAAAATCCTCGGTAAATCGGCTGGGACCGATTTCCGCGTTTTCCGCGTTTTCGATTTCGAACGAGGGTGAGAATCGTTTGCAAGCGAGGGTTAAAGCAATTTGTTTTGCTGCTGTACCTCTTCCAAAATAGCCTGTTGCTGCTGCAGCTGTTGTCTTAAAATATTTATAATTTCACAATCTTTCTTCAGTCTTGCCTGCAATTCCCTCTCCCTCATAAGTTGTTCTCTCTCTTTTATTTCTTGCTCTTTCCTTCTCATCTTTATCTCTTCTTCCTGCATCTTTTCCTTTAACTCAAGCTCTCGCTTCTTCAACTCAACAGGCCTGGCCATGAGCATTTTAGCAGGCGCGCGGTACATCGCTCTCCTCGGTTAAGTGACGCGGGCGATTTTTAGTCTCTTGAAAATCGTCAATAAAAGTATATGAATAAACAACATTCTTTAACAGCTAAGTTTACAAAACAATATGGCGATTCTCCGACAAAATAAAATGATAGTTTCATATAATCGCAAATCAACAATATTCAAAATTCGTTCCATTGATGTAGGCTTCAACAGCCGCCTTTGCACTGCCTTTGCAAAGCCGGTTCAAAAAAATAGAAGCTTTATCTTTAGCGCAAAGTTTGCACCAAACAAACGTCACCATCTTCTTTCCATCTATCTCCTCGATTTTTCTTCCAAGAACAACCCCGTTTCGTATTTTTCGAAAGTTCCTAGCTCAACAGTCGATCCTTTCTGGTTACTCGCCATGTTGAAATAATTCGGGTTTAACATGTTAGGAATACTCAATTGGCCTTCGAAATAGCATTCTGGTTGAAATGAAACCATTCAAAGGATTTTCTTCCCCATTGCATTAAAAAATGCTTCGTATGTTTTTCGCGTGACTTGTTAAGTAGTTAACGAGTTTACAGGAGTGGATGACGTCCTGAGAGTTTAAAACGTTTTTTTTAATTCAAAACATAGGGGATCAAGTTCCTATCAATGTTTTAGTTTTACTTCAAAAGGTGTCGAGAAATGAAAGGAAGACCAAGGCGGGCGATTAACGTGCGAGGTGACATTGAGGCAAGCGATGAATAGCTGGCCTAGCTAACCCGAGGCGAGCGTGGAGGCGCGCGCGGGTGATCGCCCGCCTCAAACGGCCAGGGCTGACTCAAATTCTTTCTCACTCTTTTTGACTTCCTGCGCGCTCTTTTCCTTTAAATACTCCACTGTATCCCCCCAGACCTTTTCTTTATCCGCTCTCTTTCGACATTCTCCGTCTCCCTTGTCTCCCCCATTCTCTCCATTGCCCTAATCCTCGCTGTCTCTGCTGTTTCTTTTTCTTTCTCAATGTCATTTTTCTTCTTCACCTCTCCCCTCAACAAATTTTATTGCTGCTCCCTTGCAGTCTCTGTAATATCCTCAAGAGCCTGATACCACTGGCTCTTTCTCCGCTGGCCTTTTTCCTTTTAAAATCTTTTTCGAGTTTGGTGAAGCGATCTCTCACTGACCTCTGGTCAACAATGAAGTGAGGACGCTCTACCAAATTCAAATTATTGGCAATTAGCTCCCAGCATTGCCCTCGGTCATGGGTGCCATGCATAAATTGAAATGGCTGGACAACCAGCACTTCTCTACAAAGGAGCACATCATGCAGCTTGGTCCACGCATTTTATGCCTGTTTGAAAAGGTTTAAGAAGGGTTGAAGGCAAAAAAAACCTTTTCACTCAAAAATTATGTATGAAACATAAATGATTACAAATGTTCTAGATATAATTGTGTATATCCCAGTCTGCAGAGTGTGGCAGTTCTAAATAAAATCTCACATGCTCAAAGTCATTTCAGGTTGGTTTTCTGTGTGTAAACCTCATGGCAGTGAATGTTCTGTGTAGTTCCTGATATCAGCATACATTGACCTGGTGCATAAATCTGCCATGCTCTTCAGACTGGTGTATATCTTACAGGATACATTCAAAATTTTTACAAGAACACAACTGTTTATTGAAGAACGGAAAATGTAGAGAGCTGCATTTTGACATGCATAATAAGAATTCGGCAAAAAGTCTTTTAGACGAACAATCATTTTAAAAGAAACAAAGGTAAACATTTTGTAGCGAAGTGTCTTAGTGCTGCTGCATTTTTCAGCACTTGCTTTTGTCAACTTTCTAAATTTCATATCATTAATTCATAATTCAAATATTCAACTTATAACTGAAGGGGAACTGATTAACTTATAACTGAATATAAGTTGGCTTTGAAAAACAGGTAGGAGTTGGTGATAGCTTTTGTTACATGTCCTACTCTCAGCTTTCTTCAAGCTCTATTTGTTTCTTAACTTTTCTGAAATGCCCCAAGCACGTTTTTATAGCAAGTTTCTTGAATAATAGATAAATGTATAATGTTTTTGTGAAGGGCAAAAACTAGCTTGATTCTATCCATAGGACAAAGAATGAGTTCAGTTGATTAAACAGACATGGTAAAATCCCTTTACAGGGCCGCCGGAGCCAGGGGGCATGGGGGCACAGCCCCCCCCCTCTGTTTGCGAAAAGTATGAACAAGTGCCGCTTTTCGAATTGCGTTTTTTTTCACTGCCAGATATTCTGCCTTTAGAAACTAAGAAAACTAACATAACTTCGGACGTTGTTAGTGAACCATTCACTGAAAATTCCTGAAATTTTTACTTGGTCTTGATGCAAGAAGCGCAAGCTCCTGTGATGAACAATATCAACTGCGTAGGAGACTGCCAGTTTCGCGAGAAAATTTCCTTAGTATGTCTTCAGCAACAAAATCATTAGTGAAAGGTCCGATCAAGTTCCCGGTGGACACAGTCAGTTGGTCCAATGTATATCGTGTGTCTTCTTGCAACTGGACCCCTATCTCTGATTTTGGGTTGAGTAAAATGTGCCCTATTCTGTGCCTTTGCCAAAATTGTGTAACTCTTCTCACTGAGAATATTCAAGCTTGAGCAGAATTTTTTTTTAAATCAAATTTAGCGAACTTAGCTTTTCACTGAGCATGTTAGAGCCATTCTTTTTCTTAAACTTATGTCTAGGCAAGTTAAAAAGCAGAGTTCACTAAATTTGATTTAAACAACAATCCCTTATGGTTCTTGACATTTATATTAACAAAATCAGACGTCTGTAAAACTATAGCTGCGACATATTGCTTGCTTCACAACATTTTGTTCAATGTTTCTTATGAAGAAATGAAAAAGTTATGTCCCTGCAATGAGTACATGCTAACAAAGACTCAAACAAAGACCTAAATTTCTTACCTAGGATTAGAACAATATACAAGACTAGACGTACTGCAGAATATGTTGTTTTTCAATATGCCATTGATTTACCTTAAAAATTATCTGCAACATCATATCAGTAAATTCCTGCCCTTTTTGTGCTTCCTTTGTCTGATTAAGAATGCAACCCTATTTTCAAAATTTTATGTCCCAGAATTCTAGCTTTTTTCAAATTTCCGGAACTCACATGTTATACGTTTGACCAACTGACTGAGCCGCCCGGGATCAATTTTGATGAGAGTTTGTTTCGTTCATAAGACTGATGAGATAAACCTAATCAATGTTACAAATTGAATTTGCTATGGCAGTGAAAAATGTATCCACACCTTCAGCCGATTGTGTGAAGATGACTTAACCATAAAATTTGTAGCTTTTAAAAAATATTCCATGAAGGCGAACAAATTTGCGTTTAAGTGGGGATGGGAGGGTGCGAATACTAAGGGGGACTAAATTGTTTAAATATATAAGTAAGAAAACTAAAATCATTATTAGAATGGGGCTGAAACTTTGTTCAGAAAGAGATAGGGACTCGAACTCGCCTTGAAGTATATAGAGACTAAGAATTCAAAAATTCCATTTAGTTCATATTTTGGCACTTTCTAATGTTTCGGGGAAAAAATATTCGTGCCTTTTTCATTCGTTTTGGCCCCCCTGTTCAAACCGGCGTCCGGCTGCCCTGCTTTAATAATAAATATCTGAAAATGTTAGCTTCAAATGCGTTATGGAAGAATAGGTATTAGAAAACCATAATTTATAAGAAATATAAGACAGTGCTCAGTTAGTAGATGGCAACTACATTCTATGCGATATGACTACGAACACGGGTCGGCTTTCCATTTCTTTGGATAGTGGTTCTGTTGCCATTTTCCCTCTGAAACAGGGCGATTCGATAAGGCTGAAATGCAAAAGAAAGCTTGCTGAAATGAGCTGTTTTTACTTCGAAGAGACAAATTAATGTCTCGATGAATAAAAAAGATGTCAAATTTAAACTATTACATCGAAAACATTTAACTCTTACTTTAAAAATTCTGCGTTCTTCCTCCGACGTAAATTTTCGAACTTTGCGTCGTAGGCACACCCCTGTTTAAGTGCCCCGGCATATCCTGCCCCGGCGAATTCCCCGGTGAAATGATTTAAGCAAAATTCTGCCCCGGGCAAGGCAAGATCCTCCCCGGTACAAAATAACTGTCCCCGGGATAGATCGCTTCGATCAAATTCCTTGATCACAAGTCTTGCAAACCCCGGTACCAAAGCGCCTCAAAGTTTCCCCTGAAATCCAATTTTTAGCAAATTTTGGAATCCAACCGACAGTCATTTATGGCTGATGCATGCTTAAACTACCTTTTCAATTTATTGGTGCGAATTCACATCTCCTGCAATCTGACACTCCAGTAATTGAGACTATCACATGCCGACTATTACTGAAAAATCAGCAATGCAATGGTATTGCCATTGACTACAAGACTTGAGTTTCGGACCAAATTATTGAATAAGTATATAAGGTAGTATTTTTAAGAGCTTTAAACACCCCTTGTAGCCTGACGAGTACCAATTCCATGGACAGTTGATTTAGCTTAAAGTAGCCATGAAAGCAGGAAAGAGATAGCTTGTAAAGTACATTATAGATTAAGGTTGTAATAATTGTGTGTAGCACCTCTTGTGGCTGATTTTTAAAGGATGGAGCAGAAAACGCTTGTAATTTAATGGCTCGCAGAATTTTCTTCTGTAGTCGGAATAATTGTTTAGATATTCTTCGTGGGTAAGGCTCCATGCAACTGCCCTATATAGGCAGATGAGAGTAGGAAGAAGGAAATGATCAGGTAGTCCTGGAAAGCTTCTTGCAAAATTCAGTGATGTGGTAGTTCCACCACTGAATCTCATCCATCAGTTTCTCTAAAAAATTTGCATAATTTGCCCTTTGGATAGACTGTTCACCAATCTTTGTAGGAATTATTTGACTGTGACTCTGCAGGGAATTTACACGCAAAGAAGAAAAAGAAGAACAAAAAACGTTGAAATATAGCAGGAGGTCATTATGAAGTTTTGCTTGGTCTAGAACAGGCCAAAAATGACGCAATAGACACAACCACAGCAAGTCAGAAAAGGAAGAGATAGAAAAAAGCAAACCCTAACTAGAGGAGCTTATCAGTGACACTCTTTTGATATCAGTGCCTGACTGTCCTGGCACCCTCACTTGGATGGCATTTTCTACAGAAGCCAATGATTTATAGATTTTTTGTTGGTACTAAATCAAAATCAAGAGCCTTCTCTGGTAAAATTATACCATGTCAAAATTCTCTACATTTTTTCGGAAGACCGCGCTATTTCCAGGCCTCGCAAACATCCCCGCCGTAGCTGCGTCGGCGATCGGAAACTCTCTGTTAACTCTTGAGCAACATCTGGATATAAAAGAGAAGGGTAGACCCCACTCTAAAGTGGAGTGGCGATAAAGAATAGATCCTGTGAATCTGCTCATCAAACATATCCATGGTTGTGTGGAAATGAAGAAAACATTCTTTGTTGTTGTTGGCCTTGTTTAGTTTTTTGGTGACTTTTCAAAAGTAAGCCTTTTAGCGGCTCAAAACAGATAGGAAAAATATACTTGCCATGCGCAAAGTAACCACAGGGCACCGAGAGAAACAGGGACTTTGTTTATTGTGAAATCCGCCAAAAAGAAATGTTGCCGCCCTTATGACAACCTATATACGCAACAATGATACCATGAAAATTTTTATTATGTTAACTTTTGAACAAAGGTGGAAAAAAGGAAGAAGAAGTGTGGAAGAGTACAACAAACGAGATAATTTTTAGATAATTGTTAATAGTTTAAGGCAACGAAAAAGTTCGTACGTTTCTTCGCTTTGCTTGTTATCAGCTAATTTAAAAACATCAAATATTTAGGCAGTTCCTAAAAAAACACTAGCTTGAATATATATGCAGCTCAAAACTTAAAAAACGAAAGCGTTAATTCAAATTCTACATTTTGTCCAGTCTTTTCCCAGTTAAAAAAATTTCATCATTCCTTTGTCTGCACTGAAATCTTTCGGGTCCAACATGTTTTTATATCAACCATTAAGCTTTCAGCAATTTACAAACACAATAAAATGATATCATAAAATCCTGATTCAGCCTGAACATGCACTTTAGCGCTTCCGTTTGTTTTTTTGCACATGGATTATGAATGATAAACTGAAAGCGCGATCTCAACCAAGAGCTTGTAAAAAATGTAGGAATTTGATTGGAGAAAACTGTTTTTCAACTGTACTGTTGCTAGTTTTTGATAAAAGTCAGTATAATGGATAATGGAACATTAAAGGTTTCGTACATTTGGAGCAACAATGGGGTTTCCATCTGCAAAGTTAAGCGTCCCTGCAATAATACAATAATAATCATTAAAATAAACTATACCTAGTGGTGGATTAAACGAGGGCAACTAGGGGCAGGTCTGGCGCCCCTTTTTGGAAATTGTGCTTCCCTTTTAAAGAATTAGAATCAGGTGAAAATTTTTAAGAGAACTATCAATAAAATTACTTTCAGGATTACCTCAAAATTAAAATTGCCTTTATTTAAATTGAGGCAATGTGAAATTGAGCAAAGTTAGCACGGCGTTCTACGGCAAATACAAACTCAGTTTGCACAATTTAATTTTTCAATCCTCGTAAAAGATCAGTTGTAGCCTGGAAGGGAATATTTTCCCACTTAAAAGCATACAAGAATTGTTATCGTGAGCAATACATATTGCCTTAATTTAAATATATAAGCATTGCAGTTGAATTTAAAAGTGCTGTAGAACTCTGTGCTATCTTCCCACAATTTAGTTTTGCACTGTGTATGACAAAAATGTTATGGCTAGTGGATGTAAGTCTGGAACTATTTACGTCTCACCTTGTAAATTTCATTAACATTGTTCACAGAGTATTATTTTATTTCTGTTTACGGGCACTGACAGTTTCATCTTCGCCTCCCAGATTTTACTGGGCACGTGTCAGATATTGAAGAACCTGCAAATGTGCACATAAGCCCGCGATACTATGACCAGCGGCAGAATTGAAATGCGTCGAATAAAAGTGGCCTCATCTGTGCAGCCCCAGCCTTTATTTTGCAATAGAATTCGCAATGGATGACAATGATAGAATTTATAAAATTAATGTTCTGCCCGATTCTGCTCTGCCTGCTACTTGTGGTAACATATTAAATATCAAATAACGTTTAAAGAGGTCTTTCAATCAAGAAATTCCAAATAATTTTTTTTTCAGATGACGAAAGGATCTTTTCTTCAGGAAAACGGATATTGTTCAACGGAGGCAAATTTAGCCCATATTGCTAATCAGCCCGACAGTGATGGACTTAGCGGGGGAGTGTGGGGGTGCGACACCACCCACCCCCAATATTTTGTCTCATTCGGTAAATTTGGTTCCATTCGGTAAAAACCATTTTTTGGTAGTCAGCAGTAACAAATTAACGCCAAGATTTTACTTTATTTATCTCCTTGATATCAGTTTTTATCTTCTTCCCAGTTGTTGGGTAGTTGGTTGAGCATCCTTGTAAGGATACATGGAAGGTCCTGCGTCCTTAGTTTCCAACATTTACGACAATTGTAAATATTAAGTCCAGCTATAATGACTAAAAGATTGCCAGAAGACGATGATAATAAAACAAACAGTTACATTTTAGACTGTGATGATTTGTGAATGAATAAATGAAATACAGCGTTTCGTTGTGATAATGCGTTCGTTCGCGATGATTTCAGGCGACAACTCTCTTTAACAACTTTTAAAATAACACCTTATACAGAAAAAATAAGAAGGCCCTTACGTAGGCGCTTGTACATAGGGTGACCAACTAAACAAATTCAACACACTCCCCCCGATTGACGAAGTCAATCTTGGAATAATCTATTTACAAAAAAATGTACGTTAGTTGTTATTTAAATAATGTTTGCTATGTGTTCTCGAATGTCTTCATCCCGTACCATAGTAATCGATGGTTCATGTTCTTTTTGACCATTAAGGTGTTCATTTTCAGTTGAGTTTTCTTCGTTAGCATTAACTTCAAGTGGGTATAAACGTTGTATCGGTCTTTTGATATAGATGACTCGTCGCGACTTATCTAATGTTTTGATTTCTGCAGCTCTAACTAGTCCGTCTCTTCCAGTTAGAAGTTTAACGACTTTTCCCATCGCCCATGTATGTTTGGGAACCTTATCTCTGAAAATGTGTACGATGTCTCCGACTTGTATTACGCGTTTCGGGTTTTTCAAACAACGATGTCGTTCGTGTAACGATGGAATATATTCCTTTTTGAACCTTTGGCGAAAATGTTCAATGATTAATTCTAAATAACGAGCGCGTTTTGTTAATGAAGTTTTATCCGAGGACAACGATAGTGATTCCGACTGATCGAGGATTCGTCTTCCGATGACAAGACACGACGGCGTTAATGGTGGTTCCGATATCTCTTCACCAACGTATGTTAAGGGTCTAGAATTTATGATTCCTTCAGTTTCGATCAATGCTGTTTCCAGTTCTTCGTACGAAAGCTTTGCGTTTCCCAGCGTTTTTCTGAGACATTTTTTCGTTAATTTTACGCATATCTCCCACCAGCCACCCCACCAGCTGGCAGTAGGAACGTTGAATTTCCATCGAATGTTCATATTTTGCGCATACATTTGAACGTTTTTATCCAGAAATGTTTTTCCATTGTCTGAAACGATAAGTTTACTTAGTCCTCTCCGAGCTGTAAAACGTTTAAGCGCGCGAATGAATGTTTCTGCGAAAAGATCTGGAACTAACTCAAGGTGTATTGCTCGCGTAT
Source organism: Rhopilema esculentum (assembly GCF_057945365.1). NCBI lineage: Eukaryota > Metazoa > Cnidaria > Scyphozoa > Rhizostomeae > Rhizostomatidae > Rhopilema > Rhopilema esculentum. The sequence goes on from NC_142835.1 coordinate 30,471, forward strand.
TTGCACAACTGAATAATGCAATGTAGCATTTATTCATACGATCAGTTTTGGTGTAGATATCCTTTACATATAAAGGACCTGCAAAATCGACTGCAACGTTGGTAAATGCTGCATCTTCTGATACGCGATATGCAGGTAACGGTGGCGCATTTGGTGTTTCGTATGGTTTTCCATGTATAGCTTTACATCTGGAACATTTCGCAATTAAGGATTTTACAATCTGACGACCTTTCGTAATCCAGTAATTGGATCGTACTTGCGCGAGTGTTTCATTGACTCCATTGTGTTTGACTGTTAAATGGCTATGCCAGATAACCAATTTTGTAAAATGATGCTGACGTGGCAATAATACGGGGTGTTTACTGTTATACGAAATCGATGCATTTTGAAGTCTACCCCCTACTCTGATTATTCCTTCTTTGTCGACAAAACATCCGAGGTTATTTCTAATTTCTTTATCATTTCCAGATAGATCAAAGACCTTTTGCACTTCTAAGTGCCACATGATTTTCGCTTCGTTGACTTTGGACAAAAAGTCGTCACTTATGTCTGTTTGTAAATTTTTAACCTTTCCTTTTAAAATTGCCACGAATTTCAATACGAGCGCAGTTACCCGTATTAAGCGAATGAAGCTACTGTAATTTACGCATGGAATGATTTTGTTCAGATTTAGCTGATCGTTATTTTCAGTTACGACAACGTTTGTATTAATTTCGATTTGCTGCGAGGGCGCGATTTCATTTACAGGCCAAAATTCCGAGTCGTTTTCCAAAAACTGTGGCCCGTTCCACCAAAACTCGTTTGATTGCATTTTAGAACAATCAATGCCTCTTGAAGCGACATCAGCTGGATTGTTAGACGTTGGACAATATCGCCAATTTTTCTTTTCGGTTAAATCGCAAATTTCATGCACTCGATTTCTTACAAATACTTGTTTGTGTTCTTTGTTACCTAAAACCCAGTGAAGGACAACCTGTGAATCTGTCCAACAAAAGATTGATTCTAAGTTAATTGTGCTAATCAAGGCATTGTGGACTGACTTTATAAGACGCGAAAGTGTTACTGCGGCCATTAGTTCAAGTCGCGGTATTGTTTCACCTTTCATAGGTGCTACTTTGGTTTTCGCACAAATTAATCGGCTTATTACTAGTTTAGATGATGATTCGACGCGAAGGTATACACAAGCCCCATATGCATATTGACTTGCATCAGAAAAGCCGTGTAGTTGAATCGAAATAGCGTCATTACTGATAATATCTCCCATTAGGCTTCGTGGAAATTCAATTGGTGTTGTGTTTGCAATGTTGTTTACGATTTTGAGCCAATTATTGCAAATGTCGTCAGGGAGTTTTTCATCCCAGGCTGTTTTCAATTTGCACAATTGCTGAAATATCATTTTAAGCGGAAGAATTACCGGCGAAAGTACTCCGAGCGGATCAAAGAACCGCGCGGTAGTTCTTAAAATATTGCGCCTGGTTACTTCAACATTACTGCTAGCGGCTTCGATAAACTCCGAAAAGTCAAACACAAATTTGTCGTTATTTCTGTTCCAAGGCATTCCTAGGATTTTAGATTCGGTACCATTGCATACTGTATTAGAGATCGATTTTGTGAAGGTTTCATCATCGTCGAAAATGACATTACTTTCCTTCGAATTTGCGGTTTTACTATGCATATTTTCAGCTAGTTCAATGCGTTCAATAAGCGAATCACTGTTAGAGGCCCATTTCCTCATATTAAACCCTCCAGAAGCAAAACAAAGTTTGAGTTTACGATAAAGTTCGAAACGTTCCTCCTCAATATCTAATGAAAACGCAAAATCGTCGATATACAGTGGCGAAGCCAAAGGTCGTGCCCGTCGTGCCCGGCACGACCATAAACTTCCAAAAGTAAGGTTTTCACATATTGGCAAAAAAATTTTTTTGCTCCGCGAAAAGTTTTCAAATATAGACAATAATTAGTCGTATAATCGACAAATCGATCAAGCTTATCCCGCAGACATAAGTGAATTCTACTCGAATCGCCCAGGGCCCCTGGAATTATTTCAGGAGCGGAGTAGAAATCCACAGGGTTTCATATTGGTCGTGCCCAAAATCTGGTACCTTGTGATTTGGTCGTGCCCAACAATAGAAGCTTCAATTGGACAGCCTATGTTTGGTCGTGCCCAACAATAGAGAAAAACAATGCTAGTCGTGCCCTCAGAAATGAGCACGACCTCGTCATAATAATAATAATAGTTGAGGTACGATTTCCAGCATTTGATTGGCTGAAGCTGGAGGAAATCAATCACGAGGTCGTGCCCGTTTCTGAAGGCAAGACTATCTGCACCCTGTTTCATTGGGGCCTACTTGTCAATACTGCAGGCGTTTGTGGATGTTGGTGTGATATCAGGGTGATTTGAATGGTGCATGTAAATGTTCCAGTCCAATAAACCGTTGTAATTTATCAGGAAACTGGTTAACGACTGTGGAGGGATTGTTTCATAGTTATTTTGACTCAGCCTATACGGAATCAATCCAATGGATCTCTTCGGTAGGCGAACAAGTTCTCATTCACCTAAACAGAATCAAGATCTTCAAATGTGCAAGATGCTATCTTATCTAGAAAATGGACAATAATTTGAATATCATCTGGATGTTTTTAACGTGATCAGAATGGAAAATATGGCAGTTTTTCGCTCGGATTTGTACCAGAGAGACGCACACTGAAAGGGATAAACTCAATTAATCAATCAATAAAATAATCAATATTTATTTCGACAACAGTATACTTAGATGTTCAAGACGAAAGTATTATGAACATTTGGGGCAAAATGTACATAAATATCTATTCATTTTACATTAGTTATGAGGTGTTTGATGTATTTTTGGACTAGAATCTTCCCAGTAAAAAGTTCTGAATTTTGAAAGTATTTATAGTAGAAAACCTCTTTGCAAATTAGCTCTACTGGAGTTTTACCCTCCTTAAAACACGTGAAAGGGAAAAATGAAATAGCATTGATCAACCTGTTGATGATTTTGTTTATGTTTCTGATGATATGTTTTCAAGCTCAGCCTAGTGATTTTCTGATTTTTTCCCTTGCTTTCCATGTAATTTGGTTGTGTGCAGTTTCCTTGGGTGTGCATATATTTTCCTTAATATAGGTAACTTTCTCCATGAATTAGTCAGTTTGTCTTTAATAAGCAGGGTGAAATAATCTTTAAGCTATTACACATACCCCCCTTAATTTTTTGCTCAAGAAACACTGTTGTCTGCAAATAACTCTCAGGCTCATGATTATTCTGTATTAAATTTGTGACCCCAGTCATCTGATCTCAGTATTTCCACCTAGCTGGACACTGAAGAAATTTATTGAACATTCTTCATTTGTGTATGCTGCCCTGTTTATTCATAAATTGTCATGATCTGTTTTTCAATGATTAATTTAATGCTGCTTTTCAATTGGAATTTTATTCAAACCTTATAATGGTTATTTCATCATATGCAACTTTCAAATACATGGTGTAGTTTATCATTATCTCATAAGGCATAACCTTAAATTAAGTATCTAATTGATTGGTGAATATCTGTGAGTGGTTTGGTTCAGCTTAACAAAGTGGCTACCTATAAATCTTTATGCAACAAACCTGATGAAAAAACAGGTCTCAAGGATTTTAAAGAAATATTGCCTTCATTCTGCCACTCACTATTTAGTGCTTTTTAACTGTGGCTAGATCAATAATGCTGCATGACAGTACTGTCTTCAGCAAATATTCTAATGTTTCTGTTTCATCTGTTTCATTTGTCATCTAATTCTTGATACATGTCTTGCACTTCACAGTCAAGTTTGCCTTTAAAGCCAAACTTTTGTCTATTTTTTGAATGAAATTCTAAATTTTATGTGTGCAAAACAAATAGTGCTTGCAATTATTATACATTTGAAATCTGAGTCCACAGGTGTGTATTTTGGTCCCATTGTTGCAATAATTTGATAAAATTTTAGAAAAAGTTTGTTGTTCAAGCTTTATTATCCTGTGAACTGATATTTGGGTAAATAATACCAAAAATAAAAAAAGTTTCCAGGAACCTCCATCACACTTTGGGAAGAAAATGAATTTTGAGTATCAGCTAGAGGCAGGGGAGACACAAAAGCAGCTTTTATACTTTTAATTTTAGTTTGTTTCTATCTTGTCAGAAAAGTAATGCAGTGCCATGCAATTGCTATATAAGCTCCTTAGATCACTGAAATATTTGTTTGATAATATTGCGGAGGCGCATTTCTGTCGCGCAGAGGCCAATGGGCACGACCATCCATGGGAGTCCAGCTTCGCCACTGTCGATATATAAAAATTTTTCGACGATTTGCACAAATTCGTTATCTGACTGTCGATAGTTTTCAAGGTGGTGACGTACAGTAGCATTAAGAACATACGGCGAACTCGTAAGTCCAAAAACTAAACGTGAAAACCTCAATGTTGCAAGCTCAGGATCTTTTTCAAAAACGTTATCGTACCACAAGAATCGGAGAAAATTCCTGTCGTTTTCTTGTATAATGATATTCAGAAATGCCTTTTCTAAGTCACCAATTAACGCTATTCGTTTAGCTCTGAGTCTTAAAAGTACATCAAAAATGAGAGGAACCAGATTTGGGCCTGGTTCTAAGCAATCGTTTAAACTTACTTCGCCGTTTTGTTTAGAGCTTGCGTCGTAAACGACTCGAAGTTTTGTAGTTTGCCGCTCTTCTCGAACTACTTCCCTGTGAGGATTATAATACACAGATCCAACAGGAGCCGAGCATAACTCCGTATCCTCTACCTTTTCTACAACACCGGAATTTAGTTGTTCAGAAATTACTTCGTTGTATTGATGCAAAACATCGGGTTTTGAATTTAAGCGTTTTAACAGGCTTTCGAGACGTTTACGTGCTACTTGATAATTGTCTGCAATTACAGGATGATCTTCCTTGAATGGGAGCGAAATCTCATACTTTCCGAGTTTTTGATTAAAATGAATTTTTCCCTCTAATGGATTTTCGCTACAAGTTAGTTCTTGCTCATTAGACTTGATACCCATAGATTCGATATCCCAGAATTTGTGAAGTTCGTTTATCAAATGTTTATCGCTATCAACGACAATATTGTCAGTTTTAAGGACATGTGAAATGATAATGTTCGATGAGTGTTCATTTGTTGATGGTATTTCTACAGGACCGTTAAGTACATACCCGAATCTGGTAAGTGTAGCTACGGGGCCATAACCATGCTCCCCCCGTACTACGTGATCTAACATGAACTGCCAAATGTAGTCCGCCCCAATCAATATGTCAACTTCAAATTCATCCATGCCGCTACCTTTATCAGCTAAAGGCAAATCTTTTATGTGGGGATATTTCAGTTTGGCTACGTCTATGGCTTGATTAGCAACCGGGCTACAAATATTGTCTACCACAAAAGCATTAATAAACACAGTTAGGTTATCTGCTCCTTCGATAGCAATTTGGATTGAATCGCACGTTTTTAATGTCCCACTAACGTTACCGAATTCTTTAATGATTACCTTTTCTGTGCTTATGGTGGGCAACTGTAACTTATCCCTTAGCCTGCGTGAAATATACGATTTCTGGGAGCAAGAGTCTAAAATAAGTCTTACAACGCATTCTTCTGTGTTACTGTCTACTCTTCTTACTTTAGCTCTTGCAGTTTGTAATAAGACAGCGGTATTTGTGGTGTTATTGCGAGACGCTAGCAAAGTACTTACCGATGGTTGTGTCGGCGGTGACTGAGGCGCGGCGACGGTTTCCTTGTACGCTGTTTCTCTTGCTTTTGCAAAACTTGTGGAACTGTCAGCTTTTGAGCCACAAATTGCGACATGGTGCTTTCCTTGGCATTTGAAACATCTAGTATTGCTTCTGCAGAATCTGCTAACATGTCCACCACGTAAACAAACAAAGCATCTCCGTTTCTCGCGTAATGTCTGCTTCCGCGCGTCAGGATTCGAAACCGTTGTGCAGCTCGAAGAAAAATGTTTCTGCCCGCAAAATAAACAAGATGGTATTCCATCGTTTGCACTCCTTTCTCGTTTCTGGTTGTTGATTAGCAGTGTAGCTGCTGTGGATTGCTGAAAGGATGGTTTTGATCCAACTGTTTTTGTATTGTTAGCACTACCAATAGGTGCATAAGCGCACTTTTCTCGAAGTGAAATTTCTTCACCGAACGCTAATAATAGTCCTTCTAAATCCCATTCATCCGATAGTTTCCTCGAGATAAGAAGTCTTAACTCTACCGGTATTTTTGACATTATGATAGGCGTCAAGATAGTTCCGTAGCTTTCTGCAGATACACCAATTCCATTTAAGCTGCGAACAGTGCTTTCAACTTTGTCGTACATTTGACGCAATTTCTTTAAATCCGCTCCGTTTTCAGTCCTTTGTAAATCCATTAAGGCTTCAATATGTTTTGAAATAATTATTTGACGATTTCCATATCGTTTTCGCAATAAGTCTAGAGCTATTTGATAATTTTCACTTGTGAGTGGAAGACCTGATATCGTTTTAGCGGCTTCGCCAAGCAGCGATTTCTGTAAGTATTTGAATTTGTCGATAGGAGCCAAGCCTTGAGATTCATCAATTGTTGAGGAAAAACTATCCCAAAATGATGGCCATTCTGTCGGGTCTCCATTAAACACCGTTAAAGGTAATTTTGGTAGCTTCACTTTTCCAGCTGTGGCAAAACCTTGTGATTCGAAGCTGCGATTAAGTTCATGTTGCGGGGCGATCGTGTCCTTTTTGCTAACTAGATCTATTTGACATATTATGTCTTCCGTTTCTTCTTCCAAATCGCTACGATCTACTATTTCTTTCTCGATATCGACTTCTTCCAAAAGATCCTCAATTTCTGTATCTAGTGTCGTGATAATCAATCGTTTTCGTTCCAGTGTGTTTTTGATTGATTCGAGTTTCGATTGTTGTTCCGGTGGAAGATTTTGACCGCGCGGAGGCAACAGCTCTCGGGCCTTCGCGACATTTTTGCGAACAACCAGGCGATGACCGTTTCGTGCCTGAATTTTCTTCTTTAATGTTTCTTTTTCAGACATTACAGCTCCCGGGTCACGGCACCAAAATGTTGGGTAGTTGGCTGAGCATCCTTGTAAGGATACACGGAAGGTCCTGCGTCCTTAGTTTCCAACATTTACGACAATTGTAAATATTAAGTCCAGCTATAATGACTAAAAGATTGCCAGAAGACGATGATAATAAAACAAACAGTTACATTTTAGACTGTGATGATTTGTGAATGAATAAATGAAATACAGCGTTTCGTTGTGATAATGCGTTCGTTCGCGATGATTTCAGGCGACAACTCTCTTTAACAACTTTTAAAATAACACCTTATACAGAAAAAATAAGAAGGCCCTTACGTAGGCGCTTGTACATAGGGTGACCAACTAAACAAATTCAACACCAGTAGCGTAGCGGGGGAGGCAAGGGGAGCGGCCGCTCAGAAAGTCGGTGTCTGAGATAAGGACAAATCTGCAATAGAATTATTACCATAAAGGGGGACTTTATATTTCAGACAATATTAAAACGTTTTTAAAAACTGCAAACGACTGTAAGAAATATTCTGAAATGTATTTCAAGCTTATCTGAAGGGCTTCGTCGCAAAAATTTTCTTCTCACTTCGCTCGCACAGGGACCCTCCTTTAAAACTCTACAGAATGTTCAACAATTTATCCCACGTTATAGGATTTAAATAGAAAAGCCTCTCACGTTCTTTAGGCAATCCCGATAAAAACGAAATTAAAATGCTAAAGCGCTTCAATCCTTAAAACTAGAGTACGTGCTGAGGTATCTTCATGGTAGGAGCACAGGGCTCTGATATGCGAAGAAAAACAATGGCAAAATTGACAATAGCAATACACTTTTACCAATCAAAACTTTTATTGCCACTATATCCGTTTCTTAAATCACATTATGCCACAAAGGATTGATCGTTTTCGCGAAAAGCCGTGCCAACTTCCCTTCTGGCAATGGTACAATGCTTCTTTGCATCGTTGACTTTGTAATAACGTTGAGTCAACATCATTTCGTGGTCGCAAGCAATAGAAATCGGTACCCTAATTACAGGGAAACGAGCATGCCTTGCATAACAAAAAAGTTACGGAAAAGCGTCTATAAATATATATATGTATGCGTTCCCCGCGACCCACTACATAGTGTACTCAATTCTTCGTACACAAAAATTGGATTCTGAAATGCTTGTCGGGGATCTTGCTCCAAGGAGAACGGAATTAGTTTAAAACATTTGAATCCTGTTTGTTATTTTAGATATTTGATTAAAACTGTGGAGAATCAGTTTTTACACGTAGTACTTCCTCGCCTTACACAATTCAGAATGCAAGCGTTAGATGAATTGTCAAGGAAATAGGCAGTTGTAGAATGGGGTCAGCTACAAAAAGCCAGATATGACGTTGTATAAAGCGAAATTGCCACGTAAAAAAGCCATAGCTTTTCCAAACGCTTTTGCAAAATGGGGTGTTTCCTAAATTCTTAAGGGTGTGGTCAGCAAAAATTTTCTCCTCTTTGCCCCTCCAATCTTCCAAACATGGCTACGCCACCGCTTCTTATCGTCTTTACCTTAAAGTCAAAAACGGAATTCTAAAAATGGGCTTTTCCATAATTTACCAGTGACCTGAAGGGTGTGGCACCAAAATTAGCGTCTAACACCCCCCAATCATTATTGCTTAGATCCGCCCCTGCAGCCCAAATTACCGTTTTTGTCATAGACGCTATTACCAACCCCATAACTCTGTGCACCGCCCCTGTCCCGAAGGTATTTTATAGATCAAAGATATCGATAGGAGGGACGCATTGTGCTGAAGAATAATTACAAGCAACCAGTGTGGTTTTGACATAATCTAAAAATATTAATGAGTATATAGAATCAAAAATTGGTTACTATATTTAAACTCTGTTATTAATTATGACCTTTTTCAGCTTTTTCTAGAGTTAGGTCTAGATATTTCAAAGCAGTTTCTGTAAACAAAGAAAGAAAAAGTAACTGAATCACATCTTTGTACAAATGTGTTAAGAAAATGATGCTTTGAGTGGCTAAACATTGTTGCTGGATCCGTTTTAAAACAGATCAATCATTATTTTCTGGAATTTCGACGAGACAGAAAACACAACAACAAGCACGGCGACCTTATAAATGCTTGGAATTTGCGAATGACGGCTTACTTTTCCAATATTAACATCAATTCATAAATTTAAATGCAATATCAGGCCATTCACCAAACTTCACATCGATATTCGAACGAGAAGTGAATGAAATCAATCCTTACTTTTACCAAATTTATAAGGGCTCAGTATGGAGCAGGTTCCTTTTTGCCACTATTCAAAATGGCGGAAGTAAACAAATTTGCCTCGCAGCGTACCTGTGAGTTAAGCCTGAAATACACGATCAGTTTTTAACTGACAGTTTTCAGTTTTTAGTCAAAAACTGATCGTGTATTTAGCAAAAACTGGTAAAAACTGATGCATTAATGACCTTCAGTTGTTGACTGAAAAAGTTGAACACGTCCAACTTTGTCAGTTTTTAACTGATGAGATTTCAATTTATTTATGTAGACTCCATTGACCATCAGCTTAATTGAAAAAGTTCATGGGCCATTCAATAGATTCTGAACTTTGAAATGGCATAAAACAAAAACAGATTAATATATTATGAAGTCTTCATTTGCTTTTGGTTTTAGATAAGCTTAAGCTTCCATAAGCAATCAAGAATTGATGATAGGATATCATAACAATTTTAACAAAGAGGGGAATTTTTTTCAAAAGTTTCAGAATTCAATAAGAACAAGCCTATTTATTGGTTTTCTCAGCCCAACAAGGTCCATGCCACCAGGCTCCTCCTCACCCCCCCCCCCCCACTTTTTGCGAAGCAAATAGTTTTAATACTGCAGTAAAAGGAGAAAGAGGCCTTTGCCTCCTACTTTTGCTAGCCTTGCCCCCCCCTACTTTCAAATCATGGCATAGGCCCTGCCCAATGCAACAGTCCAAGTATTTTATGCCCAACACTAGAGAAAGGTAATGCTGCTGCAAATTCCAGAATTTGTCTAACAATTAAACCTTCCTGGCATGCAATCTATTGCTCCACTACTACAAATATTTGAAACCTTATGGTTATGCATACCACTGTTCAAGGTAAAAAATTTCTACAAAAGAAACGTAAAGTGTCTTGTAGCTCAGAACAAAGCCAAAAAGAGGAGCCCTTAAACAAAGGGCGGGAAATTGTGTCATTTTCAGTATGACATAAAATTTGGTATAACCACAGATATCTTATAAACTGTGTAAAACATATTTCATATGAAGTTAGATAGTGTGAACATAACAGAGTGAAAAAGTGTCTAGAATATGTTGTTGCTTTATGTGAACTACAACCAGACAGTCAGCTGGGTAATTGTTGATATGGGACAGAAATTGAGATTTTTGCAATGCTTTACTTACTACAGTGGAACCTCCATCAACGGACACCTCTATACAACGGATACCTCCAAACAATGGACAGATTTTTGAGTCCCAAAACAAAAGTTATAAAAAGATGACACCTCCATACAGTGGACACCTCTCTACAACAGACAATAACATTGGTCCCACTGGTGTCCGTTATATGAAGGTTCCACTGTATTGTTTAGATAATAAAATTAGAACAGAAAAGTACCTTGATTTCTTTACTTTGGAGAAAAAAATAGTGTTTGGATCATTTTTAATAGCTGCAGATCAAAAACCTGCAGATTTACCCAAAAAGTGAAGTGCCAAGTGCTACATTTTCTGGTTATTCTGTTAACTCTCTTGACAATTCTCTCTTTGTTGATTGCAATGAAAGGAGCCAACTCTCTTGAAAAAAAGAATCGTATAGGAAAGAACTACAGCACAAACACTTTGAATACTGGGGCATTTATTACACGAAGTGAAGTCAATCCAACAGCATATCAGCTGAGAGATAAATGTATGATGAGGATGGTTGAATTGATTAAAAACTTAAAAAGTTTTATCATTGATGTGGAGAGACTGTTAACTCCATAATAACTCATGATTTCTTTAGAAAATTAAATGACCAGAAGCTTATTTATTCACCTTTCGCATTAATAAAATATTACTGATATAACAGAAAAATACTACAGTACCAAAATAACGTTAAAATGTTTTTCTACAGCATAAACTGATCTATCTACCGAAGTAAATAAAAGCAAGTTGCTCCTAAAACTTCCACTAAGAAGTCAGCTTACTAAAAAAAACCAATACAATATATAGTATCCATATGCTTCAAATTATACACCTCCAGAAAGCAACATGCCTTAAATATGCCTTATTGTATACATGTATTAAAAGAGAAGTTATGAAAATATTTGTATCATCTTTACACATACAAGCTAAATACCAAAATAACTGGTAAGGTCCCAAATTTTATTGGTATCTCTCAATGAATATTGATCTGCTTCTTGGGGTCATTCACATAGTATGTAGGCAAAATTTTTTATATCTTCAGTCACCCTTCCCCTTTGTACTCAGTTGTGATTCTTATGTGACCCTAAACCCCATTTGGTATGTACTTTCAGTTAAACCCTCCCCTTATCCACAATATAAAAACACTTTACCCACATCAATCTGCCAAATACATTGCACAAAGTACTATGAGAGGCAACACTGCAGAAAATATAATTTTGGAAAAAAACAGTGACAGAAAAGATAATCCTTAAATGTTAGTGCTGAAGTCTGTTGAGGCAAGGAACTTGTATCCAATTTAATGCCAAAGTTATGCAAATTAAATACTGCCACATTTGACCACTTTTGGAGAAACACTATCAACAAAATTTTGGGTACTTACTTCAACTCTATCAGCCCTTTTTCACCCCTACATACAAACATTTGCTTTTTGATGAAACCCCTCAATCTTTCTTGCATAATACTATATGAATGACGCGTGGCATAGTCTTGATTCTTTGCCTTTTTCAAAGCAAAAACAACAGCAACTTTGGCACAAGAACACCTGATCCTTGAGAGGTCTCCATTTTTCAGTAATGTACTGGAACACTGAGAAGCAGAGGTTTTATTCACATAATAGTATAAACTGTGTAGTCAGTAAAGAAATTCTCAGTGGTTTTGTTGTAAGCAGAAACCTAGTTATAATTGCATAATGCAATGCTGAATCTCTACAAATGTACCTCAGTTATGCTTGTTATGTGCAGGGTTTAGCTGCACATTTATGGCATACTTGTCGGCATCTTTTGTTTCTGCAAAAGTCTCTTTTTGGACGGGGGTGCCACTAGTCCTACCATAGATTTGTGGACTTCCCCTGACATCAACAGCAGTCTTTATATGACCATGAGTGTCTAAATGCTCTTCTGTTGGCTCATCCTTCCTTTCCTGTTTAACAGTTACATATCCTGGCAGCTGTTGTTGGGCATATTGGGGCAATGCTTGGGGTAAGTTTCCATTAAGACCAAAATAAGAAAATGCTTGAAAGGGGTTGCACATGAATGCAGGATAAGCACCTCTGACCATTGCAAGTTGAGTATCACCTGGAGATGCATTAGTACTCTCTTTTTCCTTTGTTTCTGCTTCTGTTGCTGACACACTGGTTGAGGTTGACTGAACAGCAGAAATTCCTGATGACGTCTGCCCATTGACATCAGTCATTGTTGGACTCATCATGGGGAAACCAAGACTAAAAAGTGGCCTATTACTCCCATCTCCATTCATGAAAGTTTGTAAAAACGACGACATTGGGTAACTAAAAACGTTGTTATTTGATACTGTTACCCCCGATAAACCTAATTTGGAAGGATCAAAAGATGGGATAGTGCCCCCCGGACTCATCAACAGCATTGTTCGTTCTGGTCGCTTATCGTTCGCCCTCATTACGGCTTTGTTCCTTCGGCGTGGTTTGTACTTGTAATCGGGATGCTCTCGCATATGATCGGCTCGAATTCTTTTCGCTTCTTCGACGAATGGTCTTTTCTGCTCTTCCGTTAGCTGTTTCCACTCTAGACCAAGACGCCTGCTTATCTCACTGTTATGCATTTTTGGGTTTTCCTGTGCGAGTTGCTGTCGTTTCATTCGAGACCACACCATAAATGAATTCATAGGACGTTTGACGTGCTCGCTTTCTTTCGCTGTCTTGACACCGTCATTTTCCAGATTTCCCTGAACGGTCGAGGCACTGGCTGCTGAATCGAGAATTTGCCCAGAATTGCCTGTTGATTCCATCTTGTTTTTGGATTAGCAAACGGTTACCAACATCGCAAAGAAATTGTTTCCTTTGTCTCTAAACAAGGGCCTAGCACAATGGTCTTTGTATGTTCAAACCCGTCCGTTTGTAACTAGGATTCAATGTTTAGTATACCGCCAATCAACCTATTTCATTCATAAAGTTTGAGGTTTCTTATGGCAGTTTTCGTGTGAATTAAACTTCAGCGATCACGCTTATTCAACAACGAAACCCTTGGAATGCTCCGACCGCTCTCCTGATCATGCCGAATTAACCAAGTAAAACTCTTCAACCGTCAATTCACATCCCATGTGACCTAAAATACCAACATGGCGGATTAATTGATCTCCTTCGTAGCAGTGCAGACTTTGTAGCAATTACAGTTACCGTATTTCCTCTAAAGAACACAGCGGCGTTTATTACAAAATCCAAATTTTGGATGCGGCATTCAATAAAGGGCGGCGTTTATCAGAGGGAGGCATTTTTTCCAAATGGTTAGCCGAAGGTGCCGTGTTCAATAGAGGGCGGCGTTCATTTGAGGAAATACGGTATCCTAACTGCTCCGACATTAAACTGATGACTTTCTACAGTGGCGTGCTGGCCAAGGGGGCAAGGGGGCAATTGCCCCACCCGCTAATCAAATATGAGGCGTGCCAAAATGAAATTTCCCCTTATGGGGGTGCCTTAGCCAGATAGTGAGCGGACGAAGACAAATGACGTTTACAATCCCAGGGCCGGTGAAACGTATTTGAATGCGGAGGGATCTAAAAATCTATTTTGAAATCTGAGCTATTTTGAAAGAGCTTAGGAAAGACCGCCACCGTGGTTTGCGGCAAGAAAATTTTTAGAAATATGGTATCTAAGAGATAGCCAGAAAGTGTACCCAAAATTGATTTTGAATGAAGGAAAATCCGAGGAAATATTTTCAAGCTTTCTTTTATCGCTGTTTCACATAGTTTCGTCTATTGTTTCCTTTTATCGCTGTTTCGCATGTTGAAATTGAAAAAGATAGGTCTTGCAAAATTTTAGAATAACATAATGTAACTCACAATCAAGCTTTTTTAGTTTTAAAATGGAACCAGAATAAGATAAAGGAAAAATAAATGAATCTCGGTTTAAAAAAAACATTTACGTTGAAATATCAGCAGAAGCACTGAAAATGAAAGATTATGCAACAAAAATGATTTGACCACTCTGGATTTAAAAACTTTCAAACTGGGCTCGTTCAAACTTGGCTAGAGTTTTGACAGAATTTATAATTACGTCTAGATATTTTCTTTCTTAGTAGGAATGGATTATTGATACAATCAAACTAGAAGCTTTTTCGATGATACTTTCAAAGAACAAATCTGCCGTATTAGAAAACACGAAAACTCTGCGGAGGACACGTCGTAAATAATGAGTATTGTTTAGTTTATTTCCGTGAGATATAGAGGGATTGAATCGAGGTTGGGGGACTTTTGATTGATAGGACTTGTTGGATTGCTTGAATGCAGATGGTTTTGATTATCGATTGGAATACGAACGCGTGTATGGGATAAAAATTGAATATGTTTCGAGAATATATGGATATTCGGTTAGGGTCTTTGTTACTTTTTAAAAAGTTGATTTTTCTCAAATATAAAATTTAAACTATTGACAAAATTTTGGCCTTTTTTGTTTCAAACTACAAACCGATGTCTAATGGCTTCACAAAAGTGCTTTGAATTTCATTGACTGTGATGCTCAGTAAGGGGATCAGAAAGGACCTAGGCATCCCGTGCCGTAGTGTAGAGGAGGGAATAGGCAATTATAAAGCCAAGTTATTTTAGAAAATACAATATTCCCATGTGATGGCTGGGTGATTTGTTTGCGCAAAATATCAGGTAACTTAAGTCTTAAAATGTTTCCTTGTTTAATTATTGAAAGCTTCGTAAGGAGTTAATTAGGGGGTAGGCATCTTTGGCGGTAGGGTCGAGGTGGAAAATAGGTGATGTTTCATTCAAGATATTTTACAAACCGTTTGTGTTTCTGCTTAGGGCTCCTAGATTTGTACCAAAAAATTACTCTAAAAATTAAGTTTGAAAAATCTTTTTTTTAAAAAAACGCGAATTTTTTTCCCGGGAAAAAGTATGGGGGTAGGTTTTTCTCCACAGCAACTGTGTTTTGGCTTAAAACATTGAAAAATCAAGCTCAAAATGGAGGCAGGTGATTGGCTAATGACATTTTGTAAACAAACCCGCTGATTGGTCTAGAACAAAATATGCTCTTGTTTCGTACGGGAACATTGCTCGGTTTAATTATTCCGGCAGAAATTGTTTATTTGGCAATGTTACCCATCATGCCGATTCTTCATTTCTCATATTCTAAAAAATTCTATTCTCGCAGTTTCTTTCCCATCAACAGCTGATTGCTCTCTTTTGTAACGTTTTTGAGAAATTATTGAAATCTATTTTGTTCTGCAGAAAAGTGGAGGGCACAAGCCCCCCTCCCCCCCCCCCCCCCCCCTCCCTCCCCCTCCCCCCCCGGTTCGCCGGCCCTGATTCCACGATAAATCCCTTCGATATATCAAGAATCACTTTACAAAATACCAGTTCTTCTTTAAACAAAGTAGATACTGGGGACATACCGAGGTACGGGGTGTCGGGCGTGGTGTTTTTTTCGAGGAACCCATATACAATTTTGGGCTTGTCGGTAAAAGTTCAATTAAACATTTTGGTTTGTCGGTATTACACCTTTTCAATTTACTGCGTCAAAGGGTAGAGATTTGGGGTGAAAGACAGCGCGTGTTGTGTGGTGATTTCTCGGGTTTGTGTTTTGCGGACGAGCAAAATTGTGATTCGTTTGCTTGAATTTATTCGAATCTTTGAAAATTCGTTAAAAAAGAAGCTCTTTCAAAAGCTAATCAAAGGATGCAACCTCAGAAGCTGACGTTGTGTCTGCCTTTTGCTGTCATTTACCACAGAAGTTTAATAAGAAAAGAAGGTATGGTGGATGGAAATTGTGCCGTAGGGGAGGGTGGGGCCTGTTGTCGCAGGTGTAAGTTGTTACACCCTGTTTTTTCACCTGAAAACGGTTGGTAATTTGAATAATTGTTATTTGCTATTCAAGTGCTTTATGTAAGCTTTCAGTTCACACGAGGCGACATTGTTTTCTTATCGCACGTGGAAAGTTATCCAGAAGGCTTGGTTGTTTGGTGATTGAACGCGATTTGATTACTCTTAAAGAAAGGTTAATTTATTGATGTGCTTTACTCATAGATTAAACTGTTCTAGTTTTAGTTCTATGAGTAAAGCACATGGTTCGGGAGATCCAGAGTTTTGGGGATAATGGAGTTACCTCTTAATTACCACTACTCTCAGGTCCACCCTGACCCGGGGTGGTAGCACCTGCAAGGGTCCCAGATATGGGTCAAATATCGTTCCTGGGGTATGAACTTAAACTACATCCGTGCGCCACCGACAGAGCAGGGTGGAGATGCTTTAGCAGAGATTTGGTCTTGCTAAATAAATGATGAAGTATCGTGCACTATGACTGCTGGCAGAAATATGGTACAGCCAGATGAATGGCGGCAATCAAACTCTAGTTAGTTGAGAACTGTAATCTGTAGAAAGCAACGGCAAACTACTACAGTATCCTGCCAAGAAAATGTTATGAAAATGCCAGTCTCAAGTAAAATAGCTATAGTGACTGAAGATGTGCCCCTCAGGTCGGATGGCACTCAACTTGCTACTGAGGAAGGGTGCAGCTCTGGATTGAGTAATTCTAGCAATAATGAAGCTGTTGTACTAAACCCATTAGGGCGTATGATAGCTGACACTGCAAAGGATGAAAAACCAAAGCAGTTCCGCAACAACATAAACCATACAATTGCGACCTGGAATGTTAGAACGATGAATCAAGGAAAGTTGGAAGTTGTAACAAATGAAATGGACAGAATAAACTTAGACATACTCGGAATAAGTGAAATGAAATGGACAGGGTGTGGGGATTTTAGATATGATGATCACACAGTGTACTACTCAGGACACCAACAATACAAGAGAAATTGATGATGAGATGATGATGTAATAGAACAGTTTTACACAGAGCTACAGGAAGTGCTAGATAATATACCAAAGAAAGATATGTTGTTTTTAATTGGAGACTGGAATGCAAAAGTGGGAAATATTGAAGAAAAAGGAGTCACTGGAAGATTTGGACTAGGGGAGCAAAATGCTGCAGGAGAACGATTAATAGAATTCTGCATTGAAAACGAATTGTTCATAGCCAACACTATGTTTTTCCAACACAAACGCAGACTATATACATGGACATCACCAGATGGTAAAAATAGGAATCAGATTGACTATGTCTTGGGCAGGAAGAGATGGAAAAGTGCGATACAGGCAGTCAAAACTCTTCCTGGAGCTGACTGTGGAACAGATCATGAGCTGCTTCACGCCACTATCAAAGTAAAGCTAAAAAAGAGAAGACAGCAACATGCGCAAGCTAGATATGATTTAACAAAGATACCGCCAAACTTTACAATCGAGCTATCGAATCGTTTCTCATGTCTAGAATCACAGGACACTAGTGTTGAGCAATTATGGCAGACAACAAAAGATATCATTGTTGACACTGCGGGAAAAAACATTACTAAGAAAGAGAGAAAAAGAAAATCACATTGGTTATCACAGAAAGCTATAGAGATTGCTGAAGAACAACGAAACGCTAAAAAACAAAAAGATTTATCCACATTTAATAACTTGAACAGAGTATTTCAAAATCAGGCAAAGAAAGATAAAGAAATATACTTGAATGATATTTGTAGGAATATGGAAGAAAATCAAGCAAAAGGAAAATCAAGAAATGTATTCCGCGCTATTAAACAGATCACAGGAAAGTTTACACCTCGCATGGCAACAGTGAAAGACCAAAATGGTGAAGTACTCACATAGGGGAAAGAGATAAAGGAGAGATGGAAACAATACACACAATGCTTGTACAGCAGGGATGCAGACATATCCAATGATTTCACAGAAGAAGAATTTACAGAAGAACCGGAACCAACTCTAGCAGAAATAGAACATGCCATTAAAGAACTTGCGTGTAATAAAGCTCCAGGTATTGACAACATCCCCATTGAACTGGTAAAAAATACTGGCAAAGAAACACTCAACATCATATGCAAGCTGTGTCAGCTAATCTGGAAAACCACTGAATGGCCAGTAGATTGGAAAAGATCTGTCTTCTTGTCGCTGCCAAAGAAAGGCGATATTAGAGAATGTTCAAATAATCGAACAATATCCTTAATTGTTCACATGAGCAAAATACTTCTGAAAATAATCCAGAAAAGACTAACACCCTATATTGACAGAGAAATATCAATTGAGCAAGCTGGATTTATTAAAGGAAGGGGAACTAGAGACCAAATTGCAAACATCAGATGGATATTGGAAAAGGTACGCGAAGTAAAGAAAGAAATTTATTTTTGTTCTTTTGATTACAGCAAAGCATTTGACTGTGTGGACCATAACACTATGTGGTTTGTGATGAGAAAGATGGGAATTCCAGAACATCTAATAATCTTGATTAAGAATCTTTACCATAAACAAGAAGCGCATGTACGAACAATGTATGGGCCAACAGATTGGTTTGAAATCAGCAATGGAGTGAGACAAGGCTGTATTCTATCTCCATACCTATTTAATTTATATGGTGAAATTATTATGAGAAACGCAGGACTATATGAAAACAACATCGGAATAAAAGTAAATGGTAGACTCATTAATAACTTGAGGTATGCAGATGACACGACCCTGATTGCCGAAACCAAAGAAGATCTGGAAGAACTTATCAGAAATGTTAAGAAAGCAAGCAAGGAAAAAGGGCTACTACTAAATTTAAAAAAAAACAAAAGTAATGACGACGGCAGAAATTACCAACTTTGAAGTAGATGGGGAATCCATCGAGGTAGTACAGGAATTCAATGTTTTTGGCTGTACATTAACCAGAACCTCTGATCACACAAAAGAAATTAGAAAGAGGCCAATGCTGGGTAGGAAGGCTATGACCAATTTGACAACGATAATGAAAGACAAAAACATCACACTAAATACCAAGATAAGAATAATCGAAGCATTAGTATTTCCTGTTGTTACATATGGAAGTGAGACATGGGTAATAAGAAAAGCAGAAATGAAAAAGATTGAAGCCTTTGAACTTTGGGTATGGAGAAGACTCCTAAGGGTGCCGTGGACATCTAGAAGAACGAATGAAAGGGTACTAGGCCAAATAAAAACAGAATGATCATTATTCAACACCATCAGAAAGAGGCAATTAACCTATTATGGCCACATAAATAGAGCAGACAACAGTTTAGAAAAACTGATAATGCAAGGAAAAATTGAAGGGAAAAGAGGAAGAGGAAGACCTGCAACAAAGTGGTTTGACAACATTAAGACGATGACAACAAGAAAAGTTTATCAGCTCAACAAAGACACTAAAAATAAAGCTGAATGGAGACGTCAGGTTCATAACATCACCAGGGGTCGAACGACCTGAAGGACAACTACTACTACTACAAGTGGAGCTTGTTGTCAGAAATTTGTGACAGTTTGCCCCATAGTTACATTTCATTTAGCAACTACTATTTACCAACCTTTAAAAACAATTTAGATATCTTTATCAAAGCCAACACTTTAAAATTTATTTTGCATTATCACAAGCATATCAGGGCCGCCGGACGCAGATTTGAGCAGGGGGGGCCAAAACGAATAAAAAAGGCACGAATATATTTTTCCGAAACATTAGTAAGTGCCAAAAATGGTACAGATTTCATGGTAATTTAGAAATTTATAAAAATAATGACACATGCTGGACATAGTGAGAACTATCTTCGCTGAAAGCAGACATGGCTATTTACTCCATTTAGGGACCACTCACTCTTGATCATAATTATTTGTATAGCTTCCCATCTCATGGCCTTCAAGTTTTTTTGAGAGTATAAATCTTTCTTCCATCTATGATTTATACCTCTATTACAATATACTGTACTTTTTTTTCTTATAATTTGCATTGTAGGTAAATTTTGCCCGGGGTAAGAAGCAGGCACACAATCTTCTTTCATACTTGTGGCAGGCGCATTATACTCAACAAATACCAACAAATCCAACCCAAATTATGAACTGAATGGAATTTTCGAATTTTTAGTCATACTTCAAAGCCAATTCCAGCCCCTCTTCCTTGCAAAGCAAAGTCTTCCAGTCTCTATGATTATCGAAAGCCCATTCCAATAAAGATTTTAATTTTCTTACTTTCACATACAATTTAGTCCCCCTTGGTATTCGTGCCTTCCCATCGCCACTTAAACACATAAATTTGTTCGCCTTCATGGAATATTTTTCAAAAGCTACAAATTTTTATGTTTGAGTAATCTTTACGCAATCGGCTGAAGGTGCGGGCACATTCTTCAAAGCCATAGAAAATTCAATTTGGAACATTGATTAGATTCATCTCATCAGTCTTATGAACGAAACTGTTTTCAACTGTCCTTAGACTTGATCCCGGCAGGCTCAGTCAGTTGGTCGAACGTATTACATGTGAATTCCGAAAAACTCTGAGAAAAGGTGGACTGAAAACTAGAATTCTGGGACATAGAATCTTGAAAATAGGATTGCTTTTTTAATCAATCAGAGGAAACATAAAAGGGCAGGAATTACATTGAAGTACAACAAATTTAGCATCTAGTCTTGTATGCTGTTCTAATCCTAGATAAGAAATTTAAGTCTTGGTTTAAAGATCCTCTACTGCTAGCATGTACACATTGCAGGGACGCAGCTTTTTCATGTCTTCATAAAACCATCTAACACAATGTTGTGAAGTAAGCAATATGTTGCAATTATAGTTTTACAGCTGTCTGGTTTTGTTAATACACATTAAAGGAGAACTGACACGCAAAAATAAGTTTGGCTAAAACGGTAGTTTGTGACAAGCAAATTCCAGGATCGATAAAATTTTTTAAATCACAGTTACCGTTTTTGAAATACAGGCGTTTTAAGTTGAGAAACGACAATTGTTCCGACAACTTGAGACTCGAGGCGAAAATCGTCACGAGTGGACGATCATCTTTGACGTCACAAGTGACATGTTCTCAGCACGTATTGTGTTTCTCTATAAAGAAACAAATGGAAAATTTCAGCCTTCTGAGTTTTTGCTACCAACCAGCGCTGCCGCTTGGGCAGACAGTTGTCCCATGGCTCAACATTGACGATGTTATGAACAAAAAACAGACTGGAAGTACAAACTGGTATGGAATTTTTATTAAAAACAATGCTATTGCTACAATCGAAATGAGATCAGGTATCCTAAAACTAGAATTTCATTTCAGATTGAGGCGTCTTTGGCCAGACTGCTTTGTCTGTATGGCCTAATTCGCTGAAATGCCTATGATGCCCTAAACGTAACTGCAAGTTATTCATTATCAATGTGACATTCTATTATTGTTTTTCAATGCTTCAAACGCATTAACTGTATCGTGATAATAAATAGTAAAGGTGGGTTAAAAGTCGACTTGTGCGGATTATATGCCATTTTCACCGGGCGTGAAGGGTTTCGGGAACTGATAAGTTACCTAGCAGTTGAAAAATCTGGAGTTACGAAATAGGCTCTTAGCTCTTAGTCAAAGAACTTGATTTCTTAGTCGAAGAAAATGCTGTTTAGCTGTCATAGGAATATCAACTGGCGCATTATGATAATGCGTAAATTGTTTGCAATATGATAAGTCAAAATTGTTTGCAAAAGAAGATAATGATTATCTTCTTTTGCAAACAATTTTGACTTGGCTGGGGGATGGTCTTTTTGCAAGACTGTGTTATTTCCTAGTATCTCAATCTATGTTAAAATAAAATTATCAAGTTCAGTGAAATTATTATTTAGTCACACTCGCAGCTCCCATCAACCAAGGTTTTTTCTTGAATTCATATTTCTGCACTTAAAGCAGGTTGCAGGATCGCTTTTACCGCTGTCCCCACTGGATTTCGTTTGTCTTTTGGCTATTGTTTCAACCCACCCCACCCCCATTTTGCGATTTTATTTGTAATTATAAAAATAAAAACTTTGAAGAAACGGTATCAGTTTTCAACCAAAGTCGACTCCTTTTTTCACAAGCTTAGAGGTTCTTTCAATGTTTCAAAGCATGCTGGTGCGAAGATATCATGGCATAAAAATAAATTTTATGTGGATATTAGCGTCCTAGCAGACATGTAGCTAGGATTTTCTAGCTTCTTTATACTTATAAATGAAATGTCTGACAATTTTTTGCCTTTCCACCGCGGACTATTTTCAATAAAACACGAAACTTCATTTGTACTTTCACCGTTGCGGTGAAAGCCTTTACAACGGCATTGTTAACATGTCACTTGTGACGTCAACCGAGAATTTTAACAACTCCTGGCGATAATCTTGTTTCCGCTTCGGGAAATTCCCGAGTCCTGGCTGTGACCTAATTGACGGATAAAAGTGTAAATATCAGAAAAACGGCGAATCTAAAGCCCCGGCAAAACGACTGGACATTTTCACTGAACATGCACTGGACAAATGTCCAGCGTAAATGTTGCGTCGTTTTGCCACCTTGTCCAGTCTTGTTCAGCGATGTTGAGTGTTGTTCAGTCGATTTTGAAGGTAGTCAAAAATGTTCAGTGGACAGGATTTAAATTTTTTTTGTTCGTAGATGTTGTAGAGAAATGTTCAGTCGTTTTGCCACTCTACTGAACATTGTCCAGTTCGCGCACGCGCAATGAATGTAATGGATAGGATTTGGCGCGAATTTATTTCCATTATTCAAATCTTTAACAAACTTTCCTAGTCAATACCGCGAACGAAATGGAAACAACGTGAAAATTCAATCCGACCAATAGCAGAAAAGGCATTTTATTAGTAACGACGAGTCTTCCGATCAGATTAGCTTTAGTTCCGATAAGGAAAGCGATGCCAGAGAGCAGGAGTACGGTGATTTTGATAAACCTAGCTGTCCTAGCCACTTGTCAATAATACACTCTAATTCATACGATAACACGGTTAGGGCTATGAAAAGTGTATTTTCAAAGGTAAAGAGATGCCCTGTTGCCAGTTTTCCCACCCGCATTCTTCAACAGGGAAAAAGTTCACTGGACAATGTTCAGTCGTTTTGCCACCACCAATATTTTTTTGATGTCCATACTCTAAACAAGTGAGCAATGTCCAGTGTGTGACCAGCGCAAATGTCCAGTCGTTTTGCCGGGGCTTAAGAAGAAAACTTTTTTCCAGATTTGAAGTCAGCGACAAATTCTGCATCGAATAAGCCAAAGTTATTTTTGCATGTCAGTTCTCCTTTAAGAACTATAATATAAGGGATTGTTGTTAAAATCAAATTTAGTGAACTCTGCTTTTTAACTTGCCGAGACATAAGTTTAAGAAAAGGAATGGTTCTAACAAGAATTGGTATAAAAAATTCCTGCTCAAGCTTGAATAATCTCAGTAAAAAGAGTTTCACAATTTTGGCAAAGTCACAGTATAGGTTACATTTTACTTAACCCAGATTCAGAGATAGGGGTCCAGTTTCTCCTTTTTGGGACACACACGATATACATTGCACCAACTGACTGTGTACGCCGGGGACTTGATGCCGAACTTTCACTAATGCGTATATGCGTATAATTTCACTAATCACTAATACTAAAGAACTTTTCTCGCGAAAATGGCAGTCACCTTTGCAGTTGATATTATTCATCACAGGAGCTTGATTTTTTGCATCAAGACCAAGTAAAGATTTAAGGAAATTCAGTGAATGATCCTCCAACAACGCCCAGAGTTATGTTATGTTACTTGGCTTTTTAAGGCAGAATATCTGGCATTGAAAAAAAAACGCAATTTGTTTATCAAAAAGGGGCAATTTTTATACTTTTTGCAAACAGGGGGGCCTGTGTCTCCGTGGCTCTCCTGGCTCCGGCGGCCCTGGCCTATTTGTTTTTTTATAAGATGGAGCGAAATTATCAGAAAAAGACAAACAGAGGACAAGTGCCAAAGATTGATGCAGCAATTCAGAAAGAAGGAAATGAGCATACGAAAGGCTGCATTAGCCCATGATAATAATTATCGTACTTTAGCTCGATACTTGCAAAAATGGGAGGAAAATAGCACTTCGGAGCAAGTTCATATTGGTTATAAGAAAGCTAGGCTGTGTTTTAGTAAAGAGATGGAAAGCGATCTTTCCAATTACATAAAAAAGCATCAGCAATTATTTACGGGATCACCATAGATGAGCTGCAGATATTGGCCTTTAAACTGGCTTTGCCAACAAACTTGAGAATATACCCCAGTCGTGGTTGCAAAATGAGAAAGCTGGAAAAGACTGGGCAAGTGGTTTTTTAGAAAGAAATAATGAAATTTCTCTTAGAACACCAGAAAGCACATCAATTCAAAGAATGGCCAATTTTAATGAAGCAACGTAGGGTTGTTCTTCAAGAACCTCGAGAAAATCCTCAGGCGAGATGGTGGGTTTGGTGGCGACCAGATATGGAATGTTGATGAAACTGGTGTAACAACAGTTCAAAGGCCATGCAAAATTCTGGCTAAAAAGAGAGTAAAGCAAGTGGGTTCTGCTGTTTCTCAAGAAAGGGGAACACTAGTTACAGTTTGCTGTGGAGTAAATGCTCTGGGAAACCATATTCCTCCTTTTTTTGTTTTTCCAAGAGTGAATTTTCAAGAAAACTGGATTCTCACTGCGCCCCCAAGTAGTGCAGCAAAATTTTTAATTGGACTGACGAAGAGACAAAGGTTCCATTTTTCTCACTTCTGCTATTGAATAATTGCCGCCAAAATTTCGTAATTGGATTGCGCACACAAACCCGCGCATTTTGGATCCATACGGATCCGATCCCGTGTAAACGCAAGTATTTTCATATCCGATCCCGTGTAAACACACCCTGAAAAATGAGATCGGATCCAAATGGATCCGATGCTGTTTGGATCCGGTCCCGTGTAAACAGGCCCTAAAAGACATGTTTAGAACGAGAATCCAGCTGGATTGAAATGTGATTCCTAAAGTTAGGAAAGTTATTTCTTTAAATCAAAAAAATTTTGTGTGCACCGAAAAATTGCTCGTTTCGCTCCGGGGGGGGCTAGGTTGCTCCGATTGGGGGCTCTAGCCCCCCTTAGCCTCCCCTGGCGCCACCCCTGAGATTTCCTTAAACCAGATTGGATGAAATTCAAAATTTCCTCAGAAACACATTTGTCATGTCTTCTACAGACCCCAAAGACTGGAATCTTTTGTATAAACCACCACCTTTGAAAAACACCTTTTCCCAATTGAATACCCAACCAAAGTTATTCCTTTAAAACAGGCCCCCTTGAATAATCCTAATAGAGGATTGAGTCGAATTCAGCAATAGACTTCTTATTGGAATTTTTTTCAGATGTATCGCAGTCGTCACTCAATCAATTTAATTTCGAAAAATATGACTGTTCTTACTGTTTTCAAGTCCTGACCAACATCAAATAAGCAGAAAAAGTTGTCTCGGTAGCATTTTGTGATGTTGCTAAATAGGCCTACTAGAGGGTGGAAGGGGAGCACCACCAGTAGAGCGGAGAATTTATGAGACCAATCTATTCTGGAGCAGTTTTTCGTGTAGATTCCGAATTCAGTTTTTCGATTGGCATTTTATGCTGCACTTTAAAGAGAATGCACTATTTACAAATCCACACTTACTACAATTACAGTTCACCCATTTTTATTTACAACGTCACAAAGTGAGTCAGATCAACGCTTATTTTAGGCCCTGGAATGTACGCATTGAATTTGTCTGTAAACAAAACACAGGATCATGTGTGATACTCCTCAGAATAAAAGCTAAACTAACCGCACTGTGAAAGCATTTATCGGGCATTTGCAGGTTCTAAATACCGAAAGTCCCCCACCCCCCACAACCCTATCCCCACCAAAAACAATTATACCCCCACCCCCAAAAAACAACCCTACCCCCTCCCCTCCGAGCAGTATCTCAGTAGACACCTCGTTCCCAAGATAGTTGTCGTGATCGAGGGTCAGTCCAGACGTTGATATCTATCATCGACCTGGTCTCTGCGACACATTGGCAGCAAGTTTTAGACGACATGCAAGTTTTATACCTAGAAAAAAGACAAGGAAAAAAGGAAAAAAGAGAGGTGATAGGCAATTTGCTTTGCTGTTGATTTGGTGGCCACCATTCGATCTACAGTTAGAGTACCGGACACTTTCAGGGAGCTTGCAACGAAGTTGCTGAATGAATTACGGGCACAATAGACAATACAATTGTTTATATATTGCGACACATGCCGATTGGTCCATCAAGAATGCAGAGAACCATTTCTTCATCAAATTGTCAAACATAATGATTCCTCGTAACTTCGTTGCGTTTCTGAGGAAAAGACACAATAAAGAGCGGTTGTTTGAGTTGGTTGAATAGGTCTGGGTCCGTCAAGGCAGTCGATTTCAGCATAGGCGTCAAATTTGATTGGCTGCGAAAGGAATCGCCAAAGCGGGAACCCCCATCGATTTGAACCAATCAAATTGCGAGAAATGACAAATTTTAGAATTTTGACCACCCCTTCTTCAAAAAAGTCCTGATGCTAGAATTCTTGGGGAAATTTTCTTTAATTTTGCAGAAGTGTCGAGGAGGCTTGTGGGCACATTTCCAGTGTTGGCTTTTTCGCGATCTTGTTTTTAAGAAAAGTTATGGCCATTAAAACATTAACATGATATTTTAAACATACCTCTGTCTATTTATAACAATCATTCAATCTAAAATGATCTTAAAACGCCATCTAAAAATGTTATTTAGCTATCACTGCAAAATAATTACTTAGGAAATATGCCAGGAAGGGTTCACTTTATAAAAAAGTCATTTTCCAGCATACTTTGATGTTCAGCTTCACGAAACTCGAAGAAGTGTTATCGGATGCATTTACGAGTTTTAAATCAATAATATAAACTTTAAAATTGAACCCAACAAAATTCAGCTTGGAAATACAATACTTACATATATAATCGCAAATAATTCCATAATAACATTTTATATTTACACCATGTCAGCTTCAGCACAACTAATTATTCGACGAATGTCACGTCAGGTGCTTATTTTCTGGCGGGAAAAATTCACTGGAGGCGCCTTTGTAACAATCGTTAAAGAAATTTGGGGCCCTTTATTTTTCACGTAACGTCGCAAAAGTAGGTTGTTTTACGAACTTCTGTGATAGTTGGTTGTTCTTTTAAGGGGTCGTTCTCGTATCACATCAACAGGAAAGGGGAGAGCGGAAAATGTAATAAGCTACTTTCCTGACATTTTTGAAGGGGGTAAAATTAATTGTACTCTCACCTGGTGTCATAAAAAGACATTTTAAACATTAAAGTTTTATCTTAATTGAATTTTTGGAAACATTTTTCAAGGGGTCAAAAATCACAGACCTCTCTTTGCAACGACCATGCAAAAACAACCTTTTAAGATACATCAAGCGTTCAAATTACATTGCACATATGTGCAGACAAGCCTCTCAACCAATGGTAGAGCAACAAGGCTCAAGTACACACGGATGGAAAGATAACTTTTCTAATTCTGTCTAATGAATTTTTGAGCAAATTCCAGATGATGTTTTGAAACTACTAGTGGAGGTTGACGACCTTGTAGAAGCGGAAGACTTAAGAAGAGGCATTGATATGTTTGAGGATAAGGATGGAGATGAATAATGTTTTTGGCAGACTTGATAGTATTTTAAATATATTGTAACAGAAATGTTTTTTTGGAAAATTGTAGTTTTTTACACCTCCCTTGAGCCCCTAATTTCTAAATATAGAAAAAACTTTCAAATATCAGCCAACAATTATAGATATAGTCAAAGAACATATCTATTTTTACCTTATTGAAATTTATTGAGGAAAACAAATTTGTAGCAATTAGCCCTGAAATTTGTCTTTAGACCCCCGATATCTCGGAAAAGCCCCCTTAAACTGTTGATCAGCACCCAAATTCGAAATCTACGCAAAAAACTGATCCAGAAGTAATTGATCTCATAAATTCTCCGCTTGGGTGGTGGAACTCCCTTTCCACCCTTTGGTCTATACTACATTTTGCATTCCCTCACCTTTCACAAATAATCGATTATGTAGCCTGCGTGCAAACTTTACTTTCCGTTGCGAAGAGCAAGTGAGGTAAAACGGTAGAGGTTTTTTACTTGGCAATTTCGCTTTATACAACAACATATCTGGCTTTTTGTAGCTGACCCCATTCTACAACTGCCTATTTCCTTGACAATTCATCAAACGCTTGCATTCTGAATTGTGTAAGGCGAGGAAGCACTACGTGTACAAACTGATTCTCCACAGTTTTAATCAAATATCTAAAAATAACAAACAGGATTCAAATGTTTTAAACTAATTCCGTTCTCCTTGAAGCAAAATCCCCGACAAGCATTTCAGAATCTAACTTTTTTAAGGATTGAAGCGCTTTAGCATTTTAGTTTCGTTTTTATCGGGATTGTCTAAAAAACGTGAAAGGCTTTTCTATTTAAATCCTATAACGTGGAATAAATTGTTGAACATTCTGTAGAGTTTTAAAGGAGAACATTCTGTGCGAGCGAAGTGAGAAGAAAATTTTTGCGACGAAGCCCTTCAGATAAGCTTGAAATACATTTAAGAATATTTCTTACAGTCGTTTGCAGTCTTTAAAAACGTTTTAATATTGTCCGAAATATAAAGTCCCCCTTTAAGGTACTAATTCTATTGCAAACTTGCACTTTTCTCAGACACCGACTTTCTGAGCGGCTGCTCCCCTAGCCTGTGCTCCAGACCCCTAACTTGAAAGTAGAAAGGCCCCGTTTACACGAGAGAAAAAGGAACGAATCCAAAAGATCCGGACCTTTTAGGTACGATATGGGTTCGATCCACAAGCGTTTACACGAGATCGGATCCTAAACTATAAAGCGTTTACACGGGAACGGACCAAAGTCGAATCGCTTTTTCTAAGCATGTGCAAAGACAAGGTAATTGTTAATTTTCATTTTGGCGGGAGATCATCTAAGATGGCGTCATTTGCAAGCAACGATAAGCGCTCATTTTTTACATTGACGGACGAGGAGACAGCTTTGTTGATGAAAGTAGTTATGGATTACAATGCTGCTAAAATGCAAAATGGACAACACTTGGGGACTGTTATGTCGAAATACGAAGACATTCTACTAAAATTTATCGAGACCTATCCAGAAACAGCAATTTAGGACTTTCAAAATAGCTAGGATAAAGAAAAAATTAAAAAAAAGGTGAAAAGAAAATAAACAAGATGAAGACAGGGTTCAGAAAGGCTGTCGACTGTGGAAAAGAGTGGGGGTGGGAGAGAAGTTTCTTTGTTAAATGATGAGTGCTGCGTACAATTGAAATAGCCTCCATTGACCCCAGCAGCAGTCTAGTTTTACTGCCGTGCTTTTGCGGATCCGTTTCTTCCCGTTTACACGGCGCCGATGAAGGTACGGATCCAAATGGATTCGCTTTCGTATCGTACCCAGAAAGATACGGATCTCTCCCAGAAAAGATAGGGATCCTACCGTGCCCTTGTAAATGCAAGGCCTATTGTAGCCAGTTTGGGTACGGATCTATGCGGATCCGTTTCCGTGTAAACGGGGCCTAAAGCAATACAAAAATTAGCAAATATACCCCGCTGTGTGAAAACTACGATGTATACGTTGAAAGCATCACAGCAGCACATGAATCACAAAGATTTATAAGATCCTAAAACTTTTTATATTTGACATATTACACAAGGCTTAGAGATCGCTCTAACTAGATTAGATTTCTAACGTTTAACTAGAATATGACAGTCTGCAAGACTTTGGGATTGCTCTGTCTGCCTCGATACACTCCCTTTGGATTCCTCAGAAAACTTTGCATAACATGGGTACCCTTAGAACCACGAGAAAAGATCCCCCCAACTAAATTGCCGTATCTAGAAAAAGTTGATACAAATATTACCGTGCAGAATAGAAAGGTAATCCTTTATAACAATTCGGAAAAGAAATTGAAATGTCTGTTAGCATCTAGACCATGATGTTTTCTGTCATTAAAACAGTTGTAACCATGGATGCTGCATTCTACAAAAGTACTCAAAATTCACCAACAGTTCGTTATTATGATATTGCAGGACAGGAGTACTAGGTGAAAACATTTGACAACTATAAATCAAATGGCCGATATCCTGAAACTCGCTACAATGTCGGATACCATATCCTCTTTAGAAAACAAACAAAATTGAGCTGTAAGTCGAGGAAACTCAAGAGAAACTTGACAATGCAGAAAATTGAAAACTTTCTCGCAAATGTTTTCATCTATCGAAGTTCTAAGGCCGGTATCTGTTTTGCGGCTTAGTTAATCTTTCCATTTAATAATCAATGCATCATTAAGGGCTTATTTTATCAACAAATTTGCCAGCATTACTATTGGAGATAAATTAGAACTTAATCAAACGTTTCATATTCTTGAGTTACAAATGAAAGTGATATCAGTGGGCCAGAAAAAGCAACACATCTTAAAGAAGATAGTTGCTGGCAAATTTAGTCTTTCTAGACGAGAGAAATTCAAATAATTCTAGTCACTGTCATTTCTTTTCGGCTACAAATGATTATTAATCCAGGTTCATAAATTACCTTATTTTCAGATTTCAAAAACACTAGTCAAATGAATAATTTCAAAAACCTGACTTAAGCATTTGTTTTTTACGTGCGTCACAATATAGAGACTCAATGAAAATAAAATGAAACCACAAGCTATATTCTGAATGTTGGATTTTCAAAGGGCCCTAGTAGGTTTCCAAACTTCTATTCCTTGTGTCTTAGGATGTAGACGCTGTTTTAATACATTTTTCTGACATCAACTTTAATTCCGACAATGGTAAAAAAGAGCCCCATACTGAGTTAAGCTACTTGTGATACATTAGCCACAGCACTTAATTTCAAAATATAGCTACTAAAATCTT
Source organism: Rhopilema esculentum (assembly GCF_057945365.1). NCBI lineage: Eukaryota > Metazoa > Cnidaria > Scyphozoa > Rhizostomeae > Rhizostomatidae > Rhopilema > Rhopilema esculentum. Next base: position 61,711 of record NC_142835.1, read on the forward strand.
CTGACACACTTTACGGAATACAACACGAAACAGCCAAATAATGGCACATTTCTTACCAGCTCTCAAATTGCAAAACATGATACCCTAGATACGAGCTATGTAATAACAGATATCAACCATTTAATGATAGTTGGACCTCTCCGTTGTAAGGTCCCAAGAAGAACATTACATATTTACTAAGGTAAAAAGATTTCGGAGGGAAAGGCTGACTGGATATGCAGTCACGCAGAAAAAAGATAAAGTGAAAAGTATCCAGAGATTTGGCGAATCGTTGCTTTTTAGGTGAGTTTTTTCTTTCCGGCAGAATGCGCCACGTGGATTTGGATTAAGGTGAATGGTCATTCCACCGAACCGCCAAACTATATTGATACAAGAGATGCATGAAAATGCACAAGTCAGGATGTAATTACTGTGGAATAACAAGCATAGTCACCAGGCAGTGATAAGCAACAATTGGTTTCGTCTGATCTCTGGATAAACATGCATTTTTAATTCAACCTCAATCTTGATAGCGACAAGTACTCCGTGCATTAGCAAAGCTCGCATATAGATGTCTCTTTTATCCCCCGATTTACCAACAAAAACTGACTGAACAAGGCATAGTACGCTAATAATGAAAATACAAACACTGCTGCACGTTCTGGTCTTTGGCAGTCAAGCCTTAGTTGTCAAACCAATCGTCGGCTGCAGGACGTGCGTTTGGAGGAGGCCCACGGCTAAAATGATGGTTCTGTTGGACAAAGTTGTTGAAGCCACCGCCGCCGCCACCACCACCACCACCAAAGCCAAAGCCAGCGCGACTGCCGCCGTAACCCTGACTACCATCGTGGCCTGACCTGTAGCCACCTTGGTTTTGATTGCCGCGATTCTGATACTGACGGTAATCCCTGCTCCCAAAACCACCCGCTCCGTACCTTCATATAAGAAGAGAAGAACACGGTTACTTAAGTAATCCTAACATTTTGACAATCAGTGACATTTTGATACTGACAAATATAATTCTAGATTAGTGAAAAATCAGGTATTGCTTTTGGAATAGCTAACAATATACTAATTATATCTGAGAGGAAACGCACATCTCGGTATATTAAATAATAAATACTTGGTTATGCAAATGCGTTACGATATGACGAACAATTGCATCAAAGACTTGAATGCGCAAAAGCAAATTTAAAACTTTATATTGCTTTATAAACTACGTACACTAAGGAAATCTGGGTCTTTGAGAAAGAAGACATAAAACTTCCTATTGATTTTTTCAGGTTTAACGACCATATCTTAAAAATACATGACAAACGATCTAGTCTGCACATGAGCTTTTCGAGCCATGCATCAAAAGGCGCCAAAACACACAGTCAAAACAAAACTTGTCTTGGAGCAACATATCTTAAAAAGGAATGAAGTGAAGGCCGAACGAGGTATATTTGGGGGCGACGACGAAGTCATGCCGTTAATCAAAATATGGGCGGACAAAGGCATTCAGCAACGTATCCTATATTTGAAAGTATCCTATATTTGAAAAGATTGCAAGAAGACTGCAGAGGGAGGGAAATACATTCGTTCATTTGTTCAAGTTAGGGAGAAAATTAAAGTCAAGGACAATAATAATAAATCTGAAAGCAATCGGAAGAGCTTCAAATACTATGAAAGCATCAGGTCAGAAAAGTTTCAGGTCCGGCGATGTTGACGATGAAGATCATGGCTGAGCTTCATCATGTTTGCCAAAGCTTCATCCATATTTGGGAACTACCCAGCAACCAACTATAGCCAAATGCAGCAAAGCTAAAACTACACCAGAGTAGGTATAACATGTTCTGTAGTTCAGAAAAATAAGAGGAAAATTTTGTTTATAGTAATGACTTTAAAAATATTGATTATTTTTGCATTGACTGTTATTTGTAGATGCTAATCAAAGAGTTTACTGAACACTGATAAAGTACACTTTAGCCATAGCGCATTCCATGTTTTTCTCTCCACCAGACATTCCCGCCAGGCATTTGGACATGGCAGGATTCCACCCCAAGACCATTTTGAGATGTGCTCTTCAGGGACCAACTTATGTACGCGACCAACTTAATCCATGTTTTGAGACAAATCCATGAAAACTCTCAATTTTCTCATGCTTTCTGAAATTCTTTGACATATGTGAATGAATCACAAATTTACTTTTCATGGTAATTTCTATTCTAGTTAGGTTTTATTGCTTTTCTCTATGTTTTTGGTTGTTTGATCCAAAGATATTTGAAGAGTGAGGCGTAGAGTAAACGTTGTTTTCTCGCTGTTCAGCAAAGAACAGACTGCAGCAAGTAAAATTCAGCTAAACATCTCTATAAAGATACATCACAGAGTTAAAAAAACCTATTGTACCTAATATCTGCGCAATGAATAATACTATCGATTTTCCTTATCCATTGATTTTGCCACGCCAAGTTCTTTCTTTCATTTCCTCAGAAGCTAAGTTGGTGTCTCATAGAGTTGAAAGGGCTAGAATTCAATTTTGAAGGGGTTTATTACGGTTGTTAGGCACAGTTAATTTGATTCCCTTTTTCTAGTTGGAGATATATATTTTTGAGCATTGTTGATAAGAAATCTCAACTTTCAGTTCGCAGTTACTAATATTCTCAAATTTAAAACTTTTAAAGCTTCATGATCTTTTTCAGCTAAAACTTCTAAGCGTGTTTATATGTTCATAAAATATCCCCTATTTGTTTCCATAACTTCAATATATCTGTGGCATCTATTCATTATTATGGTATTGTACATAGGCAGGCTGGCAATGATGATATTTTGTTAACTCAGACTGACACTAATGAATATGGTGTCAGATCAATGAAATACTATGGAACAACGAGCTGGAATGATATCACTATCAATATAACATTGCCATTTTTTGTAAAAGACTCGGAGACTACCTTTTGAAGAAGATCATTAAAGTAGATTACAGATTGTCTATTTGCCAATAACTTTCCTGATTATATATATTTAATAATTTAGATTTCCAAAAAAATGTGGCGTTGAGAGGGGCCGCTCCATAAATATTTCCCTTCATACAAATTCTCTAATCATGGCTATGTTATTAATTATGGCTTAATCTGTATGCTTGTATTTATCATTTGTAACCTCTTGCATTTACAATTGTTGTAAATAATCTGATCTCTTCAGTATTTGTTTGTAGATAAAACATATCGAAACTATCTATTTTGACAAGGTAATTTATTAGCAAAGTTTTGCACTATTTTCACTTATTTTGAATTTCACATTACTTAAAAGTAGCTTGAATAAAATCAAAGCATGGGAAAGCTTCAAAAACTTTGTCTAGAAATGTTAACATAAGTACAATAGGACACAAACACCAAGGGCATTATGAAACCTTCATAAACTCCGAGCACTAAAGTTTTACAATTTGAGAACATTTCTGTACTATCAAAAATTCTTAGCCTTTTCTAAAAAAATAAATACCAAGGAAGTTGCTTTAAACAGATGTTAAGTATGTAAAGTGTGTTTTTTAAGATTTATTAGTACAGCCAATGTTTCTCAAATGGCATAAAATAAACAAGTTTGGTTTGTTCTTTGCTATATATCTGTATCCTGGCGATACTGCACCAAGAACTTCTTAGAAGCATTCCTTACTTCGTCTGCATTTCTTAATCTGGTAATTACTTGCAAGGTGCCTGCATGCCGTATTTGGTCAACCAGTGGTTACAGGTCCGGGTCAGACTCTTTATGGTATGGGTACGGGAAACATTTCATATATGTTATGCAAAATGCAGCATATAGCAACAACACTTTTCATTGTTTCAATGACCCCCTCGTTCTGTTTTAGAAGACAAAGCCATTTTCCCTTAAGCCTACCAAGGGCATTCTCAAGCACCGTTCTTGCTCTACTCAACCGGTAATTAAAGTGCAACTTTTCACGCGATAAATGACCATGATCAGGAAAGGGCTTTTGAAGCCAATAAAACAATGGATGAGCTACATCGGCAAGTATCACGACTGGAATTTTCACCCCATTTATCTCATTGGCTTTGGCTTCAGAATAATTTGCCAGCTTCTCCTTTCTTGAAAATAGCTGAGTTGGCAAAAACTCGAGCATCATGAACTTCCTAGGCCAACCAACATTGATGTCAATATAATCGACTTATTCTTTTAAAATTATGGAATACCATCATTTACGATTGTAATAACCAACATGAAATGAAGCTGGGGCTTTAATCGGTATGTCTGAGCCATCCACAGCTCCTGCACATTGTGGAAAGTCCCATTTCTGCTCAACAGTTTAAACTATCTTGTCGAGATCATCAAAATTTGGTATCCGTGTGTAGCTGGATAGCATAATCTCAGCCATGAATGTGCAGAACTCATTGCATGTCGAAATCGAGTGTCTTGTCTCGCAAAATAATCTCCTACGACTCATTCTAAAGTTACTTATCCAGTCGTTTTTTTCAAAACCTCCTTCAACAATAACATCCCACCAGCTTCCACTCCTCTGCCTGCTCCAGACTGATCTCACAACTGATCTTGCTCGGGACAACTCCGAAATTAGGCTCTGAAACATTATCTGATTCCTTCTTGACCTCAACCTTGAATATGTTTCTACTCGATTTGCAGTTTCCCGGTACCATCTCTCCCGTCGTCTTCTTCGTCGTACATTGCTCAACTTTAGAATTTGGTAATACAACATGGTGATGATCTTCAGCATAAAAACCTGCCTTGAAAAGTGCATTCCTAACATTCTCATCTAGCGCCATTCACAACGAAGCGCATGCGTGGCATCACTAACTCAGGGTCAACCCACCTTTGCGTTTACAAACTTTATGGTCAATGTAGTGTCAACGACGAAAGTGGGTTCAACCTGGGTTCAACCCAGCTTAGCGTTAATCCAGGTTAAAAGTTGTAGTGAAAACAGCGCTATAGACACGTTCTTCCTTACAACCAAAATTCTGTGCTGGAGAAAACTAACAAACGGATAAAATAATATTCTAAAGTTTAAGATAAAAACGAATTTCCAGCGAGTTTAGCCGGGATAATTAGGCCAATCAAATTTCCAAAAATAAACATATTACTTATTAATTCGTAGCTATAACCCAGTAAACAAAAAGTGGCACGTTGCTTGCATTGTAAAAATGTCAACAGCCTGTGTAACACTAACCTGCCTCTTTGCTGAGCCCTCTTGGCAGCTTGGTGTTGTTGTGCTTGGTAGGCCATAGACTCAAGCCAGTTAGGCACTTCTTGCTTTGCTTCCGTCAGTAGGTCCATCAAATCTCGCGCAACGTTGCGGTTCTTCTCGTTAAAGAAAGACGTTGCTAATCCTGTTTGAAAAAGGTCTTTCAATGAAGCAATCAAGAATGATACGACTTGACTGGTAACAGAGTGGCAATGGCCAATGTTAAATCACATAAGTTTTTTATCCGTCGTCTGTTTCCCGTCCAATTAGAGTTACAAGGCCTTTGAAGTACTCGAAATCAGTCTATTTTAATCTTTTAAGAAAAAAATCGATACTTCGTCTTAGATTTCAATGAAAGATAGTAACATAATTTGTAGCTATTTGTAACTTTTTTGGGAGGAAGGAAAACACTTTCTAGGCTTCTGCACATTGAGACTGCCACGGTGATAAAAGTTTCAGCAATGTGAAATATACTGATGATGCCCTATTAAAGCTAGCGGGTACATAAATATAATAAGATCATATTGCAAGACTTAAATAAAAGGCACAGAAAAGCCAATGCATATGCGTACTAAGGTTGTGCATTACAGAACCCCTGCCTAGATCAAAAGGATTGAACTAACAAGGGCAGCTTTACACAAATAATTCTGTGGAACAGGATATGAATGATACATAAGTTGATGAATGCAAATAACATTGTACACCGCTTATCTCACCAGTGTGTCCCACTCTTCCGGTTCTTCCAATTCTGTGTACGTATTCTTCAATATCTGTTGGCATGTCAAAGTTGATCACATGCTTCACGTTTGGAATGTCAAGACCCCTAGCAGCCACCTGCGTTTAAAGTAAGTATATGATCGAAACCAGTGTAAGAAATGTTCTTTTCAAACTGGGGCTAAATCTTTAATTTGGTAAATTCAACATAGATTATTGATACGAGGTTTAGTTATCTGCGCATCTAAAAAAACAAATAGACCAAGAATTTTGAAAAATAAACAACAGGTCTCAAAAAATAAAATATTATACTATGGAAATGCTATATGCTTCTGTTGATATGTGAGATTTGATAATTAGCTTTATCGCACATATCCTTTGCATATATCGTTAAGGTGGAGAAAAAACGAAAGCTAATACAAAGATTAAAGATGAACGTACTGCAGTTGCAACGAGGATTGGAGTTCTTCCATTTCTGAAAGAGGCTAAGGCAACCTCTCTTTCATATTGTGATTTGTCTCCATGAATGGATGTTGCATTGTATTCTTCTCTATACAAATAATCTTCAAGGGCATCAGCTCCTCTTTTTGTCTCCACGAAAACAAGGGTCAAAGAATCAGGACCTTAAAGAGGAAAGCAACTTCGAAAATGTGCATTTTACAAGAAGGGGCCCTCCAACTGCCTCTTAATGTTATCACCATTTCAGAATTGATTTTCAAATTACAATTTGTTTCTAAGGCCACTGTACAAAAATTTTGAATGGCATTTCAGTAGCAAGGTTGATCATATGGTAAAATCTGCTGTTTTGGTACCATAGGAGAAACGATTTAAACTTCCATCTAAGGCAGGACAGTAGCTGGGCGATTAAGTTTATTCGCATCACCCTGAGCCAATAATATCTTAACCTGTCTATCAATTCAATAAGCTAAACTGAATCAGAAAAATCTTCACGAACAGTGTTTGTTTTGGAAGTTTTAAACACAAGACCTTAACGAGGATTGATGTATTAACAGTTCATGTCTTTTTTTAAATATATGGCTTTGTCTTATGGCCTAGGTGACACTTATTTTATTCTCAGCTTCACATTAAAACAATTATTTGGCAGCTTCAAAGTGTTATATTGTAACCATTGAAGGCGAATAAGGTTTACCTGAGGCGTTCAGCAGGTCAAGTAGAAATGAACGCTTGTCCATTTCCTCTACCCACACAACCTTTTGGGTGATATTTTCGCTTGTAGATCCAACTCGGCCGACTGCTAAAAATATGTAATTGTCCAGGAAATCTCGGGCAAGCATCTGGTAAAAGAAAAATGTTTCATAGTCATAAGTATCTTTAGGTTTTCATGGCAACCGATCGATCTGGACAGAAAGGCGAATTGACAACCGCACACAAGGAGCTGTGCAAGCCTCATTATTGAAGGTGCATAATTGCTAGGCACAACACAACTTCGAATAATGAAACCAAAGGCCAGTGCCTTTTATAGCAGAGTACGGCATGATTTGTTAAAAAGGACCAGAATCCGAAGCGATTCTACAATACTTGTCGGTGGAAATCTTGCGGTAAGGTCTCAGTTTTACAAATTAATCAGTGTTGGTTTATCAATTGTCATGCTGGTATCAAAAAATGCAAACTATTCTCTAAGGGCCTTGACTATTGGAGATGAAGCAATTAGAAACAATTTTCTATGATTTTATTTCATATAGTTCTCTACTTAGAGCAACTTTGCACACAAGTTCGTAAAATTCGTTTTTTCGAAACTGTCCCCTAAAAAATGGAAAAAGGCCTGGCAACAAATGCATAAATTGGTAACTCCATTGGTGACAAACACCATCTGCCTGGAACAAAATTTTTCGAAACAGATGCTTTAGGAATAAACGATATCATACATTAAATATTGCAACAGCATTACCATATTCACAAAACAAAACTGAACATACTTCTTTTCACTAAAAAAGTACAAAATTCTCCCTTATAAACAGCTATGTCTACCAACCTGGATCTCTTTAGGGAAAGTGGCACTGAACATTAAGGTCTCTCTTTGACCAGGTGGGGGCATGTCACATTTCTCCACAATTTCGCGAATCTGTTGCTCAAAACCCATATCCAGCATTCGGTCAGCTTCATCAAGCACCATAAATCTAGGTGAGAAACCACAATCAGCACATTAGGATAGAGGTAATGCCTTTTTTTTGCTTTTGCTAGATTAGCTGCTGCGTATGTCCCTTAAAAACACTAGAATAAATCACCAGAAAGCAAGGGCAAACTTACAAACCTGATTGACTCAAGTCCAATTTTTCCTCTTTGTATCATATCCACGAGACGACCAGGAGTGGCAACGAGCAAATGACAGCCACGCTCCAAGTCTCTCATTTGGGCACCAACATCGGCACCACCATATACAACACAGGGACGTAGCATTGACCGATACGCGAACTAGAACGAGACAAAATCGCCAAAATCATATTTTTACAGAAATTCTAGTTAGAGTATAATTCATACAGAATGACATAGTCACCTTGTATACAAATTTAAGACACACCAATAAATGCGAATTTGTTTATGTTTCTCGCATTTTATCTTAAAATTCAATAACGACTGCTTCCCCTTTAAAGCAGTTTGCAGATTCTGGCATGCTACAGTTTGAACGATTCACGTCGTTCCTAATAGATTGTGTCGATTAAACATTTCTGGCGCTAGATCTCTAGCCTGCAATCAGGAAGGCGAAGTCAACGACAACAAAACAGACAATGTGGCGAAATGTGTGGCGGACAGCATATGCAGATTTTACACTGGCGGATCTAACTGGGCATTGCAACAAATCAAACAGGCGTCTTTTATTTTTGGCATGTCTCACCACTAGAAAAGTGACCCTGTGATAATTTCTATTAGGCGTTTTTAACATACCGAGCAACTGAGCAATTACCTGCTACAAATGGGATGACGCTTTATCATGTCTTAGCCAGCAATATTGTTCTTGAAAAGGCATCCTTGTAGGTCAAACGACCAATATAATATGTTTCCTTCATCTAACTAGTGAATTTTGATGAGTTATAAATAACAGAAATTAAGTTTTGTTTTATCCAGGGAAGAACGAGACTTTCATTTTAGAACCATTTAGGAAGGTTGTTAACTTTGATCTTCAACTATACTTTTGTTTGTCTAGACATTTATCAAATACATGGAAAATCGTTTTAATTCATCCTAGACTCATCCATGATGACATCCAGTTGAACGTCCGTATTACAACCAAGCAACTCAATTAAAAACAGCATATAACAGAACTCACCTTTCTAGATTCATCATAGATTTGTGATGCCAACTCTCTTGTTGGAGCCAAAATCAAGCAGAAAGGAAACTGCTTTCTACGACCAGGTTTTCCTCCAGCCTACAAGGTAAGACAAATCAAAGAAATATAAACTAATGTTAAGAGAAATTTATCTGCAGGAGGAATTCCGAGCCTAAACTAACAAGAAAGAAATATTCAGAAAAAGATAAAATGTAAGAAAAATGCACCAGTGTTTTTTTAGCTGAGAATATTTTGAAAATCCCGGAAAAGAAATATCAGAAAGAGATTTGAGCTAAAACTAGAATAATAAACGGGTTCCAACGGCCGAATAAGTCTGGGACACGAATTATAAAGTTTAATTGACAGGTTGACAATAAAAGTAAACTGAGCGGGAATTTATATGCCAAGAATGATTTGATATTAACAATTCTAGACATCGATGAATGGGGAAATTTTGTAAGAGAGGGAATGAATTTCATGCTGCATAGAATGAGTTCAAATGAAAATGAAACAATTTCCATGCTATTTTGTTTGTCAAACTGGTCTTTCTATCGACTGGCCTTAAGAATTTTTTATGAACCCTCTTCTAAAAAGAATGCTGAAGGTCGTAGGGACAATAGAAATTTGCAGAAAGGTCAAATATGGCCAGCAAACCGCAAGTTGCTCAGGCCTGGTGTGAAGGAAATAGTACATTAATGACTAATTTCTCTGTGGATGAGCTAGGCTTTGACAAATTTCATTCACGAGAGTGCCATTAATTGACTACATGTTTCATGATCGACGTTGGGCTTAAAATAAGAATCATAAAAAATTGCCTTACCCCGTAATTCTGACCGTAAGGTCCTTCTTTGTAAATTCTATTCATAATCGGCAAAAGAAAGGCAGCAGTCTTTCCAGATCCTGTCAAAAAAGAAATCGCTTGTAGCCTGTCGAAATTTTTCAAAATAATTCACATGAAAGCACTTGCCGAGATTGCAGGAAAGACACAAAGCGACCAAAAACAGAGCGTGCCTTTAGTGAAAAGCGTCTTGCAGCATGGAAAACAATTATATTTGAATACATAAAGCTTCAAAGAAACTGCATTCAATTTTGCAATTCAGCTTTAGAATGTGAGCCTTGGATATCTTCGACTTTCTCCTTCACTAAAAGGATATTATTCTCAACAGAAGATTTGCGAAATTGACTTCTTGAATAAAACAAATTTCACATAATATTTCACACATATGTATTTCACATAAGTTTCTCCATTAAAAAATATTGCCTGCCAAATTGTTTATCATTTGTCGATACAATTTTCAAGAAATTGCAGCAGTCACTATCGATGCAAGAAGTAACTAAGGTAAGCACCATTAAAAATTACTCACCAGTCTGTGCACACGCCATTAAGTCTCTATTTTCTCTAACAATGGGTATGGCATACTTTTGAACAGGGGTTGGTTTTGCATAACCACACAGCTAGAGGAAAAAGCAAAGTTATGACATAGAAGCCGTGGCGAACTGTCCATAAACTCATCTTAGGTAACCACAAAATTGATTATTCAGTGCTATTTTTGTCATTGCGCAGCACTAGCATTAATGTAGCACACAGCAGAACTTTTTTTAAAAAATAAATGAAAAAGCTCTTTTTCAAGTGCTTGCACTTCTTAAAGTCTTTTTCTAAAGAACGGGTCTTACCTTTACATTTTCTGCCAAAATTTCCCCAAAATCACACTCTTCAAACTAAAATGAAAAATAAAAGGCATTCACTAACATTTCAGTAAAAATGAGTACCACGATAAAAGAAGCCTGGTTGAGAATAAATATAGGCCCTTTCTCTTCTGAAATGTCCATCTTAAGTTCATTCTTTTGAGATAAGCTTTCAAGATGAGAAACGTTTCCAAATAAATTTGCAGCGACATGTTTATGCACAATATGCGCAATTTGCATTTTATGGTAAGCGTTTCTGCCGCTTTGTCATCAAATTAAATGCGCGTTACTGAGTAACCTAGAGATGAAACACTTTGCCGCAAGTATGATAAAAAAATTGACGTTTGTCTTGCAAAAGCGCGTTCTGCAATAACTGCTGACAAGATGAATTAAAAAACTCTTGTATCATCTAAAAGACTTGTATCAACAGCATCAATACCAGCTGCTTTGGCAAGCCTATAGTAGAAGAAGCAAAGAGGACACGTGATTGAATTAGTTGGGTGCTATACTGCAGAACCCAAGCACCGCTGGCTTTATTTTTTCGTGTTGATAACTTAAGCATCCAGCCTGCCATGCAATTGTCCAGTATGCAAGAAATAAAATGAGCTGCTAATCTACCATTTCCTAACCGTCACTAAGTAACCGTTAATCATACATGTATTCATTCACTTTTGGTATTTGGAAAGGTAAAGAAGCCTGGTTTATCCTCACACAAAGCAGCATAAGGGAATAATTTTCAGAGGTAGCTGTAGATGTAGTGTAGGTTTTCATCATCCTTTCGCGCTCAAAGCAAAATTATTATGCAAATGAACAAACCTTAAAAGAAAAGCTAAGAAGCAATGTTGCGGTAAATGAAATAATGTTGGCAAGTCTCCAGTACTATAATCTGGAATTAACAAAACTAAACTTACAGTCTCAATATTCTGTGGAGAATCATTTCCTGTCGCCTCTACAGGAATGTCTTCATACTTGTCAAAGTTGATTCCTGTGGATCGATCACCAAATAACTCTCTAAAGAAGAGAAATGGAACGATTTCAAAGACGAAAGAAGGCAAATTCTCTACTTAACACCAAGGGCATTAGAAACATTATCGCAAATAAATTTATTTTTGCAAATAAACATTTAAAATTGAAACATATAATCTTTAATCACTTATTAAAGAGGCTGGTAATTAAACATTTAGTATTTGCCGAGCCATTTTGCCCCAACAATAAATTTCCATGCTGACAGAGTGGAATGAAAAAGGTAAGAGACAAAGGACCCAAAAAATTTGAAAGAAATGAAGATATAAAGTGAGCATGTTTGCTAGTGCCGTACAAATTTCAAATATAGTACAAACACGTAATACTGATGAAATTGCAAATAAAACAAGTTACAAAGAAATATCAAAATACCTTTCGAGCCTGTCATTTCGTGGTAGTGGCTTTGACCAGTCAAGGTTTCCTTAAATCATTCAAAAATCAAAAAAATTCTTCAGTTTAAGAATTCTAATTACTTAAAAAATATTACAATAATAGCAATGTTATTCAGCTGTAAACTTGTGTTAGAGTAATTCTAGGATAATATAGGTTGTGCGTCAAAAAGGCCCTCATCTGAAATGCAACATTGCGGGTCGCATGTAGTAATTGTCACGTACAAGCCTTAGCAATGTGACGATGGCTCAAATCAACGAATGACTAGATGCAACGCTCTGCAATACATCACTTATATAAAAAAATCTTGAACTCAACTAAACATGACATTAAATCATTGAGAAAGACCAACTTATGAAAAATATTTGTAACAAAAAGGTTTAAAAAACGACCTAAATTTTTGTAGTCATCACAGCGGTTAAAGCCATAATTCAAATAATGCAAGTGAGTGCAAATTAAACCAAAAATTTTCAAAAGCAAAAGCCATGAATGCATTGGCTTTGTAGCGCAATAGAAAGATCAAAATTGCTAGGCAAACAATTAAAAATTTCCCATAACCTCCCATAACAAAACCAGTTCACTTAATTATCAATAAATACTATAATAAATAGCAATTATATGAGATCACTATCATTATTCGCACATTTTTACTATTATCACCCTTCATACCGCAATGCCATTTTATCAACTAAAACATTGGCTCATAAAGCATTCATTAAATCTTAAACAAATTCTTTAAAGTTCATGCTTGTGACAAAAATAATCAAGCATGTAAATAATAGATAAATAGGGGCGTGACGCCCCCCTTCCCCATCCAAAGGCTGGAAAATTCAATAACAAATATGTTAATTTTATGGTTTAGGAGTTTTGGGATTTTAGAGCCTAGCGTACACTAGCGATTTTTGTCGCCAGCGACGGCAATTTTTGTCGCTGGCAACTAAAATCTCTAGTCTGCGGGGAAAATAATCACAGGATATTTGTCGCCAGCCACTAAAAACTGAAAATCGCAAATGTGAGGGGCGCAAAAACAAATTCTTGTTGATCAGCCAATCAAAAAGTGTTTTCAAGGCACTTGGAAAGTGTGTTGATTTGTAAGAAAGTTTACAAGATGGAGGTCACAGGAATATGCTCAATTTTTTATGCTTCTATATTGTGAAAGATCTGCAGTAAAAGGCTTTTAAATGGACGAAGCAGAAAGGAGAAGAATCGTTCATAATCGACTTGAAAGAATATTTCTTTTATCATTGAATATATCCAAGACTTAATACTGGTTATGCTTTGATATTGCTTTACTTCTTACGAAAAGATTAAATGTTCGTGCTACCTTAACCCAATTAAGAGATTCTTTTATCGTCTCAAGTGCCTTTAAGCTTGAGACTAATTATTATGAGTAAAATGTTGGTAATTATACAGCAACTAGAAATTTTACCAGACATCAATTTAGTAGGTACAGTAAATTTACTGGTCGAAAGAAAAATCTTGCAGGTAAAGGGTAAAGTTGGAATTTTCATCCTTCCACGACCCCTTAAATTCAGCCAATTGTTTTGTTCCTAAAAATATGTCTTCCAGGTATAAGAATCTCTTTACAATCACTACATTATTAGGTTTTTAACCCCTATACTGCTTTGACAGTAAGAGAAAACATTGGAGGCAAAGTGACTTCAAATAAATCTGAAGAATTGCCATGTTAATAGTAAAAGGTAAACTGAGGACCATGTTTAGTGGCATTAAATTAGTGGTTAGGTTCGCGGTCAAAAGTTTCAAGGGGTTCCAGTCTTTGACAATTGCCAGCTTTCTGCAATGCCAGGTGCTGGAATCACGAGGTGTCGTCACATCAAGAGGAAGTACCAGGACACTGCTCGATAAGGAAAGCTTCTCAATGTCCTACAAACCACTCTTGGATGCTAGGTAGAGAAACAAATACAAAACACTACTAACCATTGTATACATTTCTGTCATTGTCATAACCACCGCCTCCACCATAACCTTGAGAATTGTAACCACCACCAGACCCCTTGTTGTAGCCTCTGTTCCAGTTGGATCCTCCACCATAGCCTCCACCACGTCCGGAACGATAATTATCTTGCCTACCTCCATAACCACCTTGTAAGCTTCGATTTGGTTGGCCAGAAAAATCTGAGCAAGGTAAATCATGGCAATTAATGACATTTCAAATGAAGCCGCTAAAGAATCTCTTTTTTGTAAACAGCCCTGTAAGTTAAAGTAGAGAAAAAGAACTTTGTCAAAGACTTCATCAAATGTTTGATTAGAATATTCTCCTTAAAACGTATTTCCATACATTGTAGATTCAAAGATCACTGGTACATAGCATCTCTGATAGCAAGATTCTTATCCTTTGACAAGAAAGGCAATTTGAATGTGTGATTTCACCAAAACATAAAAGAGGAAATTAATTGCACAAAACAGGCAAGGCCATTAAGTCGCAGTTCTGATACCTCCTTACTACAATTTCACATAAAAACTGGCATGGTTGAAGAAGAACTAAATGATAACACAATGCAAATTGCATACATCCTCAAAATAAAAAGATTGAAAAGATAATAACTGTCCAAAACTTTTTTTGTTTTTTTTACAATATAATCTTTACATCAGATCTTTTCGTTTCACGCGGACAATTGCCCTTGCTCACGCCAAATTATTGGTGCGAGCTATTGACCACTCGTGCAAAACAATCCGTCGCCCGCAAGAGCAATTACGGAAAAGTAAGTTCCTTTATAAATCGCAGTAATCCTAAGTGAAAGTCAAGTTGCTAATAAAAACAAACCATCATTGCTTGATTTCTCACATGACAAAGCATTGCCACCAAATAGGTTGTTTACAAATCACCGCTAATGACCCATTTAGAAAATCAAAAGCTAGGCAGTCAGGTGCAGTAGATACCCTAATACTTGCCTTTGACAAACATTTTTGGATGGGCTATCACCCTCGTGAACAAATCCATGTAAGCAGTTTGTTCCATTGTGAAACTTTCTTTACAAAAGGCCTGCCTAACATGATTTTCGCCACAACCTTATTCAGCCAAACTGTAAATCTCAGTTCTCCCTTGTAACGGTTAACCTGTAGCTATTGGGGCCTTTCAAAAATATCAGTAAACAGCATCAGTGAGGATCAATACATAAATGACTAGAATACATAAAGACCATAAAGCCACACAAACTCACAACAAATGAATTTATGCAGAAGAAGAACCCCCTTACAGCATGAAAAAAAGACACAAACCTCTATAACTGCCTTGAGGAGGTCCTCCTTGCTGATGTTGGCTGTAAGAATCACTTCTCCTGTCTACTCCCCTTAAATGAGGTGGAACGTATTTTCCGGCTTAATAGAGAAAAGAAGAAAAAAGTTCAAAATGTGGTTTAAAAAACAATACTGTTTATCAATTTCATAAAATATCTCCCTTTACTATATTGATTTGAATGAATTTTTTAAGTCTGTCTTGAATTCTTACATGTCAGGTCAATAATGTCATGTCATGTCAAGTTTAATAGAAATATTCAGGTCTATCTAAAAATGTAATATGAGACTGAGTTAAATGAAGAAGCTAAATATGGTTACGTATTGGGCAACAGCACTTCTGTCTCACGAAGAAAACGAATAGATATGAAAAGTACTGGCATAAGTTTTCCATGGTCAGTCCTAAAGTGCTCTATATCATGTACATGCTTTGGTATTAATAAATAGTAGGTTTTAAGCTGCAACTTTGACTTTCGAGCTTGAGTAGGCTGAGCCCTTGTCCACAAATGCTACCACACTTATGGACTGTGAAGCAGCAGGTATGTGAATTTATGATATGTGGAGCAGGAAAAGTTTATCTTTGCATATGTTTTGGGAAGTTACATCTCTTCATATCTGCTCCTGAACTGATATGATAAAGAAAACAGAGTAGTTTGTTGATGTAAGTGCATAGCAGTGCATGATTTCCAGTTTGGTTACAATACTATCTGGCAAAAAGAAAAACAATTGAAACAATGCATACCTTCATAGCAAATTAAAAGGTGTGTGTGACATGGACATGTCTGATAAGGGATGCCAGAGGTGAGTTTCATGACTGGCCAAATCATTAATTGGTTTGTAAAATCAATCAGAGGAAGATAAAATAGATGCAGAATTGTCTCCAGTGACGTATGTGTCAGTTAATTTTACTTTCCAGCCCTTGAGTCCAGAAAGTCAAAGTGTTCAGGTGGAGTTTTGTTTCATTTTTAAAGGACTAAACCCCAGCTGTCTTTTTTTCAAACCACAGCTTTCTGATTATCATCCTGTCTATCATTGTGAATGATTAAAAGTTTGAAAATGGTTTTGAAAAAAGCAAACATTTTACGACATACTAAAAGCTTTTTGGTCTGACACTCCTCAGAGCATAAAACGTCAGAATAAGATTCTGAAAGAACACGATGGAAAATATATACCCAGTTGTGGATCGAAATTGGCCAATCAGAAAAACTCAAGCACAAGACCGGTATAGTTGACCAATCTGTGCCGCAAGCCTAAAGAAAAATTACCGATGGATCCAAGAGAGAAAATGAACTCCTTCTGTCTACACAATGGCAGTTTTTTCGTTTTTTGAAGATCAACTCCAAAACTGCTAGATGGAAGGACGACCGGGCTTTGCCAATTATCCGAAACATGTCGTCATAATAGAGTTTTGCATAATCTGGGTTGTCTAAAAGATGTTGGCCGATGGCAGTATCATTTGTTTTAACAGTGTTTCTAGACCTACAAGATCGAGGAGGCTGTTCTATTTGAGGGGCAGTTTTGTTTCTTATGTTTAGAATTTGATGTAGGGAGTGAATTCACTGTGGTACAAATTTATCCACCTTCCCCTTGTATTTTCCTTGCAACCTTTTCAAATACAAGCTGGTTTTTGTAGAAGAATATAGCTGTTGCAGGGTTCCTCCAGCTGCCCATATTTCTATAAATATCATGACTTTTCCTCCCCCAGGGGGTCTCTCTTGGTCTTTGCTTCATTCATTTTCAAAATTTGTTGTTCTGGATTGAAAGGCTTCTTCCCTTGAGCCAAGATAACTTCTGTTTTGACAATGACTTTGTGCAATGGTGCCTTTTAATGGGTAGCTTGAGAGTCACATATGGGAATCGCATCATTAACCTGGGTTCAACCCTAGGTTTGCGTTTTAACTGCATTTTTAAGATTGTTACCTGGGGTCAACCTAGGTCTAACCTACCTGCAGAATAGGGTTCGTTTTACCTAGGTTCAACCCAGGTTGGATGTGTTTACACTATGAAATATGTAACCCAGGTTAAAGTTAACCCAAGTACAACCCAGGTAAAAGTTGTAGTATAAATGAGGTTAGGTTGAAGATTCAGTACCTTCCTGATGTGAATGTGGGCCGTCCTTTGGTGACGTCCCTCTTGGGATGTTCAAGTCCAGACCAGCAACCTTAAAAAAAATAAGCAAATAGTTAGATTGAAATGAAAAAAAAGTAAAACCTGTGTAAAAACTTATATGAATTGAGAAAAAAACTAAAGGATGGCCATCATTGATTTTTGTACATATTTTTGGAAACATTCCTCATTGACAAATATCTTCCAAAATAAACAGGTAGTATTTTCTCCAGGTGTTTCTGCAATTTTGTACAAGCATACCGTTTACGACAAAATGTCCTCTGAAAATCAGAAAAATTGCCAATTTGGTAGGTTATGAATCAGCAGTAAATTTTAGTGAATTTGTCTGATGTATTGAATTTATGTTTCTAAAGTACAAAAAAACTAGTTTCACTAATAATCTAACAAATGCCCAAAAATTATATAATTATATTTAAAATGCAGTATAACTTTTGTGCATTGAGCATATTTTACAAGCAATTGTCAACCATGGCTCAGAAAGTTGCAGCAGCAACAAGAATCCGTTGCAATAATTTGACCTTGTGATATGATTATATGCTTAGAGCTCATAGTGGTAGGTTACAAGCAAATTTTACTTTACTATTTGTATTTTTGTATTTGTATTTGTTTCAATCTAGCATTTGAAGGTAGTTTAAGAGCACTAAGAAGCTTATGCTTATCAAGCAGCATCCTATTTCTGGTGATTCCTATGCCTGGAATAACAGAGAGCTGGCAACTCTCCTCATTCTGGGTATAAGTATGGTCATGCCAGGGACTTGAACTAAGGACCCATGGGTCTGTAGTCAGCGCCTCTAACAACTGAGCCACCCTCACACCATCATTATATAAACATATGCTGAATGTAAATTTTTGCCAGAACCGAATTAGATTTTTGGTCAAATCTACACTAGATGAGCAAAGTGATCATAGATAATCAGTAAGCCATAAACAATAAATTATATAATTATGGTCAAGTGCAAAAGTAAGATTCTGGCAGATCAGAAAAAATGATACATGGAGTAGGGCTACTAGCTGTCTAAGAGAAAGTTTGTGGCACTGCCTATGTAAGAGTAACTACCAAGAAATGTATTGCTGCTGACAGCTGGAAAAAAGACAGCCATTACACATTCAAGACTTGAACCTCAGCTAGATATCAGTCAAAGTGATGAAAACACTGATGGCATTAATCTAATAAAGAAAACAATTTTCAATACATCATGTCAGCAAAATTATTTAGAATTGTATGACTAGCTAGCAAGTTTAAATAGACTTCACTACATTATTTTAATCAATCAACATTACAAATAAGTAGGCTATGAATGCATCATTGAACAAATATTACAAATTAGTTCATAAAATAGTTGGCTCTTACTAATAGTTTGATCTTACTAATAGTTTGCTCTTACTAATAGTTTGATCTTACTAATAGTTTGATCTTACTAATAGTTTGCTCTTACTAATAGTTTGCTCTTACTAATAGTTTAATCTTACTAATAGTTTGCTCTTACTAATAGCTTGTGACATTCATCAATTGCAATGAACATTAAAACAAGCTTTGAATTAACTACATGTATTTTTCTTCTGCTCTCCAATTCACGACTTGTGATGAAACATTTAAAATAAAAGTTACTTAAATTATTCTTCATCAATTTGATAAATTAAAATGCATGAATATTGTAATTTATTCTTATTCGAAATCTATGCATATTGAGAATACAGTAGAATCCCATTATAACATACTCGGTTATTACGTACTTTCGGATATAGCATACTGGTGTGCTTGGTCCGGGCAAAAGGTGTGCTTGGTTTTAGTCAATTTTTACTTACCCTGGTTACAACCTACTTCGGATATAAGGAACTTAATACGCTGGTCCCTTAAAGTATGTTATAACCGGATTTTACTGTATATTCCTATTGAAAATAAGTGCACAATGAAGTTAAGCATTGAAATAATTGTAAATTTGATATTCTTCAAAAAATTCAAAGTTTTCTCTGGTCAAATCTGCACTTTGGTAACTGCATTAAAAATATTAAAACATAATTTTTGCCCTGCAATATAGGTTTTTTGTAGTGAAACAGACAAAGGATTTTGGCCTAAAAATTTACCACTAGAATCTATCTCAGAATTACCCCAGCTGCTAAAACTTGATTATTTTTCATATTTAAAGCAAAAAAACAATTTTATTACCCTCTGTCAACTAGAAGGGCCATTCCACATCAATCAACAAGGACATCGTACCTTTTACTCAACAAATTTGCAATACACAATTTTTTTAACTACAGAAAAAAAAGTATAATTAAAACATTACAGACCAATTGCTTTGTGAATAAACAAATGAGACAAACATATTTCGCCCAAACATAATATCAACATACTATATAAAATACAATTGCCAAACAGAAAAAATATCACATCGGAAAATACTGTTCTTAATGAAACTTAGCCACTTGAGTTTTTGTTGAACAACAGAGTAAAAAGTATAACATTAGAGAGAAAGGTCTATAGTAACAGCAAGATAAGTGCAAGGGTGGACGAGAAAAGAAACACAAAAGTACACAAATGAATGGATTGCTAGAGCTACAGCAAACCATTAGATTGATGTTCAGGCTGGCTGTTTATTTCTATTTAGAAAATCTGAGGCTGAGTAGTACAACTGTTAGCTATTGCTCAGGCCTTGTTTGTCAACAAAGTGAGTGAGGCATCCTTTTATAGAGACAAATTTGAAAATCCTCAATAGATTGAAAAAATATCCTCATTTTGAGAAGAAACATTTTTCAAAAAACTTTTGATCAATTTTGAGGCAACTTGTGTTCTTATTAAATTGTTCTTACATAAAAACATAGGGGCCCAAAGGCTATGTATGAAGAAGATGTGTGGTACGTAATATGAGCTTAGTAAAGAGCAGTAGCAAGAAGGATTGGACGTTTCTATTAAAATGTTTATAAAGAAAAAATATCAGAATACAGGGTCTCGGCGAGAATTTACTCTTGTTGACATTGACAGTGGAGTACGATCTCTCAGCTTGATTTGTTTCAATTTACAGTAAAAGCTCTATTAAGCCCCCTGGGGGCTTATTTATTTTCTCAGTATCAGAATGAAGGGCTTATTTGAGAAAGGGGCTTATTTGAGAGGATGGCTTATTAATCATTCAAAATAAACATATATATATATCATAAAAATGCCAAAATGCTCTAGGATTTCTTCAAAAGAATCAGCAACAGTTTTCTCTTGAAATCCAAAGCGCACAAGGAAATCTTCACATGGGCCATATCTAATACACATGATCTTATGGCCATCACACCCGTTGAGACTAGAGAGACCCACTCAATGGGCATGTTTTCTTTCTTTGACTTCAGGGGCTAGAGAGGGGGTCTAGATAGAGAAGGGGGCTTATTTTAAATTTTGGCATGGTAATGGGGCTTAAAAGAGAGGTGGCTTGATAGAGAGGGGGGCTTAATAGAACTTTTACCGTATGCTGATTTACAATGATATACAGAGATTCATGATCATTTCATCTGATTCACAATGACCTTTGCAGACTGATTATGACTCATGATGATTTTCGATTGCTCACAACGATTCATGATTTTTAACACTGCTTCATGGCGATTAATGCTGGTTCACAACCATTTGCATTCATTCACAATAGTTCATGATTATGCAGAGATGAATTTATTGTTTCATTCAAGTTTTGAAGTTCGAAAAAGTGGTTTCTGATGTTTGCAAATAAAAAACTTTAATTTCCACAATAGCTGTGTCTTCCATTGTGCAAGGACACAGCTGATGAATGGTTGCTGCTGCAGCTTACTCTGTGCCAACTTCTCTTTGGCACGGGGAGAATATAAATTTGCAAAATTGTCTTGCTATAGACGTTGAGTTGAGTGAACCTCATTTTGTAGCCGCAGGCAAAGCGAGCAGGGTGCTAATTAGAGGAAAATTGGAATTCCTTGCTTGGCATTCTGAAACTGCAACAGCATAACCCCCTGTATCAGAACCAAAAAACATGTCGTCTGGCTGTAGCCAAAGGGTCCACCTGATGCATTAACTCGTCCTGGCAAAAATGTGCCATCTTCCCCTTTGGCACGGCCAAAATAAAAATTTTCAAAATTGACTTGCTGATGACGACGAGTCAACATAATTTTGTAGCCGCAAGCAATAGAAAGCGGGACAGTAACTAGAGGAAGATTGAAATTCTTCACGTAGCATTCTGCTACAACAATCACGAAAAACGGTTACTTACTTACTTACTTACTCACTTACTTATTTACTTACTTACAGGGTCCCCCACACCATTCTTATATGTACTCATTCTTCATACATGAAAAAGAGTGTATGGTGCACATCAAACTGTTTATTTGCAGTTCATTTTCTACCTGTTTGATACTTGATTTTGATTGTGGATCCAATCTGCATAGAGCTTAAGTAAATAGGAAACAACATACATGAAACTTAATTTTCATATGATATTTGTCTGCAAAAGCAAATGTAAAAAAATTGATGATGGATGTCAAGCTCATTTGCTAATGGTGAATTGATATGGAGTAGCCCCGGAGGTCTTTGCATTAAAATTTGCCCCAGTTCCATAAAAAAAATTTGACTGCTGAAAATGCATTTACTGTACTAAAACTTTGTACACTTATTTTGCTGAAGCAAACGTCACCGCAGATAGGAAGGTCGCTTCTTGGAAATAATGAGCAAATATATAAAAATCATAAATCTCCAATAGTACGCATTCTTCGTCTCCAGAATAAACACGATAAAGAACAACACGATTTTTGTTAATGAGGAAAAATACTTCTGAAAAGGTTTTGTCGAAGAATTTTAATCAATCTTTTGCGCGATTGCGTGGCCTGCGGCAAATGAATGTTGAGTTCTTTCCTTTTCTAATTGATCTCTTAAGTTTCTCACCATCTGCGGAACTACAATTTCATCACAAATTTCAAGGAAGCAACTATAAGCTCGACATAAAAATAGCCCCACTTTGGGAAAATGACGCAAGCAAACCTTCATTTGAATCAAAGTAAAAATCCAAGAGCGAAAGATCGGGCCTACCTGCTGCTCTAGACTTCGAACATCTCGATGGATTGCATGGCTCATACCTGTACAATTAGATAGTGAAATCCACTATTAACTCCACTACTTTGCTAATGACTATTTAAAATTCTTTCTGACTTAAACTTAGCACTTTAACAGCACCCAGCTTAGAAAAATTGCTTTGGTTTAACTTCAACTGCGATCGGCGCACACTCGCCTTTGGCAACACAGGAAAGATCTTCACAAGCCTGTCTTCAATCAGAAGGCCTCGTTCTGATGAAACGGTCATGGTCTGTCGTCACCAGTCCCTTTGTCCACTGGCCTTTTGGCCAATGACAACTTTGCCACCAGGTAGGTATGTACTGTAGTTTGGTGGTTGCACATGGCAGGCAGGCACAGTGCAGCCATTGGCCTAGCAGGGGCTATAGCCCCCCACTTTTTCGCAATAATTGGTAAGAGCATTTTATGGAAAGTTTACCCTAACACAACTTTGGATAGTTTACTTGCCTGGTGGCAGGGCCTTTGAATTCTATTGCCCCTTATTCTAGGGTGTAGATACTGCTAGTCATTAGTCAGGCCAAAAATGGCGCCGTTAGGCACTCATCATCAGCAGGAACGGATGGGTCAGTGCTGACCCGCCGTGGCACGCGCAATGGTCGTACGCCAGGTGTCTCTGTTTCTTGCGCTTCGTAGAAGACCAGACATTGACATTCCCAAGACCCCTTTGACATCATTTTCGATTTTTCGCCGTGGGCTTCCTCTCTTTCGCTTGCCATTGACCATTCCAGAGAGAAATGTCATTTCGCTTCTTGCGACATGTGCGATAAACGACAACTTCCTTTTGTTGATGCTGTTGAGAAGGGTAGCTTTACCAATTTTCTGCAGGACACATTCGTTTGTTTTTCTCGCTCTCCAACTGTTTCGCATGATTCGTCTGTAACACCAAATCTCAAAAGAAATTAGCCGATTTTTGTCCGATTTCTGCATGACCCTGCATTCGCAGCCATTCGTCGCTACCGCGAAAACCAGGGTATTGAGAAACTTCCACAGTTGTTCTAATTTGTTTCTGCAATTCCCAGTATCTGGATTTTGCTTCGACTCATTTCTCTGCAGATTGTGTCAAGTTTCCCTAGCTCTTTCATCTTTCGAACATTCCATGTGCCAATACACAGCTGGTTTCGCATATTGTGGCTTTGCTTTCCAGTAGCATACTTGTCGTGTCCAGCCTGGTCACCCGCTGGATAACGCGTCCCTTGGTGACCCGCGCGACGGACAACGCGGTATGAGGTCTTGTTTTGTTGTACAACCATCTTGTGTGTGGTCGGGAGCTAGAGAATGGGAGAGGTAGAGGCCCCTAATCTCTTTCCTCAACCATAATGCTGGCTAACTGAGCAGATGATCTCTGCCATTTGTTCAGTTGGACCAAACCTCAGTAGCTGAGATGGCCAGTGTCCCGTAGTTACACCACAGCGTGCCCATCTGAGCAATCCACTATCCTGCTGTCAATAGCTTCACCGTAACCCTGGTACTAAGGTAATACTCCTTGCCCAAGGGACCCCCAGGGTGCAGTTTAACGTCGTTAGTCACTAGTCGAGATTTTTGGTTCCAGTTAGTCAGAGTTTCTTTTTAGTTTAAAACTCCTGGTTTCAACATTGTTTCTTAGTTTCATATACAGAGGTTGCCTAAATCGTAAGTAAGTGGGTCGTGAGTCATGAGTCGTGAGTCACGAGTTATGATCAAGATCAGTAATACATTATATGTATTTATATACCTCTATGGCGAGGCTACATGAATAAACTGGATACACATGGACGTGGATATCCTGTTCTTTTCTATACAACGCTATGATTAAATGATACACCTTTGCTGGCATCATCCCTGGACGCAGGGGTGAGGGGGCACCCAGGTGTAAAGGAGCATACTGATCATAAGCCCCGAAACGCTCCACTTGGTAGATTGGCTGATGAGCTAGGAAGGACTCAGAATTAAAAAAGACAATGTATATACATGTTTCTATATATTATATATGGCAGTATAGTATGTCTATACGGACACACGCCCTTTTCTAGTTGGGCACACTAACAACAAACAGGATCCCGAATCTCCTAACGACACAAGATAACGTGAGAGGGCTTAGTGTGATCTGAGTTGAGGAGGGTATTACACTCTTTTTCTCAGATTTTGACAAGATGTGCTTGTCCTTTTTTTATGGCTTCAAACAAACATTCAAATTTGAATGTCATATTTTTATTCAGCATAGAAAATTGTCTTAGGAGTTTAATCGACTCATTGCAACTCATTGCGACTCATTGCGACTCATTGCGACTCATGACTTATCACGCATTGACTTATTGACTCAAACATTAGTAAATCTCTCATATACAAAAAACAAAATTCTTATGAGTTCTTAATTGAATTGCAACATAAAATAGCCTCTCACAGGACGCTTAGAAATTGTAATCCTCTATCATACTTAGACAGGCACTGCGCACCATCCTAAAAGTGAGTGGGCTGAAAAGGGCGTGGCCGAGATTTTCCAGGCCACACCCTTAAGAATCCCGGAAAATGCCTCTTTTAGAAAAAACTTACTTCGTTTCACTTATTTCTTATAAACAGTCTGATTCAGACAAGATATAAAATTGCTATGATTCATTTTCAGCAATTCTGATTCGGACGCAAATGGGTGGTTTATTGTTCTCCTAGCACTTAGTTGTTGTTGCGAAAACAGTTCGTCATCTGAAGTTCTTTTCATCATCTGAAGATAACTCTTACTTCTTACTTGTCTGGTATAAATGATTCTTTCTCAGCTCGAGTGCACACCGTCAGAAAGTTTGAATTTATGTGAATATATGTGACACTTGAGATAATTCGCATTAGCCGCTAATCAAATAAAAAAATGGTTAGTCATAAGTCTTGGGTTTTACACACAATTAGTCATTAGTCAGTTAGCAAAACAGTCTGTTAGCAACCTAGCCGAAACCCCTTCTACAACCTCCTTGGAAATATTTGGTAGACTGATTTCAAAATTCGAAGAAGTTTGAAGAAAACATCGTTTGTAATGAAGAACAAAATCATGAGGCTTCGGCGTTGGTATTTCCCTGGGACACCCAATGCCCACCTAGCCATGTCTTTTTAGCCCCGGCCAAACGACTCGATTTTCCACTTGATTTTTTACTCAACAAGAAATCAAGCGAGTCGAATGGTGTCGAGTGAGATCGAGTGAAGTTTGGTCATTATCAAAAAGTCGAGTGAAAAAGGTGTTGTCAAATGAAAATCGAATCGTTTGGCCACCTTGTCGAGTGAGTCAAGTGAGTGCGTGCGCAGTTATCACCTCTAATGCTTAGTTATTTTAAAAAAAGGGCTAGGGTTATATTCGAGAGCGGGGCGGCCAAAGGGGGCAGGGAAGTATACTACCCTGGGGCCTCTAGGTTCAAGGGACTTTTTAAAGTGATGAATTCCATTTTAAGAATTGAATTAATCAAACAAAACAAAAGTATGCCTAAAAATAGTAATTTGCTTAAACGAAAAAAAATATTTAGTGACGGTTACTTCATGAAACGAACGAACAGGGTCTTATTACGCTAGAGTTCGTCAAGAGAATGTGAAAGGAAATTGCATCAGCTGCTTGAAGTTTCTTTGTCTTCATTTTGTTGGCATGAGTAAAAGTCGAGTGAAAAATCGTTTGGCCACCCATGCTCGACTTCATTCGATTTTGAGATCAAATGTCGAGAGAAAGATCGAGCGAAAAATCGAATCGTTTGGCCAAGGCTTTATGGTATCATCATACAAAATGCATGTATGACGTCATAACTAAGCCAAAAATAAAAAAAATGTCAAAGTAAAGCTTCCAAGCCAAGCATCATTCATTTGTTAGATTGTCTCGTCTGCTGTAATTTCCTGGAAATGTTATCAGTTCTATTGCAACAACATTGTTGTAAAACACAGTTCCAAAAATGGGTGTGTCCTTGCCACACCGACTAGCCTGAGATCAGGCTCGGCCGACACCGACACCTACACACCGACAAACAATGACAGTCAGACATGATTGGAAAGCTATAGAGACCAATAATAAAATTGCGGCCGGAGAGTTTCAGAAATAGGTTTTTATCTATAAAACTAAATCATTAGAAGAAACGCAGATAGAAAATTATAATTTAGTGAAAAATCCATGGATTAAAGTGAAACACCTGTAAGGTAGAATATAAAGATGTAGCACGCGAATTCCTTTTTCATTCAAAGGATGGAGACACAAAGCTTTGCTTTCTGCCTCACCTATGCTAACGCTCTCAAACTTTTTGAAGTTCTTATCTACACCCCCTGCACAGGAATGCATACTTTAGATAATTATTTTTATGAAATTTCAATTAAATACGCTGATATTTCAAAATTATACAACCACCTTAACTTTGAACATAAATTATCTAAAGATTTTGTTAATATTAAACCGAGAACAGAGATTTCATAGCAAGTTGTAAGGTGGAATGTTCTTCAAAAAAAGATGTAAAAAGAAATAGACACCTTGAAGACATTTGTGATTTGCGTACGTCTACGTTTCCATTCCAAATCATCTTGAGCGTGTTGGGCTGTCGGTGCATCAATTTATTATGATCAGTCACGTAAAAAAATGGGGGATTTAGGGGCGTGACGCCCCTAAGGTTGGAATATTTTGTTTTTAAGTCCCAACTTGCGAATTTTATGCTTAAGAAATTTTGGGACTTTTTAGATGTAAAAATCTTAACTATTGTTTAAATTTAGAGACAGGAGCGAACGGGACTCAGGACCCAGGCCCAGACCCAGGCCCCGGACCCAGGACCCCGGACCCAGGACCCAGGACCCAGGACCCAGGACCCAGGACCCAGGACCCAGGACCCAGGACCCAGGACCCAGGACCCAGGACCCAGGACCAATGGCCTAGGACCCAGAATCCAGTACCCAGGCCTCAGGACCAGGTCCTTACCAACATTTCCCCTGAACGAATCCTGTTCTGCAGGAGAAAAACGAAGATTTTTGCGCCCAGTGGTTTCAAGATTACCCGACATTAAAATACAGTATCGAAAAGTATGTATCATACTTTGCTTGCTCTCTTTTCCCTCGTGGTCCGTCTGTGGCATAAAATGAAGAGTATTGGCAAAGAAAAGAAGGGTAAGCTAGAGCAACATGTTCTTCAAAGGCACATTGTGCTGCTGTTGCAGACTTGTTGTCATTTTACAAAACTGAAGGACATACTAATCTTATGTACGATAAAAATGAGAGGGTCGTGAAAATTCCAAAAAGAAATGAAGTTATCCAAAACATTAAGGTTATTGAAATTCTCTTAGACCTCAAGAGAACACTTGGAAGACAGGCTCTTGCTTTCAGCGGTGATATCGAAGAGAATGGTAATTTCTTTCAGCTTCTAAAGCTGTTGGCACGACATTCACCAACATTGAAAAGTTTGTTGTTAAATGACAAATATTCAAGACCATTTCATGTCACCTACTGTATTCCAGAGACCCGAAGCATCTTTATTGAGTTACTTGCTGACGAAATTAGCAAGGAAACAACAAAGAGAGTGAGAGATGCTAAGCTGTTCTCTGTCCTTATTGATACTACGCCTGTTACATCACACCAGGATCGCCTGTCGTGTGTTTTGTAGGCTCATGGGGCTCATGGGGAGACAGAAGAAAGACTGATGAAAGTGAAAGAGCTTAAAGATAAGACTGGTTTTGGGCATCCAAAGGCTTTTTGGCAACAATTGATACTGCTGGCCTTTACATTGATTATCTCGCATTTCAGTCATCTGACTTTGCGGCAATGATGTCTGAAGAACGAAGAGGAGCACGGGTAATGCTTACCAAAGAACTGAAGAGACATGTGCCATACATTCCATGGTAGCTGAATGCAATTATCACAGAACATCTTCAAGAAGAAAGCTTTTGTCTATCCTTCAACAACCTCTTAAAATTAAATCACTGCAGATGCAAGATATGGATGATTTGTGCAAATTATGTCAAGCTAATTTGTTGCCCGGTGCAAAAAGTCTTTTTGTTAAAATGAAGACTTAAAGTGCTTTGATAAAGCTGCTGAGAAACCAGAAAACATTGCAGAAGCGGTAACAGAAGTATTTGGCCAAAAGAGAGTGTTTCCTCTAACGAATCGGGCAAATACAGGCCTTCACATCACCCATTTCAGTAACAAAAAACGAAAGGACATTAAGCCGTCTGAAAATTGTTAAAAAATGTCGATCACTCAAGAAAAAAAGATGAAAGGCTTAATTCGTTGATGCTTTGTTATTGTGAAAGAGATATTTTAGAAGAAATTGATATGCAGCAAATAGGTTTGAAGTAGTAAGCAAAGCAAAAAAGAGAAGAATTGCTTTTGATTGACTGCAATCACATTTCCTATTATCGTTAAATATATGTATTACTATTTATGCTTCGATGTTGCCTTACTTACGACAAGTTTACAAGTTCGTGTTGCGTTAATTCATATTTAGAACTTTCCTTGATTGTCTTTAGTATGATTATGTTTAAGTCTAATCATTATGAGTAAAATGTTGTAATTATAGAGAAACTAGGAATATGGAACTAGGGCTTTTTCTAAATACCAATTTGCTACGTACAGTAGATTTACAGTTCGAAAGAAAAATTCCTCAGGTAAAGTTGGTATATTCATTCTTCCATTATGATTTTACTCAACTGGCTGAAGAGGTAGGTCTTCATTTGTTTTCTGAAAGAGTGAATCGATTCCACCTGCCTTATATCGTTGGGGTTATCATTCCAGTTCTTTGCGCCGACTTGCCAAAATCTCTTTTTTGAAAAATCTAATCATGGTTATGGACTTATGGTATTAGCAGATCGTTTGTTTTGTCAGTTTCCTTGAAAGGTGAGCTGACACGCAAAACTATATTTTGATATAATGCAGAAAACGATGCATGGAATCTTAGTTTTAAGTTTTCGGTTGATTATTATTGTCCGTTTTGATGCAATTCCACTCTAAATGTCATGAAATTATCGTCGTGTGTTCGACCATTGTCGGCATTTCATGTGACCCAGTGCGTGTGACGTCACAAACACCATGCTTTTATTCCTTGAATGGAAATCACGCACAGACTGGACAGTTCAGTTCATCTTGTTCATTTACTATTTGAGGAGATTCACATAGCCTTGATCCAAGATACGTGAAAATTCGAGGCTATTGAAATGTACGAAAGATATGTGCTGGCTGGTACTGCGTTATGTTAGGAGGGAATTCAAGTTTGGAAGGAATAGGCACTTTTAGCTGCTCGAAGAAATTCTTAATTGTGAAGTAATTATGCGGACGAAAGTGGTGAATGTAAGAATCTTTTCACTTTACCATGTTACTAGCTTCTTTTTCGAATAAATTCAAAATATTATTACTTCGATAGATTATTTCTACATCCATATGAATCATGAACGTTTTTTTTGGGTTTGCAAACTTTTTTGGGTTCACCCGAGTTACAGGAGTCCAGCGGCCTGGGAGTTGAAAATTTTATGAAGTTGTTTTCCTGCAAACAACGACTCGATCGTAGCAGGATCTTAACCCCTAAAAATCTTTCATGTGATTGAATAAACAATATGTCGAAAATGATAACTTGATTGGAAATGATTGAAGTTAACCAGGATCAAAGACCGAGATTAACTTTTTTTGAGGGGCGGCAGCCCTGGTAAATTAGTCTAACAGCAGCCGTATTTACCAAAATAAAAATATTTTACTTAGGTTTCCAGAAAATAAAAAACCCTGCCAATATATTTGTCGCTAACATTATATGATATGTTGGCCCGCCACACACTGGGTCCTGCAGGACGGAGGAAGGGCCTCAAACGCGTTGAATGATACGATATTCTTGCAAATCTTGTTATGAAAGGTTTGTAAGTAGTCATAATCTGTTTTCCAATCAGGTTGTCGAAATGCCAAAACCTACTCATTTAACCTGCTCTTCCGCAAAGTCATAAAAGTACGGCTGTCGTGTTGCTCAAGTGATGTGAACATCGTGTTTGTGACGTCACGATTATGAGGAAGGCTCCAGCAAACTCGTTCGTGCTGGGAAAATGTTCGGTGACTAATTTTGACGCTCAATAACTCAAAAACTGTGTTGAATATTAGAAAAATAATAATATATTAGGTATTTATGCTCGATATGCTATCATTTAAGGTCAAGTTAATTTTGCGGGTCAGTTCACCTTTGAGATTTCCTGCCTGTTAATCTTTCCTTTAAGTTTAAGGCACCCTTCCCGAAGACTGTTAAGCCCAATCTCCAGTGAGAAAAAGTCTTGCGAAATTTCGCTGCGAAACACTTCACGTGACAAATTCCTTTGAATGCTTTTGTTGACCTCACGACATTGGAATGTAAAGTTTGGAGGCGTGACAAAGAAATACGGAATATGATTGGCTGTTGAAGGATTTCGCAAGCGAAAAGCGAAAAAGTTAAACTCATTTTAACTTTTTTTCGCAGAGAAATTCTTCGCGAGAAATCCCAGCAAAAGATCACTGCGCATGCCTAAGACGTATTTCGCGCGAACTTTTTCGCATTTCGCAGTTTTTTTTCTCACTGGAGATTGGGCTTTATGTACCGTTGAGGCCCGGTCTTATGCAATAAGCGCCATACCATTTAAACGTCCTGTTGGAATCCTAATTGGAGCTGACTCAGTGAAATAAAATGCCCTGTTCTGTATCTTTTGCAATGCGAAGAGCTTTCTTTCCGGAAAATGACCCCAGACCCCAAGTTTCCACTAGTGCTTGGTACAAAAGAGATACCGAATTTCCTCTAAAGAACGCCGTCCTCTTTAAAACGCCGCATCTTGAAAAGCGGCGTTCATTAGAAAACACACCAAACAAGAAGCAAATAAATTATACGCTTACTTTTCGAAAGGTATGAAAGTTATGTCATAAAGACGAGGACTCTGACGGAGACAGGGACATTGAAATTCCTTGGCATTATATTCCATTATTTTCTCTTGTCTGTCTGTATA
The DNA here is from genome assembly GCF_057945365.1 of Rhopilema esculentum. NCBI lineage: Eukaryota > Metazoa > Cnidaria > Scyphozoa > Rhizostomeae > Rhizostomatidae > Rhopilema > Rhopilema esculentum. The sequence goes on from NC_142835.1 coordinate 93,342, forward strand.
ACTCACTATTCTCATTTTTTCTTAATTATGGTATTATTGTTTGGGGTCTTACCTTTGACACTTACCTTCATCCACTATTTCTTCTCCAAAAGAAAATTCTCAGACGCATAAAATTGGATTCATTTACCGCCCCATCTGCACCCTTATTTCATTCATTAAGGATATTGAAACTTGAGGATATGATCTGATAAACGCCGCACCCGAAAATTTGGAATTTGTAATGAATGCTGCGGCGTTCTTTAGAGGAAATACGGTAGTTGTGATCGTGGTAGTATTTCTGATAGAATTGAGTCTACTTTTTAATTTTCCCTCTTTTATTTCATATTGTTGGTTTTAGGAGGACTATCGTCTATTGTTAGGTTTAAATATTTTCACTCGTTCACCTTTTCGATTTCATCTTTCTCAATTAATATGTTACCTACTTCAAAGGTTTCACGTAGTTGCTATTACCAAGAAACATTTATTCCCACTTTCCTACGTTTAGGCTAAGTATATTCTGTCTTAGCCAGTCCATGATCCCAGCTTGTTTCTCTTTTAGGTCTTTTAGAAGTTGTTGAGGATCTAAAAGAAATACTTGCGTTATCGGCATAGATATTTGGATAGAATTTGGATAGAATTTGAATAGGATCATTCAAAATAATTCGTATACAGAATGCAATCAACTGCAATATTGGTATTATCAGCAGTGGCATCATCCTCTTTCTTTGAGACATCTGGTAACGGCAAATCAGGTCGAGAAAGCTTCCTTCTTTGCAACTTTGCTGGTTTTCCATACCCAAGCTTCAGAGTTGGATTTGGGTTTTCGAAAGTGGGCTCACCGTCGACAAAATGCACTGGACAAACCATGTGGCTTTATCCAGGATTCCTATTCAACTTTTTCTTGGTTGTTTGGTTGATCAGCTTTATCCACGCTTGTCGCTTGTCAAAGTTTCTTGTTATGCTTGGAAAGCTGTGCAAGCGAAATGTGGTAAACAGATGCATCATTCTTTCTCTGATCATGATTCATGATGTTCTGATCTTGTAGCGACTATTTGTGCAATCAATGACTGCACAATTTTCATTCACCATGTTATTGTTGAGGGCAAACCGACCAACTGCCGCAACACGAAAGAAGCAATTCTCGGTTTTTGTGTCTTCTGTCAGAGCAGAGTACTCACAAAAGCTCTGAAAAAAGCTGTTCCTTTGATGACAAACTACACCAGGTAGCAGAATCGAGAGAAAACGTCAAAGTTAAAGGAGTGAAAGCACGAAAAATATCGTTAAATGTGGTGAGCTTGACTACAGATCGTGCTCGGTGTAAAGAATGTTTTCACCCCTAGACTCCCCCAAATCCCCGCGCGAAAAAGAGGCCGCAGATATTCAATTGGTGCATATGAGAGGCACTGAACGTGCCACAGTGGAACTATTATTATTATTATTATGTTCAATTCCATATTTCTCGAATTAGTTGTTGAATTCGGTAAATTCCTTGAAAGCAGGTAGCAACAAGCTACCAAAGGTTTCAAGGCTTCATTCTCCGTGTCCTACATAGACAGTAATCTCCTTAAGATTCGAGCAGAACCTAACAAAGTCGTTTTTTGTATTACTTCAATCCTGATATTGTCATCACATTCCTTGATGTATCCCTCAAACTTCTTAGTAATCATTTCCATAGCACCAATCACCACGGGAACCACTTTGACCTTTTTTCAGATCCCAAAGTCTTGCCATTTCGTCCTTTAAAGGCTGGTATTTTTCAATTTTCTCTACTTCTTTTTCTTGTACCCTTTTGTCACCCGGAATGGCGATGTCTATTATTGTAGCCTCCTTAGTTCTTTTGCCCAGCAATACAATGTCTGGTTTTCTAGCTTGTATGTGTTGGTCGCATTGTATCATCATATCCCATAACAACTTGTACTCTTCATTTTCAGCACAGCTATTTGGCTGCTGGTTATACCACTCATTCGCTCTTTCTATATTTGCCTTTTTACACATTGCCCAATGCACATACCTTGCCACATTGTCGTGTCTTCTTTTATACTCTCTTTGCGCCAACTTGGAACATTCACCAACAATATGATTGACACTTTCTCCTTTTTCATGGCACATCCTACACAACGGAGATTCCACTGATTTTTCAATATGGTATTTCAAATAGTTTGTTTTTAGTGATTGCTCCTGTGCACTACATATCAATGCTTCAGTTGTGCATTTAAGGTCGCCTTTGCTCAACCATCCCCAAGTTTTATCCCAATCAACTGCTTCGTTTTCATTTAAGTATTGTCCGTGCAATTTCTTTTCCTTCCACTCTCTCATAGTTTTCTCCTTACCTTCTTTCTTGAAGACTTTTGGATCTTTACATTCCTCAGTATTCAAACGGCCGTGGATTCTTACCATTTGTAACATTTCCTCCGTGGTATTTTTTATATACCAAGCTAGATTATTTTCCTCTCCTTTTACGCACATTTCAATACCTATAAAGCCTCTTCCACCTTGTTTCCTTTTCGCGTACAACCTAGAAACGTCGCTTTTTGGATTAAATGCTTTATTCATTGTCATCAGCTTTCTAGTTCTTCGATCAATTTCTGTTATCTCGTCCTTTCTCCAATTCAGTATTCCTGCTCCATATCTCAGTAACGATACCGCCCATGTGTTAATTGCATTAATTTTATTTCTTCCGTTCAGTTTAGACTGTAAGACTAGTCTAAATACCAAGGTATTTATATCCATCTTCTCCTACATTAACCACAACTTCGTCACCTAGCTTTATGCCCTGGGATTTTACAGGTTTCCCCCTTTTCATTATTAACACTCCGCACTTTTGAAAACCGATTTCCATTCCAATATCCTTACTTACTGAGTAGACTGTTGAGACCATACTGTTAATTTCTTTCTCGCTCTTGCAGTACAACTTTAGGTCATCCATAAACAATAAGTGGTTTATCTTTACAGACCCTAGGGTATATCCTGGTGTCATTTTTCTCAATACATCAGATAATGGCATCATACAAATAACAAACAACAGTGGTGACAAGCTATCTCCTTGGAAAATCCCTCTCTTTATATCAACCTCCCCTAAAGACTCACCACAAGCTGTCAACTCTGTCTTCCACTTTGACATGGACCCTTGGATGAACTTAATAACACTTTCCGAAATGTTTATCAGCTTCATACTTTCTAAAATCCAGGAATGCGGCACCATGTCGTAGGCCTTTTTGTAATCGACCCAAGCCATAGCAAGGTTCTTATGCTTCTTTTTGCAATCCCTTAGGATCGTTTTATCAATCAAAAGCTGATCTTTTGTTCCTTTGCTTTTCTTTCTACATCCCTTTTGTTCGTTAGGTAGAATATTGTTTACTTCAAGGTAACTGTATATCTTCTCCGACACAATTTCAGTCATGAATTTCCACATCAGTGGTAGACATGAGATTGGGCGAAAGTTTCCTACTTCGTTACCCTTTGCTGTGTCTTTCTGGCATAGTGCAGTTCTACCTTTCGTCATCCACTCAGGTATACTTATGTTGTTGTTAATGATATCGTTCATCTGAGTTGCTATCCGGTTATGTAGACTATGCATCTTCTTGAGCCAGAATCCTTGGACCCCATCAGGTCCTGGTGCTTTCCAATTAGGGAGCTTTTTGCATTGTTGTGTAACCATCTCTACTGCAATTTCAAATTTTTCTTGCTGACATTCTACCTTGTTATTTCTCAGCTCTGTTAGCCATTCTGCGTTGTCTCTGTGAGTTTCCTGTTTTGACCAAATATTTGACCAGAACTCTCTACTTTCTTCCGAGTCTGGCACCGCATTTCCGGTTTTCGCTTTACCATTCAGCTCCTGATACACCTTTTTTTGATCTTGTTGAAAAAGTTTATTAATTCTGAACTGGTCTATTCTCTGCTCATATCTCTTAAGTTTAAATGCTTTTGCTTTTAATCTTTGTTTTAGCTCTTCTAAGACAACGCAATCCTTTGGTCCTGACCTTGTATTTCCTTTCAACCCCTACGCAATTTTTCTTCGACACTTTCTCTCCTCTTTGCTTTCTTTCAAGTATATTTATATGGTTACGGATTTCATCAATACATGCATTCAATCTTCGTTTCCACCATGGATCTTTATTCTTCGTTTTACTACTTGAGGGTTTCTTCAACCCTACTTTCCTAGCACAGTAGATCGAAATGGAATTTAACAAATCGTTGGTTTCAGTGATTGTTTCGGTTCGAATATCACTCAAAATCTCGTTCACCTTATTACATAAATTTACTAGCTTCCACCTCTCTACTTTTTTGAATCCAGAGATGAACTCTTTTTCCTCGCTCCTCATGATATCTATAATATTCTGTATAATTTCACGATCTTCTTCCGATCTTATATCATTGTTTGCTACTGTAATCTCGCTAGTCTTAATCTCAGCTTTAAAATTCTTTCTATTCTCATCGTTTTCTACCTCAGCGTTTTCATTCACTCGCTGCCCAATCTCCATGACTCCTTCACCTTCATTTGTGCTTTCTTCAGCATCTTCATTGAGTACATATCTCTTAACCATTTCAATCTCGACATCAGTAAGCCATCCATTTTCCTTACCATTCTTGCTTGGTCACACAAATTTTGTTCACTTATCTCAAACAAACCCTTTTCTTTCCATGCTCTATGCATCCTTTGCCTATATCCCCTGATAGGTTTACCGTTTACATCTAAAGGATAACAACTACATTCAACTCCTTCGTCCACTTTCTTTTTGCAGTCACTTGATGACGACCGGGTCTCCGCTGCTGTGCCGGAGAACACATGCCGGGCGAGGTGCCTTCACGATCAGTTCCAGTACCATTCACGCCGTTATTTTCGATTGTTTGATCCGACATTTCACACTCATAAGAGGATTAGTGAATTTAAGGTTGCACAACCACCAGTATTTTTATCGTGACACCATCACTAGAAGAGTTGCCAACCAAGACTAAAGAGTCCCTCCTACCCATGAGACAGACTAGACCCCGCCGGACGCCAACCCGGTACTTCATGGTCTCGGGGAGAGCTAACAGGTACTACACCTTGCTCAAGGGTTACCTGGAGGTAGTTATGACAAAGGGTAACCTCATTATCCTACGTCGAAACTCCATAACCGGTTGCAGTTTACTGTCATACCCAGGACAAATTATTATTATTATTATCATTATTATTATTATTATTATTATTATTATTATTATTATTATTATTATTATTATTAATATTATTATTATTATTATTATTATTATTATTATTATTATTATTATTATTATTATTATTATTATTATTATTATTATTTAACATGTGCTTTAACACTTTCATTTAATACATAAAGGCAGAAAAATTCAAACAACTTGGTTTCTCTCCCCATAGCCAACCAGACTGTATGTTTACCCCAGAGCACTGGTTTCAGTTTGCAGACGATGCTGCAGTCATTACAAACGGGTAGAAAGAAAACCAGCTACTTTTAAACTGCTTTACAAGATGGTGTCAATGGTCTAACATGATTATAAGAGTAGACAAATGCACAACCTTTGGTACGTATTAAAAAATTCTCAACACGCTCCCTACAATATCAGCCAAAGCTCTTCATCAATAATGAAATGGTCCCTCCTGTCATAACTGGAGAATCTTTTAAGTATCTTGGGCGTCACTTCGACTTTAATATGAGCAACCAAGAACATATGTCTAAGTTCAGCTCCATCTTCACAGAACTCCTAACGCAAATTGATTCTTTACCTCTCCATCCAAAGAATAAGCTGCTTCTTTATAACAGCTATCTTCTCTCACAAGTTTCGTGGCACCTCACAGTAGCCGATCTATCAAAAACCTGGATCGTCGAAAACCTTGATAATCAAGTTTCTGCATTTATCCGCCGTTGGCTCGATTTACCCATAAGTGCTACGTTAAGTGGCATTATTCTGTCAAAAAACCAGTTCGGTCTTAACTTGATTCTTCCTTCTGTTAAATTCATGCAGTGTCAAACTGTTTGTCGTAATGCACTGAAATCCTCTCCCAACAAAATCATCCAATCTTTGTGGAAAAATACCAGCCAGAGCATGAACATCCAATATGATGTTTACAGGAATACTAGAGAAGTATTGAAGGCTGTTAGATCAGAACATAAAGAGCGCCTTCAAAACCATCTTGTATCTCAAGGTACCGTTCTTTCCTTCATCTTTGACCACTCTCTTCCTATAGCCTCTAAAATATGGACCACGGTTCAAAGCAACATGCCCAAGAACATTTACAGTTTTACTATCAAATATCTTAGCAACTCCCTTGCCACGCGAAAAAACTATCTAAATGGAACATTACTCAGTCGTCCGATTGCCCTTTTTGCCATATGCCAGAAACGTTACTTCACATTGTTGCAGGCTGCAAAACATATCTCGAAGAAGGCCGTTACACATGGCGCCATAACTCTGCATTGAACTTCCTAGCACAATCTTTAAAAGCTATACCTAATTGCTCTCTTTACGCAGACCTTTCAGGTTATCTCTCACCCTCTATCATAACAGGAGACTCTTTCCGTCCTGATCTACTTCTAGTCACATCTGATCATCGGCTATTCATACTCGAGCTTACAGTAGGATACGAAACTAACTTGGATGTTAATGCTAACCGCAAAAGAGAGAAATACTCGAATCTCATTCACAGCCTAAGCTCAGCCTATTCTTCTATCATGTTTGTTAATCTTTCTATCAGTTCCCTAGGTATCTTTGGTCTCTCTTGCTCCTCTTTCATCGACATGTGCAACGCTCTAGATATCAGCGAGAATCATCTCCGCTTCATGATCTCCAAACTATCCAACTTAACTATCCGTACTACCTATTACATTTTCTGCCACAGAAATAAATCTTGGAATAATCCTGAACTTCTCCAATTCTAACGATCTCTGCTACTGACAACTTCTAAAACAAACAATGACGAACACACTTTTTTTTGTTAATTTCTTTTGTTTGTGCTTGTAATAGTCTTTTTCTTTGTAAACCCAGGCTAGCCAATTGCAAATTACCTTTGTAATAGTGAAATTTGTAATTGTAGTTTTAATTGAATTGAAAATGAAAAGTTTCCATTATTATTATTATTTTTATTATTATTATTATTATTATTATTATCATTACTATTATTATTATTATTTTCGTTTTTTCTTTTTTTTTCTTCTTTCTTTTTAATTATACATTGGTATATAGATATCAATAATATAATTACATGCTCCTTTCCTAAAATACGCATAATGAGAGCATTATTTTAGGTTCGCGTGCGAGATTCCAAACACGTCCTCTCAGCACGGCGCCATCCAAATTATTATTATTATTATTATTATTATTATTATTATTATTATTATTATTATTATTATTATTATTATTATTATTATTATCAGTTAGGTTTCTCCCCACATGATCAGAACGACCGTATGTTTCAACCAGTCCATTGGTTTCAATTCGCAGACGATGCTGCCGTTATCACCAGCAATGAGAAAGAAAACCAACTTCTACTGAATTGTTTCACTCGCTGGTGCCAATGGGCTAACATGATCATACGTGTCGATAAATGCATCACTTTTGGAATAAAGAAATTTTCCACACGTTCTCTTCAGTATCAACCTAAGCTTTTCATAAACAACGAATCTATCCCACCTGTCTCGAATGGAAATTCTTTTAAGTACCTCGGTCGTCATTTTGACTTTGAAATGACAAACCAAGAACATAAATCTGATCTTTTATCATCACTGTCCAACATGCTCAAACAAATTGATTCGCAGCCTCTACATGCAAAAAATAAGTTGCTTCTTTATCACAACTTTGTTCTTTCTAAAATCTCTTGGAACCTTACTGTAGCAGATCTTTCAAAGACGTGGGTTGTCGAGAATCTTGACAACCTCGTATCCAAATACATCCGCCAGTGGCTCGACCTCCCAATAAGTGCTACCTTGAGTAGCATTATTCTTTCTAAAAACCAGTTTGGACTCAGCCTAACTTTACCATCCGCCAAATTCCTACAGTGTCAAACTATTTTACGCAACGCATTGAAATCTTCACCAAACGATAACATTCGCTCTTTATGGAAAAATACCAGCAGTAGCACAATTATACAATATGATATATATAGGAACACGAAAGAAGCATTAAAGGCTGTCCAGCAAGAACATAAAGATCGTCTGCAAAACATTCTAACTTCCCAAGGATCTTTATTGTCACATCTTTTTAACCAGGATCTTCCACAAATAAACAAACTTTGGTCCAAGGTGCAAAGTAGCATGCCTCAGAATATTTTCAATTTCACCATAAGGTACCTGAACAATACCCTTGCTACACAGAAAAACTTGAAAAAGTGGAACTTGAGCCAGACTTCTGATTGTTCTTTCTGTTTTCTGCCAGAAACCCTCCTTCACGTTGTTGCTGGCTGCAAAACATACTTGGAACAAGGCCGATACACCTGGCGTCATAACTCTATCTTAAACTTTCTAGCTACGTCTCTTAAAGCTGTTAATGAATCTACCATCTACGCTGATATACCTGGCTATCTTTCACCATCAATCATAACTGGAGAAAACCTTCGCCCAGATCTTCTCTTGAAGACTAACAACAATTACCTATACATCTTAGAGCTTACTGTTGGTTTTGAATCCAATCTTGACACAAATGCAACAAGAAAACACAGCAAGTATGCTCCTCTCCTATCTGACTTACAGCGAAAGTTCAAATGTGTCTCTTTTGTGAATCTTTCTATGAGCTCTCTTGGCATCTTTGGCAATTCCTGCATCTCCTTCTTCAAAATGTGTGACTCTCTCTCCATCGATCAACAACAAAAACGGTATCTCATCTCTAAACTTTCCAACATTGCCATCCGTACTACGTACTACATATTTTGTTGCAAAAATAAACCATGGACAAATCCGGAATTACATCCGTTTTAATTTTGGTTGTTTTATTTTTCTCAGTTTTTCCTTTTACCTTACGATTGTTATAGTTTTTTCTTGTAAAACCAGGCTAGCCAATTGCAAATTACCTTGTAATAGTGAGATTTGTAATTGTAGTTTAAGTTGAATTGAAAATGAAATGTTTCCATTATTATTAGAGATTCAAACAGGAAAAACATAAATTCAATAAGCGAAGTGTTTCTACCCGTTTCCGAGACCCATTCGACAACAAGTAATTGCTCACATGTTCAATGTTGTTGTGGAAAAGTTTGTAACGGTCTTCGAGGTTTGAAAATGCACCAGCGCAGCTGCAGAGCGATCAAAGGCCTTGAGGGTGAAACGTTTGAAACCGTTCAAAGCGAAATTGATAATAGCTATGATGGTGGATCGAACGCAGCTGAACAGTTGGATCGATTTGATTATTCGAATGTGCCTGAAATTAAACCCGGAATTAAGCTACCAAAAAACGATGAACAATGGAAAACTGCCAACACCTACTTTGCTGCAACATTGCCTTTAACAGAAATCAACCCATCTAACGTCAACGTTTCCATCAAAACAATGAACTCAGTCATCTATGATTATTTTCAGATCAATTATGGAGTATCAGACGACGTGATTAATACAAATTTAATTGAAAAATACAAACACAAGACAAAAAGTTCACTCAAGTCTTGCCTGAAATGTCTCAAAGAATCACAAGCTCCCCTCTGTGAAATTCGCTATGTATCTCGGCTTTTGCGTTCCAAGGTGGTACCAAACAGCGATACAAACAACTGCAATCATGATGCTGAAATCCAGAAGAACTTTTGGGGATATGTTAAGAAAACTCTTAAAAAGGACAAATCGATTTTACCTTCCTTCAACGTATCTGTGTGTACCGACTTCTTCCGCACTTTTTTTTGTAAACTCAATCCCACAAAATCTTTCAAAGTTCCAGACTGGATCCCATCTCTATCTCTTCCTTCAGTTCCATACAATCTAGATCCTCCTTCTTACCATCAAATCACGAAAGTTGTTCGTCGAATGAAGTCGTCTGGTTCGCCTTGTCCGCTTGACAAGCTATCAATAATACCTTTTAAAAGATGTCCATATCTCCGTACATACATGACTGAGCTAATTCGAATAATTTGGAGTTCGGGTGATATACCTGAGGAGTGGAAACTGGCCTGCACAGTGCTAATCCATAAACGGGGCGATGCATCTAATCCTGAAAACTTCCGCCCTATCACCCTTGAAACCATTCCACTGAAAATATTCACATCTTGCCTACGCGATTCGATGTTTGCATTTCTCTACGCAAACATGTACATTGAACACAGAATTCAAAAAGGGTTTCTTCCAAGACTGTCTGGAACATTCGAACATACTGCACACATGGCTTCTATCATTAATAAAGCTCGAATCAAACAGCGAGCTGTCGTCATCACATTACTAGACCTAAAGAATGCTTTCGGTGAAGTCCATCACAATCTGATCCCGGCAGTTCTTCGCTATCACCACATCCCTGAGCACATTCAAAACATTATCTGCAGCCTTTACGCTAATTTTAAAACATCTATCATAACCGATACATTTCGTACCCCTTTTATACCGGTAGGCCGCGGTGTCCTTCAGGGTGATTGCCTTAGCCCATTAACCTTCAACCTTTGCTTTAATACTTTCATTCATTACATCTCAGATAATAAATTCAACCAGTTCGGCTTCTATACAAACTCCTTAAACCCTGTCCATTGGTTTCAGTTCGCTGACGATGCGGCAGTGGTTACTGGTCAAGAAAACGAAAATCAAATTCTCTTAAACCACTTCTCTAGATGGTGCTCTTGGGCAAACATGCATATTCGGGTTGACAAGTGCTCAACATTTGGAATTAAAAAATCATCTACTTCATCTGTTCAGTTTCTACCCAAACTTATTGTCAATAAAAACATAGTTCCCACTGTTGAAAAAGACAAATCTTTTAAATATCTTGGTAGATACTTCAACTTTCCTATGGATAATAGTGATCATATGTCAGAACTATTGGAAACTGTCAACTCGTTAATGTCCAGTATCGACAAATTGTCGTGTCATCCAAAGAACAAAATTCTGTTATACCACCGATATGTGCTATCCAAAATTTCCTGGAACCTGACCATCGCTGATTTAAGCAAGACATGGGTGACAGAGAATCTAGACAATGTTGTTTCAAGCTTTGTTAGACAATGGCTCGAGCTGCCAATAAGTGCTTCACTAAGTAGCCTCGTCATTCCAAAATCGAAGTTTGGCATCAATCTCATTCTTCCATCTACCAAGTTCTTACAATGCCAAACAGTTATCCGCAACTCTTTAAGACTGTCCCCAAACCAAGAGATTCGCTCTTTATGGAAAGACTCTAGCACTGGTACAAACATACAATATGACGTTTATCGCAACACCAAACAAGTTCTCAAATCCATCCAAAGTGAACACGAAAACCGCATTGAAAACGTTCTTACATCTCAAGGATTTATTATCTCGTGCATCTTAAAATTTGCTTCTAAGGGAACTAATCAACTTTGGTCTAGTGTCCAGCAAAAGTTACCAAAAAACATTTACAACTTTACCATCAAATACCTAAACAACACTCTTGCCACTAGGAAAAACCTCTGCAAATGGTCAATTACTCAGTCATCTGCCTGCTCTTTCTGTCTCCAATCAGAATCATTACAGCACATAGTCTCTAGCTGCAAGAATTATCTTGAACATGGTAGGTATACCTGGAGACATGATTCTGTACTTCTATATTTGGCTAAAATCCTTTCAACACCTAGAAACAGCTCACTTTACGCCGACCTGCCTTCATTTCTATCACCTTCTTTAATCACAGGCGACTCCTATCGACCAGATCTTGTCTTCGTAACTGAAGATCGAATCCTTTACATGCTAGAGCTTACTGTTGGGTTCGAAAGCAACATCGACGAAAACAGTACACGAAAAGCTAGGAAATATAGCGACCTTATCAAGGAACTGAGCCCTGCCTATAAACGTGTTACCTTTGTTAACCTTTCTATGAGTGCCCTTGGCATTCTGGGAACCTCATCTACCTCTCTCTCTGACATGCTACACCAACTTAATTTTGACTCAAATCAAACTAAATCCATCTTGATGAAACTCATGAACATTTCTATCCGCTGCACCTACTATATCTTCTGTCGTCGAAACAAACCATGGCTAAGCCCCGAACTAATTGACTTTTAAATATTGTAATGCAGATAAGCCAATTATATGATGCCTGTAAAAGCGAGTCGTATAATTGTAAATTTAAAATGTATTCAATGAAAATGAGATGTTTAAAAAAAAAATTACGTACTACATATTTTGTTGCAAAAATAAGCCATGGACAAATCCGGAATTACATCCTTTTTAACTTTAGTTGTTTTATTTTATTTTATTTTTCTCAGTTTTTCCTTTTACCTTACGATTGTTATAGTTTTTTCTTGTAAAACCAGGCTAGCCAATTGCAAATTACCTTGTAATAGTGAGATTTGTAGTTGTAGTTTAAGTTGAATTGAAAATGAAATGTTTCCATTATTATTATTATTATTGGATCTAAAAAATGGCTTCGGAGAGGTTCATCACAATCTAATCAAATCTGTTCTGGCTTATAACCACGTACCAGAAAACATCCAGTCCCTGATTTCAAGTCTCTACATAAATTTTAAAAACCTCTATCATCACAGATAAATTTGTTACTCCTGCTATTCCTGTTAAACGTGGAGTTCTTCAAGGTGATTGCCTCAGTCCCCTTCTATTTAACATGTGCTTTAACACTTTCATTCAATACATAAAGGCAGAAAAAATTCAAACAACTTGGTTTCTCTCCCCATAGCCAACCAGACTTTATGTTTACCCCAGAGCATTGGTTTCAGTTTGCAGACGATGCTGCAGTCATTACAAATGGGGAGAAAGAAAACCAGCTACTCTTAAACTGCTTTACAAGATGATGTCAATGGTCTAACATGATTACAAGAGTAGACAAATGCACAACCTTTGGTACGTATTAAAAAATTCTCAACACGCTCCCTACAATATCAGCCAAAGCTCTTCATCAATAATGAAATGGTCCCTCCTGTCAAAACTGGAGAGTCTTTTAAGTATCTTGGGCGTCACTTCGACTTTAATATGAGCAACCAAGAACATATGTCTAAGCTCAGCTCCATCTTCACAGAACTCCTAAACCAAATTGATTCTTTACCTCTTCATCCAAAGAATAAGCTGCTTCTTTATAACAGCTATCTTCTCTCACAAGTTTCGTGGCACCTCACAGTAGCCGATCTATCAGAAACCTGGATCGTCGAAAACCTTGATAATCAAGTTTCTGCATTTATCCGCCGTTGGCTCGATTTACCCATAAGTGCTATTTTAAGTGGCATTATTCTGTCAAAAAACCAGTTCGGTCTTAACTTGATTCTTCCTTCTGTTAAATTCATGCAGTGTCAAACTGTTTGTCGTAATGCACTGAAATCCTCTCCCAACAAAAACATCCAATCTTTTTGGAAAAATACCAGCCAGAGCATGAACATCCAATATGATGTTTACAGGAATACTAGAGAAGTATTGAAGGCTGTTAGATCAGAACATAAAGAGCGCCTTCAAAACCATCTTGTATCTCAAGGTACCGTTCTTTCCTTCATCTTTGACCACTCTCTTCCTATAGCCTCTAAAATATGGACCACGGTTCAAAGCAACATGCCCAAGAACTTTAACAGTTTTACTATCAAATATCTTAGCAACTCCCTTGCCACGCGAAAAAACCTATGTAAATGAAACATTACTCAATCGTCCGATTGCCTTTTTTGCCATATGCCAGAAACGTTACTTCACATTGTTGCAGGCTGCAAAACATACCTCGAAGAAGGCCGTTACACATGGCGCCATAACTCTGCATTGAACTTCCTAGCACAATCTTTAAAAGCTATACCTAATTGCTCTCTTTACGCAGACCTTTCAGGTTATCTCTCACCCTCTATCATAACAGGAGACTCTTTCCGTCCTGATCTACTTCTAGTCCTTTCTGACCATCGGCTATTCATACTCGAGCTTACAGTAGGATACGAAACTAACTTGGATGTTAATGCTAACCGCAAAAGAGAGAAATACTCGAATCTCATTCACAGCCTAAGCTCAGCCTATTCTTCTATCATGTTTGTTAATCTTTCTATCAGTTCCCTAGGTATCTTTGGTCTCTCTTGCTCCTCTTTCATCGACATGTGCAACGCTCTAGATATCAGCGAGAATCATCTCCGCTTCATGATCTCCAAACTATCCAACTTAACTATTCGTACTACCTATTACATTTTCTGCCACAGAAATAAATCTTGGAATAATACTGAACTTCTCCAATTCTAACGATCTCTGCTACTGACAACTTCTAAAACAAACAATGACGAACACACTTTTTTTGTAAATTTCTTTTGTTTGTGCTTGTAATAGTCTTTTTCTTTGTAAACCCAGGCTAGCCAATTGCAAATTACCTTTGTAATAGTGAAATTTGTAATTGTAGTTTTAATTGAATTGAAAATGAAAAGTTTCCATTATTATTATTATTATTATTATTTTTATTATTATTATTATTATCGTTGAGCAGTGGCGTTCACACGCACATTGTACACGATCTCGTTTCTTCGATTTTTCAAACAGCCTGGATGTCTACAACGCTTATTTAAAGATACGAATTAGTATATTGTATTCAACCGAGCCAGAATCGTTATGCTGCGACCTCGCTTACTATGGCTTCTAATAATTTCGGTGGTTTGTTCGTACTGCGGAAAGGATTTTCAGGTGCTAGGCCGCCACACATGGCGCTGCAGAAAAAGATTGCCCGAGAGTGCTGGACCAAACAACACGATTAATATCACATCAGAGTCTGACAAAAATGCCCTCCAGACGTCGGGTATAGTTAAATGTGTCTGTGGGAAAGAATGTTCGGGTGCTAAAGGACTGAAAATGCACCAAAGACGATGCAGAGTAATTGAAGGCCTAGAGGATCAACCGTTGGATTTTGAAAATTCAAATATTGGCGCCAACCAATCACTGATCAGCCATACGGAAGTGACAACGGATACACTTTGTGATTATGAAATCAAACCTGGTGTACGTCTGCCTAAGACTGATGATCAATGGAATACTGCTAACAATTATTTTAAATCTATCTTTATTAACACTAAAATTGAGAAAGTCTCTCTTGATTCCACGATTAAATTCATGAACGATTCATTTTACAATTATTTTAAACATTCATACGGAACCGTCAACGGAACTCGTGATAATGATCTACTTAACAAATATAAGGACTGCTCCAAACAATCACTCAAGAAAGAATTAAAACGTCTGAAATTGTCAAGTGCTCCACCTACTGAAATTAAATTTGTATCCCGCCTTCTTCGATCAAAACTCAGCCAGGATCGTAACATATGCAGCTCTGCAGCAACATCCCAAGATTACGATAAGCTCATCTCGAAGAACCTCTGGAGTTTCGTAAAAAATGTTATCGAAAAACAATCTGCCGTTCTGCCATCATTCTCTGTTAACCGTTGTACACAATTTTTCGTTAAAATGTTTTCAGCAGTCTTCCCAGACCGGCAATTTGTCATACCTCCATGGATTCCTTCTCTTTCTCAACCTTCAGTTCCATTTGATACACAACCCCCGTCTTATGAAAAAGTGACAAAAGTTATTCGCAAAATGAAGTCAGCAGGATCTCCATGCCCTTTGGACAAGATTTCTATTATTTGTTTCAAGAGATGCCCTTACCTCCGGTCATTTCTGACTGAAATAATACGTGTTGTGTGGACCACGGGCCACGTTCCTAGCGAATGGAAAAAAGCTTGTACAGTTTTAGTCTATAAAAAAGGCAGCATTGATGATCCGGCAAACTTTCGACCTATTACCCTCGAGTCTGTACCGCTAAAAATATTTACCTCTTGCCTGCGTGATGCTCATTTTTCCTTTCTCAAACAAAATAATTTCATTGAACACGAGATCAGGAAAGGGTTCACTCCTAACATCTCTGGAGTGCTGGAACATACTTCACTGATGGCCCATATTATCAATAAAGCACGCATAAAGCAACGCTCTGTGGTTGTCACTCTTTTGGATTTAAAGAACGCATTTGGAGAGGTCCATCATAACTTAATCATTAAAGCTATGGACTATCATCACATCCCTGCTCACTTTCAAGATCTCGTGTCTAATCTTTATACTGATTTCCACACTTCAATTATAACAGATAATTTCAGGTCTCCGGCCATTCCAGTCAAAAGAGGAGTACTGCAAGGGGACTGCCTCAGCCCTCTCATTTTCAATTTATGTTTCAACACCTTTATTCAGCTGGTAAAACAAGACAAATATAAACAACTTGGATTTTCTCCTCATGACGGCAATGATCGCTTGTTTAACCCGGTTCACTGGTTTCAATTCGCTGATGATGCTGCAGTTGTCACAAGTGATGAACGCGAAAATCAATTATTGCTAAACTGTTTTACAAGATGGTGCCAATGGGCAAATATGATCATCCGCGTAGACAAGTGCATCACCTTTGGAATTAAAAAGTTTGCAACTAAATCTGCACAGTTTCAGCCTAAACTCTTCATTAACAACGATCCTGTCCCTTTTGTGAAACATGGCGAATCTTTCAAATACCTGGGTCGTTTCTTCAATTATGATATGAAGAACCAGGAACACAAGGATCACTTGACCTCTTCTCTCCGTGAGATGCTCAAAGTTATCGATTCCTTG
The DNA here is from genome assembly GCF_057945365.1 of Rhopilema esculentum. Taxonomy (NCBI): domain Eukaryota; kingdom Metazoa; phylum Cnidaria; class Scyphozoa; order Rhizostomeae; family Rhizostomatidae; genus Rhopilema; species Rhopilema esculentum. Next base: position 110,006 of record NC_142835.1, read on the forward strand.
AAAATTCACCCGCGGAACAAAATTCTACTGTTTAATCAATACATCCTTTCAAAGCTCTCTTGGGATCTCACAGTTGCTAATCTCTCCAAAACGTGGGTTTGCGAAAACTTAGATCAGCTTGTCACAAAATTCGTTCGACAGTGGCTCGAGCTTCCAATATCTTCGACATTGAGTGGCATAGTTCTTTCTCGTAAACACTTTGGTCTTGAGCTTCTGCTTCCTTCCGTAAAGTTTCAACAGTGCCAGACTGTTCTTCGAAACTCACTCAAATCTTCGCCCAACGAAAACATCAAATCCCTATGGATGAACACCAATTATGGACCTAATATACAGTTCGACGCATACAAGAACACTAAGGCGGTACTGAAATGTGTAAGGGATGAACACACTGAAAAGCTCAAAATTCAGTTAACATCTCAAGGCTTCATCATTTCATTCCTGCTTGAGCATTCATATACAAAGTTAACCTCACTCTGGTCTGCAGCTCAAAGTAAACTTCCAAAAAACATCTTCAACTTTACGATAAGGTATCTCAACAACACACTAGCCACAAGGAACAACCTCTGCTTATGGAAAATTAGCTCTTCTCCAGATTGCTCATTCTGCCTTCAGCCTGAATCACTTCTTCATGTCGTAGCTGGATGTAACAAATACCTTGAGCAAGGGCGTTTTACTTGGAGGCACGACTCTGCCCTGCACTTCATTGCATCATCATTTCAATGTATCCGAGATGTATTCATTTATGCTGACATTCCCGCTTATTTATCACCATGTATCATAACTGGCGATTCGTTCCGTCCCGACATGCTAATCAAAACTGCTTCTAACTGTCTGTATGTCATCGAATTAACTGTTGGGTTCGAGACTAACCTGGACAATAACGCTTCGCGTAAAGCTGAGAAGTACCGTTCCCTTCTAAAGGAACTACGCCCTAAGTTCAAAAAAGTAAACTTTGTTAATCTATCTATCAGCTGTCTCGGTATCTTTGGTAACTCCTGTGATTCTTTCATCGATATGTGTGATGAACTAAAACTTGACTACCAACACCGTAATTTTATAATTAAAAAACTGTTAGCAATAATTATACGCACATCCTATTATATATTCTGTATGCGCAATAAGACTTGGACAAACCCTGAACTGCTCTCCTTCTAAAGATTCTTTGCACTCATATGATTTATTTAAATGTTATAACTTTTGTAAAATTAGTAAACTTGTCACCAGGCTAGCCGATAGTAACTACCTGTAAAGTGAGGTTACTGTTGTAAGTAGAAGAATATAAAATAAAAAATGTTTTCACATTATTATTATTATTATTATTATTATTATTATTATTTATTATTAACAATTTCTTCAACGATGGCAATAAAGAACAAACAAAAAATACATATAGCTTATAACTAGTTAACGCCAAAAAATAATTTAAAACCTACTTTACAATGTTCATACGAAACCTACAAAAACCCTAGATCTTTAATGAAAACTTTGCACAATCTGCAGATGCAAGTATTTCCATGCCATAGTTTTATTTTTCGTTTGAACTCGACTAGTGTGTTGGAATCTTTGATTTCCCTTGGTAATGAGGAACAAAAATGGTGACCTCTGTACTGAATATTCTCTATCCCGTATGATGTTGTCTTCACTTTTGGCAACTGCAAATGATTTTCACTTCTCAGATTGTATTGAATATCTCTCTTAGTAAAAATGTTTTTCATAAATGTTGGATTCAAATTGTTTTTTATTTTGAATATTTCAATCATTAGCAGTTGCAGATTGTGCGGATGAATAGTTCCATACTTTCTCTTCAACTCGGCTAGCTCTGATTCACTATTTTTGCATACCAATCGCAGTGCTCTTTCGTGAATGCGACTTCACTTTGCATTAGTTGCTCTATCATGAAACATCCATACAAGTGGACAATAATTAAATTGCGACTTGATGAAAGAATTCATTAAGATTTCTGATTTGACAGGATCAATGTAATTAGACAAACGAGCAACCAAGTGAAGCTTTTGGTTGGCTTTTTTATACAAATCTTCAACATGTTTTTTGAAACCTAATTTCTTATCAAAAGTCACACCTAACAGTTTTTCGTAATCACTTTAATTAATTTTTGAATTTCCAATTGTGACTGTTGCTTCAGTACTTTTTTCTCCAAATATCATTAGGTGGCATTTGTCATCATTTAGTTTTAAAAAGTTGTCAGAAAACCGTTTTACTATCACAGGGCTGTCTTCTTCTAATTGTTTTGTAATAGTATCAAGATCCGGATGGCATGATCCGGATACCACAGCCGACATCATATTTATATCTATATTTCATATTTAATTTGTTCATGGAGGGTTGCTCTTCAACGGACGTTGTTCTTCAAGGGGCCCTCCAATAAAATCTAATTACAACATACAATTAAAACACTAGAAAATAAAAAACCATAAGATTGAAAAATCTATTTACATGGTATTATACAGTATTAAAAAAGGATCTAGTAAACCCTGTATTAAATTTTTGAAACCACCCAGGGAGGATGCAGTCTTGCACTCAGCAGTAAGGCTATTCCATAGTTTATCTCCCAGGAAAGAAATGAATTTTTGTCCATTTGTTTACCTTTTCTTTGGCAACCTTAAATCAGTCTCAGTGTTCCGGAGGCTGCGAGAGGAGCATACTGAGTTTTTGGTAAAGAGGTTACATAAGTATTGAGGAGCCAAAGCATAAAGCGACTTGAAGACCACTGTCTTAGTACCACTGTAGACCACTGTCTTAGCGACTTGAAGACCACTGTCTTAGTGTTGAAGACCACTCTTCAATGATACTTCCAGCCCAGTCTGGGATATTAAAGCTGCTATTTGTTATGCCCCTAGCAGCACAATTTTGAAGTTTTGCAAGTGGTCTATGTCTGTAGACCCAGCACAACCCCAGACAGAACAACAGTATCGAAAGTTGGGTTCCACAATACCAGTGAAAAGAGTTTTCAAACTTGCCATAGGCAGAAAGCATCTAGCATGTCTCAAAAAGCCGATCGCCCTGGAGACCTTGGCGGAAACTGCCTTTTGAATCGAATGAGCAATCGATTTGCTCTTTCCAATCGAATGAGCAATCGATTTGCACTCCAAGGAACTTTGTTTTATAAACTACTTCGAGTTCATTGTCGCGTATCTTCAGTTCCAAGGCTTCATTTCGACTTTTAAGAGAGCTGCCTTTCTGCCTGGTTGATATGAGCATTGAATGAGTTTTTGCCACATTCAATGAAAGCTTATTGCCTCGCAACCAAATCTCCGATTTCTTGAGATCGCTATTTATAAACTCATTCAGCTGAGTTAAACCGCGAGACTGATGACAAAGACTGATATCATCAGCATACATAGTCACAGAGGAATCTTGGATCGCCTGTGGAAGATCATTAGTATAGATGAGGAATAGAAGAGGGCCAAGGCATGAACCCTGTGGGACTGCCACTTCTATTTCCCTGACATCGGAATCAACATCATTAACCCTACAAAATTGTTTGTGGTTGGATTAGTAAGACCTAAACCAAGACAGCTCTTGCTGCTGAACCCCATAAAGTTCGAGCTTTTTACAGATAACATCATGGTCGACCGTATCAAAGGCCTTTTTCAGGTCAAAAAATACCAATCCCACGAGCTTACCGAGATCGAGCCCGTTGTACCATTCATCACTCATTTTAAGCAAACAAGTTTGTGTGGAATGTAGCCGCAAAAAACCTGCTTGGTCAGATGTAAAGAGACCATTTTCTTTCAAATACTGGTACAGCTGGTTGAAAACAAGCTTTTCAAAGAGCTTTGAGATGACACGCAAGACTGATATGGGACGATTATTAGATTTTTCAGTCCTATCTCCATCTTTAAAAATCGAAATAATTCTTGCTTCTTTCCATGCATCTGGGAACTGGCTAGTTTCAATGGAAGTGTTAAACAGGAAAGCCAGAGAGTTCCCAATATAGGGCAAAGCAAGCTTCAAAAAGTAGCTAAAATGACTGCAAAAAATGCTCTGAAATGTATTTAAAGCTAATCTAGAGGACGTGTTGGCAAAAAGATAAGAGCTCCGCTAGCCCTATCTTCAATTTTAGTCTTTTGAAACTCAATTTTTAATAAAGGCATTTCCATCCTTTTCCAGTCACCTGAAGAGTGCGGCACTAAAATCCAATCGTTATTTAGCCCCACCCCTCCCCACAACCCTTGCTGATTTATTCCGACCCTGCTTGATAAGCAAGTACATTACTCCATTCGATGGGCCAATGCACGACGTTCAAACAGTCAATTTTTTAAGCAACGAGCAGCAGCACGGTCAGTTGTGGAGGAGGTGCATATATGTTTTACACAGATTGCATTTTGTAATCCGAAGACTATTTTTCGCGCCAATAAAGTGGAGCACCATAGAACGAGCCTGGAAAAGAAAAAGGCAGCCAAAGCTGTATCTATGCTGAAGGTCGCCAGTCAGTTGAGATAGTTGTTGGAAAGCTTCACGACAAACGAGAGGAACTTCTGCATTGCCTAAAAAAGTATCCTGTCGCAATACTGACACAGGGTGGCTAAAGCAGTTTTCAAACAATCCTTTAAATATAATCAATAAAAGGATTTATCGCAATATTCTTTTCTTCGAATTATTATCTTTAATTCTTTTTATTTTTTTAAGGAAACTTTTCGGAAAAGGGTAGGGGGCTGGAGCCCACCAGCCTCCCATATTCCTCCCTCTGCCGCCGTCCATGATTAATGACTTTTGCCGAAGCTAAATTGAGTCCTGAGCTTGATAAAATCTGATATCGTGCCTATGTGAAGCTTTGCATATAGGACAAAAGTTTCCACGAGCTCCCTAAACTCTCCCCGTAATTCCCAGCCCCATCCCATCCGTGTCAAAAGAGTCAGCAGGATTTCTTTTTTCTTACGCTTCCACGACCACTTCCGATCGACTAGGTTTATATGATTAACTAACACATTTTTGAAAGGCTGTGATTATTGGGACAAAAGGACGCTAAAATCTATAAAAAAGAAGGCAAGTCAACCAATAAACGAATACTTGATTTTAACTTCATACTTTCTGTTATAATGCAAAGAATAATACAGCATTGACAAATGTAATGCAATGAATAAATTAAATTTGCATAATGAAATTTTAGCTTACAGAATACAAGAGGTATAATCAGTAATTAAATACAAAGGGTATATACGCTTTTTTCTTTCTGGACTGTATACATGAATAAACCGATCCACAAATACAGGAACGTGGTGTTAAATTTACTATAATGAAACAGGAACTGAACTTTTAAAGGAAGATCTATTTAAGGCCATGATTTGGGAGCGGTCGGGTTTCCACAAAAGTTTGGAAAATTGGCTAATGGTGAAAAAAAAGGCTGGTAAAGTTATGGAAGAACCAACCCCAAATGGTCTTGATATCGAAGTTTTAACAACAAATCTGTTATAAAAGAAAATTATTGCAATTTTGATCGATTGGATAGAGGTATCATAATCTTCTTATGAGCAAAATTTATAGATGAGAGGCATTGCACTTTTACTGAACAAATTGTTTTTTAATCTAGAAATCTAGAAAAAAGTCCCTAGAATCATTCCAATAATCCCCATACTCTTACCAATTATACCGAAACTCATGATGAAACCTCATGAAATGGAATACAACTATGTACAGTAATTTAATGTTCAAAAGCACTTCAAGTTTAAGTACCAGTTTGAAAAGAAAGCAACATAATATTATGATAAAGCGTAACTTAAACAATGCTGGTTTAAGAATGCACTCTTTTGATATTTAAAGGTTTTAAACAAACGTATATGACTGAAACATAATGTTTGCATTGGAATGAACATGCAATTTCTTGGCCTGCAGTAAGCTACTCAAGTGAAGCGTACAAACTCACCTTTCACTTTGCTCATACGCATGCAACTAAAGACAAAGGACTACTTTTTTGTTAGTTCAGAGAAATGACAATGAGACTGATTATGAACGTGACTTATTGAATTCATTGGTACGTTTTTTCAATTTAAACGCGCGTAAAAAACTTTTTTCTATCAGTTTTCAGCGTCAGAGTGCATTCCTGTGCCCTAAATGCTCAAATGGATGATTCTTTTTTACCACTAGATAATGTAAATGTCTGTTTCACACTTTTTTCGCTTGATTCAGTTGTTTGATCTGGATAAACAACGCTGGCATGACTATGATACAGCTTCAAGACTTCTTTCCTGAACGCAGAGCCAGTGACGCAATAAAGGAGCCAGTTGATAGAAGAATTGATGACGATTCCGAGCTTAGCGACTGCAAAGGACTGATCGACAGTGTCCCAGTTGCTGTCTTGAGTAGTGTATCCAACCATCCAAAGACACTGGCTAACGCACTGCCAGCCAAGCAAAAAGATGAACGAGAAGGTGACGAAGAGAAGCATCCTTGTGATCTGGTGCTGTTGTTTGACTCGTTCTTGTCTTTTGCCCTCAGCTCCAGCAAAAATGTTGCTTGAAATCTCCGCACGTTGCTTCATAGACCAAATGATGCATCCATTCAGAGACAAAATACCAAACCATGGCACAAGGACAAGGAACATGCAGTGAATCCAAAACTCATATTGAGCACTGCCTCCAGTTTTGGCGAACGCTGTTTCTATAATAGTGGATGTTCCGTTGACCGATCCTGGGTTGTAGTTAAAAAAATGTGGTATATTGACAATGAATGACATAATGAGGATGATACCAATGCTTCCTACAGTGCGCAATGGACTGCAAAGGGCTTTTGCTTTCAAGGGTACTTTGACTATAACATACCGGCTTACAGTGACACCAACAAGCAGCCAAATACTGGAGACGATGAAAAAATAAAGGAAAGGAAATCCGATGTATGAATAGAACACGGCATATGCATAGTTCGTTGTTATGGATGGTATTGCAGAAGGAATGGCATTGGTGAGGATGAAAAAGAACAGGAGCAAGCAATCGACTGTTCCCAGTGCAATTAAATAGATACTTGTTGAGGAACTGCTATCGATCCGCTTCTTCAACAATCGAAACCAAACGTAGACGGAGAGTGCGTTGCCAACCAAGCCAAGTATGCTTATTGTGATCCCCAGTGGAACGCTTGACACCCAGTGCATCAAAATGTTTTTACCCTAGAATATGAATGATGACGGTGAAAATACAATAAGAGAATTAACACATAAAACAATGACATTTCAGCAACAAGCTTGACGTTTTTAATAATGCAACTCAAATATGTGATTTATATCGAGAAAATAGCGTTGAGTAAAGTCATGAATTTTCAATAAGTTGATTGCCACTCTCCTTTGAAAAGAAACAAAAACTTATGGTAGATTTTTGTAGAAATTAAACCCCCCAACCATAAACAGAATTTAAGCGAAGGAGATAGCTGGGTCACTGAGCTTCAAACAGTGTAAAATGTGCAAAGAGAGGGAGTATAAGAAAAAGGTCATTTTGTAAGACCAATCTTTGCTAACTTTGCAAAACTAATATTTCAGTAAAAATAAATTTATCCTTATTTAGGAAAAACTCATACCCAGTATTTAAGATGAAACTTTTTCTCAGAGTATGCAAAAATAAACAATGTAAACAAACCATGAGAGGAACTTGGAAATGCCTAAAAAATTTTTGATATCTTAAACTTCTGTGCATGTCATTGTAAATTATAAATGTTGTCTGAAAATGTACAAAGGAAAAACATATTCTTTTAACAACGAACGGTAACAGTTTTAACCAAATGTTGCCTGTCTGGTGATCCGATATCACCTGACCTAAATTTGCCAGTGTAAGTTATAAAAAAACTCCTGACATAATATCATTGCCTCCGACTCTGATTTTCAATAGCTTTTTGTGAAAATGGATGACTTTTCCATGCAGCATTTTGAAGGAACTGAAGCTTAACAGTAGAACTATTTTGTGAACTTCAATTGTCCTTGAAATTCCAGGGGTATCTCCTTCAGCGCATCGCTCTAAACCTTTAGATGCATGCTATTCCATTCAAAATATGGTTGGCATATGGAGCAAAGCGCTCTGCATTTTCTATATTTACTCTATCGAAATTCACATCCAGAAAAAAAAGGTATAGGGCACCCACTTGTGATTGTAAACTTCTGTTAAGAACGGACAAAACGAGTTAATGAAATAACAGATGAACTAAGATGTTGAACATTTATGAAATAAAATAACCGTGCCTGGTATATCCTAATGAGATAGCTCCCAAGCAAAAGAGGGTTATAATTTATTTTGTTCGTGTGAGAGTCGAACATTATATGACCAATTGGCGTGACGGACTGAGAGACCTGAAGGAAATGAGAGAATCCGAGTTCATATGTGATGAAACACTTTTCATAAGCAAAAGATGAACAGCATAGATTAACCATGATCACCAATTATATGATATATGCAGAAATAGTTTCATGCTCAGCTACAAAATCTGCTTTTAAAAATAGTACGAGCTACGAGTTAAATCTGGGCTATCGTTTTTGTTTTTCGGTAAGCGATACGTTCTTGCACTTGATAGGTTATTACTGAAGGTTCACGTTTTAAAGGTCAGTGATTTTCAAGATAAAGATGAAGAAATAATAAGGCTTATACCCATAGAATCTGCACCACTAGTTTGCAGATCTCAACCAGAACCTGTTTTAACTGAACTCGAAACAAAATTTGTTCCGTTGGAGAGATACTTAGATCGTGTTGAGGTGAACTAAGGAAATAGATATATAAACACGAGGAGCGTTTATCGAAGTTGAGCAGTGTGGAGGAGAAGCGGAGCTGTATCAACAAAAACTTTGTCTGCGACTTTATGGAGGGTGAAGCTGCTAAAAAAGGTCAATGATGATTTCAAAGACAAAGGAAAAGCCAATTGTTTTGCCATAGTGGATGTATGTTGTTTTTCATTGAAGCTTTATGCACACTATGAAATTTGTGCGAAAATTTCGACCAGTAGATGACTGGGATAACGTAAAAGCAGTTCGTAGATTATCTTCAAATTCAATGGCTGATGCTAAAGAAAACTACTATCAAAATTTAATCAGAAACTTCCGACCCTTATACCGGTACAAAATCATTATGATATTCGCTAAATAGGCCAGCTGGTAACACAAAACGCTCCAAAATTTTTGGCTACTTGAACTTTTCGTTTATAACTTTGAAAGAAAGCGAATGTGTCAAATGACTATATCGTAGCACAGAATTGCTCAATAGAAACAACGAGTAGGCTGCCCAGTTTTGTTCCAATTGCTGTGTCACCTCTACAGTCTTACACTATGAATAGGGAAATGGTACTAAACCACATTTGAGCACTTAATTCCTGCAAAGTCAATGGGTATGATAAGGTTTCTGTTGTTATGGTTAAGTTATGTGATGATGCAATCGTCAAACCTTTTATATATGATATTTGGCAGGTACATAGAGACTAGAACTTACCCCTCTCTATGGAAGAATGCAAACGTTGTTCAAATTCATAATATGGGGAGTCGGAAAAGTAAGCAAAGAAGCAACTTGCTTATGCATTCTATGATTATTTGTGATATATCATCCAATACTAAATTACAATAGCATATCACTAGTTAAATTTCTTACAAAACTACGTTACACAAGACGATATCGCAAGAAGCACAAGCTTGTGTGCATTGGATGATTTACCAAGTGAAGCAACACGTGCACTATTCCTGGATCCATCGAAGGCATTCGCTAGGATATGGCATTAAGGACTCCTTCGCAAGCTAAAATGTAGTGAATGTCAATTGCGATGGTAATATGGAGTCAATAGCGATGTAGAAGACGTTCAAAAAGTTGCTGTAGTATCTTTTTATGAAAATGGCTTTGAAAAAAGCAAACATTTTACAGCATACTTAAAGCTTTTTCGTCTGACACTCCTCAGAGCATAAAACGTCAGAATAGGTTCCGAAAAAACACGATGGACAATATTTTACATTCTTCTTATCTTTTTATGGTGTTCAGATTATTGCTTTTTTATCGCGCATTGTAATACCAGTGTCTTGGTGTATTTTGGCATGATATTTGTTTTATGTTTGGTTGCTTTATGTACACGTTTGGATTTAGGAGACCAACCTTAATTACACACCTGTATTTGTATCTACAAGTAACATATGAATTGTCAAGATCTTCTTAGAATCACTCTGGCAGGCTGCAGATGAAACTTCACAGCCATTCTCAATTTAACATTTTCCGCATTTTGCAAAAACACACGCATTATTGATATTGTAATTGGTGATCAGATCAGAACTTGTGTTGGTGATCAGAACATTGAAATGATCACCAACACAAGATACTTAGGTGTTCAGATAGACAGTAAGCTCAACTGGGACAAGCATATCGATACTATCAAGACCAAGGCTAATCGAGCCCTTGGACTTATTAAGTATTCTAAGAAATATCTTCCATCTGACATCCTCAACAAAATGTATAGAGGAATTGTTGAGCCCCATTTGAGCTACTGTTGTTCCGTTTGGGGCTGCTGTAATGAATCAAAGCTTGACGTGTTGCAAAAAATCCAAAATAGAGCTGCCAGAATTGTAACTAGCAGCCCATACGATGCCTCTGCTGCTCCGATAATTCAGAATCTTGGCTGGTTAACCATCAGAAATCTTGTAAGAAAGGAGACAGCCACGCTAACTTACAAATCTCTAAATATGCTTGCACCAGACTATTTGAGAAAATTATTCGAAAAATGTTCGGATGATAGAGAACGGTTTCTGCGTTCATCAGAAACTGATCTTAAGATACCGCTGCTAAGAACAATAAATGGCCAAAAGGCTTTTTCTTATCGCGGTCCAAAACTGTGGAATAATCTAGAAAGGGCTACCAAATTGGCCCCCTCCCTGAAAACCTTCAAAGAACAACTATAGTCGGGGACAACTTTTATTTCATCTTTACGTTCACTTTTTATAGCCTTAGTATTATTAGATATTGTAAATTAGGTTTGATTGGTAAATTTCTTTTGTTACTAGTATTTTAACATAGTTATTAGCTCTTATTTTATTCTTTTAAACAGGTCAGGTTGAAAAACATATGTATGAACCTTTAACCTGTATAAATATTATAAAATGAAAAAAAAAAAATATAAATTAACCAGCAATGGGTATTGTAATTTTCCAGGACTAGTTTTGGTTATTGACGGCCCTTATCTTACCTTCCTGTTTGAATAAAATTTACAAATGAAGTGCAATAGTGGACCTCCTTGATGTGGTTGGCAATTTTTATTTTTCAGCATCTCATTCTTCTAATCTCTTACAACTTCACAACCGTTTGATTCCTTGTACCTTCACACGGAGAAAAATTGAATTCCGGCACAACCTTCCCCTTAATGCAAACGAGGAAACGAGAGCAAACGTTCTAGGAACTATGATATTTGACTGATTCTGGCAGCAGTCTTATTGATAACGTATAAACCATAAACATATCATTATTCAACTTCAAAAGAAGTATGGTATACTATTTATGGCATTCGATTCTTATTTCATCGAAGCCTCTCCCTTGACAATGTCATCTTGAATTAAAATCAAAATTTAAACATTTTTAATTGATATTCAAACATTTTTAATTGATGTTAAAAACAAAGTCTTATTCAATGACTCTAATTATTCCTTTGAGTTTTTAGAAAAGTGTGATAGAATTTATAGAAAAGCTTTTTGTGTTATGCTTTATGTTTTAATCTTTAAAAATCTAGTGCCTCGGGAAGTTTGGCGTTGTAAGCATCCATCCACTGAAAGGAACCGATTCATTGAAATTTCATGTGCTCTTTGATTTTTGGTGCTTCTGCTATATTGATCAATTAGTCACATTATTTTTTACAGCTGTAATGTGCAAAATATCGTAATACAATTAATTGAAAGGGAGACAATTCGTTTTCAAAGAATGCCTACCTGATTTTATCTTTTTTTCGAAAAGGAACAGACGCTAAAGTTTAAAATAGTAATAAGGAGCCTCTTGTTCTAAAATACGGTAACAGTGTTATGTTTGCATTACATATAAATAAAAACTTAAGACTGTTGCTTCCTTTAGATGGAGATACATACCATTTTCTGCTGCGGTTAATAGATGCTGTCTTCTTGAAATACCTCTCTTAATGCTAACGAAGAAGATTGTCATGAACCAACCTAAAGGAATTGGAGCGACTGGCCGTGGCTGGCTCCACTGAAGCGATATTTATAGAGAATCTTAAAACTTTCACGTGATCAGTCAACTTAGCATGTGGGAAATGAACACGTTAGCAGCCGCTTGTTTCACAATCGCAACTTTACATACCAAAAGGGCTCGGCTGCATTATGAATTATTGAATAGATCAAGGTCATTTATTTGGGATTATGATTGGACCTTGCAAAAGCAAGTTGTGCTACACTAGAATTTTTTGTTCAGAAATGAAAAACATTTTATTTACACTATAAGCTGTACACTGAGTTGCCCCAAGATCGAATCTTTTAATTATAGCTGTAATGGACTACCTGCCTTTACACTTATTACTCAGACTCTTGTCCTCCGATTTTTTGAAATTTTTCGTTTGCTCTGTATCCAGTGGCGTATGAATGAATAAATAATGATACAAACTCATATTTCGCGAGAATTTCTCATATCATCTTGACCTGGACTTAAAGTCACTTGAGTATCGTATGGGGTTGTACAGTGACGTCTAGACGAATAGCTATCAACGAATAAAAAGATGAATCGCTTGACATTGATTAAGATTCAATATGCATACGAGCAGAAAAGTTTTGCAAGTTATATTCAACATGAAACGCCAAAATCTCATAAACTGCAAGGCGTGAAAGAAGCCGACCACGACGTAAAATATTTTATAGAATACAGGATGCATAATATTGTTCTTGATTCATTAGTGATTGATTCATTAGTGATTGATTCATTAGTGATTGATTCATTAGTGATTGATTCATTAGTGATTGATTCATTAGTGATTGATTCATTAGTGATTGATTCATTAGTGATTGATTCATTAGTGATTGATTCATTAGTGATTGATTCATTAGTGATTGATTCATTAGTGATTGATTCATTAGTGATTGATTCATTAGTGATTGATTCATTAGTGATTGATTCATTAGTGATTGATTCATTAGTGATTGATTCATTAGTGATTGATTCATTAGTGATTGATTCATTAGTGATTGATTCATTAGTGATTGATTCATTAGTGATTGATTCATTAGTGATTGATTCATTAGTGATTGATTCATTAGTGATTGATTCATTAGTGATTGATTCATTAGTGATTGATTCATTAGTGATTGATTCATTAGTGATTGATTCATTAGTGATTGATTCATTAGTGATTGATTCATTAGTGATTGATTCATTAGTGATTGATTCATTAGTGATTGATTCATTAGTGATTGATTCATTAGTGATTGATTCATTGACTGCCCAAAGGCCTACTTTAAAAGATTAATTTTTTTTCTACAGAAACTTTAACAACTTATCCGGTGGCGATTAAATTCTGATTAACTTCTTCTTCTGCTTAAATTAAGGTTACTGTAAACATTTTAGACACGATAATTGGTTTTCTCTCCCTAAAACTGTTAACGGAATCGAATTTAACTATACATCATTCGATGTGATGATTCCAACTGTATCAAAATAATTTGCAAATGTTGTAAAATTATACTTTCAGTAAAATTAGGGAAATTTATTGCTTAAATGTGTGTACCACCTTCGAAAGCTATTTTCTATTCTTCCGTTTGAGGTAAAAAATCTGACTTACCGTATTCCCTCGATAGAGTGCCCGGGGCGCTCATTTAAAAGTCCGCCTTTGAAGGTAGGCGTTCTTTCGAGGGGGGCGCTCATTTACAAATCTGCCTTTTTTGGGGTGCTCACTTCATTTCGTAGACTTACAGACCCAATCTTTCCCTATAAAAGGAAGGAACTTCCTAGCCATTCAGATTTCTTTGTAGAAAATATGCCTGTAGCCAGACCTCCAACACATGATATAACGTGCTTTATTTGAGTAGTTTCGTTTGTATTGTTTCCATTCTCTTCGTTATCGTCGGCAAATCGTTATTATAGGGGGGCGCTCATTCGAGTGGGGGCGCTAGTTTGAAAATATTCATTTAGGATAGGCGCTCTTTCGAGGGGGGAGGGCGCTAATTCGAAGAAATACGGTATTTCAGCAGAAATCACAGAACCTAAGCTACCAAAGTGCGTCTCAGATTTTTCAATTTTTTCCTTCTTGAAACTATACCCTGTCAAAAATTGCTAAATAAATTTTCTACCCCTCATAGCTGTATTTGGCTATAAAAGAAGGACCAGAGCAAATGCAAGAACTTTGAGACACATTTTCCTTACACGACATCAGTCCTGGTCGTGGGAAGATTTTTGAGCCATTCGATTGGTTCCTTGGGTACAAAATAGCTTTTTGCACCTGTATGTAGAGGAATTGAGAGTCCGGAGAAAACGTGATTTGCTGATGGCACTTGAAAGGTAAACTTATAAACCACAGTGTAATCTGACACTGGCATACATGGGATACATGGACGTGCCATGCGATTGTAACTAGTTATTGTAAATGAGACATGCAACCACAACCGCCAAGCAACGATAGGCAGCTTAACAGGTCGATAGATTTTCAGACCTGAACTAAAAACGTTGATGATGGAATTTCTTTCATTTTCAAAATTTCTGTTAGTCTCAAACATGGTATCATTGTTTGCCCTGGAACGATCGGCTAGTAAAATGAGATGAAATCGAAAAATGGATGGTTTTATACAGAAAGTGTTTAACGTAACTTTAACCAGGCCGTTGTTGCCAATACGCTTCAATGAATAGAAGAAGTAGAGAAATGCTTGACATCTTGAAATACTTTTGAAAGGGATTGTAAATACTGTTGCACCGTTTGGAATACTGTAGTCAGAGATGCTGCTCGCTTATCTATGCCAACTTCGGTGTACATAACTTCAGCATCGTGTTTAACATGTATTATGTATCTTTCATCATTCTCTCTAGGCTCAAACTGATAGAATTTGCCTTTTATCTAATATAATGCTCTATAAAATACCACAAAACTTTCTTTATAAAGTTATTGAAAAGAAAAGGAATCGATTGCACAATGCATTGATTTTTATCTCAACTGCTGTCATGCCTCTACCAGTGTGCAGTTTTTTGCTATAACTGCACATCTGGACAAGTGGACCTGTAATTCTGGAGGAATAACTCTATGAAGTGGAACACTTTCTGACAAAATGTGAGTTTTTTGACATATTGAATATGACATCTTCTATGAAAGGTAAAGTTGCGACCACGAAGCAGCTATTCTGGCAGCAGATGTCACAAATCGCCAATCAAAGTCGTTACAGCGAAAGATCGGATTTTAAAGTGGTGATCTCCAAGCGTTTCCTATTGTGAAAAAAAGATGTTTGATTATCATTCACTAAAGTTGTGTTGTTTGCTTTTTCTTTGGTAAATTATCAACACAGTGTAGTAGTGCAAGCTCTAATGGAAGTGAAATGGAAAATACTTTTAGCACTTGCTTTCTAGCTCAGGCCATTCCCTTTGATTAGAGTTTCTCGGGTATCCTTGTCTCTCTCCCAATAAACAGCAAGCAAGTATACTGGCGACAGTGTTACCAGCATCCCTTAAGATGACACAAAAATTATAAAAAAAAATTGTAGAGCTTTTCATCTGACACATTGAAGAGTATTGTGTCTCCTTTCTGTTGATTGCTCATTTTTAAAAGCTCCTATGTATACATTTTTACATCCATTTTATTGCCTTCCATGTTCTGCTCGTTGGTCCTTTAGCTTTCCGTTATTCGTTTTTAGAGGATTTTTTCGGTGGATAACAAGAAGAAGTTGAATGTATCAAAAGAAGATTTGCTGAGTTTCTGAATTCAACTCAAACTTCTATGAATAAAATTTCCCTAAAGAGGTTTAATCAGTTAATTTTTTGGAACGGTGTTCTCATTGAAAAGTGGTTTGGCAAGCTTTTAAGGGGGTATAGTTCCGAAAAGAATTTGGTCGAAAGGCCCCATGGAAACGAGCAGTTGAGGAAATGCATATACTGACCTTGATCCATCTGGCTCTCAGGAAATGCAGTTTTGATGGTCAATGATGTGGTAACAAGACAATGATTTACATTATAGAAACCAAACACACCTCAGTTGAATTTGGAAAAGTAAAATCTACATTGCATAAAATTCTAGAGCTACGAAGAATAATGATTACCTGTCCTATGCAAAGTCTCCGTTGCCGTACAGAAACAGCTGCAAAAGTATTAAGAGAACTGTACAAGGACGCCTGCATTACGGGGGCCGTCACATACGTTGTATGAATTGGCAGCAACAGTTCGGGCATTTTTGCTAATTTTCAAATAAGAGGCCATCATACCTAAGGGTCTGTTTACATGAAGTAGGCTAGCCCACTTGAGTGCTATGAAATCAGGGCATGATCACCAGCTGTCAAACAAATTTCAGGCGGACTTGAGATTTCGCTTCGTTCTCCAACTTTTGGTAAAGCAATTCTTTGTCAATAACCTGATGCTTTATTGCGCACAATTGAAATAGCCTCCTTTGACCCTAGTAACGGTCTCATTTTACTGCCTTGACTTTGCAGATCCGTATCCACCCGTTTACACGGCGCCGATGAAGGAGAGATCTAAATGGATTTGATTTCTAATCGTACCTAAAAGGGTACGGATCTCTCCCAGAAAAGATATGGAACAGATCTCTACGGATCCGTTCCCGTGTAAACGGGACCTAAATTCAGTATACTTTTGGGAGCAGGAGTTAGACAGGAAATATAAATTACATAGATGAAGGAAAACAAGCTATGTACTCTACAAATAGGCAAGTAAATTTTGCAAGCGCCATATTGGAATGTTTCTAATAAATGACTTAAATCATTGCGCATAGTTTGAGAGTTGCAACTAGCGCAACTGCCTGGAAGTCTTTGAAGTTTTGGAAGTTTTGTTGGGAGCAATATCAATTAAAATTCATTTCCTGGAAAATTAGTGTGAATATTCTTTAAAAGTTAAAAGGTTGTTATTATGCAAACCTTGATAGTGATTCACACAAGTCTCAATTATTAAAAATTAAATACTGTAAAGATCACTAACATTTACCAATCGACGAAAAAATTGACATCATTGAAAAAGGTTGATTCGTTCTGATTCGTTCCTGGACGATCTACACATTTGCAGAGACGACGAACCCAATTGCAAATAGAGGCAATGCAAATTACCTTCTTTAGTATGATATAATCAAGAGCCCTCTTCTTCCACGATTGATGCAATTTTAATAGTTCCTTGAATTAGTATTTGCAAGAGAGAAAGGTAAAATTTCAGTTTCATTCGACTGCCTCTATACAAATATGCTAATTTAACTATATCAAGAATTACAGACAGAACTACAGACAAAAACAAAGGAAAGGACATTATATGATGATTTATAGGACAAATTGATTAAAGGAGAAGTCCTCTAAATAGTTGGACCAGTCGAGAAAGAGCCCCTCTGCCTTACATGCAAAGAAACTAGATGGCCTCTAAAAACAAAAACTAAAAAATAAAGTGAAGATGTGCCTGAGCCAACTGCGTATCATTCCGTACCACTCCGCTTCTTTCTGTTTCGTCCCGTTTCGTTCACACAATGTTATCTCGCAATATGAAGCTGCCTTGTTATAGACTTTGCAGGGAATGCGCTGAATTTGATGAAAAGTATGGCGCAGTGATTTTGCACTACATATCGCAAGTTTTGTGACCAGAATGGATCGTCAAGCTTTGCTTGATCAAGGTGCTATTTTTAAGCTCAAAGAAATCTTATCAAAATTTTGTACATTTCTCAAAATGTTGTACCTGACCCTTGAAAGTGGTATCATCAGCGTGCTCGTTCAGCTATCTCAAGCTGGTCAAGAACTTTATGACTATCACACTAACTCATCACAGGCTCAAAGATCTCGCAGTGCTGAGCATCGAAAGTGATATTGCAGGAACCATTGACTTAGAGAGCATTATACAGGAAATTGGAAAAATAAAGCACCTTCGGTATTGCTCGAACTTCTAACTGCCATTAACTATCCAGCTAACGTTTAACATGTATCGAGTTCATATTGATAGTGAGGTGGATAAAAGTATTCTTCATTTCCTTTTTATTTAAGCAATTATGCATTATAATAAGAAAGGAGGACGTTTTCCAAGCAGTTTCTCGTTTGTCATTAATGCTCAGCTATTCATGTAAAATCAATGCCTGTAAGTTTGTAAGTTTTCTTAAAGTTCTCCCGGGCCCCAGTCAGCTTTCCATTGACTTCATGGAGCAATTGCCTCACACTGAAGACAAAAATGTACATGTGTACTTATG
Source organism: Rhopilema esculentum (assembly GCF_057945365.1). Taxonomy (NCBI): domain Eukaryota; kingdom Metazoa; phylum Cnidaria; class Scyphozoa; order Rhizostomeae; family Rhizostomatidae; genus Rhopilema; species Rhopilema esculentum. The sequence continues at coordinate 128,312 of NC_142835.1, forward strand.
TATGCTCATGTGTACTCATGTGTGCTCGTTTCTTATATCTTATAAAATGACAGATGTTTAATGCTCAGCATTATCGCCTTATGCTTGCTCGCATTATTGCACGCTTGCATTAAGAATTTATTTTCGGCGTGACAGAGTACATTCAAAAATACGTATTTATTTTCTTTAATTCTAAATCTGCCACTGTTCATCACAGCAATAGGTATAGGTAAGTCTCTTACGGCGTTTGATAAAGATATATTTTCTTCTAAATATCGTGCTTTGAGAGAAAACCTTCAAAAATGGACCTATTTCTTTGATAAAATCTGAAATTTTTGCAGATGGCTATAAGTGATTGCTTTTTAATCTCCATTTTAATTAAGACGCCGCATAGTTTAGTGCGCGGGCTAACTCCTCAGGCTTGTTTTGATCCTCCTTTGCGTTAAAAAACGATTTCATAACATAAACTGTCTCCAAACGGCATTTGGATGAATACTGAATTTCACTGAAAGCATAGTTCAAGTGGTGAACATAAACCCATGATACAATTAAGTTTCTGTTCAAGCTTTATTCTGGTAGCCTGACAGCTGGCTTGTTTCCCAAACTTTGAATCTACTCATTGCATTAATTTCTCTAATCTCATAAAGGAATTAGGTGATTGCGAAACGTTTTTTTGCCTGGATAACTACATTATGCAACATTATGATAGATTTTGATGCAATTGCCAACCTGTGTGACTGAATATTTCATATTTTAGGCTGTAAAAAGTGAGCAATTTATAAATGCCCAAAAATTCTTGCATATATGTAAGAAAAAATGTCTTATAAATACCTCTTTATATTCTAAGATCCTTCCCTAACATAAAAAAATTAATAACAACTTTACAGTTTTTCCTTGTGAATGGAGCAAAATCATCTAGAATACAAGAGAAAGAGGTTTGATGCTCATTGTCTTGAAGGCGTTAGATGCCCAAGCTGCACTTTCAAACACCCTTTATGGATAAAACAACTCGGTAAAGCTACCATTCATCGCTCGTCATCATGTAACAAATATAATAAGACCCAAACTGAAGAAACTTATCTGTTATATAAGAAGCAAGGAAACAGATGCGTTTAATCTGCTTCGTGAAGCAAACGCTAGGAAAACTATGGGTTCTCGAAAACTAAGGACGTAGCGGACAATCGCAAATTCTGAACTGTGACCTTCAGCCGACCAACTATAAGTGATTGGTTGGCACTGTTCGCTGGGCCCACCGGGCCCGGGCCCGAGCGCCTACAAGGGCCCAAAGAATTTTCAGTTTTGTATGGTGTCATAGGGTTTTTCTTACGAGAGTTTCTTACTAACGTATTAAAATTTTCCCAAATAACACAGTTTTTACAAAATGGGACAGGTATAATAACCAAAATAACTACGGACAGTTATCAGAATGATTCATGAGATGAGCGATCCTGGTCAGTTCATATTCCTGGAGTTAATGTAATATTCTTTACTTGGAAATTTTCAGAGAAAGCTGTTTGTAAATGTATGCGGTAGATTATAACAAAGAAGAGCCCAACTCGGACTTCAATGCTCCATTTTGTATTTTCACACCTAGAACATAACATAACGCAACGGGCACATGCCCAACATAACGTAAATACGAGGCAAATAACGTCACGCCTTTCTCCAACAAAAGAAAAAACAGAACAGTAACATAATAAATTAATTGTCTTTAAAGTTTGAGATTCAGAAGTTTGGTCCAACGAGGTAGTTAGGTCGAATTACCTTTCTGCCACTCCTTGTCGTTACTGGCTGGTAACAGTTCAATTGTCTTTGATCGAATCTAATCCAAGCAGATCTGGCGGCGGCTGTCTCCTCTTCAGTTGGTACAGTTGACTAGAGCTTCTATTGGCCCCACATGCAACGTGATATAACTGACTTTATAACGAGAAACTGTCGCTGTTTGAAGCAAAAACCACCAAAGTTTAGGCAAAGAGAGCCCCTACAGCCTATTATCACATCAGCCCCATTGGAGATTGTCTCAGGTGATTACATGCACTTGGAAAAGAGTAGTGGTGGTTTTGAATACATCCTGGTAGTGGTGGACCATGTCACCCGATATGCCTAGGCCTATGCTACCAAGGACAAGTCTGGGAAAACTGCAGCACGGTATCTCTACAATGACTTCATCTTACGGTTTGGGTTCCCAGAAAAAATCCACCATGAGCAGGGGGGGGGGGAGTTTGAAAATGAATTATTCCACCACCTAGAAAGAGCAGCTGATATTACCCATACCCATTCAAGAACCACTCCGTATCACCCGAAAGGAAACGGTAAGGCAGAAAGATTTAATAGGACACTGCTATCGATGTTAAAATCAATTCCAAAAACATATAAGACCCACTGGCGTGATCACCTCCCGAAAGTTGTACATGCATATAACAGCTGTAAACATGATGCTACTCGATATTCTCCATTTCTCCTGCTATTTGGCTGACCACCACATTTGCCTATCGACCTTGCATTCAAAATAAACAAGCATAGTTCACAGAAAGATTATCCATTTTATGTCAAACAATGGAGATCTGCAATGCAAGAGGCGCATGCTGAGAAAACTGCAAGTCAAAGTAAAAGACAGTATTATAAGAAAGGCAGAGGAGTTGCTCTATATCAAGGAGATCGAGTACTTGTGCGGAATCCGGAGAATGATGAACCTGGCAAGGTTCGCTTCTACTGGGAGAACAAGGTTTATAAAGTTTTGAATCGACTTCATAACACAAGTCCGGTAAAGTTTACTGGCTTGGGATTTCACGAGGACTGAGGGTCTCTCTGGCCTGGTTGTTTTGGAATGTGTTACAGATTTCACATTTCGAGATGAAGTCGATAAGATCTTTGTTCATGCCAGGCCAGTAAACTGCTTTTCTGGCACTTCTGAGGCAGCTCTGTATTCCTCTGAGTGTTACATGCAGTTTCTTCCGGATCTTTGGCGCAGTGTTTCTGGTACAACTGCACTCTGACTCTTAAATATTACGTCATCCTGTGTTGCTAGCTCGTCTCTAATTGAGAAGTATGGGTGTATACTTTCTGGCCACCCATTCAAAATTATTTCTTTCAGTGATTGCAAAGTGCTGTCATATTTGGTTTCTCGAGGGATTTCTTTCAGCTGTGGCTCAGAGATGGGGAGATGATTTGACATGTGGATAGTTTCGACTTCTTCTTCAGTTTCAAGTATGCACCAGAGAGTGTATCTGCTAGAGCAATTTCTTTGCCAGGTTTATAGTAGATTTTTACATCGTATGATTGCAATCTTAGCAGCAACCTTTGCAGTCTCTTTGGAGCAGAGGCAAGTGGTTTGCTGACAATTGAGCCAAGTGGTTTGTGTCCAAAGTGTAATCTCTCTGCCATAGACATAGGTATGGTGATGTTCTACTCCAAATTCTTGTGCAAGCAGCTCCTTCTCTATATGGTTGTAATTTTGCTCTGCAGGGATGAGGGCTCTGCTCGAATATGACCCTGGACGTCCCTCTTGCATTGCACAAAACCAAACCCTATTGATGATGTACCCGCCTGGCCTTCTGTTGCTGCCCTATGGTCAAAATACTTTAGAACTGGTGCCTCGCAAATTGCTTTTTGTATGTCAGCAAAGGACTTGTCATGATCTTTCCCCATACCCATGGTGCATCTTTGTGGGTCAAATTTTTCAGAGATTCGCATACTTTTGCATACATATAGGAATTTTTCGGTCAAAATTTGCCCTATGGTCAAAATGTCCCACCAGTCAGTACCTTAAAAAATACCCTAAGCAGAATCACTTTGCGCACCAATTTTATTTATGAAACAAATTTGACCATATATAAGTGGTTTTTAGAGTTTATAAATGTGTTTTACGCAGTGAATATAAAAATGCGTCTTGAATATGTAATGAAGACCGTGTGCATGAAACAATTGTCCATTGTCCATTATGGCAGTGCATAGATTTGGTAGTCACTTTAAATTGGCTTCACTACTTTTTATGGTATGGGTGGTCTGATTGGTAACTATCACGCTTGAAACTATAGTTCCTTTAAGCAGACCTGCTTCACTCTACGACAGTCAAGTAAACATCTTCTCAGAAACAATCTAATAGCAGAATCCCATTCTATAGCTTTTACAGTTTCAAGTCATTGTAAGTGGATTGCTGGGAATTGCAGCTATGAGGTCAATTAAAGCAAAAGTATAGACAATTGTTTCTATCCCTTCTAAAAAACATTGAACCCATAGATAATCTACGTTTTTTTTCCATTGAAACATCAGCGATACCTATAGAAGGACCAGTATAAAAAGTGGCACCAGAAATCGGGGTGAACCATAGCAAAGTTTTTGACCTCAAAATGATTTAGTGAAAGTGGCAAGCAGATTCTTCCGTTATGCAGAAAATCGAAGAAATTGAAGACACAAATGATGTTTGTAGAAGAAGAGAAAATATGGAGGAGAACCAGAGATTAGATTTGAAAGATTTTCCGCTGCAGACACGAAGAAGCTGAAACACGAATGTTTTGAAGATTGCCTTGAAGAATGTCTTCAAGCTTGTATTGAAGATACCAATGTTTTAGTTTTATCCAAAGATGCCAATGTTTTGATTTCTAATAGCTCGAAAACGAAACGTCGTAATAAGATTCCGAAAACAGTTTTTTCATTACTCTTGAAGATACTCGCTTTAATGGAATAAAAATGTTCAATTTATTGTACTTTAATTGTAAAGAGAATGAAAACTTGATGAAGACAAGAAAAAGGCTCTATATATCAATGGAGACAAAGACATCTCAAACTCTGCCAACCAACTCAGAATCAATCAACCAAGCAAGTAAGATACTTCTACTTCCATAGAATGACTTGAAGATTTATCATATCAATAGTCGTTCCATGGTAAAATTTATCATTGACGTTTTAAGAAACTTATGTATATGACGTCATCATATAATAAGTAATTAATTAGCTATGTAGAGCAATTTAAGGCATACCTATCAAATGAAAGTATTCCTCTATCAGAAAGTGATAGAATGGCTTAAAATAAGACAATAAACAGTTGTTGAATAAGAGATTTGCAAATAGTGGGAGATGACGTCATCGTTTTTAGATTGATACATTCATCAATTAATCCGCCAGTATCAGCAAATGTAAATTTTCTACACACCAAATAAAAGCTCGTTCTTAGAGCTATGCGAATACACAGTTTATTTCCCTGTCTATTCAGCTTGATATTATCTTGTTGGCATCGTTTGAAAAGTGCCAGCATGTTCGCGTCATGATTTTTGACAGCTTCTTTATATGTTTCTTTTCTTCCGGTAATGAGAGCATCGTCAGCGACTGCATACACTCCAGATAGGCCTTCAATGCATTGATCAAATTTATGTTGGAAATGCTTTGAAGCTGGTTTAATTCCAAACGGCATCATGATGGCTGGAACGTTGTAAGCGTGCTTGATTCTTCGTCGAGCTCTATTTGAAGATGCCCTTCCTTCAGATCGATTTTGCTGAATACCTTGACACCTTCTAGCTCTGGTAACACATCCTCAATGAGCGGTAACTGATAATGACTTCTTTTCAATGCTTTGTTGAGGTGTTGTGGATCGATGAACTCCCTCAGTTTTCCATTTGGCTTTTCTGCAATGACGAGATTTGATACCCAATCTGTTGGGCCTGTAACTTTCTGAACGAAATGAAGATTTTCCAATTCAGCCTTGAGTTTGCTTTAAGAGCGATGGGTACTCTGCGAGGCGGCATGACAACAGGGGTTTGTGACTCATCAACACCTAAGTTTAACTTGCCTGGCATGTGATCCAGGTCTTCAAAGACATCTCCAAAACGGTTCTCTATATCTGCAATACTGAGTGGAGCCTCTGTGGTGGCCGATATAACTGTTTCCATGACAACCGTTGGTTGTGCCTATTGTTGTGTGCTGCTTGAAGCAATACTGTTAAAACTACATTATCTACGCTTTGCGTTATAAAAATTAGCACAACTAACAGTCAGCAGTCCCATCAGTTAGGTTCTTTGGGTTTGCTACCTTATGTTTTCAAATACCATTTATCGGTTATAAGTACAGGCGCAAAGAGTGATCAGCTTTTTCAACTTTTGTGCCTGGAGGAACGAAGTGTTCTGGAAGAACATTACAGGTAGCACCTGAGTCAAGTTGAAAACAAATTTTCCTGCCTTTTGTAATCATGGAGGCAAAAATTTTGTTCTTAGCAGGAGACTGGGAAACAGCATTGATTTCCAATTTATTTTTGGGTGAAATTTCAACAATGAGAATTTCATCATCACAAGAAGATTAAAGGCAATCTGTCTTTTCAAAGATTGGCTAATATGAACAATAGCCCATCCCGCCTTAAGGGATTACGCTGTTCGCTTTGGCTGGCCTAGCTGGGGTTGTGGGCGACATATGAAACTGTGAGCAAAAGGCTATCAGAAATGGCAAGAAGACTTAATTACTGGAATTGAATGCTGATAATGGAAGCATTTCTTTTCCCCGTTGAAATATCTGTCAGAGAAACCAAACAGGGAACCCAATTTTCTAGCCACAGCTTCACTACAACGGGAACACGACCATTTGATTCAAAAGCTCTGGAATGAAAGTTGTCTCTGATCGGTTTTAATCGTTTAAATATCGATCAATCTCAACGGTGCCTGAATTTCACTCCCGTGAAAATAAAATTGAGCACAATAGGGGACAGACTGCCTTTAACTTCATACTCTTTGGCCAGTAAATTTTTAATTTGAGGCTTTGTATGCTCCTACGCTATTCTTTTTTGGCAAGACATGTCTTCTTGTATAAAACAGTATTTCGAAAGGTATTTCTCTCTTGTTGTGAGGCTTTGGCCCATTGCAAGGAAGCAAAAAATACCCTTTTCATATTGATAAAGATATTTTACACATTGGGATGATGTATCTATTAACTTGTTTCTAGTCGTGGGACCATCCAAATTACTTTTAGAATTCAAGAAGGATTCTTTCGCCTAAATATTTATGCATAGCCTTGTCAAAATCTGATCGTATCACACTATGTTAAAATGATACGCGCAGTCAACTTGAATAAAAATGGCATTTTATTCATGCTCAGTAAAACATCGTGTTTGCACAAGCTTGTTCTAGGACATGCAGGTTTTGTTCACCCCCTCCCCTATACTAAAGGGAATTTGACCGTTTCATATGATTGTGAGCGTCATTGTGCATTTGGGCTTTCCTTTATCTGTGAGTTAAGTTTTCTGTACATTATGCGGATCATCAATGTAATATAAACACAAGATATAACGTTTTCTCACAATCCCAAAACCTCGTTTCGGCGTTTAAACCGCCATGACATCAACAGAAGGTCAAAATCTTCCAAAACTTCGGTGTGGAGACTTGTCGTAGATTTGTTTGTCTTTCGTTTTGTCTCTTATGCTTGTCTACAATGTACAATCGTGACATTGTAAGCAAGGATTGATTTAAGGTGCAGTGATGACCAATTTATGCAGTGATGAATCAAAATTGTGCAGTGGTGAATTGAAAATGTGCAGTAATGAATTTTTTCGCTTTTTAGTTGAATACAATCTATCATCGAGAATCAAATGAGATAATAGAATCAAGCGACGATTAGAACTCAACTTAAACCAACTTTAACAATGAATATAGTAAACAGTTATTCCCAAACCCACTTTATAATGTCTTTAAATTTGAAAATCCGTATGCTAGTTATACGACGTGGCAAACCCAGCCAATTCAGCACGAGTCTGCGCATCCCTTTATGAAACGAAATTTAAGAAGATGCATCAGTGCTTGCTGTTAGGTTTCATTGGCCATTTTCTACGCTATATTATAACCAAACAAATCATATCTTTATGTATCTATTACCAATGTTATTTCGCTGATTAATATTCCGAAAGTAGGCTGTCAAGGTGTAGTAACCATTGTCGAAAGTAATCATGTCTTCCATCGTATGATTGTCATTAACACCTTCCATTGTCTTCGTATCCACAGTAATGTAATCAACAACACTTTTGTAGCGTCCCCTCGTTTTATGTGTATACGCCCTGTACTTTAGTTAGTTAGTTTTTCTTTTCGCTAAGTATAGACGCACAAAAACACGGCATATTTATTTAATTGTGTCTATGACCTTAGGCAGCATAAACCAAAGATCACGATCATAAAGATAAAGATTGGTGAGATCGTACAATTACAATTATTTCATTAATAGTTTGAGCAATTTTTTTGCAGTACAGAATTTGAAAATGGCTTTGAAAAAAGCAAACATAAAGCATAAAACGTCAGAATAAGGTTCCGAAAGAACATGACCCAGAGATTGGGGAATAGGATAAAAAAGCATGTTCCTTCCAACATACGAAACAAAACTGCCCCTCAAAGAGAACAGCCTCCTCGTTCTTGTAGGTCTAGAAACACTGCTAAAACAAGTGATTCTGCCATCGGTCAACATCTTTTAGACAACCCGGATTGTGCAAAACTCTATAATGACGACATGTTTCCGATAATTGGCAGAGCCCGGTCGTCCTTCCATCTAGCAGTTTTGGAGTCAATCTACATAAAAACGAAAAAGCCGCCATTGTGTAAACAAAAGGAGTTCGTTTCCTCTCTTGGACTTCATTGGTAATTTTTCTTTAGGCTCGCGGCACTGATTGGTCAACTATACCGGTCTTGTGCTTGCGTTTTTCTGATTGGCCTATTTCGATCCACAACTGGGTATATATTTTCCATCGTGTTCTTTCGGAACCTTATTCTAACGTTTTATGCTCTGAGGAGTGTCAGACGAAAAAAGCTTTTGTATGTCGTAAAATGTTTGCTTTATTAATAGTTCATTATTCATGCACAGCCACAATAAGAGCTATTAAATTGGTAACCACGACATTGTTTTTGCTGTTTATTTCAATTTTATCGCCGTTTACTCTAGGATTATGCTTGTTCATAGTTGGTGTTATTTTGCCCATCCATGCCACGCCGTTTTCATTGCCATTTGTTGGGACCACTATTTCTAGCGGTGCCCCTATCTTAATATTTAATGATAGACGTAAGGTAAGATGAAGACTCAGAGAAAAATCACCATTTTGTGTAACTATTTTGTATCAAATCCATCAATATTCTATTTCACATTTCCGCTGATCACCATCATTACTTCAACTCTACTCCAACCAACTCACTAACTTATTTCGCGTTACAAGATACATATTCACGTTGACTGAGACTATGTCGATTGATATTTTCCATACGTTTGTCCTTATTAGGTATTGAGAATCAAAACATGTTATTTACGACTGCTTTAAATCAAATATAAAATCAACATTATAATTAAAACTCTACATGCTGCCGTGTATCTCGGCACGTATTACACTACTGAATGTGATAACAATAACTGTGTGGGGCCTTAAGATACCAAGGAAGGTCTGGGCCCCAACACCATTTCAACACCGACCGCTTCTGCTATATTGCCTAGTGTCCAAGCTTTTGCCTTGAAACTTCCTCCATACTGGCCTAACGATCCAATTGTCTGATTTGCTTAAGTCAAGACAATTTCTGACTAGCAACATCACTTCACAGTCAACGAAACTTGCTTACGTGATATCTTCGCTCCAGCCAGACATTGCACAAGAAATATGGGACATTCTCATTTCACCTCCGACTACCAACCCTTACGATATTTTGAAATGTGAACTGATCAAGCGAACCTCGGCCTCAGAACAAAAATGTTTTGACCAACTGCTGGTTTTGGAAGAACTGGGAGACCGAAAACCTTCTCAACTCCATGCGTCAGTTGCTTGGTGATAACAACCTGGATAACGGCATTTTAAAGCGCCTCTTCCTGCAAGGATTGCCGCGAAGCATCCAAATAATTTTGGCATCAACCCCTGACACCGTCCAACTCAACGAACTTGTTCTCCTCGCAGACAAAATTCTTGAAGTTGCTCCTCCACATCCATCTATCTCCAGCATCTCGCCATGACCAGCTGACTCCTCCGTAGCAAAGGGAATCCACGACCTCCGCAACCAAGTCAACAGCCCTACAACCCAACTGGCTACACTTGTCAATCAAGGTCGATTCCAGTCTCGTTCTCGCCCATACTCTCGCTCATGTGGTCGCAGTCCTGCCCCTTCACAATCTTCATATTTTCATATATATTTATATTTGATTTGTTTACAATTCGATTTGTTTTTCTAGTGACCCTCCAATAAAAACTAACTACAATTTGCAATAATATTTAAAACATATTTATAATTACATGGTATCATACACTATAAAAGGAACTAGTCTACCCTGTATTGATTTTTTGTTACCACCCAGGGAGGATGCCGTCTTGGACTCAGCAGGAAGGCTATTCCATAGTTTAGCTCCCCGGAAAGAAAATAATTTTTGTCCATTTGCCGACTTTTCCTTTGGCAACCTTAAATCAGTCTCAGTGTTCACGAGGCTGCGGGAGGAGCATACTGAGTTTTTGGTAAAGCGGTTACACAAGTATTGAGGAGCCAAAGCATAAAGCAACTTGAAGACCATTGCTTTAGTCTCATTGCCAATGAGCTCTTCGATGGTCTTTCAGCCCAACTCTGCAGTAAGTGGTCTGCTTGCGGTATCAAAGCTGCTATTTGTTATGCCCCTAGCAGCACAATTTTGAAGTTTTGTTAGTGGTCGATGTCTGTAGATCCAGCACAACCCCAGACAGAACAACAGTATCGAAAGTGGGGCTCCACAATACCAGTGACAAAAGTTTTCAAACTTGCCATAGGCAGAAAAGATCTAGCATGTCTCGCTAGCCGAACGCCCTGGAGACCTTGGCGGAAACTGCCTTTTGAAAATTTTCTCTTTCCAATCTAATGAGCAATCGATTTGCACTCCAAGGAACTTTGTTTTATAAACTACTTCGAGTTCATTGTCGCGTATCTTCAGTTCCAAGGCTTCATTTCGACTTCTAAGAGAGCTGCCTTTCTCCATGGTGGATATGAGCATTGAATGAGTTTTTGCCACATTCAATGAAAGCTTATTGCCTCGCAACCAAGTCTCCGATTTCTTGAGATCGCTATTTATAGACTCATTCAGCTGAGTTGAAACCGTGAGACTGATGACAAAGACTGATATCATCAGCATACATAGTCACAGAGGAATCTTGGATCGCCTGTGGAAAATCATTAGTATAGATGAGGAATAGAAAAGGGCCAAGGCATGAACCCTGTGGGACTGCCACTTCTATTTCCCTGACATCGGAATCAACATCATTAACCCTACAAAATTGTTTGTGGTTGGATTAGTAAGACCTAAACCAAGACAGCTCTTGCTGCTGAACCCCATAAAGTTCGAGCTTTTTACAGATAACATCATGGTCGACCGTATCAAAGGCCTTTTTCAGGTCAATAAATACCAATCCCACGAGCTTACCGAGATCGAGCCCGTTGTACCATTCATCACTGATTTTAAGCAAACAAGTTTGTGTGGAATGTAGCCGCAAAAAGCCTGCTTGGTCAGATGTAAAGAGACCATTTTCTTTCAGATACTGGTACAGCTGGTTGAAAACAAGCTTTCAAAGAGCTTTGAGATGACAGGCAAGACTGATATGGGACGATTATTAGATTTTTCAGTCCTATCTCCATCTTTAAAAATCGAAGTAATTCTTGATACTTTCCATGCATCTGGGAACTGGCTAGTTTCAATGGAAGTGATAAACAGGAAAGCCAAAGAGTTCCCAATATAGGTCAAAGCAAGCTTCAAAAGGCAACTAGAGATATTGTCAATCCCAAAGCTCTTTGTTGTCTCAACCTTGGCAAATGTATCTCTGATATCTTTCAGCTCAATTATCTCGAAGTTAAACTTTGCCTTATCTTTGTTAACCTTAATCCTGTTAGAGCTGTTACCTGTTAGAAGGGGATTAGCGGCAGGTTGTACTTTATCTGCTAGATCCCTACCTATAGTGCAAAAGAAATTGTTCATTGCATTAAAAACATCCTTTTTCTTCTGCGTTTCTGTACCATATTCTATGAGACAATCAATGCTACTTGATTTTGATCTCTTGTTGAGAAGTTCATTAATTGCTTTCCAAGATTCTTTCATATTACCTTGACATGCAGAGATCCTATTGGTATAATGCTGCTTCTTCAACCGAACATTAAGGGCATTGACTTTATTCGGATCTTTCTGTAAGCGTCCATAAGTATTGGGGATTTACCTTTGACTGCTGACATTTTTAGTTTGTCTCTTGTGCGCATCAAATCCCTAAGATCCTTGTCAATCCAGGGGCAATATTTCTCAGAAACCCGCATTTTAATCAAAGGCGCATGTTTTTTTATAATCAGCGAAAATATTTCAGACCAAAAGTCCACGACATCAGATTGATGTCATCAGTTTCAGAAAGCATTTGTTTCCAACAAATCCCAGAAACATCAGCAAAGAATATTTCCTAATTAAAATTTTTCATTTTACTTTTTGTGGCCTTTCTCTACTGCTCCATTAAATTTCCGAACGAAGTAAACCATATAGTGATTACTCCAAAGGCCAAGCACTCTGGATTTTATAATGTTTCTGGGACATGTTGTAGCAACATGGTCAATGACTGTTGCAGTGTCAAGAGTGACCCTGGTAGGCTCCTCGATAAGCTGTTTGAAACTGAAATGCTTATACAACCTAGAAATTAGCTTTCCATTGTTATCCGGTGTCTGATCAGTTGATTTCTTGGCAAGATCACAGTTATTGTCTCCGAGGAGAATGATGTCTTTGCCCTCCTTGTCAAAGAAAGCAAGGGCTTTTTCCAGCTTATTAAAAAAGCCAGCTGGGTCACTTGGCGGTCTGTAACAAGCAACAACAAGAAAGAGTTTGCTTTTGGGTGGAGATATGTTGTGTTGTTTATTGTTTTATGTACAGTAGAATCCCGTTATAACGTACTCGGTTATTACTTACTTTCGGATATAACGTACTGGTGTGCTTGGTCCTGGCAAAAGGTGTGCTTGTCCGTTATTTCCGATTATCACTGCTGAACGTTTGCTAGCGGTCCTGGCTTTGCCTTTCGTGGCGGCAGCATACGAGGTTAGATCTACGTCTTTGTTTACCAAGGAGCAAATTTTTTTCTTTGAAGCCCCGACCGTACTGCTGTTGGTTTCTTTTCGTTTCACTGCCACTCGTCACGTGAGCACTGCTTCCGCTTCTCCTTTCATTTCGAACAGTTTCATTCACGCCACTGTCGTTGCCATCGCTACAGCTACCAATGGCATTATTTGTAGCTTTAGATTTTTCACCTTCAGTAACTTTGCCAACATTGTTCTGATGTTTGTTTCTCATCTGGGATTTTTGTTGCTTTGCTCCTTGCTTTTTGTTTGGTCGCTTCCTTTCATTTGCATTGTTTGCTGATTGTTGGACTTTTCATCACCAGTAACAATGCCCGCATTGTTCAGAGGTTGGCCTGACGCATTCTTATTAGGGTCGCAGTCCTGAGATCACTTTGTTCTGGATGCTAAGAGAAACTGCCTTTGGGAAATTCTTGTTGACGTCTGGCTTGAAATGCCAGTGCTTCCCGCCCACAAAGCTCCATTTGTTGGTGCCATCGCCGTTTTGGTTCAAATACCCACCACTGTTCAATGCCATGTTCTTTCACAGCAAACAACTCCACCCAGCAGTTACAAAACTTCCAAGCCACCGACTAGCGGCGACAAGTCCCACTGCCCCTCACAACCACAGTCGCCTCTTTCATGTCACCGACCGTACCACTGGTACACGTTTCTTGGTGGGTACAGGCACCGATGTCAGTGTTCTCCCGCCCACATCCGCTGTTAAACGACATCCTCCATCTTCATCATTCACCACTCTCTTAATCGCATCACAGTTCTTGATTGCTATGTAATTCCAACGCTGCTCAAACATTCCAACGATTTATCGTTGAAGTCCTCCGAGGCCTTGATTTTGTATAGGCCTACTTCAACGACCTCTGATTGCCAGCTATTCGGAAGCTGAACTTCTTCAACTTCTCTTCGAACGCCTCTCTGAGTTCCGCATCGTAATCAATCCTACCAAATGCACATTTGAAGTTTCTTCCCTCGCCTTTTTTGGACACCACGTCTCAGCAGATGATATTTCTCCGCTTCCTACCAACGTCCAAGCCATCCAGGATTATCAACCACCAACTTCAACCCGGAAACTCAGAGGATTCATAGAACTAGTCAACTTCTACCGTCGTTTTATTCCAAATCGCGCTGAAATTCTTTGATAAAATGAGGTCTATACAAAGAACGTACTCTGGACAGCAGGGCGTTATTGATGGATAGGGCATCATACCCGAGTAGAAAAGCAAAACAACTTTCGCTTGTATCAAATACACTATTAGTAGCAGCTGATCACATGTTCCTATTTTTAGACCCCTACTTCCGCAAGTTTTGCAAAGTCAACTCATTATATTGCAAAAAACATTGAACTCATTTATTTGCACAATGACCTGTTTCTAAAGCTCTTTTTTTGTCTCGGTGCTCTTTACTTCTTTTTAACTAGACAGAAATTATAATCATTGCACATATGTCTTTTTAGACTTGTAATATATGTTCGGGTTTTCACGTAAATTTTCATTGCGTAGTCGATTAAGGTTTGGTTTAGTGTAATTAAGCCTTAAAATGTATCTTGTGACTTGGTGACGCAGCTTTTCTGTTTACCATATTTTCTAATTGCTTCGATTATAATAATTACACTTTCGTTTGAGCCAACTGACGTAAATTGAATAGAGCATCGTCATTGGTAATTTATTTTGGATTAATTAGTTTACAGTATATATATAGAACGTTGAGATTTTGTTATTGCGTGCGTGCAACTGGGGGTGGTTGTGCGAACCCAGCTGTGATTTGCTGAATAATATGAAATGTGAAAAGCTCAAATGACTTTTTCTTCAGTGTTTTCTCTGGAATACAAAGTTTAAAAAGAATCAGCAAGATAGATCCTGAGAGGTCTAAAAAATATATTCATTCCAACTCTTTAGAACGGATCTCCTCTCTGGCAAACACAAACATTGCAAACAGTCATTCCAGCTCACCAACGCTGCCACATCTGCCTTCAACACCATCAAGTCAGCACTATAGGTCCGTTTCTGCCCTGCAAACTGAGTGTTGCCCTGCAGACCTAGAAGGAAAAGTTTGTCTATAGGTTACTAGTGAAAGCTTTACCAGAGTACATTTGTCTTTACCAAGGACAAACTTCTAAGCAATAAAATTAAACTTCATTGCCTGTGAAATATCTATTTCTCTACGTGAGAGTAAATTAAATTTCAAATTTGATTTTCCTTTGTAATAAAGGTTGAATCTTTATGGCATATGATTTGTGGGTACATGTTGTGGAGGGGGCGACGGAATTGAGCCTGGAGGGGCTAAGAATCAATTTAAGTGAGGTAGGAGGACCCACTAGTGTCGAGGCCGAAATGTAAGAAAAATTTTGAAATTATACCTTGTAAAAGGCCTAAAAACCATCTTCCAGACAAAAGTTTAGCAAAATACTATACTGCTAAAACACTGATTATTGTTTTTTGGGAAAATTAGGGAGGGGGAAGTCATGCAAAAACTCTAGTGAGGGAAAGAAACGGTACCCTTTCGTTTCAAATTGCACATAGTTGTGAATGACAAAGGAAGCTGTTGTTTTGATTGGGAGAATTTATTTCCTGAACAGAAATGTGCAGTTTCTCGTCTCGAGAAGGCCGTGTTTACACATCCAAAATGAAAACATTGCAATGATACAGAAAATGATTTACTGACTTAGTGCAAATAAAAGAAAAATAAAAGAAATATACGTGAATAAGTTATTAAATAGAGTAGCGTTGCCCTCTTGGTATCCCCGCAAAAATCTGCGTAATTGGAATACCTCTAGTCAAAATGTAAATAATAGTAGACTGGGCCTAGTTTTACATTTTTATTAAAAAACATTCGAAAATAATTTGCTGATGACTTAATGGCTGTTCCTGATTCTTTCTTAGAAATAAATTAACTTTCCGACAAGCTTAAATTTGGTTTGGTTTGGTTTAAATTTCCTCATTTTTTCTTAGGTACAATAAAAATTGTTTCCTTGTGAATAATAAAACCACCTTCCTATGTTGACACAATATATTGATGTGCGAGAATTAAAAAGTTAGAACAAATCAGGAGGTGTTTTACGAAATCAATGTTGATTGGGCGGATATCGCCCTTTTGGTTCACCTATTGCTCGCTCCGAGTATTTTGATTGGCGTTTTGAAATTCACAGGGTCAAAGTCATTCAGTTTCCGAACGGAGTAAAAAACAAGGGGGGACAAGATAAAACGGTTTGAGAGAAAGAAAACATTAATTTATGAATTAATTGAAGGAAATTTTATCATACTTATTTGATTTGCTTTGAAGAATTGTTTATTCATAAAAATTCATCAATTTATCAAGTCTCTCAAAATTGAAATTTTTGTGTGCACCACAAAGGCGACTGGCTAGATTTCGTCAATGAAAACAATCGGTTGTTCGATTTGCGGATGCTAGGAAACCGTTTTGAATATGGAACTTGGATTCTAACAGAGTATAAAGCACACATCGGGAAAGCTGTAAATGGTATATATTCTTTTTATACGTTGGTAACAGTCTTTTTATCAGCTTTATTATGACAAAGTGCACCAAGAGAGCGACGCCACTTTAGATCAAACAAAATCGGCATCTTAACAGTTTATTTTCTTTTTATTTCACACACTGTTTTAAAAGGTAATAGAAAAAATAATAAAAAAATTAACTTGACCAAATTTGGGGGTCTCATCCCCTTAGCCCTGCAATGGTGCCGTGCCTGTCATGAAAATAATTTACAACTTAAATTAATTTGTGTGGACTCAACCTTGCCCTCAAAAACATATACATAAATCATTATTGCATCCTTTGATTTTGACTTTCGTTAAGAAATGCTTTCGCTTTGCTAATGACGGAGCTCTTCTTGACATGTTCGCTAAAATGCAATATCAGGAAGGGAGGCTAGGTTCATAGCAAATATGATATTTCCATTTTCATTTGAAAGTTTCTAAACGGCCCTTTACGAACTTTAGAGGTGGTGTTTCTGCGCGGCAATAAAGCTCTTCTTGGCACCCTGCGAAATCTTCCTTTGCCCTGCGAAATCGATTATTTTTAAATTTGAGGGCTGTCATGTGAGGGGTGAATACAATTGCCCTCTCATAATTTTGCTATTTGGTTTGACATGCTCTCCAGCGTTATATGATGCTTTCTTGCAATGCTTCTCGGTTAATATAAGTAAACAAAATGCAACATAAATAATGCGCACTAGCAAAAATACGCATGATTACTATTTAAATACAACAAAAAATGGAAATTACCTCACAGGCAGAAATATCTAACGTGCGGATAACTGTTTTGTGCACCGATCAGCTTTATGTCAAAATAAAGTCAGTCAAACTGCAAGACGTACCCTTGCTGTTTATGCAACAAAACCTTGGGTGGACAAAAGTAAATCGACATAAATAGACAGCCTTAAGTATAAAATTTGTTTTACCCATAATATTTTGAATATCGAAGACGTTTTTCCATGACTAAAAATACTGCACTGTCAGGGCATTTAAATGATGAAAACGATACTTTGCTAAAGAGCCCAACGCAAATACACTTTTCGAACTCATTTATTGCATAAAATTACCACTAACCATTTCATCAAAAGTAATTCAAATCAAAACATATCATTGCAAGTCAGTAAAATTTTGCTAGTGGAAATACGTCCTAATAGTTGTTGTTGAATCCTCTAAAATTTGCACTGATGTAAAGAGAAAGTAACTGTAAACACCTACTCTTGATACCTTAATACAAAAGGGCTTTCGAAAGTTTCAAAATTATTCACATAGGGCATTACACGAGTTATAAATAGTTTATGGTATGCAGTCTAGACTTTTTCTTCATGGCCTAATCGTGATACTTTCAATACAAGTTAATGTTTGAAAGAATCGAAGGTAATAAGATGAGACTGCACAATAATGCAAACAAAATAGGCCAACAATATAACTGAATACACCAGGCAACTATAAGGACATTATCCAGTCCTATCTGCATTTACTTTAATTCTATCACATAATACAAGCAGAAACATCCCTGATTGGCAAGCAATAATAAAATTGGCATTTCAAGAGGGAGTCAGTGTAGTATTATGTAGAAGCCTTTCTTTCCTTTCCACTTTGCTGTTGGTAGTTTAAGATTAGAGGTCGAATGAGAAAATGATTATGAAATAGTAATACGGACATTGCAATAGTTTTTGAATTTTGAACCAACTTTGAGGCTGTTCGCTCCCTGTACGCTGCATATTTCTCAGCGTACAGGACCATTGTTTTAGCTGATTAACGGCAAATATTATTAATGGAAAGAAGCATTTTGATTGAGACGGTACGTCTAGGGGTAAAAAGGTATTATTAATCTAATACACCTTTTTTCCAAACACACTCACAGCTTTTTTCCAAATATTGACTGTATATGCAAACTGACGAAATCTTTTCGTCTTTTTTGGAAAATTTGATGTTATAACTTTAAGCGAAAGTGCTTACTTATTTTGGACTTCTCTTCTCAGTTTCAAGTAGATATGTTCAGAAAAGCTGCAAGGGAACATTTCTTTTCTATATGAATTTCCTACTTAAAAACTCTTAACAGAAAGAGCAATGTTTCCACTGATTCCTTATTCACTTTTTCACGTTATTTCAACAACTGATTCTCTTTTTTTACCTTCTTTCATGTTATTGCATTATAAAGAAAACTTGCATCAAATCCTTTTAAACAAAATGGCCTTAAATATGAGGAACACTGTAAACCGGATCTGTTAATCAGTAGAATTTAAAATTGTATTGCTCTCTTCCACACTAAGACCCCGTTTACGCTAGCACGGATCCAAATGGGTACGGATCCACTTTGGATCCGTGACCAGTTTTGTTGGTGTTTACACTGGAACGGATCCAAATTAGATCGCGTTTACACTAGCACGGATCCAGTCCACTGTCTCGGCTACTTGATCTCCCATTGGGTTTCAACAGACAAAGGCTTTCTCAAGTGAGTTGTTCGCTTTTGCAAGAACGATCGTAGTTAGTCTAAAATTCTCGTACTATTCTTCAGGAACTACCAAAAGCGGGTTCTTCCTGGCCATTGCCAGAATCTTCTTGGTTTGCGGTGCCTATGTCGCTGTTGTTGAATGTTATGATGTAGGCCTAGTCCCAGGCTGCTTTGTTTAGATATAACAAAAGCTATAGTCTCAACTGACGAATCCTGTGTTGAGAACATAGAAAAGCAATATACTGCAGCCAGGAATTAAACCATAACACTAACATTGTGAGTCGGGTCCAGATAGCAGACCCAAATGATACCCTGGGTACCAGAGCCGCAAAAAATGAAATTAAAAAATAATGAGGTAACCCAAATGAGTACGGATCCAGCAGGTCTAGTGTAAACGAAACGCCTATCAGTGTGCTAGTTTGGGTAAGGGATCCATTTGGATCCGTGCTAGTGTAAACGGGGTCTGAATTGATATCTGCTTTTATCAGTTGTCTGTTATGCTCATCTATTCCCTCTATCATCCATAAACTTTCATTGTGATACTTCTATGGTATTGAGCTCACTCTTATGGTACTGAAGCCTTCACATGACACCATATTTATGTAATTGTTTGCAACAAAATCAAATCTAGCAGGACGTCGATCTTAACACAGATGTCTAAACGAACTTTACAAGTTGACCGTCAACCCTAAAGAGCTTCTAATAATAAAGCTGATAAAAAGACTGTTACCAACGCATTTTGCGTTTTCTGTTTCAGTGGCGAAGCCAGAGGGCAGGCTGGTCAGGCTGAGCCTTACCAACAATTTTCAGTGATATGTTTTTCCCATAATGAAAAAATAACGCTAAGAAAGAAAAATATCTCTTCTTCATGTCCTTCTCTATCATCTTCAGATATTAGCGAATTTTGCGGCGGAGCGCTTTTATTTATGGAGCAGTGTTTCACCTCTGATTATGATTATGATCAAGGTCAGGCTCCCAGAAATTCGCCTGACCAACGTCATAGTTTTTACTGAATGATTGGCCAGAAGTTTCACGTGAACGCATTGTTTCTGACATTTTGGTCAGGCTATTTCGGAATGGCCTGACCAATTGTTAAGGAAACAATAAGTTCAAGGGTAATAATTCTTGCCACTTTCTTATAACAGTCAAGCGTCTTACTTCATTGGCTAGGGATACAATCTTGTGTGTTTGGCAGAAATAATACCTGGTCAAAAGTATAAATTTGATCAGGCTCATTCGAAATGGCTTGACCTTGTTTTGGAATTCACTTCAATGCACATTTTGTCAAAAAGTTGTTATGGCTTGCAAATCTGAGGGGAAGCGTGGTTCAATTTTGTGATACTTTTACTGTAATTCGCAAAGAGGAAAGTCAAGGCATGGAAGCATTTCTAGTGCAAGTTATTTTCGCTCATTTGTCTGTGAAACCTTCTGGTGGTAGGCTATCAATCGAGCAGAACGAGAGGATAGGCCCATGCTGCACTCAGAAGACGCAGAGTGATGTATTCTAAGGTGACTGCTACGATAATGCCTTTAACAAATGTGTTTTACTGGCCCTCAAAGAACATCAGTCGTGCGGAAAGGAACTTTGTTGATATATTTGCTACCTGTCAGGCTTATCACTATAAAATTTGCCGCTCAATCAAAGTGAATTGCATCGATTTTTTAACGTTGTTTGGACGTTCTTGATAGGCTGATCATGTTTAACGCGGAGCTGAAATGTGTTATTACACTGCAGTTCACAATCACGTTTATTTTATTGATTTAAGTTAATGTGTCGAAATATTAACTTAAACAGTGTGAATAGTATGTTGTTGACTAATGAATCATCACAAACAAAAGGCATCTTTTGTGTACTACTGCACTTGTTGAGAGCCAGGGGGGGAAGCGTAATGAAAATAAGAAAATTATTTCTGTTTGATTTTTTTGTTTTTATTCTAAAAAAATTCAAAATTCCTTCTAAGCTAAATGATGAAATTGTTGTACTAGCCCATAATCAGAAGCCAGTCATTCTGTAAATTCTACTTACTTTTGGTTGACTTTTGACATTACCATATGAAAATTAAATTTTCTACAGAGTTCTTTGATCATCGCTTACTGCTGGTAGCTCACAAAATGAACTAAATTTGTTGGAAAATTGTTCCAATTCCCTTGTTCCACCATCAATAATCCGTGAAAATTGTTCCACCATGAATAAATTTTGACAAATTAGAAGTAGGCGTTTTATTATTGGGCGTGGGCAAAAAGGGCGTGGCATATTGTATCTGAGCCTGACCGTCCCACCAAACCTGGCTTTGCCACTGGTCGAGTCGATTTGCATCGAGTAGAGTGTTCAGATTTTGCATGGTAGAAGACTGTTATTTACTAGCTAGAATGTGGAGATGGATTCTTGTTTTTATGGAATAGGATCTGATGGTGAATACGATGACAAAAAATATGACTGTCACATTATATAAGAAATGGCCGGAAATAGAAAAATAGACAAGACGCTTTGCCTTCAAGCAGCAGAAAAAGACCTCACTTATAGATACAAGTTTACAGGCAATGAAAATGGCTAAAGATTTATGAAACATTTAACATATGTTCAGATAAGGTTGCCTACCATAGTGGACTAAAGTTTGGGCGCAAAGAAGGGTAGTAAGCCTAGACCTTGTACTTTCCAGACAGGCTAGTAATTTCTTCGCTTTAAAAGCACAAATCTCCCTTGTTTGTTGTTTGAAATTTTGAAATTCTGATGTTTAAAATTGATTTTGTAACGTCAATTGACTTATCAACAACAAAGTGTTCGTTTTGATACAAACTCATCTTCCGGTTTTGAAATGTTTCCATCCTCGCGCTGGGCAACAATTTTCTAGGCGTCAAAGTCTTTCAGGAGTCATTTTCAAATTGTCTTACGTTGAATCTAAATAAATAGAAACTTTGAATACTCATTCATTTCTTTTCGTTATTTGAATGCGTAAACATACACCATTGCTCACTTTTGTCATGAAGATGCCGCATATTTTACGCATAATTAATTTTCCCAGAGATCCTAGGAAGCGCTCGCACGCGATTTTGCTCTCGGCTACACAGACCCTCTACTTTCAAGTTAACGGTCTGGGACACAGGCTAAATAGTTCAAAAACAAATTAAGAGCAATCCAGCTGCAAATCTTCGAGAGAAAAAAACCAGCCTGAACTTAAATTTACTGTTTTTTATAAAAAAGGAATGGAGCTCAAAGATGGATCATTTTACGATACGGCGTAGGCCTAAGAAAGTGTAAAGACAAATGACGTAATAAACTGATTTTCATTGATGGGGAAAATGATGAAGAATAATATATTTGTGCTCCTATTTGTTCTGTCTTTTCAGGAAAATCGCATAAAGCATTTGGAGACCTTTTTAAGACTAGCAGATTCATTGAAAATACATTCTAGCCGCATTTTCCTAGGAAAATGTTTGAAAAGTGCAAATTTTGTAGGTTTTTTCTTCCGACAAGATGAAATGTTGAAAGTCCATAGGCCCCTCAAAAATAGGAACCGGTTTTTTAATGACCAAATTTGCTGATATAGAGCTTATTATAAGTAATATTATGCTTAACTGATATTAAAATTACCACAATCAGTCAATGCCTGAAAGAACAATTTCCCTCAATTGTTGGGGGTTGAGCCCCTGTTTCTCAGAAACGCCCCCTCAAACAGTAGCCTGTGCTCCAGACCTCTAAGTTGAAAGTAGAGGGTCTGTGTAACCGATTGCAAAATCACGTACGTAAAAACATCATCCCCCGGATTAGCCCCCAGATTAATTTTGAACTTTAGATCACGTGTTTTTGTAAGACCGCGTGGAGGAGTGAAAGATACAAAGTGTATGGAAGAAGGGTTTGAAAGATTGTTGTAAAAGGTTTTGGTTGACGAACAAGATGTTTTGGTGAATGGCGAATTATCTTCTCTACCTTCGTACCTGTTACAAATACGGTTATTCCTTTCGTAGTTGGGTACATTCCTGTTGTAACTTGAAGTTGCTGATTTATGCTAGTGCATCTTCTGCGTCGGGTTTTTTCCATTTCTTATGAAATTTTGGATCCTTTCCAAAGCTGTCTGATCGCAAAGAGTCTGCTGGTGCAGCATTCTTTTCTGTCTTCTACAATTTTTTGAAACGTCAAACAAGATTCACATTTTGCCAAGCGTACTTTGCATGCCTCGGCTGCATACTTGCCAAATTTTCTGTTTCCATTAGGACAACTGATATTTGACACTCCTTTTTTCCCTTTTTGTGACATTTGTCTGACTTTTTAGTGGCTAATTTGGGACGAGTGCTTCTCTCGAGTAAAACGTCAGAGGCATATCAAAATTTGCCTTTTGGTCTTCAAACTTTTCCAAGGTTTATTTAATTTCCGACCTCTTTGTCAGTTATTTTGCTCTTTTGATGAACGGTCACAGTGACTCAAATTCAGGCTTTCGGCCCACGATTTTCCGACGAACTATAATTTGTCATGGGCCTTCGGATTATCTAACAAAAGCCTGAATTTCTCGACGAGGACGCTTTTTAGGGGCAATTAACCCCCTATGAACCCCCAAATTTCCTCTATTTGGTCGACATAATCTCTTACCTGTAGTTCCCTCACCCAGTTCATGAGCCCTAAAAAGGAGCGACTATTCACAATTATAGATAAGTCCGGGACCGACTGGTTAGAAATGATGGGGATTTTGCATCACCAAATCACCCACCACTTATTTGCGCCATTACTTTTAATCCAATTTTGTCTATTATACAGCAAATTGAAAATGGAAATATGATACTTCATTTGCATCAGGTTTTTTGTTGGGCTTAGGTCTGCATTTTGCCAAAAAGGGAAAGGGTCGCAAGCCCAACCACCTCCTGTGCCCCTGTTGAAGATACAAAATTCATGGTCACTCGTTTTGTAACTTTCAATGTTCAATATCGTCACAATAGTGTTCTTATTCTGCAAATTAACATACAAATATTTTGGTGTTAACAATTGTGGCTAGCAAGCGATCAAAATACATTTTGATCGTTTCTGACAGTTTCTACCAGGTGGATTATCTCTTTACCGATGTTGTTATGTTAAGAATGCAACTTGATCTCCTTCAGCTTATGCTTCGCATCTTGCAAAAGCCTTCTGAAAGAGTGGAAGGATTTCCAAAGCTTCGAAAAAGTAAAAGCAAGCACTGAAGACTTCAAACATGGTAAGTTCAGCTAAACTTTTCTTGCATGCAGTGAATATCTACAGTTTCTTTAACTTTGTTAAGTACAGGGCGTTTAGTTTTAGATAGGCTCAAGTTTCCACGGGGACGATCAACTGATGCGCGCAACTTGAGCTTATGTAAGGCCATGTATAACATTGTGTTCAAAGCCAAGGCTACTGGGACTGAGCATTTCATGAATATAATTCTCCATCGTAAAAACCTCATTGTATATTTCAGACTTTCTTGGAAACCAGCTGGAAATAAGTCTATATTTAAAGCAAAGAACCAATATTTCAAAGCGTACTGATTTTGTTTATGAGAAACCATCCAAAAGAAACCGAGCCCTAAAATAACCAAAACATTGAACAACCGTGGTACTGATCACGCACAACCTTCAAGAATCTGCTAGAAAATTTTCGTTGAGGTAGGGCAGAAATAAATCTGCGATCGCCCAGCGATCGCTGCCATTTGATTTAACACGGCGATAAGGAAGTTGAAATCGTAATTTGAATTCTCAACAGCCATCTTGACAATTCCCTCGTCTAAAAAATCGTCCAAAATCAAAGCCTCGATTACCTGAAGCAGCCATACCTCATTGCGAATCCCCCAGTGGCAAAGTCTCTTCGGTTTCTTTTCCGTCATCAGTTTTGAAAATCAAGATTGAATCTCTGTGTAGCTCTTGTTCCGTCGTGATGAATCGATATTATTTACAAATGCAGGTTCTACAGAGACAAGCTAAACTTAACCGAAAATAAGGATAAATCTCACTCAAAAGTTACATGACTTCGACTTGAATGTTGTAAAAGAATAATCTAATAATCTGAATACTGGGATTCATATTACTCACTTGAGCAATCGCAATAACAGCTAACAGTAAGTTTGGTCCAAACACAGGGGTACCAAATAAACTTAAGTTAAAGGTCACGACCTTTAACCTAGCAGGTCAGGACATCTGAAGGAATTTGATTTTACATGATGACTTTTCCTTTATGCAAGGCCGTCGCCACGGTGTGATGCGAGAAGTAACACCCCCCTTGAAAAAAATCATAGTAAAGACGAGGAGTTTTTCGCCATTTAGCGAGCTTTGTAGGGCAAATTTTCAGGCTTGTTGACAAATTAAGGATGATTAGCCAATTTTTGTCGACAAATTGAATCTGATCACTCCTTCGTAACACTATAACACAATATAACTAATATGTGAATATGCAGATAAGTTAAAAACGCTGATATTGCTGCTGATCGCCATTGTTTTGCGATCCGTATCTCCTCTCGCGCCCCTGGTCCGATTTTGCTCAATTTTTACAGGTTGGTCCATTAGGGGCTCTAATATTGTATGGTGAACTTTGTTTTTCGATTTCTGCCTTGGTTTTTTCGATATATAACATTTTTCTTCGTTATCGCGTTGCCATTGTACATTGCTTTTCATTTGTGGAAATTTTATGGAAGAGCCTTTTGTCAACTTTTTTCAACAGCTTTCCGCAATCCGCAATATAATATTTTTTGTTATCGCGTTGCCATTGTCCATCGCTGCACATTTATGGAAATTCCATGGGAGAACCTTTGTCAACGTTTTTCTCATTCATATCTTTTCAGAAAGTTTTCAAAACATTTTTCTCTTTCTCTTCAGCAGCGATATCTAGGCTCCGACGCCAGTTGAAAAGTACGGATGGGTTGGGAAGGGTAATCAAAAAAAGACTCATAAGAAAAATTCTGCACGAAAACTCTTTTCTTTTGCGAAAAGCATGGCCCTATTTTCGAGCATCTTCACAAGTAAACGACGGCTAAAAGTATATGGTTAGAACAATTGAACATTTGATTCTGAATTCTGTATAAATAGGAGAATAATAATACTAATAATAATATAAAAGAATTTCTGAGAGTAAAACATCAAACTTCATGTGTCAAATGTCAAAGCAAAATTTAGAATAACAAACGGAGCTTTTAGATGTCTGAAAAATATTAAACGAGCCCCATAAGGGCTAAACGAAATGTAGTGATAAAAAACTTAATCATTGAGACCAGAAAAAACAGGAGAGCTTAAGGGGGTAACCCGTGAAAATACGTAAACGAGAACCGCGAATAGTTCGGGGCCCGCACAATGTATTTAACTCGTTATTGCAACCGTAATACATTAAATCTGTATGCACATTTCAGTGAACGGGAGGCTAGCTCCCCTACGAAGCCCGCTACGCTGGCACTCGATAGCCGCGATAAGTGTTAGAAGCACCGTAAATCCTCGAATTAGCCTCAAAAGCCCTCTCTCGAATAAGCCCCTACTGGCATCCTTTGGTTTCCTTTGGCATTTCATTAAATTACCACTAAAATTCATACCTTAATTAATAAATAAATGCTCTTAAGGAAATTTCTACTAAAATAAACGAGATCTTTTAATAATGTCTTCTTACTGTCTACAATAATTTTATAAGCCCCTCCCTTTGTATAAGCCCCCCCCCCCTCGAATAAGCTCCCGTCCGAAAATATCAAAAATAAATATGCCCCCAGGGGGCTAATTCGAGGGGGGCTTATACGAGGGGGGCTTACTAAGGTGGTAAACCATTAAAATATTTAAATGAAAAACACGAATAGACCTGGGCTTGCAAATGTTTTGAAGCAACTTTCAATTAACGGAAGACTAGCTCCCCTACGAAGCCCGCTACGCGGGCTTGCCAGTGGCCCTACGGCAGGGTACATAGATTAGCCTCGGAAAAGACAAAAGGTGTATAAACCTCGATTTGAAAAAAATTGCTTACACTCTTGTGCGCATTAAATTCGCACTCCTGTGACTATCGCTAGGAAGGGGGGAGCCTCTACCCTCTTTCTATTTAAGGCTCCCCCTTCCTAGCGATAGTGGGGAGCTTCAATTTGTAATTGACATGCATCATGGATCGGGCCTCTAAAACAACTCCGCCTATGGTGCCTACAGAACAAAAATATTATCTTTGAAACTAGAGTGCCTGTCAAATGTCCTTGGACTTTGCATGTGTACAACATGCATGTCTCGTCGTATCTTGCTCTTTATGTTGCTATAAAGTTGTTATAACTCTGGGCTGCATGCAAGTTTCATGTGAACGAATGTTCAGTAAATTAAAGCTTATAAAGAGTAGACTTAGAGCAAGCATTGGTCAGCCACCAGGGACCGCGCACCAGTCTAAAAGTGGAGGGGCTGAAATGGGTGTGACCAAACTTTTTTGAGGCCACGCCCTCCAAAACGCCGGAAAACGCCCCTTTTAGAAAATACTTTTTCATTTCTACTCAATTTTCATAAACAGTCTGGTCCAGAGAAGTTATCGATCATTATAAAAATTGATAAAATTAGCTTGAGAGTAACAAAATACCAATCTAACCAAGCTAAGCTAGAAAATACATTATATCATTAAACAAAATAAAACACCAAGAAAATGAACAAAAAGGTTTCCCAGTCAGGAAGAACTCCTACTACATAGGAGTATACTATCCAAAGTTGTGTTATAGTAAACCTTCCAAAAGAATTTCTAGCCTATTATTGCAAAAAAGTTGGAGGGGGGCTATAGCCCCTGCTAGCCCAATGGCTGCGTGGTGCCTGTCAGCCACACTGGTGATTCTTTCAAATGAAGAGAAAAACTTCCCGTTAGACAATAATCACATAATAAATCAGTACGCGTGCTCTTCACCGGCACTTTAAAGACAACTGATCGTTTAATGGATTGTATTTAGAGCAAGAAGTTTTCATTTTCTCTTGTTTAAGTATTGTTAAATCAGTTACGATTCTTTAGAATAAAGGAAGGACTGCAAAAAATACTGATCTCATGTGTTGCGTCATATGACAAACTCATAGTACTGATTGACTGTTGCATTGCTATTGCCCCACATCGCCGCTCAGCGCATGCGCCTGAAATTGCTTTTTGTGGTGATAATAATCAATTCTAATTCTTTTGAGGTATGGCTAGTAACAAAACTTTTAGGTTTGTAGGTCGGATAGTACGGTCCCCTTTTCTGAATATAGCAACCCGAGAGATTTGCTGCCATTCTGTCTTTGATCTTAAGGTCATAGTAATCTGGTCTGGTTATAGAAGAAAGAAACCTGGTGATTATAAGCTGCATTGCGCACACCTGCATTGATTATAAACTTGAATAAGGCCCAAAGAGACAAGATTCGAGAAAATGTCTCTGCATAGAATTCTAGCGCGTGAAAGAAGATCTGACATGTGCTGAATTCCACATGGCTGTCTACATTTCTGTAACAAAGTTTAATATTGTTTAATAACACTGAGGCCTCCCTTTTGTAATTTGTTTGATAACATGCAAGCCTTAAAAATCACCCACAAATCAAAGTGCCGATGCGTTAAAGAGTAACTATGTTTGCAAGTTTATTTGAATTCAACTCTTACACATTTATAGCCACAATGTATATCTTACTAGATTTTTCACAATAAGCGCAATTCTTCTAGTTAGATTTGCACAATCCTTTTATGTTAAAGACTGGAAATTCACTTGAGAGTCCTACCAGAATTGTAATGTTTTTCCATACAGAATATTATGCTGAAACTTTCTTTACAAAGGAATTTAATTAGTGACAAAACATCGGTAACCTAGCAGCTGACTCCATCGGAAAGAATTATGACAAACAATTTTGCTGTAAAACTTCGGATTTTTAATTGGTTCTGTCAATCATTTGGAATAAAAGCACAAATTACAGCTTTTAAAATAAGATTGACAATTCAGTGTTTACTTAGCACACTATTTCTGTGTTGATTCATAGCAACGAAGACGTTATTCTGCAATGTTTGGATATTCATCAAGCTTCAAGTAAAATAGAGAAACCACCTGATCTATCTGTGTCCAGAAGGATTCTCCTTAAGTATCTCATTCTTGAACCTGGCCAGTCATATTTTTGAAAGAATACCCTGCTGAACTTGAATTTTCCAAATCCCGTTGTGTCACCGATTTTTTCATTAAAAACAAAATACCTTTGCTATGCAATTTCCTTCATAACTATGGATCAGAGATGTTGATTTTGACACAAATGTAGGGGCAAAAGAGTTGAAAGTACTCTTCTTTCATTTTCTTATCCCACTTTGAGCTATACTTTTGCCAATCGCATGATACGGTATACACTTGTAGCAAGCCACGTCATTAAAGCGACGCGTTTTCTACCTTTTAACTAGAATATTCAGCTCGGCTTCGAAACTTTCCTTCGAACTTCATTGAATCTTTCATAGGCAAAGAATGTCTTTGATTCCACCATACGTACTCCAAGGCCCTTCAACGATTCATGTCTACCATTACCGTGTGTTTTGTATCAGATAAAAAATTAACGATTCCTGATACAAAATATCGATTACAGTTATTTCAAATATAGATTATACAACTGCAAATGTCCCTGCAACAATGTCCAATGAATCAATCTATTGCTGAAAATGTGCTATGGAAGGATAATTCCTTGTTTAGCAGCGAAAAGTTTAGTTCATCGTTACAAAATTATACACAAAACTTCAGTCAAAAATTCTTACTTATCGATAAACTCAACTCGTTTTTTGGCGAAGTGATTTAATAAGTATTTATCGAATATCACATAAGTGTCTCTTTAAAGAGAAAAAAATTATAAATGTGCCCTTCAAAACTGCGCCTTAAAAAATGAATGAAATTCTAGTTGTTGAAGAAAATTACGAGGAGGAGGGCTATGATGACGGCGAAGATTTGGACAAAGATTCTTTGACAAAGATTTTGACAAAGATGACAAAGATTCGTCGAACTTTGGCAAAGATTCTTCTTTTAATAAAGCTTAGATCGAAACGATTTTGCTGCGATCTCGAGTAGTTATCCAAAACGAATAAATTCCCCTTTCCAAAGAGTGTGCCCCTAAAACAGCCGATAATTTCACCGCCAGAGAATCTACGGCAAACAAAAGCTTGGCCTAAGGTGTCCCCATCCAATAACCAAATGTCAATCACAAGTAAAATTGGCATTGTTCCCTGTGAATTGCCTGGAATCCTTCGCTTTTTCCCAGTATTTCGTTACCATTGACATAGAATAAAGCACTTCATATACTGAGGGCGGTAGTAGAATGGACGGATTTTAGCAGGGCATTGTGGGATAGTGACAGGTGTCGTTAACGACTCAGACACTGTAAAACAAGATTGGGTAACTTACTTTACCGTAGAACAAGATTGGGCAACTTAAAACTGTTGACTGTTGCTGTTCTGGCAGCTTTCATATATCGCTATTGGAATGGTATGTTTATAATTGTTTCTAATTGCTTCGAGGATTCAAATTTATCATTTGCGCAGCTTTTGGAAGTTATGAAACTGCAGAAGGATAAAAAGAAGATGGTGCCAAACATTGATGGGGATTTCACATTGATTAGATTTCGCAATATTTTTTGCTATAAAGAAAGTAGGCAGCGTTGCATTTCTTTCTCAAAAATTATTGTTTTCAGGGTTTAGAGCACATCGAAGAAAACTGAGGCTCTGATTTGCACCTTCAGTGCTGTTGCTTAAAGCATTTTTATTTCAATTTCATTTGTTCTACATTGTAAAGTTCGACTCAAAAACATGAAAACAAATTACTCAAGTGGTATCATGTCGGTAAGAAACAAACGAACAACTTGCTAAATGTCGATCTGATCTGACCTGATTTGATCTGATCTGATATTTATGCTAATCTGTCGACCCTTGAATACCAGCGAGCATATCGATTGAAAGCGTCAAGGAAATAGTTGGGAAGCTTTGTTCTCGTAACAATGAGTTTTCGTTAGGAGTTCCTAGCCATGCTAATCTAGCCCTGCAAGTAGCTTACAAGTGAACTGAGATTATTGTTGAATCTTTCATTTTCTTTCAAATGCGACTTCTATCTAACCAGGCTGCTTTTCGAAACATTAACGGCCTCTAGTGCTGCAATTTTTGCCGCATTAATGAAATAGATGCCTAGACCCTCAAGAAAAACTCTATCTCCTAAACTATTCGAATTTCATCTTCATCCGTAAACTGAGTACATTTGGTTTATACATTATTCCTATGATCTTATATGAAACAGAGGTGTCACTAAGTTTTCACTGCAGTAATTTTGTGCAAGGAAATTTAAAGGATAATCCACTGAAAAAACATATTGCAACAACTGAAGCTTTCAGGTTAAAGTTTGCTGAAATAAACTAATAGGACCCAAAACCAAGAGCAAAGCAACACCGATAACAGGTGAAAGCTAAGCTAATATGAACTTTTTTATAAACCCCAGTTTTTGAACTTGCAATATTTCATGAGGTAAGCAAGAAATGCTTCTCCTTGTATCTTAAATAGTTGCATTTTTGCTGAATCTGCAGTAATTTCAATTACTTTAGTATAGAACTCCAGAAGCTCTTATCTTGACAAACTATATGATCATAAATAATCCAAAATCCAATCCATCCGTCCAGCTTGAAAGGTTCAGCTTAGATTATAACTTCGTTGTTAAGTATACAAAAGGGCAAAATAAGCTTTTTGATACGCTCGTTAAAAGATTACACAGAAGAATACGTGAGCTTTTTATTGCAACATTCAGTTCCCAAAGCTTTGGAACTCAACAAAATTGCGACAGCAACTCAGAATAGGGGCCTATTAAAGGCATGCGGCTTCATGTAATAGCTTCTTTATGCGAATTCTAAAAAATCTTAAATGCAAAAAATTTCATCCTGACAAAATTTCGTCTCAAATTGAATTTAGTCGAAGATAATTTCGTCAAAATATTTGTCCGAAGTTTTGTCACGACGAAATTTTTTGTATTTAATGTAGCTTTTTTCAAAAACTTTTGTTGTGATTGCTAAATTTTCTCTTGACCGCCCTGACAGTTCATGCGGGAAATAATAGAACATTTATCAAGGAATCGTAGTTAAGATAAGAATTGCAAAAAAATTCGAGTTTCTTCTATTTCTGAACAATACCCGTAACACGATAACACAAAAATTGAGCTTTGATAAGTACACCTGTAAAATTTTAATTTCCTTACGTAGCAACAAGTTGAAGATCAAACTCAAAAAATAAAACTGATGCTATTTTTTGGGATAACTGTTTTCATTTCTAAATTCAAGATTTCCAAGCTGTGTTCTGTTGTTCAACTGTGGTCAAATTGAGACCCTACTTCAATCTCTTTTTTAAGTTGCTCTCTTTATGGCCAGGAGATTTAGAAAGTGAAGACTGTTTTTTTTATAGAGAAGACAGGCCTTACTAATTCTTGCTTTTCGGAATCAAATGTTTATAGCCAACACCAGAAAAACTAGAGGCATATTTTTAGGCTTTGAAAAACAGCCTGAGTCTGAAGGCCTAACATACTTAGTGGCCCTCTCTCGGGGTCCGCGATGATTTCAAACCTTGAGGCGATGTGCCCTAATAATGATGTTCAGGCATGACACGCCCTTCCATCAAGCATGACACGCCCTTTCGTCGGGCATCGAAGCATCATATCTCCCTAATGAAAAGAGTGAAGTTTCGTCCCTGGTTGCGGCTTCCAACTGAAATAACGGCTTGCGGCAAGGCTTTTCACTTTACACTGAAAGATAGTGAAAAGAGCTCTGAGGCAAATAGTAGTAACATAAGAATGGACAAGCTACTGTCAGTCTTTGTTGTCGGTTAGGACAAAAGAGAGAGACAAAGTGTAAAAAATAGCTTTAAGATGCATGTGCTCATGGCAAAGAGATAGAATAATCTTTAATGCCGTGTTAGCAGGGCTGTACTTCCCACTGGGCCCCCAAACAAATAAGGACCAAGATTTTCTGGAGCTTTATATGGTGTCACACACAGGCTTCTCTTTCAAAAGTGAAGTGATTTCGAAGAACATTGTCTCCACAAGGCGGGAGAAGTATGATAATATAATTATGATGTACAGTTTTAAAAATGATTCATGGGATGGTCAATGTAAATTATTTCTTAATAATAGGGGCTGACGTAATTTTCAGAGGACAATTTTACAGGCAAGACAACAACATCTCCGTTGGTAACTACTGAACTGGATATCATTGAAAAATCCAAACAATGAATACATCGTCATTATAAATGCTGTGGACATTATAAATGCTGGCAAACGGGGCAGCTACCTCAAGAAATTATAAAGGCTAGGGTTTCATACTGTTTCATAATCTGTTTGTAAGCAGAAGGGGCCATGCACCAGATTTAAAAAAATCAAAATTACAACCAACCTGTGCTTTTACAGGTTTTTGGAACCAAGCTTTTCATTACCTGACACTGCGGTAATGCACAACCTTAACATGATGTACAAGCTTCAAAAATTTATATGGATGATTCTATCTTATACGAACAGTCATAGCACACACAAAAGAGAGAGATATGCTCCTACATAACCTAATACATCTATCAAGCAATCTGAAATATTCATATTTCTTTGCCAAACAATTTACACTCTCACAATACCTCTCACATTACACTTCTTATTTTACCACTTGTTTTTGTAAAGAAATTACACGTGCAAAGTTTGTACAACCACGCCCTTCCGTTACAAAAAGGTCAATATAAACAAAACATGGTTTATACAAGGCTTCCAGTACCAAAACAACATCGGAAACGTGGACTTTATTCGAGACCTCTTTTATTTACGTAAATCCTCTAATTCCTCCCGCCCTCTCGAAGAAGCCCCCACCCTAGGACTATAAACTGTCAACAACCCCCCCCCCTTCGAATAAACCACCACTACTATTGTAAATCATCGAATTGGCCCCCCTCGATTTGTTGACCTTTGCCATCTCAGGCTAGAGGGACACTATACTGGATTGCTATCGGAGCAGAGCGGAGTAACTTTTACTCCGGATTTAGGGTAGCTGTTACTCTACGACGCTCCGCTCGTTCATAAGCCTGCATTCTTTTGCATTTCTGGTACATAAAATCCACCAGATTAAATTTTTTGATGGTACTTTTGAATCTATGTGCTGTTTGTGATTTCTTTTTCAATAGCTATGCATAAAAAAACGAAAACAACTATGAAATTGAGAGATAAATGATGGGGTTCGTAGGACGGATAGCGAGATTGTGTTCCATCTGATGTGTTAAAGTATGTTTTTCGTCCAAGGGCCACTTCAATAAAATTTGGGTAGAGATAAAATCCAAATACTAAAATATTGGGGTGATTTCGATTTAGCATCATCCAACAGCAACAAAATCTCAGAAATCGCCATTGTTCACTAACGATCGAATTGCTTCAATCAGAAAACAATATAAATTCTTTGTTTCGAAGTGAAGCATATCGGATTCGTGCGATTACACTACAACGCTTCGCTAGGGAGTGACTCAGGAGTGACCTCAAGAGCGGAGTGATTTTCACTCCGCTAATCAGAGCGTTGTGTACCAGATTGGTGTGGCGTAGTGTAACTGAAACCCCTATCCGATATGAAAGTTACTCCGCTCCGACAGCAATCCGGTATAGTGTAACTGGCACCTCAGGTTGCCTCTGACGTTTTATTGAATTACCACAAAAATCCATATTTTTGATAATAATTAATTAAATGTTCATAAAGAAATTCCTACCAAAATTCCTACTATGATTTCTACATAAAGAAGTTATTTTAATAATGTTTTCTTCATTATGTTCAGCGAGCTCTAGAAGATTTTGTTTTTCTAGCAGTTATGTCACCAGTGTATTTTCTAGTAATTTACTCCGCCCTCATTTAAGCCCCCCCCCCCCCCTCTCTAATAACGCCTGATCCAAAAATTATCAAAAATAAATAAGCCCCCAGGGAAATTTTTTACGGTATATTAGGAAATTTCAGGACTCTTTGTGTACCCTGAATATAGAATATAGTATTTGCATTTGTATTTGTTGCTACCTAGCATCCGAAGGAAGTTTTCAGGACACTGAGAAGCTATGCTTATCGAGCAGTGTTCTGGACCTTCCTTTCGATGTGAACACACCTCGTGATTCCTACGCGTGGAATTACAGAGAGCTGGCGACTCTCCCCACTCTGGGTGAAAGTTTGGTAATGTCAGGGACTCGAACCACGGACCCTTGGTTCTGTAGTCAGCGCCTCTAACAACTGAGCCGTCCTCGCACTTGAGTCTATAAGTCTATAAGAATATCAAAGCTCGAAATCGCTGAAAATTTAGAATAATTGAAGAATAATGCAACGCCCAATCAAGCTTCGTCAAGATTAAAATTTTTTGTTTATTTCAGTTTTGCAAAGCAAAACAATTGAGAGTCTCACTCAAACGACTCAAACGACCCACGCTTTAATAACTTTTTCTTCAAGAATAGGAGATTTTCTTGTAATCGCGTGTTTGACTAGAACAATAACAAGATAACTGAATATTTCACAGCAAGCTTTATGGAAGAAGTTCAAAAATACGAGTGCCATTATAACAATTACTGGAAATAGTTTAAAAATAAATACAAAAATATCAAATCATGGCAAGCTATTGCACTGAAATTTAATGATCTAACATCGTCGTCTGTACAAAGTCACCAGAGGTAGAAATAGTTGACTTTGCAACATCAGTTGTTGTTTATCAAATGCTACCATCGTTCCTTCCACGCATGCCGCCAAAATTAAATGAGCGATGCATGGTGCAAGCAATGAACAGCATCAACAACAAACGACTCAAAAGACTCAAACGACCAAGTGGAAACCACAATGTGTTCTTTGGGTCGTTCGTGTCTTTCAGGAACGACTCTGACGACTCAAACGACCAAGTTGGAACCAGGCTTATAAAACAGTTACTTTTAGCAATCCCTTCTCGTATCAGCAAGTAAATGGCTTTTGGTGTTTCGTGACGTTTCAACATGGCGACCGCGTTTTCGCGCTTTATTTCATTGCGGATCGCGGCGTTTGGCGGATTTTTGCACGGTTTTGCGGCTTTTGGACCCCCTATAATAGGCCCCCAAAAATCATGTTATTAAAAATATGCAGTTGAAAGATGATAACGAAAAACCCTTCACACCAACTGAACCTGTAGACAGAGCAGAACTTGTTCGAATTCACAAGAATCAAATGAATCACCCTACCGTTACAATCAAGATCGTCTAATTCCATGATTGATGGGAGTGTGTTTAGAGGAAATGGATGGTCATTTCACAGAAATGCTAGTAATTTAATTTTGCATAAGGGAAACTTTATTGCAATTTCATTCATATGTATTTTTTGACCTATATTCTTTCAGTAAGAGGTGAAAGGAGTAGTCTGATGTAAAATAATTCAGGCAAATGTAGTTTTAGAAGTTAATTTCAACTAAGCAGTTTTCCCACTAATTTTCCGACATTTAGGAGCAAAAGCAAAATGAAGCGGTCATACCATATATCTTATTATCTTTCTACGCAAAGAGGTAAAAGACTCCAAAAACTAAATTCTTATATTTAAACTTAATACTGAAAAAAATTCAATTCTTGAAAAAATTCAAAAAACGTCTATATGCAATAGTAAATAGCAGCATATAGTGTAAACATGTGATATGTGTCATGTAGTTTATGATACATAGTGCATAATATAAAATTTCTGAGACATGAAAATTATGCTGTCAAATAAAATGCACACCTCTTGGCATTCTAAGAAATGAAAAGGTTTAGCAACTTTTTTTGCAATCTTTCCTGTTGTCTTGTTGCTTAGAAGTGCGCCGGTCAAACAAGCAAAAAAAATTCTACCAGCCAGCCTTTTGGCCATCTGGTTTCGTCACACAGCGCTTGTTGGTGATGATGAGTGCTGTTTAAAGAAAATCAAACTCAGATTTGTTTCTTTGTTATATGATGAGATGCTAGTTTATTTCGACATTGGCCTAAACAGAGAACGTACTTCACAGGACATCAACATTACTGGTTTTTAAAAACCAAGAAATGATACAAAAAGAATATTGCCTGTGAAGTGATCTAGGGCTGCACGTTGTACAAATGTTGTTTTCACAGTCACTTCACAAACTTATCGTATGCAAATTGTCAGCTGTCTTTTTTTGTGGATATGATCAAGACCTTGCAAGCTACTAAAACATAAAGAGCAGTTAACTTTCTAAAGTGTGACGTCACAAAAATCTATGTTTCAGAGTTGTGAATTAACAGCAAATAGCCTGAAAGAACTCCGTAAAATACTTCTTAAAATGTAACATAAGTTGAACTGGCGATCCATGACATACCATTTGAAAAGATGTTTCGAATTTGAAGACTTGAGAAGGGCTCTGGCAAAATGTCTTAAGGGGGTGTTTAGTGCTAGGTTGCCGAGTAGGGATTTTACAATTCATATCAAAATAAGGTATTCTCCGAGGTCGAAAACTGAAGGGACCCTCTCCCTTATTTATCAATTTTTGAAACTTTTAACTTCCTTTTAATGGGTGGCTCAATATTGTTGTTTTTGTCGTTCTTGAATAAATTTAATTATATCTCAGTGTAAATGTTTGCAGAAAATTTTTGGAAATTACGCCATCGTCAAAAAGTCAATGGGGCAAAGGCTCTATTAAAATCCCTCTGGTATAACGCATTTAAGACTAGAGCATCACAAAATTTTAATCATTAATTATCAGAAATAATGGGAACTATTTTCACTTGGATAACATAAGCCTTTGTAAGGTTGCAGATTTCTTCGACAGGAGCAAAAAGCAATACAGTTTTACCCGAGGTGACAACATTATTGCCGCAGAAGGATGGATAAATTTTAAGAATGCTTCCAGTTCGCTAGAAAATGCACTCATTGAAGCAACAGTTACCACCTTACAATAAAACCTTACCAGTCAAATTCCAATCTTACTTCTTTTTATTTACACTTTGCTTTGCGTTTAACCTTTTTATCTGAACCTTAGTACGCTAACTGCCTAATTAACTCTTGCTGTTTAGTAACCCTTTTGAAACACTTGGAAACTAAACTGCTGATACTCACAAAAAATTCCGTTTTTTCCAGGCGACGCCAAAGCAGTTCCATTGGATCATGAGCGTTCCAGTCGGTGTTATCATCAGCATTTTTGGTCTGATCGGTAACGCAATTTCAATCATTATCTGGAAAAGGATCCTCAAGAAAAATTTTGGGAGGAACAAATCAACAGCCATTTACCTCATTGCATTAGCTATGGCTGACAGTGGTCTGTTGATATTTTTTCTTCTTGACGACTCACTTCCCAAAATCTTCCCTTCTCTGTTAAGCTCGATCTCCTATTGTTACTTTCACTGCTACGTTGGTTTTCCATTCTTTTTCTATTTCATCGCGTCAAGTATCTGGCTTGTGGTCTGCGTCACTTTCAACAGGTTTATAATGGTTAATTTTCCTGTGAAGGCTAAAGACTTTTGCTCTCCTTCTCGCGCATATCTTGGTATTAGCATCACTCTTGCCTTCTGCTTCTTTGTAAACATTCCACATTTTCTTAACTTTGAGCCTAGTAATACTGATGGAAATGACACTGAGTGCTTCAAGCCCTCTAAGTACGGAAGCTCAAAGGGTGCTGTCAACTACGAGTTTTGGGTCCACTGCATTTTCCTCGTCCTGGCTCCCTGGGCTTCAATAGCCTTTTTCAATGGAGGCATCATTCGAGCACTGCAAAAGAGAGCTGAGCAAGCCTCAAAGAAATTTTCAAAATCACGTGATAGCAAAGAGCAAGACCAACAAATGACCCGAATGCTCCTGGCCGTTACATTTACATTCCTTGTACTACTTGCCTGGCAATGCATCACCCAGTGTTTCTTTATGCTTGGCTACAATGGAAGAAAAGGCGAGAAATGGGATCACGTAGACAAGGCATTTGCCTTTGCAAAACTTGGTGTCATCATCAACTCCTCTGTCAACTTCCTTTTGTACAACCTTAGTGGCTCGATGTTTCGGAAGGAGCTGCTCACGATCTTTGGCAGATCACCAAGCAACAAGTATCTGTCAGGATCTTCGGCAAGTGGAGGGACGAAAATTACAAATGAATCTATCAGCGCTTCCGAGTCACAAATGTAAAAAAAGAAGAACTCAACTGCTGCAACTATAATCAATCACATGTTTTTTTGTGGAGCATAGAGTATTAGGGTTATACTTCGCAATATACTAGACTGCGATTTGTCATTTTTTCATGTAATAGCTTTATGTTACTTTCAGTATATTATTGGAATACATAGTTTAGAGGGGCTATCTTATTATAATTTATGGTTTACAGTAGAGATTCGAACGCACTTTTATAGCCAGTCTGTAAAAGGTCTTGATGTGGCAAATAATAATTAAATTTTTGTCGAACAGGTATTTTAAAATTTTGTGTCTATACCTTGCTAAAGGAAGAGTATAAGCAACAAAGCGTTGCATAACAGGACTGATAATTACAATATTTAAAAAATTTGAAACACACACATGAAAACAATCCGCAGATCAGATCAGATTATATATTGCACACGTTTTGCATACGTAAAGCCCTGGTCAAACGATCCAACATTTCACCCAACATTTCGCCTAACACTTTTCTATTATGTTGGAATGTGACCCAACGATGGTGGTCAAACGATCCAACATTTCACCCAACATTTCGCCTAACACTTTTCTATTATGTTGGAATGTGACCCAACGATGGTGGTCAAACGATCCAACATTTCATCCAACATTTCACCCAACATTTTCACTCGCAGATCGAAAAAGGACTGGGTAGAAGTTCGCGCTGAAGGCTGCACATTTTCGCGAAATTTCGATCCGAAAAAATAAAAGGCAATCACTGCCTTCTCTTTTTATTTTCTCTTCAGATATTCTCACTGTCATCGCTATCTTTCAGGACGAGCGTCGCATCCCCTATCAAGGCCGTGACCTAAATTTGTCCCCCTGCCCTTTCTTGTAGCTCCTATGTGCTACAGTTTCTTCAATGACGCTAGAAACCTCTTCTTTCGCACATAATACGTTATAATCTGTTATATTGTCCATAATTAAAGTGTAACTGATTGTAAGCAAACGCAATTGTTGAAACGAACGAAACCAGCACAAGAAAACAACAACGATGCAATGATTGAATTTTGGCGCTCCTTAACCAACTGCGCTTGCGCTGAGCCAACAAAGTTGGCTAAGGTGGTCAAACGATCCAACATTTCACTTAACACTTCAAGGCAATAGAATTGTTGGACGTCGGCTGCCAACAATTTTTACCTCAGTCAAATTTCGTCTAACATCGAAATTTACGATGTTGGGTGACCCAACAAGGTAGTCAAACGATCCAACATTTCACGAAACATGATGTTGGGCGAAATGTTGGGTGAAATGTTGGATCGTTTGACTAGGGCTTAAGTTGTCACAATATACAATATTCTATATCCGCTTTTCGCGAGAAAGTTGAAATTACTCGAAAAAGAATTTGAAATCATTTCTTTTTTTTTTAATTTTCCATTACAGTGGTTTTTTCTATTTTCCAAAATCGATAAGCAAATCTCTAAAAAACAGAACGTTTCGGCCACAGTGATGTAATGATAAGTGGCTGGTGTAAGTCAGGTTCCGATCCAAAACTATCCGCCGATCGAACGGAATGGAGCGGATCAGGTCAAGCTGATCAGATTTGCGGATCATTTACAGTCTGTTTATACAGTCCCGGGAAAATTTATACTGTTAAGGTTAACAATTGTTCCATTTAGCCGTTCCGTTTACGCTGTAACGCTAGTCTATCATAAGATAGTCCACCACACGCTAGTCCACCAGGCGCTAGTCCACCATACGCTAGCCCATCACACGCTAGTCCATCACACGCTAGTCCACCACACGCTAGTCCACCACACGCTAGTCTACCAAACGCTAGTCCACCACACGCTAGTCCACCACACGCTTGTCCACCAGGCGCTAGTCCACCATACGCTAGCCCATCACACGCTAGTCCATCATACGCTTGTCCACCACACGCTAGACCATCACACGCTAGTCCACCACACGCTAGTCTACCAAACGCTAGTCCACCACACACTAGTTCACCACACGCTAGTCTACCAAACGCTAGTCCACCACACGCTAATTCACCATACGCTTGTCAACCACACGCTTGTCCACCAGGCGCTAGTCCACCACGCCCTAGTTCACCACAGGCTAGTCCACCACACGCTAGTTTACCTTACGCTTGTCCACCGCACGCTACTCTTACCAGGCTTTGTCCTGTATTTTCGAAGTCGTTGTCTTTTCTTCAGAATTTTCTTTATTCAAAGGAGCTTTGAATTATTTACTACCATCGAGAATAGGTTGTAAATGTCGTTGGCGAAGACGTTGGTAACCATCGAAAATGGCTGCTTAGAATATTCAGCGCACCATTCTTTGCCACCGAATTTATAATGAATTTGAGAAGGTAGATTGGGCTTAATCAAATATACGTGTTCACTGGAAATCTACAGTTAATAACATAAGCGTAAGTATACAGAAGCATAACAGAAGCATAAGTCATTCCCGAAGTAGATAAACCCAATGTCGAAATCGTAGCTACAATCCTTGCCAAAAAACTTGACAAAATTAACTTGAAATTTCACGCAGCCCCCATTCCCCCTTCCTCCTAATGTTGAATTTTTTTTATCAACGTTTTATAAACATTTTTTTGATAAACAAGATTTACAAGATTTACGAACTTGCTAATCAACGTTGTCTAGGGAGCGAGGAGGGGGAGTTGTGAGCAAGCCCGTAGCCAGGCCTCTGAAAAATAGGGGGCAAACTCCCCAGGGCAAATGCAGGTGAAGTTCAAAGTGAAGTTTTTTGTAGATGGGGGGGTAGTTGAAACAAAGAAGCAAGAAAATGTATAACGATTTCTGAAATTAAACAATTAACCAATTTTCTTCCAAAAATTACCTCTTCCATCAAGATCTTATTTTCAAACACTAGACATGCAAGATTGCACTTCTTCTCTGTCTGCAAAAAATACTTTGGGGAATCTACTATTGTTAATGAAGAAAACACTCTTCGAAGTTCTTATGTGTTTACGTGGAGCAAGCAGTAACTGCAACTCATAAAAATTAGCAAAAATATGTTAATATCAGCACGCTTTCTCTATGCAGACGCTAAATCTATCTTTCCGAGCTTGCTTTTTAGCCACTTCAACTTCACATCTTTCTAGCCACATCAACTTCATTTTATTTGGATAAACGAGACGAGAGAGCTTCCATCTTCTCCCACAAAACTCTGTGTTGACTGATTCAGACCTTCTGCTGAACTCCACTTCAATCAGCTGCAACGATTCTTGTCTTCAATACTTGAAGCTATTACCGTTTATGACTCACAGACTGAAAGTGCTTGGTACTGACAGAATCAGCTAATTGATTCGAAACAAAAGCCCTTCTTCGCTGGACATTGCTTTCTTTAAAAATCAGCAACCATTTTCGCGCTTTGAACCACAGTCAAGTTTTCACATCGTTCTTTAAGGTCCTCTCTCACTGCTTTAACTACAGACAGTGCAGTGACAAGATTGTGACTGGAAAATTGAAGCTGTTTTAACTTAAGATGATGTAAAATGGCGTTAGAATGTCCAGCATGCAGTTTACAAAAATGAACATTCAGCGGTCCTTATCCTCTTCTAGCTGATGCAGCAAGCCAAGCCACGGTCTTCGCTTCTTTAACTCCATGATCTTGATTTAAAAAAAATTTCAGCGTTTTTTTGTAATTCTGTAGGCTAACTAAAGAAACATGTGTTCTCTAACACGACAGAACATAACATTCCTACATAATTTGTGGTATGCAAACGTTTTAGCAATTTTTCTGAGAAGCGCCCAATTAGCGCCAAGTTTTGGCTTAGCAGCGAATGTTCTTCTGTCTTAGGTCCTACATGGATAAAAGAGACCCCAAAAACTATTTTCTTTCCACCACTATAGGCTTGACTCAAACTATCACGGCGATCCAAAGAAAACGACGAAAAAACCAAAATCTTAGAGACCAAATTCTCGGGGTGGCAAACAACCGGTCTTGCCACACCATGTCACCCCTTGGCTACGGGCCTGATTGTGCGGTTTTAGAAGTTAGGTCGTTCAGAGAAATAGCGCAGTTTTGCGTTTTCCAAGAGGTCCTGGCAAGGATTGTATGTTTGTTCCGTTTTTACGAAACTAAAGCTACGACACTCTGGTCAGTCTTTACAATTGTCTGATCTCTCTCAGAATCGTGTTTAATGTTGTCTTTAATCCAAATGCATCGATGTCAGCCGTCGAAAAAACTTCCCCTCATTACTCTATCCAAACCTCTAGTAGGCGGAGTGACCATAAAATATTATTCTGAAAGCATTTAAGATGCAGTATTGACTATAATGTGATGGTCTATGTAAGTTGTAATTATGCAGAAAGGTCTTATGAATTTTGCTTCAACCAAACCGAAGTCTAAGATTTGGATAAAATAATCAGTTTCGCAAACTGACTGGAAGAAAATCGATGTCAACATTATTATAACATAAAAGACCAAAGGCCAGAAGGTTTAATCATCAACGAAAAGCCTATTCTGTATTGAGGAAGTTGAAACATGAGATCGTGTTCATGCATTTAAGAAACAGGCCCTTGCACGCCTAACCACTCTTAATCCGCCGTAGAAAATCAAAAGAAGTTATACTGTTCCATTTACCCAAATTCAAATAAAAACTTTTTATGTTTTGGATTAGCATGATAACATGACCAGCTCTGGTGATACTAAAAGAGCTTTTACAACAATTGATTCTATGTAAGGAGCGCAATTTCAATTTGATAATGTTTATCACATGCTTTCAAATCAATCAGCAGATACTGAAATTGGACAAAGATACAAGCAATTTGTGGACATACTTGGCAGTCATTTATTAGCAAGAAGAATCACAGTTGAAACATGCGTAATGAAAATCGCATGGAAACCGATCGATAATTGAGAAAATAATTTGTGCAACAATGCAAAAAAGCACATAGACTGTTACAAAGTTACTCAATCTAAATGTTGCCCGTTATCATTGCATTGTTTATTGAAGGAATTCACTCAGGAGATCAATATCTTTGCAAAAAGTAGACCCAGAGTGGTTTTCTCAACTGCTTCCAAGCCATGATCTGATGTTTAAAGAGCTACCCAATAGTTATTTATATTTTTAAAAAAACCAGCAAAATGGGCCAATCAAAAACACAAAAAGGGAAATAAAGACCTGAAATTCCAGCAACTGCTTATGGAGAGGATTTTTATACATTGCAGACCTTGACCAGCGTTAGGCTTAAACTGTTGCTGACAGTTAAATACATCAATTTATCATAAGCAGCAAAAATCAATTC
This sequence comes from Rhopilema esculentum, assembly GCF_057945365.1. NCBI lineage: Eukaryota > Metazoa > Cnidaria > Scyphozoa > Rhizostomeae > Rhizostomatidae > Rhopilema > Rhopilema esculentum. Next base: position 172,563 of record NC_142835.1, read on the forward strand.
AAAAAAGCAATTCAAGAAATAAGGAAGTTACGATATAAAAAAGAAAATAAAAGAGGAATTCGAAGATTCAAAGAATCGCAAGAATCTGGTCTGACCATTCGTTTCAATTCAATTCGAATTTTTTGTATAGCAATCCCTAATAATACAGCTAAATTATCATTGCCGTAAATCCTCGCATAAGCACTCAGATGCTTTTTATTTTAGGCACTTTTATGCATGGGGGCTAATTCGAGGGGGGCTTATAAAAATCATCTAAAAGTTTTCATGCAAAGTGCTCCTTTCGTAGCTTCTCAACACGTTTAAAATCATTTCACTTGCAATTCTACTTAGTTTCTCTGCTTTGTACTTAGGTATGATATCTTGAGGAATTAGGATCGTAAGATAAGCCTCGGCGAGACAAGAAACATCATTAAGTCCAAAACAATGTCGTTTCTTTTCCTATTTGTCAATGATTCGTTTTGTTAGTTGTTTCAATTGCTGATTGAATATGTTATCATTCGTTTAATAGAATTGTGTAGCTTCCTGCTGCATCCCAAATAAGGTCCATGTGGAAGCTTATTATAATGCAAAAATGGGCATACTAGGATGAGGGCCTTTTCGAGGGTCGGGGGCTTAATAAAAATGCTACTTCCAAGGTGGGGGCATTTCGAGCAGGCAAATTAGAGGATTGGCGGTATTTGCAACCAGGGGCGCCTACCCTGGAGGGGCTGCAGGAGCAGCTGCCCCTCCTGCCCTCTTCCAGGAGGGGCAGAAGGAGCAAACAGTGCCCTTGAATATTAACTCCCAAAAAAAGATTATAGAATCTCGTAGATATTTGATGACTAGTTTAGCCAACCTCATTATGTTAATTTCCATTAGAAATTAAAATAAATCGAGAAAATTTCCATTTTTGCTGTCGGTCTTTGATACAGGAAAATTCCTTTTTCGGAAGAGGACAATAAAATTCTTAAAACCGATGGCGTCTTAAAAGATACTGAATTTTTTGCACATTGCCAGAGCAAATTGTTACGCTTGTTTCATACCTTAAAGAAGGAAACATACTGAAGTAAACAATTATTTGATTTACTATTGTTTCTTGCGATTATGATTTTCCTTGTTGCATTCTCAATGATTCTGCAATTATAGAGTATTGAGACTATGCAGAAAATCAAATTTTTACAACCAGCTCACTTAGAATTGTCATGACTTTTGCAAAACAAGACAAAAGTTTAAATATAAAAAAAAAGAGCATTCCTTCAGGTTAATGGTCTGGAGCCACAGCTACTTATACACCTGGACAAGTTTAGACTGACTTAGTTTATTAAGTTTCTGGAGGAACAAGAGGGCAGTCTCTGTCTTAAATGCAGTTTCAGCGGGAGTTTCAATTATAAATCAGCAACAAAGCAATCTTATTTTTGCATTACCGTCGTACAAGCAGTTACAAAACATGGTAGTTCATCGACACGCCAGTGGCTGTTTTAGGGACTGCGGGGCCCGGAGCCAAAAAAATCTGCGGGGCCCTTGTTCTTTACAATTTCTATCTTCTTTCTTAGGTTTGAGGCCCCTATTTGGCTATCATAGGCGCAAGGGGCCTGGGGCCATGGCTTCCCTGGACCCTCCTTAAAGCCGCCACTGGACGACGCAAAAATAAAAATCAAGCAGATCCCAAGTGTTTTGGAGTTTTCCTCGGCCCGAAGCATCCTGGTTAAAGCATACTTTACACGATGAACGAATATCTTATTTAGAGTTCAAGAAAAGCATGATGATTGAAGGGAACACATTTTGGAGCATTCTAAACATTATGCCAAAATTATTAGTTCTTATTCTAGGCAAGAGGCGATTGGTTTGCTCGGTTTTGGTTCATCTTTTCTTGAATATTGACTACAAAAGCACAGAATCGCAAGTCTGACAGACATGATGGCATCTCTTTCCCGTTTCTTGCTGGTTATTCCTTGATTTTCATAAAAAAGGTGCGCCGAAGTTTTGATCACCGGCCTTGACTCTCGCCGTTTTGATCAGACCCTGGTGCCATTTTTGCATTGGATCTGTTTAAGAAACAACTGCTTCAAAAAGATTTCACGATACCCTATCGTATGCTCTTTATTCCTAACGACAATCCTATTTCAGTTTTAAAAGGAATGCCAGCAAAGTGCTTCATTTATTGGTTTTCATTGGTATTCTTGATTGTTTTCACTTATTTTCAATATGACCGCAAGTGTTTTCTAGCCTCTGAACGTGGTGATAAACTGATGTATGACTGATCTATATCTTATTCAAATTTATTCCTGCAATGTTGCCAAGATTTAGAAAATAATACCTGGGAGATTTCATGAGCGCAGCTAGTGAACAATGGAACTGGGGTCCAGAGTGGGGGGCAGAGGAATTCCGAATTTTAGTAGATATGGAGTGCTCAAATGGCTTAAAACTAGACCATTCAGAATACCTGAACATTTGTTTATTTCACATTAAAAACATTCCAGAAAAACACAGAGGCTTTTAATCGCAAGAATATACAATTGAAGCAGTGAACAATAATAATATTGATACATTAACGTGTTTGACAATCATTCGCGCGACATGTCCGGGCAATTGTTTGTCATAAACAATATAGTGGAATGGAATGTGTTCAGCAACCACTGCAAGGAGTATGATCTGAACTGAAAGAAGAATGAGGCCCAGGAAGAAATCCGTGAGAAAAGTAACTCCCGTCGTGAGACTGTGAGAAGAGGTGAATATCCGTGATTCTCATGGCCAAACCATGAGACTTGGCAACCTTGTCCTGTAAATGGAAATTGTCTACGATCTCCAACCCCACCAATAATGCCTTCTAGATTACACTGACATACTGTATCTGTAGATGAAATCTTGCTTTTTCTGAATGCCAGTTGACATCAACTCTGGAAAAATTTTCCTATTGGCCTTGATGCAAAGACTAGCCCTGGTCAAACGAACTGAGTATTTCACTGAGCAACACTCAACATTTGCAAACCTTGCTTAGCTTTGCACAGCGTGCTGCTCAATACAGGGTGGTCAAACGAACTGAACATTGCACCCAACAACACCGGCATACTACCGGAAAACAAGGACCCAGGACCTTAAGGCAGGACCGAGGACCAGGACCCAGGACCGAGGACCAGGACCGAGGACCAGGACCGAGGACCAGGACCGAGGACCAGGACCAGGACCGAGGACCAGGACCAAGGACCAGGGCCGAGGACCAGGACCCAGAACCAGGACCCAGGACCAAGAACCAGGACCCAGGACCCAGGACCAGGACCCAGGACCAGGACCAAGGACCAGGACCGAGGACCAGGACCCAGGACCCAGGACCCAGGACCGAGGACCGAGGACCAGGACCAGGACCCAGGACCAGGACCAGGACCTAGGACCGAGGACCCAGGACCAGGACCAGGACCGAGGACCAGGACCGAGGACCAGGACCCAGGACCAGGATCCAGGACCAGGACCCAGGACCAGGACCCAGGACCAGGACCCAAGACCGTATATGTTTTCGACGATGCACTCGCTGTTTCCTTTATAAGAATACCAAGTTATAGCATTGCATACCATGAACAATTGTTCATAAAATCCAAAAGTTTTACACATCGAACAAAAGACTGCACATCATTGTAAGGGGGAAAAGAAACTGATTTTATTTCTGACTTTGTGTGAAAAACGAAAACTCGGGTAGCTCGGGAATATGTAAATGTACGATTAAACGAAAGCAACGCCTTGAAATGTGAAATACTCTTATTGGCCACGCAAACCTGACGTGGTTGTTTTAGCATGAATGACTATTGCTATTCTTTAGTAGGATCGGGGTATATTTTATGCACACTGCTAACCTTATATCTTTAGTAAGCCCACATCATTAAAAAGCCATTTAAGCATAAGTAGTCTTAATATGTTTAAATAGCAAGACATTAGAACGTTTCTATGCTCTAGAAGCAGGAATGGCTGCACTCCCTTTGGTATGTTTTTCATGAACCGCGGAGCATATTAAAGAGTGAGGGGGCTGAACCTTTTTTTGGGGTGGGGCGCTAAGCATGCTCATAATCAAGAACAAGTCGATTTTGTATGATTTTAAGAACAGCCCCCTTCCGCGGTACCAGTATGTTTATCATTTCAGCATAGTTAGCTAGCACAGCAATTACTATTCTATAGTAGGATGGGGGTATCTTTGATGCACACAGCAAACCTTATATCTTTAGTAAGCCCACATCATTAACTTACTTACTTACTTACTTACTTACTTACTTACTTACTTACTTACTTACTTACTTACTTACTTACTTACTTACTTACTTACTTACTTACTTACTTACTTACTTACTTACTTACTTACTTACTTACTTACTTACTTACTTACTTACTTACTTACTTACTTACTTACTTACTTACTTACTTACTTACTTACTTACTTACTTACTTACTTACTTACTTACTTACTTACTTACTTACTTACTTACTTACTTACTTACTTACTTACTTACTTACTTACTTGGGCCAAAGATCAGCCAGTTAGCTTGAAAAATCAATTTTTACTAAATTTTAAGATAAGGTAGGCAAAAATCCTTAAATTCTGTCAATAACGAAAGGAATAATGGGCAAAGTTTGGTAACAAACCTTTTCAGGTTTCTTCACCCCAAATCACTGGCAAAGTATGAGTTGTCTGATTAGATTTTCATCACAACAGCTGTAATTGCAGCATATCCAGATGATTTTACGAAAAATTTGGAAACCGAATTGCGATTATTTGCAAAGGAAAGCAGAGTGAGTTCATCCTTTCCAGAAGTGTACAAATTACTAATTCTGTTTGTAACAATTCCAGTTGCGGTTGCCACAGCTAAGAGATCATTTTCAAAACCTATATTGATTAAAACGTACTTAAGGTCAAAGATATCTCAAGAAAGACTCGATAACTTGGCAATACTGTCCATAGAAGATTCAGAAGCCAAATCAATTGATAAGACTGAACTCATTGAGCAATTCGCACATGTCAATGCTCGATGGCATAAAAGAATTGGCATATAGAACTTGAAAGTTCTTTTTCCTGATAACATTTCAAATAAAATCATATTCATGACGTTTTTTAAGCATTTGTGAACAAATTTTCACATAATTTTACGGAAATTGCATTGATAATGTTTCTTCATCTGGGTCTTAAAATATTCTTCATTATTCATAAGGACCACATAAGGATAGAAAGTTTAAAGCTATGTTGGAATTTGTTGCAGAAAAGTAGTCTAGTCATTCAAATTTTGACAGTATCTATAATTTTGAAGGTCTAATGCCCATTCACTTTTACGAGTTGAACCGGCTTAAAATCAGTCATATTATTGAGTTAGGCCATCTTCTTGGTCTATCCAACAAATTGGACGCGTTTGATTGGTTGAAATAAAACTCAGTATAAATGTAGCTGGTTTAACTACGCCAGTGTGAAGGCAGCATAAGCAAACATTTATTATTCACACCTGCACAGATTTCTTTAATGTTTTGATATGAAGTTTCACATTCAAAGTATTACGTAAGAAGAGGAGCTGTTATTTCATTTAATGTGCCACCATTAGAGAGCATAAAAGTTTATTTGGCGGCAGAATCTCTCTTCGTATATTGTTCTATGTTATCTGTATGGGGTTTTTCGGGAAAACCCGAAAGAGTGAGTGATTAAGCTCTAAAATTTGACTCAACCTTAGTTAAGTATGGGGGCCCCAAAACACGACTTTCACTAAGGGCCCCCACACTGCTCCGTTACGCCACTGGTTTTAGTGAGCACAATGTCAAAAAAGCTCTCAATGTATTCTTGGTACGAAACTTAGTTCAACTAGTGTGGTGGAATTACGATTTTACCCGGACAAAAATAATAAAAAGCTGTAATTTGGCACATAGGTTCCGTACAATACTGGGAATAACCAGAAAAAAGCCCCATCAATTGGACATTGGGAATTCCGTATTTGGGCAAATCCTATATGGCGCACTGATCATTAGGGGTACCAATTTTGATGTCGCTAAAACCTTGAATATGTACCTATTCTGAAAGACAGTTTCATGCTGAACGACTTTTATTCAATATACACGCCCTTACAATGTTGAAATAAGTACTTTCTGGTAAAAAATAGCAGATAGGGGGTAACTGGGCAATAGAATGTATACAGTGGTGGCGCCAGAGGAGGGCTAGGGCGCTACAGTCTCTCCATTGGAAGCATCTAGCCCCCCTTTCGGAATAAAATTTTAGGTTATTTTCGGAGCAAACTTGACAAAATAACGTACGAAAACTGCATATTATAGTCAATTTAGCCCCCCTGTTGGAAGCTCCAACCCCTCTGTCGGAAGATTTCTGGCGCCACCTCGAATGAATGTATATAAGTTTATTTATGATCAACTTTTATATTAACAAGATCAAAACATGCGATGATGAAATCCTATCCAACAAGGAGCAGGTTAAGAATCCCGCTAAACATTTTGAAATTTCTGCAATCCTTGTATTATTTTGAAAAAATCTGCGTCCGGCAAGTATGTAGAATTCCCTCGTTCCGTTGAGAAATTGCCAGATTTCCGCAATCTACGAAAAATTTCCCTAAAATTCTGTTCTTCCGCAAACTCTGATGACATTTCATTTGGAGAACCTGTGCCTTGCAGACAAATATTCTTGCTGGTAATAACTGCGGGTACGGAGGTCTTTTAATGCACGTGAAAAGTGAAAATGTGAAAAGTGAAAAGTAAACACACGGGAAAAGGTGGACCACGTTGAAGTATAGATATTTGTCTCAGGATTTTCCAATTTCCAAGTTCGGTTTTTCCCTGTTTTTTATAACTATTTTCCGGGTTTTGGGTCCACTCAAAACACCCTCTGTTTCATGTGCACACTTCTCAATTAAAAAATTTGCAATTTTTGGGATTATACGTAATTTGGAAGTTATCTCTTTTTCTGGTAAAGAAGGGCATAAAGGGAATATTACTGGCCCAGCATCAAGCTGTAGTTTTGTGCAGCCACTTTGAATTTGCACTGAATTTGGCAGTGTTTTTCACGTCTTAGTAACAAAAATTACTAAGATGGAGGATGTCAATGAAAAAGTTGAAAAACTGTCCGAATTGAAATCTTCATCTTTAAATTAGTTTATAATGAAAAAATCATGTTTTTTGGACCGTTCGGTCGCGAGTTACTTTGTTTTGAATTTTCAGATATTTCTATAGATTTGACCGGAATTTGCTGCTGCAGTGAAAAAATTTCACTAGAGTCAGCCCTGGCTGAGTGGGCCCGGGTTGAGTCAGCCCAGGCTGAGTGGTCCCGGGTTCAGTCAGCCCGGGCTGAGTGGGCCTAGGTTGAGTCAGCCCGCGCTGAGTGGGCCCGGTTCAAGTCAGCCCGCGCTGAGTGGGCCCGGTTCAAGTCAGCCCGGGCTGAGTGGGTATTATCATACTTTATCTTATTCACACACTTAATGATTTTGCGTCGATAGAATTTGCGATATAAAATAAAAATATTCAGCAAGAGGATCAGCCATTTTTTCCGCGCGCTTTTCAATATTCACTCGTCCCACTTTCTTTCTGCCCAATCACCACTAAATTTGCATATTATAAGGGTACGTATGTTAAATAAAAGTTATTTAGCATGAAATTATCTTTCAAAAGATGTACATACTATGTGGTTTTAACAACATTAAAATTTTGAACCACTACTGATCAGTGCGCTATTATGGTATTTGCCCAAATAAGGAATTCCCCTGGCCATTTCCAACTTAGTATAGAACATCTGTGCCAAATTACAGCTTTATATTATTTTTATCCAGGTTAGACCGTTTTTATATCTAATTCCACTACACTAAACGCCCGAGCTAGGCATGCGTGAGTTGAGCAAAGTTCAGGGTGGTCAAACGAACTGAGCATCGCTCAACAACACCCCGAACAAAAGAAATATTTGATAACTCTCTCAACATTTTTGATCGCCGTCAAACAACTCTGAGCAGGACTAAGCAAGACTGAGCAGGGCTGAGCAAAGCTGAGCAAGTGTTCAAACGAACTGAACTTTTTACAGAGCAGGCATGTTGAGCATTGCTCAGTGAAATGTTCAGTTCGTTTGACCGGGGCTTTAAAATACGACGCTGAGCTATTCAAGAACCCGGTGAAGGGCTTTTAGCTGTAATTTCTTGACTTGCTGTAAGTCTTCAGTTCTTCCAAAGCCTGTGAAAGCAAAGTAAAACGTAACATGAGATAACATGAAACAGAACACCCTACAATTTACAAGGAGCTCTTCTTTCTATTTACCTACGTCAGTTAAACGGGAAATAGGTATCTAATCGTCGATAGGACATCTTATATAAAAATGAGTGTAAGGTTGCAAAAATAGCTTTAAAAATTGTTTTCAAGTTTTTGGGGGTGCTCAGATTCTGGTTGTTCCAGACATGGCTTTAATTTATCGCTCGGGTAAAAAGAATAATTCCTTTGTCCTTCAAAAGGGTGTCAAAGCTTTCAATGCTCAAATTGCAACTAGATTTTGTTTTATAATGTGTAGCAAGGGCATTTTTATGTTTCTGAAAACTATTTTGGGGTGAATGCCCCTCCGATTCCCAACTTTGACAAATTGAGCTTATCGCAGACATATGACTGGGCTAGTTGTCATCTCAATGGAATACAAAGGACAGTCCCTTTATTCAAGGACAAAGGGAGCTTAACAGCGATTAATTCGTATAAAAACAGAAGGAACCATTGTCCTTTTGGAATCCAATGACTCAAGGATAATCCACATTAGCGAACAAAAGGTGTGGTTCTGGAATAGTCGTCTGACCGGGAGTAGTGTTCACATGCAAATCACAAGAACGGTAAACAGCGTAGTAAGCATAGTAAAAGCAGCCAAAGCTTGAAAAGAGCGTAACAGCAATGGAAACGCAAAAGGGACATTCATTGCAAGAGCATGTCTGCTCGAAAAAGAATGCTGACTGCTCGCCGGCGAAGAAGCCTTCGTTACTGAGAGCAAGAAGGAAACTTGTCTTCGAAGACCGAAGTGAAGGTGGAGGTGGAAGTCCATTGCGTATGGAGTGCCTAATGACCGAACATAGAAATTTGTTATCTGATGTTCAAGCTTCTGAACGGTCAAGATGCTTAAGTAACTTCAACTTTGATTTGGATGCGGCACAGCCAGCGAAAGGACGTTTTAATTGGGAAAAGGTAGGAGTTGTTCCGCCACAAACTGATAGTGGAAATGGAAGTCGGAAATCCCTGATTCATTGATGGTCTCGCATGATTAGATTTCTTGTTGTGAATCGAAGCTTTTTTCAGTGTTATAATTTCCACATTGGAAAACAAAAAGAATCGTAACTGTTGCTAATGCAGAGAAGATAAGAGGCGTTCCAGCTAGAGAAAGACGATGTAGGTTGAGGAAAGTGCAGTTCGAACAACAGACAACGCCATTATGCGGAAACAGCAGGATGCTGGAATGATGTAATAATTACAGCCAGTGTATCATAGAAGCCCTATTTAGCCCCTTATTATCAATTGCTTTCCACAGTAAGGGTTTTTGTAACGGCCAGACAATATCCACCCAGCCTGAGCCTGATTGATATTAAATCTGATAATTGCAACCTTTGCATTCAAGAAGTTTGTAAGGCAGGATCAATTGAAATGGCAACTTAAATTGTCAATATTTTTTGTTGCTAACACACCAATTAAGGCATAGGCCTATATTTTCCTTCAACTTTTGAAAAGAGCTGTTCTGTAACAAGCCATGTCGGTATTAAATCAACCATCTAGGGCATATAATAGGGCTTCATGGTAAGCAAAAGTTTCCAAACTTTAAACAAATTTGTCATGGGGCCTAGCCATTAAGTTTGAATTGAATTGAATCGACTGCTATCTTCTGATATATGCAAAGGCACAATCAGGAGGCAGCATAATTATAAATGTTTCATGACCTAGACATGCTTCACCACTGACGTATTAATAAATCTGTTTTGATTGACATGCACATTTTTGCTGCAAACTGAGTTTAAGATGATTTCCAAATTTTAAAGATGCAATAAACAATCTTAAATGAGAAGAAGGTTTTTTTAAACCTGTCTTTAAATGTTAAAGTTTTAAGACCCAGCTGATAAGTCCAATCAAGATTTTTTTATACTTTGCAGATAATTATGTGAATGTCATTCTAATGGCATTAAATTGTCAATTAATATTATTTCATTCAATAGGAGGCTTAAATTATTAGAAGTGAACTGAATTTTAATTCACTTTAAAACAATGGTTTATTGTTAAACTATTTTTACACATATTGTGAGCTACTGCTTGTAATGTGTATTCTTGTTGCAGTGTATGTCAATTTGTTTGTAGAAATATTTCTTGTTCTAAGAGAAATTTTAATTTAACCTTACTGTTTTGAGTAAGATGATTAGTTTACAGGCAGTTATGATTAGGCCAACTTTTTCCAGTATTTACTTATTTTGGCTTTTTACAGGAAATTCAGGCAAATTGTCCTTTATAAAATCGCAAAAATTGCACACAAGTTTTTTTTGTTTTAGCAGCAAGCTGCCTATTTCCAAAACCAATTTTTGATATAAAAACAGTTAAATTTTTTTTATCATTTGGTGTTGGAAGAGGGCTGTATGCCAGACAAATACCTCTAAAGTTGGCCTAATCAAGATGTCTTTATTATAAACTATGGCAATTTGAATGCAGCAGAAAATAGAAGATACTGTTTTTTCCGAAGGCAATTTTAAAATCACAATGCATAAAAGCTACTTTGAAAGACACTTTTCACAATGTTTTCATGACAAAGATGTAGACACCTTGTTTTGTTTTCTAAATATTGATCATTCAAGCAATACATTAATTACAATACAAAAAGGATAACACAGTGTAACTCAAGGCAATGCTGGTCGCCAAGGTCGGCTGTATTGGTACAAGTTCTTGTTTTAAAGGACCCTCAAAATAATTTAAACACTTATAAATCACAATTTCACAATAATTTTGAAAGTGCTGTATTTGGTTGCCAAGTATATATTTTGAATTTGCTCAGATTATTGAGTTGTGTTACCTTAGTCTTTTTTCAAGGCATTTGTATTTCATATCGGATTTGGTATGATTATTCAGAATTGATTGTACAATAACATCATTTGATGAAATTCCATCTTTGATGGAAATTTAATATTGGATTCTGCATAATTTTTTTGTTAATATTTTAATGTACAATGTTACACAAATGTACATCAAAATGTGTAGTTTTGTTTCTTGAAAATAATTAATATGAGATTTGTGGTAACTCCACAATTTTTCTTAATCTTGAATTCACTAAAATGAACCAAGCAATTCTAGCATTTTTTGTATTTTTGCTGAGTTTTTCATGCTTGTTTGTCCTTCTTTATTATTCTTCCACTATTGTTCCCCTAACTGCTCTTCAACTATCACAAAGTTCCAGCTAAGCAGTGAACATTTGTTGGTTTGGAGATAAGGACATCAGATCATGTCTGGGGAGCCTAACACTTGCCAGAAGCTACAGTATAATCCGATTATAACGTACTTTAAGGGACCAGTGTATTAAGTACGTTATATCCGAAGTATGTTGTAACGAGGGTTAGTAAAAATTGACTCAAACCAAGCACACCTTTTGCCGGGGCCAAGCACACCAGTACGTTATATCTGAAAGTACGTAATAACTGAGTACGTTATAACGGGATTCTACTGTAGGAGAATTCATTTCATCAAAAACATATTGAGGGTAACAATTCAGACTAATTCAGATTTGCAACTGGTCCTGTTAAAACTAAATTTAAAAAAGACTACAATATTGTCAAATTTTACAAAGAAAACAAAGGGTTGGACAAATTTTAGCCTGACACATGCAGTACCAACGATTTTAATAATAGTTAAAAAATGTTGAACAAGGGTGGTAATTGAGCATTGGAGCTTAGCTGGTTCCATATGCTGGCCTGCAATATGAGAAGGGGTCCAGGACTCCTGCCTATTTGTAGTTTTCATTATTGCAACACAAAGATCAGACTAACATAGATAAGACTCTCATAGATTTTTCTTAACATTTTGCAACACTTTCTGACAAACATTCTGGTGCAAGATTATTTAGATTACGTTACCAGGAAACGCCCAACCCAAAATTGAATCAGTGGAATATACAGCAGGTAAACTGCTTGTGAACATTCTTGTGGCTCATATTTGTAATTTCTTCAATATTCTATGTATGTCTAAGTCCACAGAAAGGTGGACTCCAGTTTAGTAGCTAGTAGCTTATGGACCTGAAGTCAAGAACAAAATTGCCGAGATAAAATGCAAATTTTGTGACCAATCTTTAGATTAGCTAAAAGTGTATTTCAGGATATTTCTTGCAGTCATTTTCTTGCAATCGTTTAAAAAATTCTACCATTTTAATGCATGCTTTTGTTACGTTTGATTTATTCCAGTTTTTAAATGGAATTCATTACTTTATGAGGCCCCATAGACCTTGGCTTATTCCTTTGATATTAAGCAAGGCAATGATTTATTATGATAAACTTTTCTTCTATTGCTTTTTCTTCATTCTCTTCTAATTTTCTCAAGAACGTTATTTTGCAAAAAAATGGGGGGCTGAAGTGACGGATGGAATCATAATACTAGCAACAACATATGGTGTGAAAACATGGACACTGGTATATGCGAAAACATGAACCAGTGGCCCAGAGGAGCATGGGAAGAGCAATGTTCAACATCACATGGTTGAACAAGTGGACGTAGAAAACTCAAAAAATATGAGTGGCGAATGGGCAGCCATGTAGCCAAATGGACACAAAAAGGTGGAAGGAGAAATTAACAATTTCAATAAAGAGAATGCGAGAGACTAAAAAAGGGATGAAAACATTATCTGTAGAATATCGCATATACCACTAAGATGAGATGCAATTTATAGAACACAAAGCTCCAACATCTTCAACGTCTACAAACTAGAGCTAAAACTTTGATAGAGAACTCTAGGTTAAAGGATAGGTGGAGATGTAATTGGCTGTCAGTCTCAAATATAATGCAATATGATAGAGCAGTAATGATTCATAAATTAGTGAATGGTCTATGCCCGGACAGTCTAAACGGGAGACTTGTTCCCAGATCTATTTTATCAAACTACTCAACAAGAAATCAGTTAGATCTGGACATCCAAAGGTTGAACCTAGAGTTCTCCGAAAATAATTTTTATTAATTCTGGAGAAATCCAAAATCCAAATATAATTTATTTATAATTCCTTTCTTTATTTTTGTGTGTTGAAAACCAAAGCCCGCTTTCCAAAAGCACGTTGATGATTTAATAAAAAAACCCGCAGCGGGAATACGGTTAGTTTTTACTGTCAATGGTAAGCGTCCGGTAGCACGGCAAGTTTCACTGGCTCAATAAGATTAAAGAGTCCTTTTGCTATTTATGGTGTGCCTTCGGCTGCACGGTCAGTTTCACTGGCTCGCAAAGACTGATGAGTCCTTTTGTGACATCATCTTTTGTTGGTTTTGAAATTCTCACAACTTTATCCGAATTTTTCTTTGGCTGCAAAAATGCAAGAACTTTGTCTTCATTAACATCTATTGAATGCTTTGCCACCGGTACTATTTGAATAGAGGATGACTCTAAAAGTAAACAAAATGAAACGTAAACAAAAAGGAAAGTATCATAATGCTTGCAGTTTCAGACAAATAGATGAACTGTTTTCATTAAGAATTTGCCTAGGACGTCGAAGTGAAATTCACCAATTTTAGCATGAGCCTATTAGCATAATACAAAAATACTTGTAGTGTTCCGGAATAAATTATGATAGGATACGGAATACTTGATAGGAAGCAAATATGAGACTTGATAAAAGATAAAGAAGTTGCGATGCTTCGGATGAATAGCGAAAAACTGCAGGTCAACCTGATTATAATTATCTGGATTCAAAGATGGTCAAAAGAGGCAAAGAACTTCCGCATGTTGTTGGAGAAATATGTGTCAATCAGCGGTAGAAATGTTTCTTGCAAATATGTTTCCGTCAAATTAGCATGAAATCAGCATCTGAATTGGATTTTTCTGTAATTGCTCAAAAAGGCATCTCAATGGAGAGATGGTCGCATTCTAAAGATATAGGCTTCAAGGTGAAATGAACAGTTTTCGTTGATTGGGCTCAACGTATTCACAGCCAAAAAATGCAAAGGCGGGAACTGAAGATCTTCAGAAAACAACACTACACGAATAGTTATAATTTTGTGTGTTATGAACATTGGACAGGGTTTGTATTTAACGTGTGAGAAGGAAGAACCGCAGGATAGGCTGTCCACCGGTTTCTGTGAATCTTGCAATGAGTGTTGTTACGAAAGATATACAGAAACAAAGCAATACGACGACGAGAATCCAATGACACGAGATAAAATTTTCAAAATAAATCAAATTTAAGGAATATACTGATATTTCGCCCCGGCATACAGGGCTTCATCAGAGTAAATGAAACGAACGAGTTAAATTTAAGTATTGCTTTGTTCCTGTATATCCTTTGTATTCAACTCCTTTAAATTTATGCTAAGAATGCATACCACTCCATGTTTCATGGGAAATGACGACTGACGTCACCAAACGGTGCTTCAAGTTATTGATTCGTCGAAAATCACCAGGTTTTGGTTTGATAAGATCGGTTTTCATGTCCGGATAGATGACCTTGAAAAAAATCGTTTCTTAACAGTGGGGAACTTAAATATGTCGAAATAATGTTAAGACAATGCAATTGAACGCCGGGAAGGAGATCAGCTCAGTTCCATGAGCCCTCATCTGAACAGAAATGATGCAAAGAAAAAAGGCGATTATCTACGCCAAACCATGAATTAAAATTAGAGTGAAATTCTTAATGGGCAATACTAAATGGGCACACTTCTAAAGGGCAATCACAGAGAGCAAGCAGATGACAAGCTGTAGCTGAAGAAGATGAAGTGCTGAATCGTGAGCTACATCCAGTGACAGATTTGAACGTGGATATACTGCAGTAGAAAGAACGTGACGTAGCAATGAAAATTGGTAACTTAATTGCGAATGTTCAAAAAACTGCTTTGCATGTTTGATTGATTAACTAGGCAAAAGTTCGAGGAGCTAAAAACTGAAATACAAATAATTAGCATCTACAGGAAAGCCTTGTGACATCACGAAGGGGCGGATGGACTGCAAATAACATAGAAGGTTAAACAGTGTATCTTTGTGAAATAGATGGCCTGAGGCAACATAAAATAAGCACACAAAACTACACGTACTGTGGATTAGATAAAAACAATATCACAATACTGCCATGAACCTAAAGTTTAAATCAATATCATCCAATGATGCATACGTTCCTTGTACCACTTGTTCAGGCAATTACAAAGGGAAGGCTAGGGCGTAAAAAATAGCTGCTAGACATTCAAATTGAACTCGTGCACCAAATCTCTACAGCAGTGTTTTTCAACCACTGTACCGAGAGAAATTGTCTGGTGTACCGAGGAAAATTCTCCAATTTCGCCTAGTTGGTCTAAAAAACAAGCCCAGGGCCAGGTTTCACTTTGGGTGAATAAAAATATTTTATTTTATTTTCTTTGTGTTTATTTGATTCCTATTTAAGACACAACATTAATGAATCGTGGCTATAGGCCACGGATTTTCATATTTCATACTTTTCTGTTATTGGTGTGCCTCATGACTTTTTCAATGAACTGCACAAAAGTTTTTAGAACTGCACAAAAAGTTTTTAGAACTGCACAAAAAGTTTTTAGAACTGCATATTTTGTGCAGATTTGCACGTTAAAAACGGAAAGTAACGAACTCGCAGTTCAGAACTAGCAAGATAAACGTGTTCTTACTGATTCAGAAAGAAAAATAGACTAGACTAACCATTATAAAGATATTCGATATATCGCTTGTATTTTCCAGTGTACAGTCCACATGGATGCCAAGGGTTAGCCCAGATGTGAACCTTAGAACAGTGTCTGAAAATCTACATGGTTCTTCAATGGTAGCCTTGGTTTCCCTCAGGGGGTTGTCTACATCCATTGGCCGTAGATCGCAGTTCAAAAGAAGTCCTTGTAAGTAGGACACTGCTCTCGTCATTGAAAAGGAACCTTCTTCGAGCAATTTCTCGCATTTTAAAATTGCCTGCAAACCAGAATCGTTCAAAGATTCGATCGACAGAGGGGTCTCTCTAAAATGTCGTATGCGATCGAAGAATAACTGCAAGCAGTTCAAATCATGCTGTTTACGATCGATAGATTTGATTGAGCTTGATCTTGAGGTAAGCACCACCTGCAAGCAGTGTGCGAGAACGCGAACCTATCGATTAAATGAATTCGAAATTTCATTAAGATAATGATAATGAGATTTCATCAGTAAAATGAAAATGCAATGTCTTGCTTCGAAGATGGAAAACAGTAATTTTTGCGTTAAAGGTGTCAATAAAATTTCAGTGAGTGGTTCCTTCGCAACATTTTGTAAAATTCTTTTTCTTGGCTATTTAGGAGGTAACTTGTAACTTTTAAATATTTAACAAATATTTAGTTGTCAAAAGAGTTGTTATGATTTATACAAACAAAACACACCAGTTTTACTGAGGCCAACTCACGGTTGCCAAGGCCTATGAATGTGTTCTCTAGTCGATATGACAAAGACAAAAGCTCCTCCACTGCAGATGTGAAAAACCCGCTATTTTCGACAGTTATTGGGGTCGGAACAGCCCATGTTCTCTTTGCTCTTACTCGGTACAGAATGTTGATGCATTTGATGTACGTGGAATAGAAGTGAGCATTCGGTGCTAGACGCTGTGATACACGCTCAACATGGGTAAGATCCCGTATACATGATTCTAACACGCTTGAAGCTGCTGACAGGTCAAAGCTTCCAAGATTGCGTGCTTGCTCCAGCGTGTTGCGATAGAAAGATTCAATTTCCTTGTCTCCTGTCAGAAACAGAGAATGGTGTGCTTAAAACAATACCTCAACACTATGGACACTCAATTTTAAAAAAAAAATGTACATTGAAAGTCAGAATAAAGTTTACTGGAACATTTTCTTGCAAAAAATTAAATGTAAAATAGGTATGTCGCGAAACAACCTACAATGGTCAGAATTTGTACCTACATTAAGAAAATGTAGCCACAATATAGGTAAAACACGTGCAAGCATAAAAAATGACAATTCTTTAAAGTAGAATAATTGCATCCCGTTAAGTCGTACTCAATTAAGCCGAACTGATTTTCAATTACCATTGGATTTTCCTACCTTATTTGAGTCATAAGCCAGAAATTTGTTAATGTCGGATCATTTCCCTACCCCCACCCCGCCCCCTTGAAGGTCCAAAGAAAAAGGAATTCAGCTGTGTTTGTAAAATGTGACAATCTTGTTAATAAGATAGTACGCAGAACAAACCGACGCCATTGCTATTTGTCCAGCACCTGACATCCTTTCTTAGTTCTGGAACGAGTTCTGGCAGGCTGTCTCTTAAGTAATCAAAATGCCGCTTTGTGTGTTCAGGAAGAAGAGATGTCACGGCTGGGCATTTTACTGCGGCATTAAAAACTAAAATGGCTAACGCAGTGTATACTTGGTCGTCTAGATTTGGTTCAGGAATTGCGAAATAAGGATGGG
The DNA here is from genome assembly GCF_057945365.1 of Rhopilema esculentum. Lineage (NCBI taxonomy): Eukaryota > Metazoa > Cnidaria > Scyphozoa > Rhizostomeae > Rhizostomatidae > Rhopilema > Rhopilema esculentum. Next base: position 190,122 of record NC_142835.1, read on the forward strand.
TGGAAAGCAGCTCGGAAACTAAACTAGATACAGCTTCAGCATTGCGTTGTCCTATTTCTTTCATGCATCTACAAAAAGAAGAAAGAAGAAAGGGAGAGTTGATTAGTGCAAGAAAGGTTGGGCAAGAAGATCTGTAAAAAACTATATATTATTTGAATAAAGTTAATTGTAGAAGACTTATAAATAATTATTCGAGGAATAAACAGGAGAACAAATAATGTATTTTTCAAGCCAATAAATAAACTTGGAGCCTTTGGAACTTTTTGCAAACACGTTTGTAAGGCTAAGACTTCTTCACATCATTTGCTTAAATCATTTCTAATTTCTTATTTCTGTTGTAACAATTTGAAAAAATTATCAAAACAGCCGCGGTAGCATTTCTCTTCTTGAAAGTTGTTACCATGTATACCCTATGCAGAAAATTTTGAAAGCACGCTTTCTTTTCCTTGTTAGGCCTTGCGATCTCTCTATTTTTGAAACTTTCATCAGATGAAGATACTTCAAACCTCTCAATTCTTTCGTCTAGTAGATCAATCTGCTTGTAAGACCAGTCAATCATCCATCAGCGAGTAGAGCAATCATATATTTTCCATTTTCAATTAAATTCAGTACTTTTTCAATAAGAAAACCTCAGATATTGAACTAGGTTGATTAAACCATGTTTATTTCTCCTATAGATTCTGTGCGTAGCCTGCGCGCAGACTCCAAGTATCTTACCAGACCTGTAGACCTTACCAGACCTACAGTTCTGGTAAGATACTTGGAGTCTGCGCGCAGGCTATCTTTGCGCGGATATTTAGCAGCAGCACTTCTACGTCAACGGATGCCTTACCTCCATATATGAGCTCGATCCTGTGGGTACTTTTTCAGGTTCTGCATAAGCGCCAGTATTGTCGCGTGTAAGCACGATCTAGTCGACAGATGGCAGTGCGAAAGGAGCTCTCTAACTCCTTCTCTGATTTCCCAGTTTGAATCACTCAAAACATTGAACATTGTGTCTAGTTGTTCCTCGCGCAAATCAACGTGTTCGCAAATCTTTATCAAACTGTTGATCGAATTCAAACGGACACTTTCGATTTCATCATTAAACATATCAACTAAAAAGTCACATGACATTGCAGCAAATGCCGAATTCTGATTGGCCAATTCACATAAAGAGTCAACAGCAGCACGCCTCACTTCCATGAATTCATCTTCGAGTCCTCGCACAAAGGCACCGCAAGCCCCTATACTCATCAAGGTAACCTCTTCTTCATTGACGTGCTTTGCACGATCGTTATCGCCCCACTTTCTGCCTGTGCTCCAACCACTACTAGATGATGAGCCATCCTTTAGTCCACGGGAACGCTCCTTTTCTTGCTCATGATAGCTCTTCCTCTTCTACAAGAGAAAGATAAATGAATCAGTGAAAGCAATATTGTTCAGCAGCTTTTGCAGTACAAGCAGAATCCATATTAGCACGATTATACACATTATTGCATTTCATAGTTGTAATATTCTGCAGCTTTCAATCAACAAGGTATAGTCTGTTTAAGACCAAAGGTGCAAATTGTCTTCACGGCTCGCCTTCACACCAAAATAGCAAGAGGCTGAATTTAGGAAACTTAGAAAAAGAGGCCACCGTGCACTTGAAAGAGGGTGAGTTACAAAAAGGCTTTCGTTGCATCATCCTGAAAAATTAACAAGTCAAGTTGCACATCCCACTGAGAGGTTAAAACTCGAAGCTCGCTGACTATGATTTTGAGAATTCTAGACCAACAACATTAAGTCAAGTCACATTAACAGTTTACTACAAAACTAAAATCCTTATAAAACTAGTATAATCAAATAGTGAATATTATATGATATGACTTCAGGTTTACAACCTATTCTTTAAACCAAAGCGTCAAAATCATTGAACAATCGCGACATTCTGTTGGATAAAAATTCTGTACAAAAGTTTTCGTCAATCAGCACTAGTTTTGAGAATTATATGAAAGTAATAGCTTACCCTTAGATGCGACATAAGCTTTTTATCCAGCGTTTGTTCTAAATAGATGAAGCTGACAAGATGGAGAGAGCCAAGCAGTCCTGTTGCTTCAGCTCGCACAATCATGGACCCATCATTTATCATGTTACAAATCTTGATGAAAGCATCATCGACCAGTCTTTTCTCGTCTGGAGATGAGCTTTTGATCCTCCTAATGAAATCAAAAATCGTCTTAAGTAAATACTTCGGCCCGTTGATCTCCAGTGAAAGGTTATTGAAGAAACGTGGCAATAAAACATTAATATGTTTAAATTGTTTCTAAAGAAGTAAACGATCTTACCACTATCAGAGAACAATCTATGCTACACTTCAATTTAAAGCGAATCAAACACCAGAAGGACACTTCTCTTCAAACAAGATGTGTTGTTTAGAACAATTAGAGCCTGAGCCAAGGCTATTATTTAGAAAAACTACAAACTACCAACGTAATATAGAAATACTACAAAAGTTATGTTAAGCTTCTAGAAGGGAGCTTAAAAGCGAGGAGTTTCTTGGAAAGGGGAAAACATTTCAGAAGTTGGAGGTAGACATGCTACGACACTGACTATAAATCTCAACAGTTTTCTGAACTCTATCGAACAGCAAATTTTCATAGGTCGCGATAATCATTATATTGTTTAACTACATCAACTCCACCTAATAGACTGACATCGAATTGAATGTTTATCTTCATGTGAGTTCTTTAAAGAAAGACAACAAAGTGATTATCGTAAGATTAACACTGAAGAATTGGATGGCGAAATATCTTCAGTGTCATTTTATGAAGCGACAAAAATTGCTAGATGGAGTTCAGATCAATAATTTGTACCTTTCCGGGTAAATGTGACTTATGACCCAAATAATCTTGACAGCTGCCATTCTGACTACCTCGTAATCATCATTCAAAGCATTAGACGCTTTCTCGTAGACATTCAGGCCGAGGCTGTGACCACGGTGGTGCAGAGTAAGCTGTGATGAAACGAAACATTGAATTTGCAAACAACTGCTACATACACTGTTACATACAAAAGTAAAAATACTTTCATGGCGAAACGAATGCCAAGGATAGATGGACGAACACTTGTTTTCGTTATACTTTCAAGCACTGTTTAAACCATTTTAGCAATAAAAGCTGTTTCGTGGTCTTCGGTGTTGACGGAGATTTTGGATCAAAAAGCGATTTGGATCGTTTTATTGAAATAAACATACAAAAATGCATTTTCAGACACTTCTTTAACGACTTTTTGACTATAAGGTATAAACATATTTATAACATATCAAAAAAAGAGGTTGAATTTGTCAAAAATTCAAATACGAACTATGAATCCTTACAAATGATACAATCAGTACGGAGGCACTTTTCAAAATGGAAACCAACTTACAATCCCTTGAATGGCACTTGCACGGACCCTTGGATCCTGATCAGTGGAGAACTCGCAAAAAAGATCTGGAAAATCAACATAACGTCCACCACTCAGACGCAAGCCATCTTTAGGACACATCTGACTAAGCAGCTTTAGACATGCACATCGCACGTCCTGGTGTGAATCCGTCAGTCTCTATAATGAAAAACCCATGTTACATAATCGAATTTCTAAGAGGATGCTAGTATTGTTTTGAAATGGCCGAAGGAGCAAAATCCAAAAACAACACACAAAACAGGATTACGGGGAGATGGCATTTTCTGTTTTAATCCCTCTTCAAAGGCCAGGATATGCGGTATTGATTTGATGTAGGTAAATGAATATGATAGTCATTATAGAGGTAATATCTATCTTATAATATATATATTTCTTATACAGGTAATAAAAATATATCTATCTTTAAAATACAGGAAATTGGATGGCTATCTTAGATAATGGAGTGGAGAAGGAGATTCTACTCTGACAAGAATGGCTGAAGATCGGGAAGGATGAAGACAAGCTGTCCACTCACGGGTGCACCCACCGCCGCCTCGGCTAACGAGCAGATGATGATTATCTATCTTAAACATATGAAGAGGTACACACTTTTTCCAGTGTACGTAATAACAACATTCAATGCCGTGTCGACCCTTGCATGCATAACCTAAGTTTATAAAAAGTTACAAACCTTGTAAGAAAGCTTTAATATCTTTTGTATGATGTCTGCCTGCAAATGAAATTCAGTGTACGGAATTAATCCCATTAAAATTATGTTTTATGTAAAAATCGAGGATTCCATATTTTGATCTTCTAGTTGTATTAGAAAAGTTTATTAAAATAATAAAAAGATTATGTAATAATAATGTAATACCCTCAAAGTACTGGTTTCTTAGTAAAAGGTTCCACAAACCTTTGCCGGTATCAACTGCCCGATGGTACAAAACAACTTCAAGTACTGTATAAAGACGTTGTGATTTGCTAGAAAAAACATAACAAACGATATTTGAAACAGTTATGCAAAAATTTCAATGGAAACTTTGATGACCCTTTAGGTAAGAAAGGTTTTGCAAAGCAATAAATAGGTACCCCAAACAAATAGCAATTTCAAAGTTAATCCCGATGAACGCTGAAAACAGACCCTCTTATTCATGGCAATTATCAAATCCAACAAAAGGTTTTTCCAGCACGAATGGTTCAGTAAAACAAAAGTAACGATGCAAACTTTAGACTTCAAGGGTTGACCCCTTATTCAACCTAACACACGGCAACTTTTCAGGGGCTTACACGAGGCCCCAAATTTTAGAAAAAGTTTTTTCAGTCCTTAAATACCTCAAAATCATAATCGTATTCATTCTGTTTCCGCCAATTTCGAGAGAGACTTGCTGCAATGGCAAGAGAAATGGGCCCCTACCAAACAATACGAGTTGCCATTTAATAGAAAAATTAAGAATCGCGATCGCCCGGTAGCCCTACCGGCCAGTCCGCTTCTTGCTGTGGTAAAAGAAAACCAACAAAAGAAGCATTTTTACATATACCAACCTTCCATTGATGAGTAATTGTGTCAAACCCAATCTTACCTCATTCTGCAACTTTCTGCATCTTCTTTGTAATTACCAAGGAGCAATTCAAAAACAATTATCGAAATCAAAATTGCCCTTTGAGCGTGGAAAACATTTGAAATGTTGGTACTTTGTTTTTTTAGCTAAACTTGAGAGATTTTTGTGTTTTATTTAGTCAGACTCAGGATTTGATACCAAAACCTTTGTTGTAGGTGCTGCAGTACAGAAGCTATGAGAACCTGGGTGTAGTCCGAATGTCCCCAATTTCGGAAATTTTGCAATTTTTAACCTCACATAACTCGGAAACGAGTTAACCTAGAACCCTGCAATCTTTGGCGTGAGCTTTTCTTATGAAATTCTCCGCCCATAGAAATTTTCAAGAAAATTCACGAGTGTGAATTAAAAAAGTTTGATATGGAATATCCCAGCCATTGCATTAAATTGAGGTAAAACATAACATTAAGACCATCAATGCAAGAATAAATTTATGGTACTTTCTACTGTAAAAGATGAACACTTTATTTGAATGTAAAAATCAAAGTTTAAAAAAAAGTTTTTGCTACTTCATACCTTCCTTTTGAGCCATATCAACAAGATCGTCCATATTGACAAGCCTACTCAAATTTGGAATCTTCATTACATCTCTAATAGCTAAAATGATCCTTCCTTTAACACCATGATTGTCTTCCTTTCGAAGAACTTCTTTTAAAACCTTGGCAAGCTGCTCCCCATCATCAGTATTCAGACCACTTGTTGGAATGCTTGATAACCTCAATAGACTATTAAGCCGTTCATTTAATCTCACACTGCTAGAAATATCAGAGATCAGCTTGTGTGTAGACGAGCTGAGTGGCTCTTTAATTCTCAGTTTCAAGGGTGGGATACCTGGCACGGTTGTGTCATCCTTAGTTTCAACAGTGGTGGTACTAAAGCTAATGTCAGTAGCAGCTGGCCTCTTCAACGACATGATTTATGCAGAATGACATATGAAATCTGAATGCACCTGAAATATAAATAGGAATCTATAAACAATGTATTTGCGATTGAGGAAAAATTAATTTACAAAAAAGGAGTTCCATAAATATACTGAACCAATTAATCACTACAAAAACTAAAATCAGGTGTATACACACACAAGACTGGAAAACAGTAATGCAATTATTTTACACAACTTAAAGGAAAATGACAAACAAAGCGATAGAATTGGCACAACTAATGTACATTTAGACTAAAGGTGGTGAGAAAACAATTGATAAGCACCCTTTTGTGGCATTGTTATGATAAAATGTTATTTGGAACAATTGATGTGGAAATCTGAGACTAAATAAGACAAACAGTCTGCTGACAAACTTTCTTGGAGAAGTCTGTGATCAGTGGAAACAGATCCCCAGCGCTTATTATATACCTCAGCGTTTTATAATATGATGCTATTTGTCCAGAAAGCTCCTTTCAGGGGGAGTTGATCCTCTTTCCTGCAATTACAGGTCTTCTTTTTGCTGCTCTTGTTTTTCTGTAGCTTTGTGTTTTTAACGTGTTTATAGATAAGGCTGAGGAATGCTCAGTTGACGATAGTGGAAACATTTTTACTAACGGGTGGGTTAAACCAAATGATGTTACATTTACCCTTGCCCTTGTTAGCTTTAAAGCGTTTTTCAACATAATGTAGCTGTTCACTGGATCCATGAGATTTAAGGGTTTTGTTAGATATATGCAGTCCTGGTATATGAACTTTGTTGCCATGCTTGTAAACACACACCTTGAAAAGTTAAGGCATACAATAGCATGCAATCCATAAATTGGAGAGCTTACGATTTTTAAGAAGACCTGAAATGTAATATATGTATTTGTATCGTAATATATGTATCGTTACTGGAAAAGCAAATGAGGTTTTCATAAACCAAATAATTTTAACGTAATTTTAGTGGACATTTCTTGTGAAAACAAAGTAAATATGCAACAAAAAGCATACAGGTTTTAGGTCCTGTCTCCATTACTCTGTTTTCATAGGAGAACAGCTTTGGATGAATCTGTTTTGGATTTTGCTTTCCCATTAAAGTGCTCAAAAACGGTATCATTGGATCCCAAACTGGAGTCATTCAAAAACAGTTCAAAGTGGCGTCATTCAAAAACGGAGTCATTTGAAAATGCATCATGTTACTGGGAACAGCATAGACAGAGGGACTAGAAAACAAAAGCCATTCGAAAACAGTGTCATTTGAAAATAGAGTGATTCATTCTCAATTTCAAAAGGTGCTTGAACAAAAGATATGAGAAGGGATGGAAATGGAGTAAATGGAAACAACTAGTCTTTTCTTATTTTGACTAGGAGCAATGGTAACCGTTCAAGAAAATATCAAATGGAATGATCTGGAAACAGAGGCATACAAAAACTGAGCGATAGAAAGAAACAGGGTCTTAAAGAGTGATTAATGCCTCCCGGACAATGCTATCAAGATAACTCACACATAAGAAATCTAAAAAAATTACTCTAGAGAATGATAGCAAGAAATTGAAAGAAACAAAAGAGAAATAAAGAATAGGCAGTCAAAATGTGAGGATGCTTGTGTCTGCAATCACAAGCCAAATATTACAATGTCTGTACATAGGTGCTGCTTGGTAAAAGATCTCTTTTTCCTACGTTCTGTCAGATATGTGTCTGCAAATTGCTGAAGGCAGATTTTCGATTTTGTTAGGTGGATGGTTAGATTGTTCATTAAGATATATATATGGTTGGTTTCTAAATAGTTATATTTAAGTCAATTTTTTTTAAATTACATAACTGCCCCCATAGTTAACATCTATAAGCATTGAAAGTTCTGATAACTCCAGAGACATAACAACTAAATATAGTAAACAATAGTTGCTTGATAAACGCTTTAAGTATGAAACTCGAAGTAGCAACTTTGAACCATCCTGTTCTATACACCAAATAGTGTGTACAGCTCTGCCTTTAGAGCGTAGGGTATTTATGACAGACATGTAAACTGTAGCTTTCATTCATACACTCCTGCACTAGTTGAGCACTATCAACCTTCTGTTTTATAGACAAAGAAACAACCAAAAGGAGTCAATTTCAACTACTCGCTCAAGAACATACTGATCCTTTCAGCAAATGCTTATCAAATTTCTATTTGGACATTTTCATTTACTAGTAGATGTGCTATATGCTATACTTATTAGGGTTTTATATTTTTTCATAACATAAGATATTGATGTATTACAATATGGTGTAATGAATATGCTACATTGAAAAGCACAGCATTTAGGAACATGAGCCTGATACATTCTCCAAAATTTATCTCCCTCTATCCATTTACAATACATAAAAGACTGCAATGTTTGTACCACTCTTTACCTATTCAAGACCAATAAAAATATGCACAAATCAAATATGGCAATTTAGCTGTGCTTTCTAACTATGAATCAAGATGAATATAGATGAATAACAAGTTAAATGGGGTAAGCATAAACAAAGGTAGATGGAATGGCCTTCTTTCAGCATTCATGACTAGTTATGTCATGAATAAAAGAGGTTATCACATAGATGGATCACCTCATGGATCAAGCTGGGACTTTGCCTCCATAAAGTGCAAACACAAACACAAAAGTTGGCCAAGTAAAAGTGGCCAGAAACTGTACTAAAACTCAATAGAATACAAATTAAATGGCTCATTCACCTCTTCAAGGCTTACTTCTGTCAAGGGTGGTTATGCTATGGACAACAGAGCCTGTCTTACTGTGAGTGTGGCTCCAAAAGTGTGTTTGATTTAAGGGCACACAGGCTCAAATTATCAAAATGAAATTGTGGGTGCAAGAAATTAAGTTCCCTGTGTGGGATGAGGAGGCAGACCCCTACAAAATGTTGATCAGTTTGCAGTAAAATTTGTCATAAATTTCTCAGCAAATTTGCTTTTTTTGAAGATTTTGCCAATGTGAACAAATATGTCACAAAGCATTAAAAATGCAAGATTATGGGCTCATTTGGCCACCCTGCTTGTCATTTGGAGGTACAATCTTTCTAGATTTTCAAAAACATTTGACAATGTGAATCATGAAGTTCTTTTAACTATACTTGAGCACTATGTAAATAGAGGGACAATCTTGGTTTTGTTTAAATCCTATCTTTCTGACTAGAAACAATATGTTTTTAAGATAATCAAGCTCAAGTTGCCTTGTCAATTGTGGAGTCCCACATGGTTCTGTCCTTAGTCCTCTCCTTTTCCTGATATACATAAATGATTCACCTTTCATCCTCAAAACTAACATTTTATCTATTTGCTGATGATACAAATATCTACAGTGAATCTGAAAATCTTTATCAGCTAGATGTACAAAGAATGGATAACACAAAACTTGAACATTGAAAACAAAAAATCTTTCAGTTGTTCTCTTGACATTGGTAGTCTTTTCACAAATGTCCCTTTGAGTGAGGCCATCAAAATATGTGCTGACGCTTTGTACCGGAGCGAGCTTAATAGCCTACCATTCCCAGAGGAAGTATTCATTGAACTGATGGAAACTGCAACATGTTCAGTTGAATTCAGTTTTAACAATCAAATGTACCAACAAAAGGATGGTGTCGCTATGGGCAAAACTCTGCGACCTGCCTTGGCCAATATCTTTGTTGGCTTTCATGAAGAGCGTTTGTTTGACTGCGACCAAAAGCCAGGTGTCTATTTTCGGTATGTGGATGACACATATTCCATTTTCAAAACAGAGGCTGAGTGTGATATTTTTCTAAAACACCTTAATAGCCTACACCCAGCCCTCCAAGTTACGTTTGAAAAAGAAGAAAAGGATTCCTTGCAATTTTTAGATGTTTTGGCCGAAAAGTCTAACTCTGGATTTCTTACCAGTGTATATCGCAAATCTACTTTTACCGGCCAGTACATAAGCTGGAATTCATTTTGCCCAAAACAATGCAAAGTCAAACTTGTCAAAACTTTAGTGCATAGGGCACTGATGATCTGCTCAAAATCAAAACTACACGCTGAACTGGAAAAACTTAAAACGATCTTCCTTGACAAGGCTGTCCAGAAGACGTCATTTTATCTTATACTAAGGAGAAGATCGCAAATTTTTTGGCCGTTTAAAAGTTTGATCTGCAAAAGTTCCCAGTTTATTTGAAACTACCATGGATTAGTAACACTTCCTTTCGATTCGAGAGTGACATTAGGCAAGCCATAACTAAATGTTTCTTTGCTGTCAATCCTTGTGTTATTTTTTGTTTCTATGTTCTTGTAAAGTATTTGAATTTCATGTATAAATCTGTATTTTGAATTGTTTGTTTAGTTATTTTCACTTACAATATGTACTGAATTTAAATGAACTGAACGAACTGAAATGAAAAATATAACATTCGTTGTGTGATGCTATGCTGAGAATGGTGATATTTTGCTTTTCAATGTTCTAAGAAATTTTGGGTTTGTTTGAACCCGCTTACAAGTTTATCACCAAAAACTTGCTTAAAGGTATTCTGTAATTTAATTTAAGAAAGATAAATACCCTTTAGCTGATTGTTTTGGTCAAGTCGTCAGTTCAGAGGTGCTCCACAAAACATCTTTTGGCAGCCATTACATTCCCTCGATTTCTGCATGGGATCGAGGCTCTAAAAACTTTTTCAATTTAAGTTGTTCTACAAGTCTGTTAAAAATTAGAGGTTTTCTTATTTTGTGTTTATTATCTCTTTTATTTTTTAAGCAGCTAAAAAATCTCTTTAATGTTAGGTCGAGCATATTCTTAGAGATCTAGACAGATGATCACGAAATTATCACCAAAAAGTGTTTTGAAAGGATCGAATTCGAAACTCTTGGCCACAGCCTCGTTTCAAGATTGGATGAAATCTGCTGGAAACTTTGAGGCCCTTTTTGAAAACGCAGCTGAAATTCATAAAGATCAAAGAGAGGAAGGCAACTGATGTTTGCAAATAACAAGAGGCCTAAAATGACAAGTGATACAGCTGAAGATATCCCAATGCAATCAGAGGCACCCGAAGTTGATTCAACAGTAATGGCACCCTCTGGATCAGCCAGTGTTAGCATTGCGCTGCATCCTTTGGTAATTATGAATGTGTCGGAACATTACACTCGAACAAAAGCTCAAGGAGAGATCAGAGATGCGAAAGGTGTGTATATGGGAATCGATTATGAATTATTTCATTTGCTAACATAGGGGGGTGGATGCAATCAGAGCAATTTTATATTACCCAGTTTCTCATCCAGTTAAAGTATCGATGATGTGTTGAAATTCCATTTTAATATACAGTTTAAAGGAGACAATCAAATAATCCTAAACTTGAACAAGCATTTGAAGCTTTCCTTTCCAAAATAAACAAACAAGTATGCATTTGTTTGTCGATGTTTAGGCAATCTTGGTGCAGAGGACTCTGCAAATTCTTCATGCTCCAAGGTGCGTTTCATGTCAACTGCATGCCGAAGATCCACTGGGGCATTTTTTTAGGTACGCCAAAGATATTATCAGTTAATAAAACTGTAAGTATTGTAGGCCAGACAAAAAGAGCTGTGTAATAGAGAAAACTGTGGAGTATAAGTCATTTTTTATTCTTTTTCATGTTAACAAAAAAACCTGAGTTTATGCCATTGGCTTTATTTTCTTGGCCGCAAGTCAAAGACACCTTTCCATTTTCTATTTAACACTCTCTATCTCATAGTCATAAAGAGAAAAGCAAAAAAAACAGGGTATGTTTGATCTATGGCCACGGTCAGAGGTATGTTTGATCTCCAGAGCAATATGGCCCATTGTCAGACTTATCAGACTAATAATTTTGATACTAATCCCAAAAAGATTGTAAAGTTGCAACACGTTTCTTAGTTCTGAATAAAATTTAGCGGCATTTTTTCAAATTTTTACTAGAACAACCTTCATTGGAATACATCTATAGTTCCGAAGTCATGTCTACACATTCAGTCTTTCAATTACGACTGCAGCATGCAGATAAATATCATCAGTTTACAGTGAAAAGGCCCTCTGTCTGTAGCCGTTGCCTCTTTTTTGTTGCTATTAACGGCCCTCTTTTAAAAGCAAAGTCATATCTGCAAGTAAAGAACATTGAAATACTCCTTAATGAGAACAAATATTTCTGTGAATACTTATTGTTAACATACCAAACCAGAGCACCATATTTTTTAATCCAATTTAAATGCAGATTTAAATTTTTGATGAAACTAACATGAGAGCTTGGGAATAAACTTCATAGTGCTACGCCAAAAAAAATAGTAAGAGAGCACTATCCTTCATATATTTAAACAAAGTCGCTGTTGGTGCGTTTATTTTTATTGTGAAGAAAGGATTGTTTATCAGTAAGTTGTTAAAACCCCCAACATAAACTAAAAAAGGCCATATGATTTATTTTAAGGGCAATATGCCACAGGAATGGAAAGGCGGCGAACAGAGGAATTTTGCTATTAAAGTGATCCAGCTAAATAGCAAGTCCACATATATTGGGTCTTTCACACAACATAATTGGCAACTTTACGTATTACAAGGAGATACAAACAAAGGTGGATAAGAAGGTTGCTATTAGGATTCACAAACCTAATAGCAAAATTTCAGGGGTGTGGCTGTAGTATTTGTTTGAGACCATCCGATGAATACATCACAGTAAGTGTGATAACAAGTGTAGGAGGGAGGTCTTTTTTTGAAAGGATTAAATCAGTTTCAAGAGTAGCGGCTTCTGCTCACTTTACCAAAGCCATAATCAGGGCCCCCACCATGAATTTGAAAGTGGGGCAGTAGCGGATTTAAGGGGGGCAACTGGGGGCACTTGCCCCTCCCTCGACAAGTTGAAGCAAGTCTGCCGCCCCTTTTTGGAAATTGTGTGCCTCTTTTGAAGAGTAAGAATCAGGTGAAAAAGTTTCTGAGAGGGATAGGTTAATTTGCTTCAAGGATTACCTCAAAGTTATGTTGTTTATCGTTTCATTTTCAAAATACATGACCTGTAGATTATGAGAGCCTTTGCTGAAAAAAATTGCTTTTAGACCAATAACGCCTATGAAACTCCCAGCCGCCCCTAAGAGAGAGGCATAATAAAGAACATAACCACAGTTTTCAGAATGATTCATCGGATGGTCAGTCCCAATTAAATAATAATAATAGGGGTTGATGTAATATTCCTGACTAAGGAATTTTCAAAGAAAGATTTTACAGACAAGACAATTACATCTCCATTGGAAACTGTTTAACTTGATATCTTTAAAAAGTTCAAACACTGAATGCATCATAAATACTAATATTGTGGAAATCGTCATGCATTGCAGGCCGAGCCAACAAACTCCTTTTTCTTGCTTATGTAGATAGATTCCAAAACTGCTAGATGAAATGACCATCAGGCTCTACCAATAATCCGAAACATTTTGCCATTATAGTTTTTTGCACAATCTGGGTTTTCTAGTAAATGCTGCATGATAGCAGAATCACAGGTTTTAGTTGTACTTTTAGACCTGTGAGTAAATGATCATAAGGGTGCCCGCTCTTTTGTATGACATTTCGAGTCACAAATCACAGGTTGCAAAAATGACCGTACCTGGAGACCATGCACCAATGAAATATAAAAAAGATGCCAGTTTTCATCATTTTAAAGATTCATCTGCTATATCTGATAGGGATGTATCCCCTTTTCTCTAACTATAGTCTCTTTAAAGCTGGAACAAAGCCACTGCTGTAGTGCACACTTGATACAAACACAAAAGCGACACAGAACTTATGTGCACTGTGAGCAAAGAGATTTCAGGGCAATTTAGCAATCAATCATTTAATCAATCAATCAATGAAATCAACCTTTCTTGACAGAGTTGCCAGATTTTGAAAGATGTCTTTAGGAAGACAAATTACCTCAATGTAACCTTATTGCTATATCTTACCTAATGATATGTGTGTAATAAAGCCACCGTTTGCACTCCCTCCAAGTCCCTTCACAGATTTCTATGATCTTGCAAATTTGTGATGTTGAAAATTCCTTTTCTCACAAATCATTCTAATTATTTTGTAAATTGGTTTTCAATTTTTTCCCCCTTAGTTGTTGGAGCTCTTCTTGGAAAACAGGAAGGAAGAAACATAGAGATTCTGAACTCTTTTGAGCTTCAATATGATTTAATTGAGAAGGATATTGTTATAAATATGGAATATTACAGAGCAAAGGAGGAGCAATGTAAGCTACTGCTTTATCTCACCATTTATTTGCTATTGATTAATAATTTTATATCCTTCCTGTTTACATTGGTTTATATTAGATATATCTTCATTAAACTAATTTATATTGTTTAAAATTTGTTAAGCATGAGCAACAACTATATCAGCAAATCTGCAACCTCTTAAAATCTTAATGGGCATTGCTTGTGCTCTACCAACCATCAAGGGTTGTACATCTGTGGACATGGTTGTATATAAACACAGGCCTTCCTGGGAGTAAATTAGCACAAGTGTGGCATTTTGCACCCCTAAGCCTGGTTCATAGTTCTGAACTTATTAGCTTACGCTAAATTCTGCACAAGGGTAAGCTTTGAAGCATACGCCTTTTCATCTTGCATATCCAAAAAGCGTAAACACATACGTTTTCCGCATGTCCATGCGGGAAGCTTGAAACGATACGCCATAAGCTTTTTCGGTTCATAGTTTCCAGACATGCCGTCGAGGAATGTTCCTCTTGCCCTTCTACTTGTACGGAGAAAAAATAAAAAGAACAGCAAACATGCTGGTATATTCTACCTACAAATACTTTACGAACCGTTTGCGGGAATTGTGCCGTTATTGTCAACGATTCGCGTTTGATGTCAATGATTCCGGTATAAATAGCCATTTTTCTCGCTCCTGTCCAATAATTTAATATTTGTCCCGATTTCTTACCCTGAGTTCCAGACCGATGGTTCTCTAGCAAGGAATCATACATGTGCGCGTATTTGTGTATCTCTTCACAAAGTTTTCCTTCAAAATCGGCCATTGCTAAGAAATTTTCCGTACGGAAGGCAAAAAAAGTTGAAGATTTCTCAACTCGATAAGTTCGAGGCATACGGGTTTGCGGAAAACAGAATAAACTTCCGTACGCAAGACCTATGCCTCTGATATGGGGCGAAATTTAGCGTACGCTAGCTCTTTGGCAAGCCGACACCAGACAAGCTGGCGCCTCCTGCTTAGAAATAAGGTGTACGGGTAAAAGTTTTGATGTAATGCATCAACTATGAACTGGGCTCTAGACTGTTTTAGGCATGTGATGGAGTGCTACTGATGTTTTGTCTTATTTTTACAAAAGTTTAATTACATATTATATGGAGCCTTGAAAAATCCCATTTCCTAAATCATTTCTTCAGTTTTCACTTCAATTTGATGCTTAAAATATTTAGATGCAGTCTCCCGCAATCCCTCTTGCCGCTAATGGGAGCTCTCTGAAACCCTTAAAAATTTTAATATTTTGGCCCCCACTTTCAATTTTATCTCGTCAAAAGGAACATGAAAACAATTTTGAAACGACACGGTTATAAAACAGCACAGAACATTTCAGTGCAAACTCTTGAAACAGAACAAGTCTATTGCAGCTTTCCCTCTCTTTGAATCCAGAGCACTATCGTTCTGTTTCTAAGTGTAACCCTTGAAAATTACGTGCCTTTGTCGCAACCTGACTTTTTACATATTTTTTCACTTTGACCGGTCACAAAAACGTTGTCAATGAAATAAAGAAGGGCATGCCTTTTTCATTTACATATAAGACAACATCACATTGACTAATTTCAGGGGTCGTGAGTTCGAGCCTCGCTCGGGTCGGTTATTTTCCCGCACTCTCTATTAATTATCTTCAAAATCCTGTTGTCTGTAAACTGACTAATTTGTGGAAAAATGGGACATTACCTTCGGACAAATATGCATAACCCTTTCTGGGGAGGGTTGTAACAACTTGTTTAGCACTGCGCTTTGTGTCACTTATATTTAACCCAGCTAGTGCTAGAACTGGACACTGAAATCAATAGGCAAAAAACCAATAGCATGCACCAGAAAGCGAGCTTTTCAGCATTGGCCATCAGCAAAGGCTCTCACATGAAAACTGCAGCTCCTTAGAATGATGGATGCCTCTGATTACGATACTTTGCACACAACTTGCACCAAATCTTTGTTACATATTGCTTGCTGCCATTGGCTTAAATGGTATGAACTAAAGTGTCATTGTTGCCCCATTTCAGGAATATCACAAGCTACTTTGTGACCCCTTTACTTTTCTTGCTAAAAACAGACAATTTATGAGTTTAAATCAGAATAAATACAGCACAAATCTTATCTAAACTGTATGAAAATTCAACCTAATTTACCATATGAAATTGGTATTTAGAAACATGTACATTTTAGAAACAGGTCTATGATAAAAATGCGACTTAGTTTTCACGAGCACTGGGCTTGAAGATGATTGCAAATTGTTGTATTAGAATGGTTTCTGCAACCTTAGATGTAAGAATGAAATTTAGTGGACTGCTACTTGTCCCAATACTATGGGCATTTGGTCCGTGTTTGATTGCATCCAAGTGTGGCACAACAGCTCTTCAAAATTATTATGGTGACCCAGGACGGTGGACAAGACCGGTGAAACACAACAAAATTAAAAAATTTCTTGTTTTTGTCAACTTATTAGTTTCCAACACCTTGGGTAAAAAACAGACAAAAAGTTAAAAAAATAGGCATACAATTTAACACACTCCTCAGTGTGGAGAGACATGTACCAGCACATGCAAGTGCAATGGCACACTTTTCTTGGGAAGGCCAGTAAACAGTCACAAATATAGTTGCAGAATGAAAATATTAAGTTGAACTAGGAGATCCATAATGTATAAATTATTAGATTATAATTTATCTAGAATGCTGTTACAGTTTTTTTCAGGTATCATATTTGAAAATCAATTTAGAAATATTCTTCTACAAATTATAATCTTTGCTATAAAAAAGTAATTTTTTGTAGTCAGGCAAGTTTTCAAGGAATTGGATTTTATTGGCTGGTACACAAATGGTGGTCCCCCAAACCCTGGTGATGTTCATATCCATAAACAGGTTGGTATAAAATTTTTGTTACACAAATTTACATGCTATTGGAGGTGTTTATAACATCCTAAAACTTGTAACTATACCAAGCACTTTGTCTGAAAATTGAACATGATTTCAATCAGCATTTTTTTATGTAAATTTCTTTCTGCTGGTGATAGCTATTGTAATTTGTACCCTGCTGTAATACTTTTATTTAATTACTTTATGGTTGTAAAGTGAGCATCTTGGGGGAGCAAACTGATGTCTATGCTATGTCTATGCAAAGTGTTTTAAAAGCAGCTTTAGAAATGTGCAGCCAAACTCATAAGAAATTAAGTTTTATTGGTGTTACTAGTTACCAGTAAGAGGACATTAGCTTGTACTGACTTTTCTCGAATCAGACATTTTTGTGGAAAGGGTTTTGGCATTTTTAACCTGAATACCAACTGTTGTCTTGATTAGAAGTTTTTATTCTCCAGATGTCACAAATAAATGAAAGTTCACTGTTATTCAAGCTCAATCCACTTTCAAAGTCTTCTGATGTAAGTTTGCTCAATGTTTAGTTTGATGATCTTGTTTGCATAATTAAAAATGCAGAAAATCCTCATTTGTTTACTCCTGCTCTTCTTTTACTTGTTTACATATTGCCTCTTCTTTTTACAAAGATGTTCAATCCTTTGAAACCAAAAACCGAAACTTAAAAAACATTTTGTGATTAAGAAAATAGCTATCATTCTTTGTAAGGTTTTGTTTATCCAAACCAAAGAACCCTTCATGTTGGCTTTGCAAACCTAAAAGAATGCAGAGGTTAGCAAAAAATCTTGATGGACAGGGACAATTGTAAATGCCTGACTAAAAGAGTTAGATATAGAAATGTTGTCAGCACATCAACAAGTTACTATGGCTCTATTTAAAAAATGTTGAACCAAACACGTCAAAACTTGTGCATAATTCTCATACTTTCTATATGTACATTTAGGTCTGATTTGGTTGAGATGTTGCCTCTGTATTGTGCAGTTTTAACCCTAACCCAAGAAATTTTATTGTAAGCTGATACCAACAGCAGTTTATAGCAAATTTTTGGTAACAAAAAATGTAAGGACTAGGTTCTGTGATGGCTTAAATTTCAATTCCAAATTCCTTTGTACCATCCAAAACAGCAGAAAAACTGGAGATGGGAGAATATCATGTCCATCATTTTTGTATATTCAACCTGATTAACCAACCTTGCAAGTTTTTTTCCAAATGTTGAATATGTTAGGATTGAGAAAGAGGCAGCTCTTATTTACTGCCACAAATAAGTGTGTGAAATGCACTTATTTAATCTGATATGTAAAGGAGTTGTAAACAAAAGCATTCTGGAAAGTTCTATTTCCTAAAGAGGGCTTTGGATTGGGAATACTGCAGTTACTTTATACCAAGATCACTTTGGCTTAAGTAAGCAATGTGGGCTGAAGCATTTTTTGTCATAATTTGAGCATTTTTGGTGCATCTTATTCCGGCTGCTGCTGCATATTATTTTAGACATTACCTTATTTTGGTGTGCACATTTATATTAAATTTACCAAAATTCATTTTCAAACGCACTACTTTCTTGTTTAGTATATCTCTCAATTTTTTTAAGGCCTACAAATATATGAATGAGCAAAGCTATCTTTTCTTGTTCCAGGTTGTGAAATGATGATTACTGTATTTATTTTCATTCTAGCTCCCAGTAAACATATTTGAGTCAGTGATCGATTTGGTTGACAAAGAAGTAAATATGTTACGCTAGTTTTATTCATTTTACTTGTCATTTATCTAGTATTTTTTATGTTAATAGTAGTTGTATACTTACATTATTGAGCAGTAAAAACACTTTTAAACTGCAGATCTTTGCAATGTGTATTCTAACCTGGTCAGTTTTGTACTTTTTTAGACAACTGCCTTATAACTTTCCCACCAATTTTTCTCCACCTCTTAACTCGTTTTAATTATTTGTGCTTAAAAGGTTGCTTTGTATAAAAGTTACTTGTTCCATAACTTTAAATCGACTTCGATAGTCTGGTTTTTTCTTATTGTTATAAAGATGTAAAGTACAATGTAATGGCATGTCCAAGCACAAAACTACTCCTAAAGTGTAACAATTGCTGATGCCTTTTCTATCTATAAATAACAATTCAGCAGGCTTAAAGAAGTTACCCTCAGTATCCTGGGGAGTTGCCTGTCATGTAAGATCCAAATTAGAAATTCAAAAATTTTAAGCAGTCCAAAGAGTCTGGAACAAGCAAGAGTTTCCAGTTCTCTGATTTCCTCTGGAGAGACTTCTATACATTTTTCTGACCATTGTTCCAGGGTTTTGTAAACGCTCTTTGATTTTGGCAACTTTGTAGTGAACAAACTTGTCCCAGTATATTGCTGAGAGTGATGTTAATGTTATGGATTTTTCTTCTTTTTTTACAGCCTAGAGTTCTTTTTATTGATGTACCATACACCTTAGCAACCGAGGAGGCTGAAAGAATTGGAGTAGATCACGTCGCTAGAGTGTCGTCTGCTGGGAACTCAGAAATTTCATCAGGTTTCTATCATTTTCGAATTACAGGAACTTCAGCAAAGATTTTTCACCATATCATCTCACTGTTTATGAATAGTACACTTACACTTAGTGAGCAAAAGTATTGCACAGGTTTGACAAATGAGTAATGGCGACCGCGCTGTAAACAACAAGGC
The DNA here is from genome assembly GCF_057945365.1 of Rhopilema esculentum. Lineage (NCBI taxonomy): Eukaryota > Metazoa > Cnidaria > Scyphozoa > Rhizostomeae > Rhizostomatidae > Rhopilema > Rhopilema esculentum. Next base: position 209,816 of record NC_142835.1, read on the forward strand.
GATCGATATTAAAACCACTTTTGTGAAGCCATTAGGCGTCTTTTTATAGTTAAAAACCAATCAAATCAATTTTTAAATTGTTGGCAACACTTTTGGTTTAAAGATTTGAAAAATTTACTTTTTCAAAAGTAAAAATTCTCAACTTTTAATTGGATAGTCTCGCGGCTTTGAAACCTTTATGAGACTTGCTAGAAGTTTGTCGAAAAGCTTTGTAACAGGTACTGTTAATCGCGACGCGACATGTTAAGAAAAACATTTGCAAGATCACATTTAGGTGTTGAAGTACCAAGTTGATCATAAATGGACTTGTATTTGGTGGAAAGTGGCATGTTTTAAGCCATTTTATTAAGCCTACTCTTTTACAGCTATTGAGGCACTTAAGTGAACCTGTTTATCGCGGGAATTTTGGTATTTTCATTTAATGAGAGGACGAAATGTTTTTTTACGCAATTTGCAACATTATTTGTTCCCATTATAACATCGCAATGGGTTGGAGAAGATGGACTTGACGATTAGTGACACATTTTATCAGTTGAATTCTGCTGCAACATATCACGAATCGGCCGCTGCGACTAGGCCCATTGCAGCTCAAAATTTTCGACCAAAATGATTAGGATATAAAAAGTGAATAAAAGTTAAAAAAACGAGCAGTTCTAGATACCCAAGCATGAAGTTAGTACCCTCGACTTCATTGTAATATGACATCGCAAATTGATGCAAGGATGAACTTTTTTACTGCAAATATTTCACAGGTACTTCAATCATTATGGCTCAATTTTTGTGATTTTGCAAATGTCGATATTGTTTAGAAATACGCAAAAATCAAGAATATTCTTGCAATTACTATTTTCAGCATCAAACCTTGATAAATTTCCTGACATATTCCAGTTAAAAAGTCATCTTATAACTTTAATGAATCTTGCTTTGGCAACTTGAATTTTGGTTCGCTGAAAAATTTTCTGTTTCAGCCTGTGCAATACTTTTGCTCACTAAGTGTACACTAGAGACAAGAATACTTCGCCAAAACTTCGGTTTTTCTACTCAATATTTTTTCAAAAGTCTTACATTATAGATCCTGACCGAAAGGTTAAATACCTTCACTTTCATTTCACGTCATTTTTATTTATAACGGTAGCCCTATTGGTGACAATTTTTTCTGCGCGATCTTGCAATTTTTTTAAGGTTTGCAATCTGGTTTTTTGCTTGTGCAAGCACTCGTCTTGACCATCCTCTCATTCAGTCCCAGTCGATTGACAACCTGTAATGGCATGTCAATGCTTTCTAGGTGAATACTGAGAAATTTCTGTTTCGAATTTATAAGATTTTTGTCTGTCTGAAGACTAGTCTTTCAGTGGACATAAAAGACCTTCCTGGACACCCAATAGAGATTTTAAATGCGTTGATTTTATAATATACATTTTTAGACTCAACTGTTTTAAAACAAACTGGTTTTGAATTGGGAAATCCTTTTTGTAGCTGCGGAGCACCTACAAACACAACATAACGCGATAAAAATGCTGCATAACCGTATAAAAACCATTCTTCAGTACGTTAAAGCTGTCAAGGCAGGTGAAATTCCGTTAAACAATGAGATAATGAGGATGTGTCGAAGCCTTTGTCAAAGATTGCCTGTTCTTGAGTCATCACAATTTCAAGAAGACTTTTTTGATGTGAGTATTTGAAGTGTTCAAAAGGCACTTAAGATTGCCTTCATATAGAAACGTTTCAGATGAAGGAGTTTTTGAATGCTGCAGACTAAGACATTCAGGCCCCTTTTCAAGAATTTCTAACAGATTTTGTTTTTCGCAGCACAGCAAAGCTTCTCGTGAATGTAAATTTTACCTTCATTGATTTTCTGTTACCAAAAAAACCAAAAGATCTCTAAAGGGCGGAAAATTAACAGCTGTTTTTAATTGTTAACATTGAAGTAGATAAAGTAGATTCTCTGCGAAATAAACCGCGCTTATGAATTGTGAATTTGTTTGAATTCATCAATTAACTTTTCCAGATATCTTTCCACGTGATCGCATTTACATCCACACCTGCAGATTTACAAACAGGTTGACGTTTCATTTTAGCAATGCAATGATGTTATGCTGTTGACGTATTTGGTCACAATCAACAAGGGTTGTAATACTGCAAGTGATGTAAGTAGAATTCGTTTTTTCCAACTTCTCCGTGACACACTTTTGACACCAATATTTGCTGTACATGCAATGGATAACTCTTTTCTCCTACCAAAATGATCCCCCTTTTCCCCTTTTTTCCCTGAATTAAAATCCTTTTATGTCCGGTGCTAAAAAATCGTGGTCAACTGCAGTTTTGCTGCATACCTCCTGTGGTCTGTTGATATGAAATCACAACGAGTTGCAGCTAGAATCCTTTCTTGATTGACGGAGTTACAGTAACACTTTGGCTAAGTATTTGGAAGCTATAAAAATTAGCTGATTTGATTTGCTTGGAAACTCGTCGAACTTGTAATTATCGACTTTTCTATGCAATGGTCTCATTTTTCTAAGCTGCGATTTCAATTGTAAGTTCATATATGTAGTAATACTCTTAATTCCACTGTTCTGCTTAGAGTGTTTCAGTAATTTCCAATCCAATCAATGGTAATGAAAGTAAACATTTCTTTCTTTCCTTGTAGTTCATCACAAAATTCAACTTGGCCTACGACAGACACGGAATTGGCCGCCGAATGAGAGGACTTCTCTACTGATTGTCGCTAGGATTTGAATTGTTGGTTTAAACTATTTTAAACCAGTTAAACAGCTCCAAGGACGGTGTTTCTCCATTGGATTATGGAAAGAATCTATTGCTGCAGGTCTATCGTTGACGTCACTGTCTGAAACTACCTGAGTCACTTTGAGCTAAAACCGTTAAACGTCTAATGGTTCATGATAGGCTCATTCAATGGGTCCGTGAAATTGACCTTTACATTCTATTGTATCCGTTGGTAGCAATTGGATTAATATAAGTGTTTCATAGTTTTGAAAGATAAGTGAAAAATTCCTGCCTCAAGTAATCTTCAGCCTAACTATCTGTTGTAATGAAATTCTTATTGATGGCTGCAGTAATGCTTGTCTGGCCAATTTCCAATATTTGCTTAAGATTGGAGAATCTAGTATAAATGAAGAAAAAAGCATAAAGGAAATTAAATCGAGAGTGAAAGAAATAAAATAATGAATATTCGAGAAAGAAAGAAAGAAAGAAAGAAAGAAAGAAAGAAAGAAAGAAAGAAAGAAAGAAAGAAAGAAAGAAAGAAAGAAAGAAAGAAAGAAAGAAAGAAAGAAAGAAAGAAAGAAAGAAAGAAAGAAAGAAAGAAAGAAAGAAAGAAAGAAAGAAAGAAAGAAAGAAAGAAAGAAAGAAAGAAAGAAAAGAAGAACAAAAGAAAGAACGAAAGACAGACAGAATATTCCTTCTATTTAAGTAATCAATTTTATCAGTACATTTCTCTGTTCATGTCGTCAGTACATGTCGAGCGATGTTGAACATACAATGTCTGCCTAATTGTTCATGGTACTCGAGACATTTACACGTTTAGTTTAGTGAGAAAAGAAAGAGCTTTCAATGACGATCTAAAATGATACAGCCTAGCCATCGTTTGCTCTACTTAATCAAAGGTATGAATAATAGTAAATTGTAGTTGTCAGGAAAAGGAGATTTTGGAGGAGCTACCGCAAATTTTTCTATAAAAAATCCTAACCGTCTATCATAGAGTAATCACACCTACAAGGTTGAGGATGGATCAGTGGAAAGGGACAACAGATCCAACGTGGACAGCATATCCAACTGTGGCGCGAGTCACTGACTTGACGAAACTTTCGCTCAGTGTAAGGAAAGTCGCCAGCTCTCTGTAATTCCAGTGGTAGAAGTCACTAGGTTTGGTGGAATCGAGAGGAAGGACAAGACACGGCTTGGTGCCCTGAAAACTACCTTCGCTAGGTAGTATCAAATACAAAGGGGTTTCCACATATCGAAATCCAAGTTATGGAATGCATATTATGAGTGAAAGAGAATTGCCTGATAGAATGATTAAAGCGCCTGCAGTTAAAGTTGTTCAAAAACCTCGAACTTCAGCCAGTTTGATAACCATGTGCTTCTTTAACTCAAGTGTACGGAAGCGTGTGTTCTGATTGTTTCAATTGACTCAGAACTGGGCTAGCTTTACAAGAAGCACGTGTTTGTTAGTTGATCGTAGAAATCAAAGGTTTTCTGTATTGGAAAAGAATTAAAGGCAATACGATGCTTGGGTGAAACCATGAAAAATGTTTTAGAAAACCGAAAAGCCGAAATGGTTTCACTGTTTACAGAATATACAGTGTCGCTATAGGTTACGTAATTCTGAAAATTTTAAAAACTTTTTTACTATGAGACGAGTATTCAGCGCTGTCCTGCGGCTTCTGAAGGAGCGACGTGATCATTTTGCACATAGCCAGTCAATGCGGTCGATCTAGTCTTTAAAAGGCAGTAATTAAATCCTGCAGAAAGTAACACTGCAGCTCATTGTGCTAGGCAGGTATCGCCAATGAAATTATTTTAATTCGCCTGTTTTCAGAGAGCACCGTCGCTAAAGTACAGAAGTCTGCGCCCATTCTTTATATCTGTCATATTGATACCCAGTTTGCAGTGCAGGGGTTATACTAGCCTAAAAATATTTTCAGAGATCTTTTTTCATCGCAACCTCGGAAGGGACAGCATATTGTGAATTGAGCTGCTTTTACACGAGGCTGATCGTGACCATAGTCAATAGAATGGTGGGCATCAGCCCGTCCTCGCTTTTATGGACTATGCTGAAACCAGGACGGATGTCAGCCTGTTAATGATATTTTTGCCAAAGCAAATATTTCACCGAAGATTGGAAGTAAAACTTTTCAGCTTACTCTATAGGTGTGTGCTTAGCAGAATTTTGCGATCTTTTAAACATCAAAAAGAATCTGTGCTAGATATTTCTGTTCTGCTATTAATGTTGGCGAGTAAATTACTATCCTTATGGAAGTTTTGAATAATTAGATTGCTTGGCCAATCCTGTTTTCTTAACATAAAACCGGTCAAATAGTTGGACTTTGTTAGGAATGACTCATTCATGTTTTCCCTTAAGCCGGTAAAACTTTAAAATATTTCATCGCTGGCTTTTTTTAGATTCTGAATGTCCCTCTTTCGAAAACATCAGGCAACGTCCCTATTATACTGGCAACGGGAATAAGGGGAATACTCATATTTGCAAGGATTTCTGCTGATCAATTCGTCCGTCCTTGCCGTCATTTTTTTCAGCTTGTTTGTACCTTATCTTGTCGACATATCACCTTTACTCGCCTATACAGAGCACTCCCAAGATTACTTTCTCTCAGTTACTGCAAAACATTAACATTTACCAAACGCTTTTTGATGGAGGTACACAGAGGGGAGCCGCTTGTTAACACTGCCTTTAGTTTCACTGCCTTTAGGTTGCATATGGCGTATTGTTCGTGGTAATCAATTTCATGCAAACATGCGATTGGCCTAAAGTCACGTGATGTCTCCTTTGTAAAACGCATTATAACAACACCTTGAGAAGTATAATGGAGCACGTGTGTAGAAACGTATACAAATAAACACTTGAATCGCAGAAAATCAAACGTTCTTCAAAAATCAAAGTTGTTGTTGCTTATGTTTTCTGAGGCCTCTTTCAAGGAGACATGTAAACGAACTATTTTCAAACATCTCCAAAAGTAGCTTTTCTATTGAAACCTTTAATTGCATATCAAATAATTGATTTAAACAGAATAAGTCGTTTACTTAAGTCTTCCCCATACTCCTTTTGCCTAGCTGTTTTATACTTTCGTCGGTAAGGTAGGTGGGAATGTTTTGTCCAGGGGCACGAGTAGTAGGGAATTATAAGTAAACAAAATTTTGCCAAGGATCTTTCAAGATCCAAATTTGGCTTAATAGTAAAAGCACAATAATGTGAACGATTTCATTAGTAAGCGTATTGCATTGACTTTCTTTTGAAGATGAAGCTGAAATGTTGCAGCTGATGATTAACGCCAATTTCACTGCAACTAGATTACAATAATTGACGTTGATTTCAACTGACTGTGGTATGAAGATGACACAATGCCGCAGGCGCTTTTTTGATGACAAGGACAGGCTAAGAACCTTTGAAATTTCTTTTTCACTATTTTAAATTTTGAGAAACTTCGTTTGATATTCGAGCTATGATCCAGCGTAAATTCCCCTTTTGTTGCTAAATCATGTGGACTAAATCCCAAACAGAGGTTGACATATTTCTTTTTATTCCCATGAGCCAGATACTTCATGAAGGAAATTCTGTATATGCTGTAGTATAGTGTAGATGTGACTGTTGTTGTCACACTGGGCTTTCGCCTGCATTACGGCCGTTGCATGTCGTCTTCATGGTGTCCAAGCAACTTGTAAAAACTTCGCAAAAATCTCAACTTCAACTCAACTCTACATTCTGAAGTAGAATGCTACGCGATAACAATTGTCTCCGGGACAATTACCGCCCTGGACACGCGTGGGCTTTGTTCCTCAGAATATCGTAACGCGTGTTTTAGCACTTTGTCTGGTTGCTTAGAAATGGATATTTTTGTTTCTAGATCTAGAGGCTACATTTCTTTTCAACAGTCTACGAAAAGGGGGCAAGATTTTTCTTTTGAGAAAGCAGAATTGACAAGGCTGGAATTCGTGTATACTGACTAAGAAAAACTACTTTCGAAGGTAAATTCGTTTTTTTCATTTTTCTCTGCTTCTTTTCCATTTCGACAGAAGAGCTAGCTAAAGACGGAGCTAAAGATTCTTTTCCGTATCTTGGTAATGGTAACCTAGGGGAGGCATATTTTTTACCTGGTAACCTAGAGTTGCTTGCTTCTTGCCCAATCTGGTCCCACAGATTGCCTATGACGGTCCATTTCACATATAAGCACATAACCTGTTCGATATGTGATATGTTCCCATCAAATTTACCAGATATGAAAGTATATTTCGAACAGAAAAATACCTTAGAAAACCTTAAACAAAAATATAGGTAATTCTCTGAGTTTTTTTGTTAGGAAATTTACGTGATCGAAGATAATGGACCTTGGGTACCCTGTGCTGTACGCTATTTTGGCATAACTTTGTTTAACTCTAAAACCTCGTCCTCACACCCAACCTAATAGGAATCTCCATTAAACTATTACTGGCTGCATTAGATGTGAGAAAATCTCAACATCTTCCAAGAAAATTGGGGAATGAATCATTTCATTGTCAATATGATCTTTTATACAAATAGCAAAAGTTACAAATTACGAAATATCTTAAACCACTTTATTCTGCATAACACTCTAAAAACACCTGATCCTAAACCTAAATCAAAGAAAATAAATGAAGTAAGAATTGTTTAAGAGTCACAGGGGATTTTAAACAACAGATTAAGCACTCGTAGCCATTGTCCACATGAAAATATCTGGCCATTCGCGAGCGAACGGCTAAAAATAAATAAGACTTTTTACCATGCAAATGTCAAGTTTTTAGCCTGCTTTTTGAGTGTAAATGTAATGTTCGTGTTTATTTCCTACTTACAGAGCACCAACATTTGGATAAAATGCCAAAATACGTGGATGGTATGTACTTTAGTTGTTTATCCATATTTCTCCAGAGGCTCTATAGAGTTAGAGACGGTGAACTGTGGTTACATCATGTTCAAAAAGAAAGGGCTTTTATAAAGGCAACAAAATTGTGCGCAACATAGACATTACTGAAACCTCCTGGCAATGGCGTGTTGTGGGAGATTGTTCTTGTAACCTTTATTCATTTTTCACTGAATGTCTGTAAGAGGTTTTTCAGGATTTCTTAGATTGGCAAATAACAAATTTCCAGGAGTTTCATGCGATTCCGATGAATTTGATGAAAATGCGATTCCGATGAATTTGAGTTAAAGTCTTATAATTCAGACAATTAATATAATTCTAATAAATTTACTTCGTAGACTACACTTCGAGAAAGCACCAAATGTCTTTAAGTAAACTCCAGTCTCCTATGACTACAAAATGGTGGGTTATTTCAATTTTTTAAAAATGGCTAGCAATAATGCTCTATGATTTTTAACGTATCTTTTTATAGCCCTGTTGCTCTTCAATGATAAATATTCATAGTCGCTCAAAATGCGTCGAGCTAAATTGCGTCGACCTAAATTGCTTTCACTCAACTGACCAACGAGAAATATAATCGTTAATGTTTGCACCCTTTTCGTTCAAATGAAATTTTAGCCTGTATTTGTATGCTGTATTACCCCTACCGTTCTTTCAGAGAGATCTTCTAATGAAAATCTGTTTCAGGTCAACTTCTTCGTTTTTCTATTACCCTCCTTCGCTCTATTTCATTTCTGCGTACCAATTTATGTGATCATGATTTCATTATTTAAGTAATTATTTGAGTGAGTGAGTTTTGCAATTTTTCAAACTGAATTTTGCCATTTTAAAAAATTCAATCTTGCTTTTTTAAAAAAACAGGCTTATTTTCAACCTGAAAAGATGATCTTAATTTTAAAGGAGACTTCGTCAATGTTTGCTAACGTCACCTTGCAGAATGAAAATATCTTTGGCCGTCTTACACTAGACAAACTTACCAGAGTTCGGCCCGGGTTCAACTAATTCGGGTCAGCTTTAGCCAAATTGTAGTATCAGGGTTACTGAGAAATGGCCTTGGTCTACATCTCCCGAGTTTGCATTTCGCTGCACTTTCTCGAGCGAACCATCATGAAAACAAGACGAATCCAGGTTATTTAGTGCAGTTAAAGCTTACTGTGCTTGAGATAAGGAAGGCCCCTTTAATGATAACAATTCTGTATTTATTAACAGGCTTCACGAGAACTATGAAATTTGCAGTGGCGTCAGTCTGCCCAGAAGCTCTTTATACAGCCATTATTTAGATTTTTGCCAAAAGAGTGGCCTAGAGCCAGTTAATGCAGCCAGCTTTGGAAAGGTTTGTTAAAGCACTAGTTTTCAAATCAAGTACCTTAAAATCGCGAGGATATCCTCTAGAGCCTGTTACTATCAATTTTATCCACCCAGTTTAGAGAAACATCAATTTTTTTGTTTTTGTTTCCCTTTTCGGTAAAAGAGAAACCTCCCCAACCTTTCCCTCAACCTCCTTTTCGGTAAAAGAGAAACCTCCCCAACCTTTCCCTCAACCTCCTTTTAGGTAAAAGAAAACTATCATGACTACTTCTGCCTTTTAACATGGATCTAAAACAAAACTACAAAATGATACTTAGTTAATACCAGAACGATTTTACAAAATAAAAGAGAAATGAAATGTTTCACGAGAGAGTAAAGAATAAAAAGTTTTTGTTTCTTATTCAAAATGTTTGGAGGCGTGAATATGATCTAGCGTTGCTTTTTTGAATTTTTGCATTTAAATCGAGAGATAATTGTTCATGGCCGGGCAGGGTGACATTCAACAACTCTGCATTTGAGAGCCTTATTAAACCATGAGGCAACAATATCGCATTTAGTCTATCTGCGTGATAAGTATGGCAGAGCAAGAAATACTGTTCCGTGTCCTCAACACTGTCATTAATTACACACAAGGGGCTCAACGTATCTCTGAAATTATGCTTAAATGCTATTGCTATATCTAAACATATCTCTAATGCTATTCAGGGCCTGGATCAACAGATTGAATTAACTATAGTATTTTAATACATTTAGGTTATCCGCAACACATTTCCAACTCTGAAGACTAGAAGACTTGGAACAAGAGGCCAATCAAAGTATGATTCCAATTGTATTTTCTGTTTTTTTTTATCTCCTAAGATACGTCCAATTTACATTGAGGAAAACGCTGAGAATTTCATAAACAGATATTTCATAACATCTAAAGTTTGAGCGAATCACGAAATGAAATAAATATCAACATTCCAGTTTGAAAAATTAGATGTCAGACTATAACAATTTTATCTTCAATACCTAACGCTCAAATATTCGATTAAAGTCTGCAGTAAAAATGTCATTTCTGAATACATGTATCAACAAATTGACAATTAACCTCTTCCTTGGAACAAATAGTTCATGTAGCTCTACAGAGAAATCATTTTTCAAGTAGAAAAACATTAACGAGGCCTGAACCTGTCAGAATTGTATTTGAAATTTGCAAATCACCTACATTGATACATGATACGTAATGATTAAGGTGATGCATCATACATGATGATTAAGGCAAATTCGTGGCTCATGAAGGGAGGTGCATTCTTTATCTCAGATGACGTAAGAACCACTCTTTTTTCAGGTATCATTACTATGGGATAAGCGTAAAAGAATCTTCTCCCTATCACGATTCGGTTTGCAACTCTACTCGTCAGAGTGTCTCGGGCTTTAACCAAACGTACAGCAAGCAGGCAACAGATGAAAACGTGCAGGTAGATCACTTTTATAACCAAGCATTATAAGCTGGAAGGCCTTTGCTCAATGCCTAAGCACATATGGTAGTGTTAAGAATTCGGTATAAATATTTAGCTGTTTTCACAACAAGTGCGCAATCGGGACTCTGGTACCTGCGCCATGGCAAAAGGACACACCTTTCTCTTCAAGGAACAAGTACTTTCTGAAATCGTTTTTTCTCTTTTCGTCAATATTGATAGCTATGTAAAGAAATTTTTCATTTTATCTTGACAACCCCAAGCGTGTCATAATTTGACATGCTTTCTGACAACTTCAACGAGCAAGATAAATAGCAGCTGAAAGAAAATGGTGGACACAAAACTTTTAAACATCGGACCAATTTCCAAACCATGCCTTTCAGCTTTGTCACTGATTGAATGTGAACATTCTCTACGATCTTCCTTTGGATTGACATGCAATAATTCAGTTCAGCTAACGTTTTCTTTATCTTGCCTTTTAGGTCTCTTCTGCTAAAAATAACGGCCAATCTGCACAGCTAACTGCTGTTTCAAATAGTGTCCTGCTACCTGACTTTCCTTCTGCGGATAGCATTGGCATTAAAGATCCGAAGACTAAAGAAAAGGTAAATTTATAGAGATCACTGGCCCATGCCATTTCTGATGAGGATAAATTTATTATGGATTATGCAAATAACGCATATTTGTTGCAAATAGATGCAATAAAAGACAATGTAACTCTAGTAAGAGTCCTGAAAATTGTTTTGCTGAATACCAGCCAATCACCTTCGCATCGTTCCTCACTTGCCTTCTTTCCCTTGCAGTGTTTGTACAATGTAAGAGACGCTTGAACGAGACAATATTTTTACGTGAATGAGAATCAAACAAAATACACAACCGAAGCTAAATGTCCGTAATTGAAGGACAACGTTTCTCAACGCGATAGACAACACTAACCAGATAAGAATCCATCTCTTGGGACGCTTTTATCAGATACAGTTCGCAACGAGCAAAACTAATAAAAAGTTGAAAGAAATTGCCCTCTAACATGTAAAGCAGCTCACAATATCAAGCACGTGTTTTTAAAAGCAACAAGACAATCAGTAATTATGTCTCTTTTTCGTAGATTAAAACATTTTTAATCATGTATCGAGCCCACTGTCAAAGAATTCTTGACACGATTTTGAGAGCCAATTTTAGTGAGGTATGTTCCGTTCTTTATCATAAATTCGTTCTATGTTCGATTTCATAAACTATCTAATGAGTAATAGAGTTTTCAACTTTGAAGGTGAGCTAGGGTTTATGGAAAATGACCTATGTCTAAAGGTGGATGTTAAAATGATTAGCAGTTCAAACATGCGCATAGGAGCTGTGGTGTATAGTGACCACAGGGAAACTTCAATAAATTTTGGCTTTTTATAGATTGATGATGAAACATATTTTATCAACAGAAAATGCTTGGAGATTGAAATTTGAAAGTCAGGTTATTCAATGTAATCATTCACATGAAAAACTAGTCTGTTTTTATAATTTCAAAGAAAACCTTTTGTCAGTGCAACTGATTTCAAAGACCGTAACAGAACAGAAAGATAAAAATGTGAAGCTCGTTCAAAAAGTTTTACTTCTTTCCTGTAGGTTCAACATTTTTTGCTCCACTTTTGGAGAGGCATGCCACAACATATTGCTGTTATTCTTGATATTAAAGATGTTATAGAACTAATTGCCAATTGCGATAACATCTTATATAAGGTGAGTGGGGAATCGCGTTTTTAGCCTAATAGTTAAAGCTGATTTTCCACTATCCTCCTTCTTTTCTTTATTTTGTCTTTTTACGTTTCTATAATTTACAGACTTTTCTCTGCCGTATTATGCATCTAAAAGTTCGCGATTTTGTGAAGCACATAAAACTTCATAATGTAGACGTTATGTTTCTAAGATTTCTCGATCATTCTTTGTCTTTAGGCTGTCAGTGGAGTTCTGATCCCCGGTACTTTGCAACCGTTGCCTGCCAGTTTGACTCAAGCAATAAGACAATTCGCCAAACAACTGTGTAGTTGGCTTGAAACCTCTTTGCGGCATGTTCCTGAAAGTCTTTCAGATAAAAAATTGACAGGTAACATCTTTAATAACGAGCTATATTCATGCATGTTGCTAGTTTGTTTCTCCCTTATTTGCCTGCAAATCCAGGCAGGATCTCTGTTTTCCACAAAATTTACTTCTGCTCTTTTTGTTTATGTTTGCTTTGCTAGAAAAAAACAAATATTGATTGTTGGCGAAGGAATATCCAATATTACCCTAAATGTTCCTATTTGCCAGATTTTTTGTATAATGGTGTCCAGGTTTTGAAAAAATTTTCAATGCAATGTTTATAAAAATCCACCTTTCAAACCATATTTATATGACAAGAAACGTATTGTATTTACAGTTGAATTTATTGCTTTCCGTTCTGCTTTCAATTTGACTATCGACCAGTTTGCACAAAGTAGAGCGCACAGCAATAAACTATTGTTCAAAATTTGAACTTCAATCATGTTTTAATTTCTTTCAGTTGCAAAAGCCTTTTGCCAAATATTATGCAGACAAACTTCACTTTCCCATTTAGCGCAGGTAAACTTTGTCTTTGATAATTTCATTATTAAACATTTATGCCAGCTACCACTTCTGTGCACACATTAATATTGTCTATGCAATTTGCAGCAGATTTTCACGTGTTATTGCGGCCTTTTGCTTCCAGATGCAAGTAATTGGCCAGCATTTTTAACGATTTAGTTTGAATTTTGCCTGCTCTTACTGAAGCTGCCATCTTTTTACAATGCTGATCTAAATTTAAAGGGCTTCAAAAGAATGTTGTGTCAAGACAATCATAAATCTGCTTCATGTTTCAACGAACAACCTTATTTATTCTTTTTGTTTTAAACATAGAATCTCGTAAACACATTTCTTATTCATTTGTTCATACGTACATTCGTTGCACGATGGTTTCTATCAATGAACATTTGTTGTAGAAACATCTTGATTCCTAGAGATGTGTGTTAAGATCTAAATCATTTTGAATTATATTTATATCGACTGACTGGAATGTATTCTTGAAGTCCTTGTTAAATATTTTTCTTGTGTTAAATAATTAGACGCTATGTTTTGAATGTACCTAAGGTAATTCTGTAGAACGGTTGCCAAAATCAAGAAAGTGAACGGAGCTTAGCACTTTGATTAGATCTTCTACAACAATGAACTCGAAACAGTAACTTTGTACCACCATTTGTCGAATAGATAAAAAATCATTTTGATTTTCCTGTCTTCCTTGGGCTTAATTTCTCTGAAATAAAGCGATTGTCACACAAAAAGCGACGGGCTAATTCTAGCATCCTGCATTGGTATAAGTGATTTGAAAAAGCAACTTGCTTTTTAGCATAGATAAGCCCTTTATCCTTTTGATCGCCTATTATATTCATGGGTTTTTTATTAATGAATTTTCATTCTTTTAGGCTGCCCGAACCGTGTTGCATAGCACTGACCCAGTGAGCCAAATGGCAGAGGACCTGAGGCAAGTAAAAGTGTCAACAATAATTGAACAAACCTTATGGATGACGTCGAAAAGACCCGAAAAAGACTTCAAACAGATCTATTCATGTAAGTTTAAAAAATCCTCAATGAATTTATTTAAGGCTAGTTCTGTTTGAAGCTTAGCATTCGCCACTGCGTGGAAAGTCAATTAAGACACGTGCATGACATAGTCTTATCGACAAATAGAAGTACAGGATACATTAAACATTACACAAGGAGTAAGGAAGATGTATTAATACTTTGATTCAAAGGAATAATGAATGGAAAAAATAACAATGAAAGTCATCAAAAGCAATTGAGCAAACGAAATTGTTGAAAATCTTTTGAAATAGACATTTCATTTCAGCATTTCATTTCAGCAATTTAGATTCAATTCTAGTGTTTTAGTTTTTTGCACCTGTCAAAAGAGCTTTAGGCATTTGTATGTAATTTTCAAGTCAAAAGCAAGCGCCCGCAGAAAAATATTTAATATTGAATGGTAATGTTTACTTAGAAAAAGCAGATGTAATCCAGAGTCCTTTGTTGTCTGCTAGATCTTATAGATGCCAAAATTTAAAATCTTTGAAAGTGTTCGCGATAAAATATTGAAAATATTAGGTATGTTCTGGTCTGTTACGTGTTTGAAAAGGTGAAATAATATTGAAGTTTGTTTATGGGTTTGTATTGAATTTTGATTTCTTTGATTTGCAATCAGTTTTATCTTAAAGCGATGCTAACAAACTTTGTCATAACTTTCTTTTTTCGCTTGTTGTGAATAAATTCGCTTATGGTAAATGAATAAATTCTATCATTATCAGTTCATTGCCACTATAATACAAGGCCTTTTTCCATATACCTTTGCGTTGCATTCAATGCTCGGCTGTTTTTTCTAAGCCTTAATTTTCCTAACTAACAAATTTGCCATTTCTGAAACTCGGAGGTGACATTAATCGAACGTTTCTTGCACATCTTAGATTTTGATGAGTTTGCAAGTCTTCTTGAGCAACAAGCTACTGTCGACCAGTATACAGACTGGGTCTCAGGCCTCGTCAATAGATGTGTCATCAAGGTTAGTTTGGAAGTCACCCACCAATTGTCAGTTTTTCAAAAGCACACTGAGCTTGTCGAATTTTTCATTCTTAGATAAATAGTTTTGTATCACTGCGTCGGCTCTTTGATGCTTGTAATATGGTGCAGAGCTTAAAACAATTAAACTGTGTCAGTTTCATTTTTATCTTTTTTTATTTACTTTTCGACGTTCTTTAAATGCGATTACTTAGAAGAAACATAAAAGATTTGATAGTATTAGCAGACATTATTGGACAGAAAGGCCCACTTACCCTCTCCCTTCAAATGGCCAGTACAAAGACATTGATTGATTCTAAAGTGAAAGAATTTCCTTCCCTACTGCTATTTGATTGAATTGCATTTATTATGAATTATGTTTTTAACCTTTAGCCAAGTGAACAAGAAGAGAAGTCATTTCAGTCGTGTGCTCAGAATTTCCTGCTTATATGGTCATTCGTTTGCTCAAAAGTTATTCAAGAACTGACCCTTAGGAGTGCAAAAAGCTTTGGTAAGCTTAATTTTATTTCAATGTCAAATAGTCAAGCAAACTCTTCCTTATCAGGCCTTTTTGATAGCATCTCCTGCTTCATAAATCACGCGAAAACAAAGTTTTTCTCCTCCAAGCACCTTTTGCAATGTTTTCCTCTTTTTTTCTTCTGGAAGATTAAATTTATGAAGATGGCCTTCTTCAAAGGTGCAATCAACTGCTGTATTTACTGAATTGACTATTTGTAGGTTGATGAGCCCATATCAAAATAAAGCGTCAAATATAATAGTCACCCTGAAGCAACTGAAACAGCGATACATTGCAATACTAACTTTGTAGTGAATAGTCACAACTGATGACTGATTCAATTTTAAGAAATTATTTTTCTTTGGGAAGGTGTGACCAGTTGATTAGCTGGTACTTTGCATATTCTATGGTAAACTTAAGGCTTTTCAAGCGTCTGAATTATTTAGCTAATCACCTTGCAACATAGATCATTACCACTGGGCTGACAGGTGCGTCTCTCCAAATCACAGCTTCTACAATTGACAGTCGCTGCATTACTTAATAATTTATCCAGATACACTTATCTTTCATGTTGAAACACCTGCCTGCATCTTGGATTCGCTTCATTTTTTATTGTGCTTTTTTCACCTCGCATAAGGATGTGAAATCCGTCCATTATAGCCTGTGTCTTACCTAGCCCATAACTGAACTTTAGTGTATTCCCATGTGTGTGTTTACGTAAAGATTACAGCTGCGCATTCCATATACCAACTATATAAAAAGCTTAACCCAGATATTTTGCTTTAGACAAAATAGATTTTGATATTTTGCTTTTATATAGCTTGGTTTGACGAGTACATGTTTTCCTTTACCTTCATTATATTCACGAATAACAAATATCATTGGAAACTATGCTGTTGTGTTAAATTTGTTCTAATTTGTTGCTGCAAAAGCTGAGCTGTCAAGTCTATAGACCTTTGTAGAATTGAATTTTGAAGCGTGAAATCGAGATGATAAGTAAATCTAAACTCACAGTGATCATGACCAGAAAAAGTAATTTACAAAAATGCTTGGGCTAAAAGTAAGAATTAATTTAATAAGAATTTTTGTTATTTTTATCACTTTTAATGGCATTGCATACAATACAAGCGTTGCGAAGAAACCAGAGGTGCAAAGACACTTTTACAGATTCGTATTACATTGGATATTCCGAAACTTTTTCTCTATTAATGTAATAAATGGTCTAAAAAATTGAGACCTTTCTGCTTTCATTTATAGGATCGTTTCATTTGCTTCAAATGCTGTTTGACGATTACATATTTTACTTGATCGAGTCACATGCCATTGTTTCCGAAGACGCCGAAGATAGCTCCTTTGAATTTTCAATAATACGAAATCGAATTTCAGGTTTGTAAAATAGATTCATTTTTGCAGTTTTTAATATTTCTGTACACGACGTACTCTGTCCAATTGAGTATTATAGGATTCATGGGGAGCATAGTCCTTTGGATTTAGTCCTCATAGGATTTAGTCCTTTGTTGTTTTTTGTGTGATGCATACAGAATTGGAATAAAGAAGAATTTTTTCAATCCCAGTTAAAAATATTTCTTATAGGTAAACGGAATTGTAGCCTTGGTTTTCTGAAATAAACCAGTTACTTGCACGTAGAAGTAAATGACCGGGTTCACAAAAACATGTCCTTTAGCCGACATTTCAAAGTGTGGTTGCTATTGTTTAAAGGATCAGCCATCTTGCCATATTTTGATACAGAAAAGAAGCAGGTTTAGCAAAGAAATTTCTTGAGCAGGTCTTCAGCAGGTTTAGCAAAGAAATTTCTCAAGTATGTGGGTGGTGGAAATAGTTTGCTGCACGGACAATAGGCAGCTTAATCTGAGCTAGAATTTCTTTGAATTATCTATCTCCCCTCACTAGCCTGATATTAACGTCCTTGTAAGTCCTATTAATCTTGTGAAACTTCAACGATCATTTCAAAAAATGAAGATTTTAATATAAGCTGAATCGATTTTTTTACCCGAAAACTTTATCTGAGAGTAAATTTGTGTTGATTGGAGAGTTAATTGAGAGTTCAGACAATCCAACATGATCACTGTAGTGTGGAAGCAACTTCAATATATGTTTCTCTTCGGTTCCAACCCCTGATTAAATATGCAACAGCTTTAGTTTATTTGTTAATTTACTTTGACAGCAAAACTGAAGTTCCCTAGAAAAACTGTTTAGTTCTAGGTATTCTAGAAATAAATTATACTGCAATGTTGTTTATCCACTTTATGTGAGCCAATCGACCGTGGGCAATTTTTCCTGAATACCAGCAGGATTGATTTTAAATAGAGAGCTATGGTTAGATAATCAGGCTGAAAAGATTTGGCTTTGATTATTGTTAAGAATCCGCACTTCGAGGTTTTATTAGACATCTGCTGCTGATTCGATTACAGCGAGCCCAGCAGACCTTTAGAAAACATCCAATGTTTAACCTCTCAAGGGGAATAGAACAAGCACTTTAGGAGGATGAATTGTATATAGCTGGATTAATGCTTCGATTTCTTTTGCTGTTCTTTAATATGATATGTAGAATAAATCGGAAAATGTCTGCTAGCTCACTTCTATCAAGTAGAACGTTTTTTGAGGGATTGCGCAACATCTCCATATTGATCTGCATTCTCTTTCGAATGTGCGCCAATACAAGCTTCGCATAGGTAGCCGAATGACAGGATCAAATGAATCTTAAGGTCTTCAATTGTGCTACTGTAATGTCCAAAAGATGTT
This sequence comes from Rhopilema esculentum, assembly GCF_057945365.1. Classification (NCBI taxonomy): domain Eukaryota; kingdom Metazoa; phylum Cnidaria; class Scyphozoa; order Rhizostomeae; family Rhizostomatidae; genus Rhopilema; species Rhopilema esculentum. Next base: position 228,082 of record NC_142835.1, read on the forward strand.
TGATTTTCTTGCTTGCTTTAATAAGACGTTTCATATTTTTGCAGATAATACTGACTTTCGTATGTACAACGAGAGCCTTTACACAGATCTGAATCAAAAGCCGAGATCTTTTCAAAGTGCTCATTTAGGAAGAGGAGTTTTGCCAAGCGATACCCAAGAAGAACGAGATATTGCTAACATCCAGTCAGCCATGGCACTACCATGTACGTTCTTGCCATCAAGCCGCGTTCTACACCCGGCTCACTTCCCCTGTGAAAGTTCCATGCACCAGTCTGAACCTGCATATAGTGGTTTTGTGCCTTACAGTGGCCGCGAGCAAGGCATTACTGAGGAGTCAGGGCTGACGTATTACGAGGATCGTGTCAGTAGCAATTCACGACCATACAAGCAACAATTTGAACTTGGGGGACAAGGCTTCAATGGACCATTTTTAACTCAGGAGCTTGAAAGGCTTCATATGTCATATGGTACTGAAAACCTCTTTGATAGAAATTATTTTTTTCAACGAGAGTTAAGGGCATGAGATGATAGTACTAGTAATGGTATGGATTTTTAAAGTGTTACAATTTGCAACACAGAAGGGAAAATGGAATGGGATGAAAGACGTAGTAAAGGTGTCAATGCATCTTTCATTGGTTTAAGAAAAAAAGCTTTGATTTATGGAGGGTCTCCTTGATTAAGAAAAAAATATTTTATGATTTTACATTACCACAATGGGGGTCTAGGCATGCAAAGTGAGAAACAAAGGATGTAAAAATAATTAGCTTTCTTTCTTAATTGAGCATCCATAAATAGTTTTAACTATTACCAAGGCCGAACGAATTTCACACGTTTTCTCGTATTGAAGGCATGACTCATAATATGGGAGTGAAGGGTAAATAGTTGCAAATACTACTATGCCTAGTCTCTAAGAGAGGATTGTTTGAGATATGCTATATCCTGGCTATTTAGGCTCCATATCAATGTAAAGAATTTCCCATAGTCAAAAGCTTTATAATTCAAATTAATTGAGCCATTCTGAAAGTCTTCATTATCGAGCAAACGTGTTGACTGAAGTCTGCTGCTGTCAGCAACTGAAAAACTGGCAATAAACGACAGTGCTTCCAGGCGTAGCGCTGGAAATTAAAAGAGAAATAGTGCTGACAATTAAAAGCTACTTGTTTTAACAGCTTCGAGATTTCGCAACTGTTGTCTTTATTTACTTAACAAAAATATAAATATAATACAGCCAAAATGCAACAAAATGTGAAGAAGAAATAGTTGAGTTAACTTAAATTAGCTCTTCCTGTACATCCTCTTCATCTCAAAACTTACTCCACCGTCACTATATTCTAATTGAAAAGTTCGAGAAAAATTTCAAGAAAGGATATCGTGAGGATGTACAGCCCTAATATCGACCTTGTTTTTTTGTATAGCTGTCATTGTTCAGTAGATAAATCGGTGTTATAATAGAGACATAAAATTACGGATGGCCCAAGAAATATTCTCGTGTTTTTTTCCTGTATTCATACGTTATCAGGAATGGTTTAGATTAATAGTCTTTGATAATAAAGGTCCGATATTATAACTTATCGACTATCTTATTTTCTGTAGTAACATGCTTGTCGCATTTTGATAAATTATTTTTGCATTTAAAATGTATTGAATGCATATTTTTGTATAGATTGTTTAAATTCAAAAATATTTACTTTATTACCTTTTTTACTAGTTTTCCTTGGATATCTACCAACAGCCAGCACATGCAAATATTTTTACGCGAGACAGGGTTTTTTTAATTTGATAGCTATTGGGGCAATAGCTTTTTGAATCCCAGTGACGGTTCTCTGTTTTAGAAATAGGATGACGAAACTTCCTGATAGATCTTTTCGAAATTGATTGTAAAATTAGAACAGCTTAATCGTTTATCGGACATCTAGCTACAATTTCACTTTGAGCAAACAAAATCATTGTGTGCTGACTATCGGGGAATCCTCAGGGTCGTGATGGGTGGGACAGAGAGAGGTACAGCCCCCCCCCCAAGACATTAAATGTGTCAGAAAATTTCAAAAACTTTGTTTCTTTGACAAATTTTTCAGGAAATCTCTATCTTCAGCTCCTTCAACACAAACCACACTGCAGCCCTGGCAATTTTCTACATTGCAGGCTGAGCTTAGCCTGAGCACAAGTTGTTCTAAAACAATTCAAGGAACATTTAATGGTTACATGTACATTCATGTGAATAAGGCGTTTAAGTGTTTAGGGAAATTTCTTCTGTGAATCATGCACTTTTCTTATAGGGTGGCTTTGTGCCTCTGAAAGGGTCCGTAGGGCGTGTCCAGGTCTTTAATAGGTGTGGTCACTTTGAAAGCCAATTTCCTCGTATTTTGAAATTTGAAACGAGTTTTACATGGCTCAATCGATCCATCCGTTGGGGAAGAATCATTGCAGAATTTAGCTTCTTAGGCCCCGTTTACAAGAGAGAAAAAGGGACGGATCCAGAAGATCCGGACTTTTTAGTTACGATGAAATGGGTACGATCCACAAGCGTTTACACGAGATCGGATCCTAAACTATAAAGCGTTTACACGGGAACAGACCAAAGTCGAATCGCTTTTTCTAAGCATGTGCAAAGACAAGGTAATTGTTAATTTTCATTTTGGCGGGAGAACATCTAAGATGGCGTCATTTGCAAGCAACGATAAGCGTTCATTTTTTACATTGACAGACGAGGAGACAGCTTTGTTGATGAAAGTAGTTATGGATTACAAAGCTGCTAAAATGCAAAATGGAGAAGACTGGGGGACTGTTACGTCGAAATACAAAGGCATTCTACTTAAATTTATCGAGGCCTATCCAGAAACAGCAACAGAGGACTTTCCAAATATCCAGGATAGAGAAAAAATACAAAAGAAAAGGTGAAAAGAAAATAAAACAAGACGAAGACAGGGTTCAGAAAGGCTGTCGACTGTGGCAAAAAGAATGGGGGTGGGAGAGTAGTTACTTTGCTGTATGATGAGTGCTGCGCGTAAACGGCCTTAGACCCCGTTTACACTAGCACGGATCCAAATGGGTACGGATCCACTTTGGATCCGTGACCAGTTTTGTTGCTGTCTACACTGGAACAGATCCAATTTAGATCGCGTTTACACTAGCACGGATCCAGTCCACTGTCTCGGCTACTTGACCTCCCATTGGGTTTCAACAGACAAAGGCTTTCTCAAGTGAGTTGTTCGCTTTTGCAAGAACGATCGTAGTTAGTCTTAAATTCTCGTACTATTCTTCAGGAACTACCAAAAGCGGGTTCTTCCTGGTCATTGCCAGAATCTTCTTGGTTTGCGGTGCCTATGTCGCTGTTGTTGAAAGTTATGATGTAGGCCTAGTCCCAGGCTGCTTTGTTTAGATATAACCAAAGCTAGTCTCAACTGACGAATCCTGTGTTGAGCACATAGAAAAGCAATATACTGCAGCCAGGAATTAAACCATAACACTAACATTATGAGTATAAGAAGAACTTTCTGTTTGTATATAAAATTCGAGATTTTGGCGCAAACAATTGACCTCTTAAGGAGAAAATTTCATGCCTCGTATCCAAAGTGTGCTTGGTTTGGTTCGGTTTCAGCCGTTTACACTAGACCTAAACGGGAACGGATCCAAGTGAGTACACCTTGGAAAGCGATCCCACACGGGTCCAGATAGCAAACCCAAATGAGTGTAAACAAAAAGCCTATCCGTGCTAGTTTGGGTACGGATACATTTGGATCCGTGCTAGTGTAAACAGGGTCTATTTCAACGAATTCGACTGTTCAAGAGATATTTCTGCTCTAGTGCAACCAATTTCACACAGATTATCAAATCTTTGTGATGATGACTAAGGTATCCCCATTTCTAGATTCTTTTTTACAATTGTAAATTTCTGTAAAACTATCAACAGTTTTTCAACAGTTTTGAAATGGTTGCAAATTTGTGGATACATCAGTGACCTGAAATTTTCTTTCTTCAGTCAAAAGTATAAGCAGTGATTTTGGTAGAGGCTGGGCTGGCTTAAGATTGATTGCAATATATTATTAAGTATATCGAGTAGTCTCTCTCAGACTTGTGCACTACACAACTTGAATTTCATCACACATACAGCATCTAAAATACATTTTAACAGAAGGAAAATCTGAGGCTACATTTTCAAATTGTTAATAATTTCTTGATCCTACAGCTTAATCTATTTAAATGTTGAGATAAAATAAGAAAGGTTTTAGTGCAGCGATTTAACGAGTAACTAAAAAGTAAGGAACCACAATATGTTGAAGGGGACGCATTGAGCAAAATAGAAGAAAGCAACCCTAACAAAGTAAAAAACGATTCAACAGCTATTGAAAAAACATCAAATTTTAAATAGTTGCTTTTGTAAAAACTGGGGGGCCAAGCAAGGGGCCAAGAAAATTTCTGGGAGGCAATAGCTCACTTCGTAGCTTATTCATTGTATTGAAGTTCATTTCATTTGTAATTTACTTAATAACACTTTCAATGATATAATACCAAAGAATGAATCAAAGCACAGAAATACATTTTAGTTTTGAAAATATTGATAGTTTCATTTTCTTCGGCAGTCTTTCCGTCAACGTCTCCTTTATCTTAGTTCTTTTCTTTCGCCGCATAATGTGTAATCAATCATGGATCGCGGAAGCGGGGAGTAGCGGTGGTGTATCTTGCAGGGACTGCGGAAGCGGGGGGATACGGAGGCTTTACCCCCAAAATATTTAGAAACGCAATTTATTCACAATGCTAGACTTACTCTTACTTTTGGTTTTTTCTACGCAAAAACTATCTTTTCCACAAGACGTGCATTTCTTGACGTTCTAAATGGTATAGTTTCAAAAATTTACCTGTAAAGCTCACTTCGCCACCTCTATCTAAGGGTCCCATTTTATGATATTGCTACGGCCCCCGAGTGTCTTCGTTACGCCATTAGGGGGGAGGTGAAGGGGGATTCGAAGATTTACGGACGGTAGCGATCCTAATATATAAGGAAAGATAGAAATTTCGTGACTGATTCCACAATGCTGATTCTGATTCTAAGCTGTCCATGCATCTGCGCATGCGTCTAGTTTTGTGGACGCTGGTCAAACACCTCGCGGTAGAATGAAACCCTTCATAAACTTGTTGATGATCAAGCGGCAGGAAACGGATGAAGTTGGTCCGGAGGAAGAATTTGTGTCTTGGTGATTGCAAGAACTAAGAGAGGCATTGGCTAATAAGCGTGAAACATTGCCGCGTGAAAGGAAAAAAGGCTTTGAAAATTCTTCGTTAACATGCACGACCTAACCTAGAAGAAGGTAGAGCGGAGCAGCGGATAGCCAGCATCTGTTCAATTTCTAACCCGACCTTCTTGAGATAAAAGGCCTGTCGTTTTTTATCAACGGACGCTTCAAGGTCATTTTGTGGTACGGTTTCGAAAACTAAAAAGTCAAACTTATCGTTGGAAACTCTCTCTGCAATGAGTCAGGCGAACGGATCGGCGAATGAAGTATCTGGGCAAGGAGATCTACAAAGTTTGAAGCGTCCAGGGACCAGGTGAGTTTACCAAGATATTGTACGTGCCTTGAAAACTAAAAGGCCTCCCACCCAAAAGCCGTTTGATCTAGCTTTAGATGCTATTGTATTGTATAATGATGTTAGCCTAATGTCTTTATTGAAATTAAAGAGGCCACTTCATCTTAAACCCTATCTTGTTCACCCTTTTCTTGTATCAGTGATTTTTACATTCTTTCCTAATTTGTCGTTATTTGCTAAATGTTGGCCGAAGTGATGGATGTTGTAGTTTTAGTTCAATGTAAACTGACAGTGCAAAAATTCCTTGTTTGTTTTTCATGATGCTTTTTGTTGATGAAACCTTTGCCTCCTTTATTGTCAAGTTCAGAGCTATTTATCAAAGTTCTCTGATGAGCTTAGGCCCTTTTTATTATTACAAACAATTAGATATCCAAATTTAACATTTTTCTAAAGTTCAACAAATTTTGAAACTCAAAAAGAGACTTCTTTACTTCTCAAATGTGTGCGTTATAGTCTAGCTCTCATAATCGGGTTGCAGATTTAATGTTTACCGAAACACACTCAAAAGTAATTTCCTTTTCAATCCAACGATCAAAGCAATCTTTTTATGCATCGCCTTCATTTGATAGAAATTTTTAACCTTTATTACTGCAACTGGCCTGACAAACTGCCTTTGTAGGAGACCCCCGTTTTTAAGATATAACCCTTCTGAGTATCATTTGGTTTACGGCATTCATAAATTTGATTAAATGTGCAATGTAACACAATAAAGCTATTGGCTACCTGTCTCTCGGATCTGAAAGTTTTGTGGTTAGCCTGTTAATTTTGCTTTTTATTTTTTTATCTTCGAGTGTCAGTTTTGAGTAACCACTATCACACAGTAAGTTAACCTGTACATATTTTATATGCATGGTATCATGGAAGAAGTCATTTGTCGCAGAGTTGATTGAAACAAGTTCAAATGACATTAGAGATAGATATGTCATAAGTTAGAAAACTTTTAATAAAGAGTAGTACCAAAAGACTTAAATCAAGAAACTCCTTGTTGAGATATAAATTTAAGATATATTTAATTGTCAATCGAAAACTTTTTGATGAGTGTTTACGTAAGACTAGATCCAAAATCTCTGGAGATAAATAGATCTAGGGTAGTTTGGGATGATAAAACTATTGTTTTTGACCTTTCTAGGACTGTAGTTCTTCAAAATATTGAAAGTTTTGCTTCCAAAAGTTGAGCAACATTGCCTTATTCTTACAATAGCTTTTAGGTGGAGCCAAAAACTGCATATATGCGGCAAATTTAACGTACCAAAATTTCAAATCTCATCATCAATACCTTATGGCTTGGAGTCAATAAAAGCACCATAAAAGGCAGTTTTCAACAATACTGTCTTTTTCATCGCAAATTTCACTGTTTCAAATGTTCCCTCCACGGAAAATCTTTGTCTGTAAAATGTTTCCGCCAGCATTAATTTCTTCATATGTTTTTAGGATAGGGGGCTCACAAGCTACTTTTTCGGGTCTAGAATTGGAGGGAAAGTTTTTAATTTCTGAAAATACATGCAATGGGCTGCAATACGCCCACCAAAAACGCTCACCAAAAGTAATGTTTTCAAAAATAAACAAAGATAGCTAACATAGGCTCTGACGCAAGTTGGAAAGTGGGGGACAAGGGCAAAATAAAGACTAATAACAAAATATTTTGTAAAAAATATTGTTTGTTTTGTACAAAAAGTGGGAAGGGGGCATGGCTCCCTGGCCTCGTGTTATTGGAGACCCTGGGTAAGAGTGTGAATCACACACATGAAATATATTATTTGTGCGATTTACCACACACATTACAATATCTTTATGAAGAAGACTGAAATCCCCTATGTCTGTTTGATACTTTTTTTTCACCACTCTCAATTTGGGGCACCTTGGATCTGTTTGCTTTTGATATTGTGAAGATGGCAGTTTGTTTGTCTGGTCAATGAAAAGGAACTTTTTGAGTGTTTCCTTTTCTTGCTCTAACAAACAGCGATAAATGAGCATAAGCCCAATAACGATTTTTGTACCCAAGCATGCAACAATTTCCTTTTTGTTGCAAGTTAGAGCCTTACAAGTCCAACTCCAGGTGTCATTTTAGATAAGCATATACTTGCTGATTATGCTAGATCATTTTCATTTTACCTGTTGCTGCCAGACCTTTGAGATCAAACCCAGAGCTAATTAACTATAGCCAGCAGATCAAAGTGTGGTATTGCCCATCAGGTCCTTTGTAAAAGCATGGCCAATCTTTGCTGGCATGGGTGAAGATCTTTTTGGGTTGGATCCTATGTAGGGGGAGGGGGGCTTTACCATATGAACAGAGATGTCTTTTACTATTTTGTAAGTTTTCCTTATAGTTTTTGGATTTATCCACTTTTGCAAACTGATGACTCTAGCAGAGTCTGGACAAGCTAAGCTTTTAATTTTGAATATAAATTTCATGTTTGTGTCTAAGTCCTATAGAAAAGGACTAGCAAAATTTCTTCATTCAACATTCATTTTTCTATGTTATGAAACATTTTAACTTCAAGTCATTGTGTAAATTCTGTAACAGTAAAATCTTTAAAAACAAACCTTCCTCCTCTTACTAATTATCTGAATGCCATGCTAATAAGATTTTTTATTACTTTAAGTAATTTTATTGGCCTTGATTAAATTAATCAAAGCAAAAATTGCTAAGCAGATTTTAATAGCTTGGGATATGATATTTTTTCAAAAAATAATCAAAGTGGTTATTGTGTTTTACTTATGAGTGTTATAGGTAAATTTTTAAAAGCAGCATTACTGACAATCATGTCAATAGAAAGGTATTCTATTTCCTTATCCAGACAGGTAGTTGTTTGCTTAAACATTTGTACAAGCAACAAGCTCAATAACCTTTTGTTTAGTTTTCTCAAATCATATGTACACAGTTAAAAATGAATTAACCAATCAATGCTTGTTGTTATTTAACATGAGTTTTTTTTAAAAATGATAGTTGTTAAAATGGTTGCACAAACATTTTGCAAACTAAGCTGTCAGGCACTTGACATGAGATGAACTTCAAGATCAGTGTCCAGTTTTATTTCAGAGGGTTGTTTCTGCTTGAATATTTTCTTAAATAATAGGTATTCTACTTGTTTGTTGGTTATAGCTTTTTCTAACTTCAAGTCAAGATTTGAGAAGCAGGTTTTCTGCATCAGTTTCCCACCATTGTACAATTCTGCATTCCATGCACAAGCCTTGAAAAACCTTACTGAATTTTTGAGAATTTTTACTTTAGCTGTATTCTTCTGGAATGGTCCTTTATTGTTCTTCTTAAATTGTTTTTTTTCTCATCAGGGTTTTCAAGAAAAGCACACCAAATGGGAAAGTATGTTTATATCTACCATTGCTATGAAAATTTTTGGTTGGTATATTGTGTTTGCTTTGTTGGTATATTGTGTTAGGGTATTCACTTAAAAATAATGATAATGAAATTGCAATCTAATTGCCTTATACCATGTTGCTATCTGCTATGTTTCATGAAACATAAAAATTCTGTTTAGAGACATTTGCACTGTTCTTCAAGAAAAAATTAAATATCGTAGCAATTCGCTACAACTGCCACCATTTTAGGCCACAACTCTGTAAGTGCCTATGTGATACTAAGCCTTCTTGGATCCATAAACTCATAAAACTTCACCAAAGGTCAAGCAGGATTTGGTATTCGATGAAAACCTGTAGCTTTTTAACGAAATTACTTTTCGTATGGAATTTTTCATCAAAGATTATATCCAAGAAACTTCACCTTGTGTTAAACACTGTGATACCCAAATTGCTTAAAATTGAAATACACATTTACTGGTCAATCAAGTGTCTTTAATTAAATATCTGCTGACTTTGTTGTCAATTGGATTAATTTTCTATTACTTTTCATTATTTCTTCAATTCAAACGATTGACCTCATGTTGTATCATGACTTACATGTTTATTGTTGGTATTGTACTTTATCCAAATTCTGTTCCACATTTATTGTATACCAAATTTCTACTGTTCTGCAGCTTTCTGTATATATTTAAAAATCTATAAGGTATTTGTGTGTTATGAAATTTAGAAGATCAATGTTATCAAGGCGTGAATACAGTTTTAACACAGTTTAAACTCCGAAAGTGAATGGTTTTTAAACCTCAGGGATATGCCATCGTTTTGGCCTATAAGTTGGAACACTCATCGGTTTTCCAGCCTGTTTTATCTAAATAAACTGCAAAAAACAGTTTTTTCCAAAAAGTTTTCAAAATAATAACAGAGTAAAATGAATTCAGAACTATTCAGAACGACAAGACACTTTTTCACTTGTTTATTTGGCTGGGTGGGTAATGGTGTCACCAACGCATGCAGCCCTCCGCTTTTGTGGTAGTTTGTTCAACAAACTTTTTAGATAGGAAAATTTATCAGCTTATTTCATTCTACATCACTATATCATTGGATTTTATGATTCTAATTTGTTCAAATTCAATTACTGTTACATTTTCTTATTTGACTGATGTCTTTCTTTTGCTTGCAGTTAACTGTCTATATTGGGAAACGTGATTTTTATGATCATATCGATTACATCGAACCTATTGGTAAGTAGATTTATTCGTTCTACCTTAAATCAAGTTGTTTTGAAAGCATTAGGTGGAGCACACACAAGTCATTTCTCTACTTTTTTTTAAAAATATTTCGTCTACGCAGAATAATAATACATGTAATAGTAGTTTGTTATGAGCAGACAGCATAATCTTGCATTTTAGAGTGCGTTTGTCGGCCCCCTAGCCTCAAACGTTTGAGTGTGATTTTGGTAAATAATGAAAATCCAGTGCAGCTGTATTTTGCGTTGTATAGAAGCTTACTGTCGCAAAAGCAATGAAGTTGTTGGTCAAGCGCTTAAAAATGTTGGTCAAGCGCTCCAACATCAAGCCAGCTGTCAAATGGAAGTTTTATCCATGCCATGTTATATCTAAAAATCTGCCTGTAAAACGTTTGCGGAGAATTTTGTGAAAAATATGATAAAAATCATTGGTCAGCTAATCAAGATTTAAGAATTCGTTTGAGCTTTATAACATTTTGCAAAAACATGCTGCTAGAAGAACCATTTAATTGCACTGCTTCTTATCGTTTTTAAGGCCCCGCGCCCTTCTTTCGATTGGCAAACTTCATAAAATTGGCTAATCATGCTAGTCGTCTATATTTTTGTGTCTTTTCAGACTCATAAGTTTCTCTAGAGCTGTATCCATAAATTATCGCTATTTCCTTTGTCTGCTGAAATTTATTGGAATTTTTCAAAAATAAACGAGACAGAGCAGTAAGGACTCGTTTGCCTACATTCTATGCGTTAGTTTGCAGTTTTTATTTACCAGATCGCATCATTAGGCTGGTGGTCTGGCGTTATCATTTCAATCATGTTTGAAGATAAGCGAATACAGGTCTTGAAAAAAATTTGCACAGGACACGTCATATCGAAAGAGGCCGCTTGGACAGTACATACAAACAAATACACGATATTCAATCCAAATCATATAGCCATTGTCATGCATTGCAAACCTTTCCTTTTTTGTCAAAGCAATTCTATGATTTTTGGAAGTCTCTAAGAATCGATTGGCTTATTTGCAAACCCGCCGAAATGATTCGCTGTCCTTTCTTATACAGATCAAAAGCTTGCGATTGTGTGGTAAAATTTTAATGCGGTATATGACAAGAATTAGTATACTATACCTTCCGTGCGAACGCAATTATCTCTATTCTTAACTTTTTTGGAGCCAAAATGTATTTGGATTAAACTATCGAAATGATTTTTATCTTCGAATGTCCACATTTCCTTAAAAAAAAAATTCAAATCTTTGCTAAGCAAGTCTCAAGGGGTACCTGTGTAGGTGCATGTTTCTTTATTGTACGAAATCGGTACAGGGTTCTTTATTTTCTTAGACCCCGTTCACACTGTGCCGGATATATTTTGGCCGCATCAAAATTAGTTCAGATAGGCGTCGCGTTTACACTAGACGCTATCCGCACGAATTTGAGAGCGGCTATCCGAACAAAATTAGTTCACCTAGGAAAGTGGATTAAATTATTTCAGATAGCTATGTGGTACAGTGTAAACGCTTTTATCCGGATAAATTTTATCCACATCGTATCTTGCTCGAAAGCGATTGGCTATTTCATCCAATTTAGTTTTTTTATGTTTCCCAATCAAGACCTTTCGCCATCTTGGCTGCCTTGTTGTCGATAAATACTCATGTTAAAAGTGCAGTATCTTGCCAGTCCACGTAAAATTGGCTTCTTTGTCAGCTTTCCCTACTTTCGTTGCTAGTTCAGTGTCATTTTGTTTCATGAACAAACTATTAAAACAAACTAGGTCTAATTTGTATTGACAACATCTTTGGATTTGTCTAAAAGAGAAGCAGATGATTCTGAAGAGCGAATGAAGTCTTTTTACGTTGGCGGGAATTTTGTTCTTATTTTGTTGCCCAGAGAAGACTTCATTTTGGGCGTTCTGTGCATGATTTAGCTCATGTGACTGCAGTTATCCGGCACAGTGTAAACGGGAGGGCAAAGTGGACAAAATTTGTGCGGCATAGTGTAAACACAAATCAATCCGAACAAGTTTTATGCGGATAAATTTTATCCGGCACAGTGTAAACGGGGTCTTAGCATTCGTTAGAGTTCTTTTTACGATTGGTGATTTGCTTTTATTTCTACAGAACGAAATGGATTTACGAGCAGTTTTAATCCCATGAATCCATCTATTCTCATTGCTGTTTTGTAGCCATATGAATTCTGAAATATGATTTGACTTTCAAGTCTTTGGCATTGTAGAGCAATAAAGCTCTGACTTTTAACCTTTATAACAATGTTATATAAACTTTACATGTTAGAATAATAATCGTCTAAATTGCTAAATTTCACCAATGCGAGCATATTGGGAGGTCTGTGGTCTTTTTTGGAAATACAACGAAGGGCTTGTTATGCAGTAATAGTCTTTCGAGTGGTTGAAAAGCACAAACAAAGAGCGTTTCTCATCCTGAGATGCACCTCGCATCCTTTTTATTACTCTAGGGTTCTGTGTTGCTTCACACGCAGGCACGTAGATAATGGGGGGCGTGGGGGTGTGACGTCCCCCGAAGTTTGGAAAATCCAATTTCAGTTGGAAAACTTAACAGATTACTTGGATTTTTTTAAACCAAACTTGTAAATTTTATATTTTAGGAATTTTGGGAATTTAAATGTAGATACATTTATCTTATTAAAATGACAGGTTGGAGTGGACCCATCCAGTAATCGGTTTCTATTGTGTATCAACTGGATCTTGAATTGCACAATTGCATCGTTTACTTTCTTTTTGGCGGGATTTAATTTGAATTAAATTATTTTTAACAGGCAAGGTGAATTTCCGGATGAGAAAATTGAAACTTTACAATCAGTATTGAGCCTACAGTTTTGAAAAATTAATATCCTGTACTGATCAAAAAAATTTAAAGTGGGAGCTACAAGAAAAAAGGAAAAAACTACAGTAGATAGTCAGTTAAATGAAAAATTAAGAATCTTTCAGTACTAGAAATGTTCAACGCTTCTTAAAAAACCAAGTGTTGGTTATAATAAAGAAATCTGGAATTAGGGGTATTTACAAAAACTATTCTGTAGGTACAGTAGATTTAAAGGTCGAAAGAAAAATTACTCAATTAAAGTTGAAATTTTCATCGTTCTACAACCCCCAAATTTAGCGACTTGTTTTCGTCCCTGTTCACACGTCAAATAAACATCCTTGTTTGGGCGTTTCTCAACCAGACATGACCACTGTTGTCGTATGAGAAACTGTTTTAGATGTTCTTCCGTTTTTCTGCGGGTTTTGAAAACCCATCTTCCGGCTTTAGCTGAATAGAGCAAATTACGTTTTGATGTAGATGCAAGTTCCTTAGTTTTGAAACATCGGCTGGCCCGACATTTTGTCAAAATCGGATTGAACGTGTGAGGGGTTGTGCAGCCAAGGGTTTGGTTTGGAGTAAGCATTTACTTTTTTAAAGTGCATCTCAAGCCAGAAAAAAAATTAAGTATTTTTTCTGTAAGTTCTGAAGGCCGAAAATTGTCAAAGCGGGCTTTGTAGTAGGCTGATTGACATATTTTGAATCTTCACTTTTTTCAATTCTAATTGTTTTATTTTGCTTACAGATGGTGTTGTTTTGGTTGACCCTGAGCATGTAAGGGCGAAAAATGGTGAGTTTTGTCGATTCAGAATTTTGTCGCTGACGAAGAAAATATCTGTCCACACAACGGCTTTTTGTGGCTCGTTCCCATTCATTCTAGCATGGGCTGACTCTTGGTCATTCCTTTTGCCACAGCACCACATTTACACTGTTTATCATTTGGGAGACGACCGACCATGTTTTACTGACTAGGCCATTATCCACAATTGTAGTCAAACAGCATGCGCAATTAGGTTGTCGAGCCATTGTACGCGTTACAGTTAGAATGCCAGTTTCATTTTTCCAAAAATACCTTTCTCTTAGACCCTCTAGTCGTATTTTAATTCTAGATAATTACTGTCAGTTCATTCTTTCTCCTTTGTTCAATTCGATAAGTTTGCCTGGTCGCATACAATACATCCAACTCTACGTGTCAAGAGATTAATTAAAGCGTCGCTGCTTCTAACTTACGTAGGTTAAACAAAATGTTAGGGTAAAATACTGGGAAATTTGCCTCTCTGATATTTTCACAAAATAAAAATAAATATGCATGGTGTTTCGTTTTTGATGTTGCAGGAATACGTTTGTTATGATTTTTTGAATTCTTTTTTGCGAAGAAAGCAGACCAAGTTGACAATAACAACGAAACGTCAACTATTTGTATAAGGACATTGATATTGCGCAAGTAGAGTTAATCAAATGATCGATTAAATTATGTTATTGTTATTAATATAGGAGAATTGCATGTTAAATATTAGGTTTAAAATGAATATTGACAAAAAATTCGGTAGAAATATTTTATAACCAAATTTAAAAAATTGAAATGAATTTTTAAAGGCCAATAAATCTAAGATCGAGGAACAAACAAAAATACATTTTCAGGGTATTTAAGGGAAATTTGTAGCAACTGAAAAAAGAATGGTTCGTTTATTTTAATTTTGAAGTGCTGGTTCGCGAGTAGTAAATCCTTGATTATTAGTAGATCCGCAATTTTTATCGATAGTTTCTTTGCATTCTGATCGGAATTAATATAAAACCATGTAAACGTCCGTGGTTTTTTACCCTTACATGGAGAGTGGGCCAGCCCGTTCAGGTGAGATACGCGAGAAAGGATAGGTGGGATCTGCGTCAGGTGGGATGGAAGTTATCCATGTAAGCGCAATCAGGTGGGCTAGCTCACTCACTGAATGTCATTGCGCTTGCGTAAAGGAAGTTAGCGCTAAACCAAATCATAACGTCGTACGAATCGGCAGCAACAGTTCGGGCTCTTCTGCTAAAACCGTAGCAAAAGTATAAAGAAACAAAAGATAATTTTGTTCTCACGATTGAAAGGACGCAAACCTGTTGATTGCATACTTTTTATAGATCGAGCACAAAATCAAAAATTCGTGTAACTGAAGTACGAATCCGAGCATACCGCATAATTTAACAGTAAGAAAAGGAATCAAATTGTTATTCGCCATCGTTGAGGAAAACTGATGTTCAATATTGTGCCGCCAAGAACTAAAAAAGTCTCATTTACAAGTTTCAAATAAGAGGCCATTCCACCTGAGTGGGAAAAATCGCGTCCTCGCGTAAACACTTCCGAATTCGATGTGACCCGTGAAAACTGGCCCACTTCATGTTAACTTCAATGCCCTTAGGCTAGTATTGCTTTGAAATTGTCAGCTGAACATGAAGCGTATTTGCGTTTTTCATTAAATATTTAGAGGATGTATGAACCAACTATTTTTGTCTAAAAGAATCAAAATAGTAGTTTTATGTTACGTTCAGGATGCTATTTTCCACGCTCTAAACACAGTATCAAAATTTTACCACGATCCTGCGTTGTTAAGTTGCACAAATTTGATTAGCTTCTTATGACCACGTGCTTCGTATTTTTTGAAAGAACAGAAAGTAGTTGTGATCGCAGATGTATTTGATTGATCTAACCTGAGACTGGTCAAAGGGACATGATAAAGCAAGATTGCGTGGATTATATTAACTCGTGAAATACTAATGGCTTCTTAATGACACCACTTAATAGCCATCCAATTTTTTATGTGTCAGAATATTTAAGTTGGCAACCAGTTCTCATGCTAAATATCACGCTAATTTAAATAACTCCATGGTCTAAACATCTTTAAACGATTTACCCGATATTTTTCAGACAAAGCCACCTGGCCTATCTGCTAGATGTTTCTTCATCTCAAGACTAGTTTTTCAATTTCAAAGTAGCATCCTACCTCTCTTTCTCTCGCCTTTCTCCATAAACCAAAACCGTGCTTATTAGTGAAAATACGGTGATTAAACATTAGATATAAACTTTTTGCTGAACAAGATTTCCCTATTCATCAGAGCTTCCTATTCATTTGAACGCTGGGTTATTCCGTAAAAAGAAATGAACTGTTGATATAAATTGATGAGAAGCATCGCATATTATAATTTCATAGAATTTCTTGCAAAAACATAAATCCAAGCATTTCAAAAGCGTGAAATATTCTATAATTTGTAACTACAATAGTGCCGCTTATTTACTTTCTTATAAATCTGGTGAAAATAGCTATTTTCAAATCTTTCCTTTTCCCTCCCTTTGCAATCTATTTCTCAATAGGTCTAAAAGGAAGTAATTTATGTACAATTCAATTTATTTCAAGGAATGATTCAGGTTATTTCTTTTTCAGTTTTTGTCCATGTGTTGGCGGCATTCAGGTTAGTATGTTGTTGTTGGTTTTTTGAAAAGTATGAAGTCTTTTACATTTTTGCGTCATGTTTAAACCACAGTGGATATAATATATAATAAAATGAACACTTATACGAAACTTTATTTCTTAAGGTACGGCAGAGAAGATTTGGATGTGCTTGGCTTGACTTTCCGGAAAGATTTGTTCCTTGTATGTATTTGTTTTTTTAGATGTTCCTTCAATGGTGTACATAATTATGGTTCTGGTTGCATATACCTATAAGATGAATAAGTATCAAAGTTGCTGGTGTTTTATAGATATCTGAACTGCTTGTTTGTAGCAAATGATTATAGAAAATTCAACGAAGCTGTCATTGCATATCTTGCCGTGTAACTGATATTACAAGATATAATGTTGTATACTTTGCAGTGTTTGACCATAGAATGTAAAGATCTTTCCACATGAAATCACTGAATGGGGTCTCTTGCAAACCCGCGTAGTTAGTTGCAAATTTTTTCGTCACACAGTGACAAACTTCATCTAATTGAAGCGTTTTGTTTACAGGCACGGCAACAGGTTTACCCTCCAAGACCCGAAGATGATGCTCCAATGACACGGCTTCAAGAGAGACTTCTGAAGAAGCTCGGCAAAAATGCTTATCCATTCAAGTTTCAGGTTTGCTTTTCAAGTTTCTTCTCCCTCGATTTTGTTAGATGTTTGGTTTTTATGAAATCCCGAATGAAAATTCTGGAGCGGGTGTCTTTTTAAACCAGTTGATAATTGGTGATAATGCCGCTGAGAAGAATTCATCTTAAGAACGCAACATCTGGATTGACTGAATGTGTCTGAAGAACTGCAAAAGCTAAAAATTTACTATCTTTTCAAGCTACATTTGACTTCACTTTATCCATTTTTCTTTTATTTCGGCATTGTTCCTAAGACATGTTTTTAAAAACCTGCTTTTTTTCAAAAATCGTACAGGCTTTCTCCAATTGATTGCTACTTACTATTATTTTAGCTGACCAAAGGTGCTCCATCATCAGTCACTTTACAGCCAGCGCCTGGAGATACCGGGAAGGTAATGACAATAATTGCTTCAGTTGCCTACTTTCTGATAACGGGGAAATTTGTCTCCTATCTTTGCAAATGGTAAACCGAGGTACTTACATAGAGTACGGTAGGCCTTATCTTTGTGAAAGTTGCATGAAAGCGTCTATTTCTAACTTAGTTTATTTCTGAGTAAACACTAGTATAGAGACTTTGTGGTGTTCTCTGTGTCTCTACCATCATTTTATGTACTATGTTACTTTTCTCGTTCTTTTCTCGTTGTAACAAAATTAATTCGATTTCAGCCTTGCGGCGTAGACTACGAGTTGAAAGTATACATGTCCGATACATCAGATGAAAAAGAATATAAAAGGTACCCGTTTTGCTTCGCACTACATGTCGTCAATCTTATGAACATTAAGTTTCTGCAATTCGTGAATCTGCACCCAATGCCACTATAAGCTGGCAGTAAATGAAAGGGACAGTCAAGCCGTGCATTATGGGATTTTTAGGGCGTAGTGTTATCTTGTATGCGTGGTCCCTTGTTGAAAGCTGTTGTCCTGTCTGAGCGCCAGAGAGGAAAAATTGATAATTTTTCAAATGTTTCTCTTTAGAAATTCTGTGCGACTGGCAATAAGGAAAATAACTTATGCTCCTCCTGTTCCTGCCCCCCAGGTAATTTTTTCTGTTAATGCTTATTTGTATCTCCTTGTCAATGAGTTTTGTCCAACGTCTCGTGAATCGTCAAACTAGTTGAACTCTCTCGCACTATGTTGAATATTTCTTCAGTGTAAAGTGTTTTCAACAGTGTCCACGCTAAGGTGTTCTTTCAGCTGTTGCCGCAGCAAACCGACCCTTTTATTCATACTTTAGCTGAATTTGTAAAAAGTCAATTGCCTGGCTATTATTGATATCTTCATCATTGCTTTTAAAGAAAGCTGAATTATTTGTTGATCTTGGTAACAATTCCTTTTTCTTGGGTAACAATCTAAAATCTTTGAATGTGAAGTAATTTATTCATTCATTTGTTCAGCTTAAGAACCCCGTTTTTATCGATTTGTTTTTATCTTTTCTTTCTAGCCCATGATTGAGACATCCAAAGAGTTTATGATGTGTCCACATCCTCTGTTTTTAGAAGCAAGTTTAGATAAAGGGGTATGTTTAATTTTAAACATACATGATGACTAATGGCTAGAATCTTTTCAAGGGAACACCAGCTCTTTGAATATGCTTGACTTGTATTTTCCCTTTAAATGAAAAGTCGCCATTATAGCCAACAAAGCATCCCTGAAACAAAATGCATTCTGAAACAATTCTGTAACAAGAATCAATTTTTGTTTGAATTCTTTATCAATTGGTCCAAATACAAAGTGCAAGGCCTGAATTAACAGTGGCTGAATTTGTTAAACTTTGCTTTCCGCTTTTCTGGTTGTGAAGAAGTGAGAGAAAAATCGCTTGTCAGTCCAAGTCTCGCGATGTATAGGCCAGAGCTGCAAAAAGTATCGGAGCCTGGGAACTAGATTCCCAGAAATTTGTTTGGCTTGGCAGAAAGTTTTCAGCAAAACTTGCTAAAAACAACAGCAAAACCAGCTCCTTTGTCAAATATCACTAAAAATTATTAAACTGGGAAGCAACCTTCAGCTTCTTTGTCCAGGACTTTTTTAACAGATAAAGCTGCATACCTGAAGTGAGCAATGTATGTGCTTTGAAAATTGTTGTTTTAGTTGCCTTATACCAGGCTATTGTTTTGGATCTTTAAAGATCAATAGCAATAAAAATTACATGCATCCTAAGTTTTCTTCCTGCTAGCAATGCAATACTTGATTTGAGTCTTGACTGAGGTCTTGACTGAGGTCTTGATAGGCAGTTTTTGATTGATACTGAATTACATCTTGATGTTTTTTCAAGATCATCATTTGTATATAGAAATGTCACCATTTATTATTGCAAAATATCATGTTGACATGTGTACCCATCATATGAAATGAAAGGCTAAAAAAGCTGGCTGATAAGTATAAACAGGTAACCAGATTCATCTTCCCTAAAGCTGGCATCTTTTACCTTCCCAAAACACCAGGTAATTGTGGAGAGCACCATCTGTGTTGAAGTTTTCTGCCAGTCAGTAAACATATCCCCATTTGGTTCATTAATCAGTTTGACTTTTTCGCATAGACAAAAAATATGCAATAAACAACCAAATTATATATTTTATTGGAAATTTTCTCTAGACCCAATAAATTAGAAGCCCTTGCCTAAAATGTTTGCGTACTATTGGTAATGCACAATGTTTTCACCTAGCAGAAAAATGTATGTCCTGTTTCCCAGGTTCCCAGAAAGAAAAATATTTTATGAGCTCTTGTATAGGCGCTGGGTTATTGGAGCAATTATTATCCGGTGCAGCCATAGACCGTTTACAATGGAGATACACTTTGAATTTGAGTGACAAATCGTCAGATTTCAAGCATCAATTTTAGAAGTCCTTGGCCCCAGGCTACGTATTAGCGCTGCATCAATTATTTGCATTCGATTTTTAAGATTATTTCCAGTTCCTTCTTTCCTCGTTTCTAGTTGGTCATTTTTTAACTTTGGTGTTCTACAATTTTTCTTTGGGTTTTTTTAGCTGATTTCTCAACCCTTTTTTCCCTAGATGTACTACCATGGCGAAGCAATCAATGTGAACGTACATATATCAAACAGGTCAAGAAAGACGCTGAAAGGGATCAAACTGACTGGTATTTGTTTTGCTCAATGCTTTATAGGTATACACATGGCCTTGAAATGCAAGAGAGAGTATGGAAGTCAGTGCAACTATTAGACCTAGCTGGGGTCATAAACAACTCTGGATGACATGCGATTGTTTGAGTCAGCAGTATTCAAATCTCGTTTATTTGAGCACCAAAGGCCATATTAATCAAGCCTGCTAGAAAATCAGTTGATTTATTTCCTGAGTGGATTTAGTTGATCGCTTCCTGCCAGTGTAGAGAACAGAAGACACTATTTTATGATTTGTTGATTATTTTCACTAATTGTTTACAATTATACATTTTTAGAATGCGTATTTATTGGTAAAACTGGTTTTTGCTGGAAGCTATATTTATGTGTTAGTGAAAGAGTTACATTAAAGTGGAAGATTTTTTGAAGCCAAAACAAAATGCTGAATTTCCTCCTAAGAACTTTCTTTCAGGCAGCTTTTCTGATACACTCAGTCATTCTAGCTTTGAAGTACTATTCTATATTTCCTATTATAGTGAGGCAGTATGCGGATATCTGTTTATTTTCAACTGCACAGTACAAATGCCCAGTTGCGACAATAGAATCAGAGTAAGCTTTGAGTTATTTTTAATTAGGCAATTTTCTTCGTTCTGAATTTATTTCTGTTTGATTTTTCTTTATAAAAGCCTTGTTGAAAAATACTTGAAGATTCACTACTGGGAAAGGTTTTCATGTTGCAGATAGTTTCATGTTGTACATGCTTTACATGTTTCATGTTGTACATGTTGTACATTCTGTTGTTCTTCCAGTCACCACCTTCAGTGCATCTTTGAAACTACATGTTTTCCTTGTTGTCTCTCCCCTATTTGTTGCAATACCTGCATTGATTGTAAGGGCTCTCTTGCTTACAGGGATGGATTTCCGGTCGGCTCAAGTGGAACCCTGTCAAAGGTCTATAGTGTAAGACCACTTCTAGCTAACAACAGGGTAAGTTTTTTTTCTATCCCATATAAATGTTTACAATAACGAATTATTATCCAACGAACTACTACTATACGACACTACGAAGACGATACCAGGAGGAGCAAAATATCATGACTACCCCCTGGCTTTTAACATGGATCTAAAACACAACTACAAAATGATACTTATTTAATACAATAATGATTTTACAAAATAAAATAGAAAGAATTACAACTTACGAGATATTCCGAGAAAGGAGAATTACAAGTCTTCTTTCAAAATCTTCTTACAAGTCTTGTTTCTTATTCAAAATGTTCGGAGGCATGGATATAAGCTAGCATTTGAATGTTCATGGCCGCATAGGATGACATTCAACAAATCTGCATTTGATAGCTTTATTAAACCATGAGGCTACAGTATCGCATTTATACTGCTGAGAAAATCCCGTCTACCTGCTCCGTAAGTATGGCAGAGCAAGAAATAGTATTCCGTGTCCTCTACACCGTCATTAATTGCACACAAGGGGCTCGACGTATCACAAGGGGTTAAATTATTCTTAAATTTATGAAAGTTCAACTTAATTAACCCGACACGTAGCTGTGTTAATATAGATAATCCTTTTGGGTGGTGAATACGATAGACAGGCTTTGGTGGTAGACGGATTTTCTTGAAAGTATTTACAGAGCTCGATAGTCTGATCGCAGGGTCAAACCTTTCCCATTCGAATAACCAGTTAGGATAAAAACTCGATCTGAATGCTTGTGTTCTTGTTTGTAAGTTTAGTTTAGCCCTTAAAAGACTTTCAATTGAATTTCCTGATGCAGTTTCCCGGACTTGTTGATGTATAAGACTTTTTTATGTACAAGATAAAATGTTGAAACATTCTCAGCTTAAAGTTTTCCTTAACACTCATATTTTAGGACAAGAGGGGCCTAGCATTAGATGGACAGCTAAAACACGAAGATACAAATCTTGCATCATCAACAATGTATGCCATTTATTTTTTCTGCACTGTAAAGTAAAAATAGCCCTAACATTGTTCTATGCAAAGCCAAATCCGTTAGTAATTCCCCTGTCTTTTACTTGCTATCCAAGCCAATGGTCAACAGATTTAACCTTTTTTCTACATAATAATGTATTGTACAGTGTGATATTTTACATATTTTTTTCACTTCGCCATCTAGTCAATCAACCAGAAGCATTATACTATCTTAAACTTATTTGAGAGAAAAAACCATGCTATGGAGAGAACTTCTTACATAAATGCTCCAAAAGCCACTCCTCATGTTGATTTATACTTTCATTAGATCGGTATATTATACTTTATTATTGATCGTTGATAATTATTTCCAATTGTAGAACTGATCCGTCTGTGTCAAGAGAAAATCTGGGGATTATTGTTCATTACAAAGTTAAAGTCCGCTTAATTGTGCAATTTGGCGGGTAAGTGTCAATTTTGGCTTTTGAGTGCAAAAATGTGCTTGCCACGATGCTTCTGTGATATAAGAAGATGTTTGTGGTATGCTACGTATTCGTAAATATTATCTAGAGAAAGTTATATAGTGCCCTGTATTATTCCCCTGTACGGTAGCCGGTGCCACTTTCTTAATTATTCCCTTGCTTAAAATCCCAACATTAACCAAGTATGTAAGCGAATCTCAAAGATTGCATGGCTCCACTAAGAGGCATCTTCCAAACGTAGGGACCTTACAGTTGAATTGCCTTTTATGCTGACACATCCAAAGCCACCTGAAGATGTCTCGCCATCACCGTCTCCAGTACCTCAGAGAAGACCGTCAGAGATTGGAGGTATTTCATGCTTCTTCATTGTTATTCATTCCTGTCACAGCAATGATAAATTGCTGGAAAGGCAATCTAGGCCCAAAGCATCGAGTCTTCATGCAAAGAAAATTTTATTAACAATGAATATATAATTATTCAGGTAAAAGTATTTGAAAGCAAAAAATACAAATATAGTCTCATTGTCTTACTGAAACATTTCAGAGAATATTTATTATATTCAAATGGAAACAATTAAAAAATTAAGCTATATACATGTTAAAAATTCAGCTTTGCGGTTATACATGTTAAGTCAAAGATGAAGAAGCAAAATTGTTTTTGCGATAACATGGTCACTCTTCTGGATCACTTTCTGTTTGGAACAGTTTTAGCTGTATCGTCTAATTTTCTTCTAATGTTAATAATGAACATATGTGGTCACTTTCCAGGAGACGAGAACGAGCCCCCAGTCGACAGTGACTTGATAACGTTCGACACAAGGTGAGATGTGCTTTACTTGTTGAAGGCATTAAATTTCTTTTCATCTAATTGATATTTTTCAGCTTAGCAATTTGTACTTAAAATTGCCAAATGTGTCACGAGGAATTAGCTGGATATTTTACTGTATTTCCACCAGCCACTTCTCCGTTGTAATAACAATCTTTTCTTTTAAACAGTGGCCCAGAAAGAAGAGCGGAGGACGATGACTTGATATTTGAAGAGTTTGCACGCATGCGCGTGAGAGGAGAGCATGTGCGAGAGGAAAACGCGTAGATATTGGGAAAATCTTTGGCAGAAACTGTAACATAGAAGCAAACATCAATTTCCTGGTTAATTTTCAGCGTCAAAAGAATTTGCCTTTGCTGCTCTTGGCGCCAAACATTGCTGTTTTTTATTTTAAGAAGCAGAGAAATATAATTTAAAATTTCGACCGAAGTAATAAGTTGCAGTCGGTAACCTTGATAATTATTGTTGGTATGAATTTCGATGGTTAATCAGTATCCTAATTTTTCTCCGTATTCAGTGACAGACGGCAGCTGTCGGCGTCAGCTTTGAGCCAATCAAAAGGACAAAACGCCAATATTCCCATCAATTGCGTCACATGTGACCTCTGTCGAAATCTGTTCGACTGGTCATTTTGAAGTATTCATTCTGTTCTATGCAAAACAGAAATTCTTAGCATAAGACCTATATCGAATATTTGAGCGAAAAATCTTAGATATTGAATTTAACGATTTGAATTTCAGTCGAAGTAATTTTTCTTAATTGCGCTGTATGCTGTATCGAGTTTGTAATGTTGATAAGCTTTACAGCTCATTTTTATAACCGTAATTAATTTAACACGTTTATGACTCTCAACAGCTGTATCATTTTTTGGTGCCATTGCTGATACCCAGACATCCCTTTAATGCTTTGCGATTACAGCTTTCAGTATTGAATTCATTTTTTATCTTTTTCTTTCACATTTAGGTAACAGGATTACGATTTTCTCGGTTAATTTAGCGTTGGCGATAATATCTTTGAAAACGAGGTTATGATGACTCGGCCTACACTCACTTGACCAGGTGATAAAGACTTACCCCATGGAAGTAAATATATTTTCGGGATACATATCGTCATAAAGTTATCTTAATAGACTAACCTTAAAGTCGATCTTGATGTTTGGAATTTTGTTGGTAATAAGTTGCACTTCTTCGATTATATATGTACTTGGGCGTAGGAACATGTTAAAAATGGGAGGAAACACAGCGAAAAGGGCACCATTTTGTATCATTAGGAACATGCAAAAAAAGGCACTTTTCAGATGAAAATGGCACTTTTCACCAAAATAGTGGGGCCCCTCAGCCCTCAGGTTCCTACGCCAATGATTTAGAACAGACTTACTCTTGTTGATTTACCAAGAGTATGTGGTTTGTTTTAATTTACACCGATGAAGCGGGTTATGGAGCTGGAATGAATGCGCTAGTAATGGACAGAATTTTATGTTAATAGTTTTATGTGATCGCCAGCGAAATTTTTTAAGGGGCTGCATTTCAGTTATGAAATCTCAGCCCTAAGGTTAAATCTAGTCTCGTAATTTATCTAGTGCTAAACGATCCTGATCAGTTTACAGTCATTCCTGAATTCGATGTTATTTATAGAGGAACCTTTTTGGAGAGATTTAATGGAAAAAGACGATTTCAGACGATTCACTTGTAGGTCCCTCGTGTAGTCATGTCAGAAAGCACATGAAATCTCTTGTCGTTAGATAATCTGCTCTTATCTGATGCTAGGAATACTATTTAGCAAAAGTTTGGATAAAAAAGTTCGGGGGGCGAGTTCGAGTGAATCATTTATAAGACTGTTTTTGCCCAGTGCTTGTAATATTTTAAGAGCATATATAAAGGCGATATAAACCCAGATTACTTATGGCTGTACCATAATAATGCATTTTATTCGCTTGCATTGTACATTATCTAAAGTCTTTATCGAAACATATATATAAATATATATTACCATTTTGCTTTGACTGGGTCTCATCATTTTAGCTTCTTCTTGACCAGTGACATAGGCAGGGAAATAATCCCCCGGCTGAGGAGTGATACAAGAAAAAGTTTTCCTTCAAAATTTCTCTAACAGCAAGCATCGTAGACCTTCATCCTAATAGATCTTAATTATCAAAGTTCGTTAACGAAGTTGAGCAAATTGATACACCATTAGCTCTAAAATCATTTGCCATATTTAATTTTATCGATCAGTGGTGGACGAAACTAGATGCCGAAAATTCCGTCTTGGGGTCAGTGATACGGAAGAGCATTCTCCAAAGACAATTTTACATCTAGGAGACTTCTGGTGCCTTTTTGCAAACTATAAAAGTTTACTCTGTTAAATAATATAGTATGTACTGTATTGTCTGTCATTGTATAGTATATACTGTATATGTCATTGGAAGATTCTTTTGATTTGACTTATGAGAAGTACAAATACAAGTGCAAAAATAATTAATAATGGCTTTGAAAAAGCAAACGTTTCCAAACATACTTATGTCCTTTTTTCTGAAACGCTTCCTAGTATAAAACCTCAGAATATAGGTCGATAATTCTTGCAAGGAAATAAATGTACCCAGCTGATGATTTGGTTTCACAAAAAAGATAAAAAGATGAAAACAAAAGAAGCAGAATAGAAGTTTATTGCGAATAATCGTACAGACTTTATAGTTAAAAAGTGGTAATTTTTCCAATATTTCACGGCAAAAGAGATTTTTAGATATGTAGCGTTAAAAAAGTGCGACAGGAAAGTAACAGATTTTACACACACTGGCTTATAACTTAACTCGGAATTCTTATTTCGAGATGCATTTTGATAATTCTATGTTAGATCTAAGTTTAATTTTTCTTCGATTGAAAGTTTGTCTTTTTGTCGACATCCTTGTCATAATCTACAGAACTTTCCAAGTTTTACTTAATGCAAAATACCATAAGACTTTAAGTTCTGTTTGGGGGGGGGGGGGTGGGTCCTTAACCGTCTTGGTTATTTTATAATGGCAGCAAGAGCCACATTTTACTGCATCTCAAATTTTTGAAAATTTTACTAAGAAGTTAAAAGTTTTTATTAATTTTGTATGTATGATTTTATCAATAAGTCTGAACATTTGTTGAGTTCGATGCGCCTGCCACAAGTATGTTTGGAATAACTCAACAGAAGAGTCTGTATTGGTGTTTACACAACTAGTACTATCACAGAATGACTATGCAGTACAATGTTATAGAATATACATATAGGTGTCAGGGGGTAACAC
The DNA here is from genome assembly GCF_057945365.1 of Rhopilema esculentum. Taxonomy (NCBI): domain Eukaryota; kingdom Metazoa; phylum Cnidaria; class Scyphozoa; order Rhizostomeae; family Rhizostomatidae; genus Rhopilema; species Rhopilema esculentum. Next base: position 254,757 of record NC_142835.1, read on the forward strand.
CAGACTCCAACATTTCCCCTTCCCTAACAAAACAATGAACATTTCAAAAATTTCAAAACAACACAAGGCTACATTAGATTATATAGTCAATGCAGTCCAAGGAATGCTTCCTGGGATCTGTCTTGCTCTTCGAATTCGTTGAGGATAACGTCGATTGTTATCTTGAATATTACTATCCGCGTCAACATCACTGTCTTCAGAAGCTGAATAAGAGGAACCTGAATCTGAGGACAGGCTGTTATTTGAAGAAAAATCATTAGAGCAGGGTAGGGTGTCTTCGTCTCTCTCAGAATGGGGTGACACTGGAACAATGTCTGTTGACGGTAACTCATTAGAAATTACTGGGGAGAGTCTATCGTGATGAACTATTTTTGCTTCATTGCGATGGTTTTTTATCTGAGAATTAACACCATTTGGGATCTTCTTAACGATTGTCTAGGGACCAGTACGACGAGGAGCTAATTTACGATCTTCACCCACTTTATAATGTTTTGTTTTTAACCATACCCGCTGTCCTTCGGCGTAGTCGTAAAATCGCAAATTCTTGTTGTAGTATTGGTGCATTTTTTGTTTGTTTAATTCCAATGACTTCACGACTAGTTTGAAAACATCAGCTAAAACAGAAGTAACCTCTTCTCCGTAATCTCTTGCTGTTAAATGTTCGTGTTCGTCAATAGTAATAGTGGGAGGGGGGGGGGGGGGGGGAATGTGTGCCTGCCGCTTAACCGGGGCCACCTCCTCTTACAATGCAAAATTATAAGAAAAATATGTACAACATATTGTAAAAAATATGAATCATATATGGACAAAGAATTTACATCTCAAAAATTTCAAAACTCATGAGCTGAGGAGTATCATCAAGAGTGCGTGGTCCCTAAATGGAGTACATTTATTATTTTATTTTATTTTATTTTATTTTATAATATTTATACAGGTTAAAGGTTCATACATATGTTTTTCAACCTGACCTGTTTAAAAGATTAAAATAAGAGCTAATAACTATGTTAAAATACTAGTAACAAAAGAAATTTACCAATCAAACCTAATTTACAATATTTAATAATACTAAGGCTATAAAAAGTGAACGTAAAGAAACATAACCAAACGTAACCAAACGTACATAGCCATGTCTGCCTTCATTGAAGATAGTTCTCACCATGTGCAATGTGTTTTTTTCATTTTATAAAGTCTAAATTACCATGTTGAACCGGCAATTCCTAACGTTTCGGAAAAAAGATGCCTGTGCTCGAGGTACGGCATATAATTGATCCCGTTGGTTTTGGGTGGAAGGTTTCATGCCACATAATGCCAATGACTGAAAATAACTAAGTATTACATGATATCATACAATATCATAAAAGTAACTCTTTAAAACCTTAGAAAAAATTTGATTGGTACAACTAAAAGAGAGAACCGATGCACTTCTAATGACGATATTTCCAAATACTATGCGCTCCTATCGAGACAAATATTTTTTCAAGATGCTTGAATGGATAAATTTTTGCTATGGGGAAGCAAAATTGAAGGTAAAAACTAAGGCCCCGTACAAACGGGAACGATTGCGTAATGTTCCGTAATATTCCAAAAAATGGAAGCTCAGGGGCTGCGTTTACATGGGATGGGAACATTTTAAATCGAACAATTCCGTTCCGTTTTTGTGTCCGTGTGAACAGGTGAAGTGATCCGAAAAATGGAACGAATGCTAATTTGGGTAAATGTTTCAATTGTTCATGTGGAAATACAGACATGCGAATTGGCAAAATCTTTGTTCAACAAAAAGTGGAACTAAACGATTGTGTTCCCATGTGAACAGAAGAAACAATTGGTACATAACTTTTTGCGAAGAAAGTCATTTAAAGCTGCAATAATAGGAGAAAAAAGCCTTCCCCTCCCCCCCCCCCCCACTTTAAAATTCGTAACGCGGGCCTTGAGTTCCGTTTGGTTCAATAAATTCTTCAATTTTAGCACCAGACAAGAATGTCTCATATTCGATAACGTAAAGGAGGCTATGACATAAGGCATAGGGAAAATTTCCCAGGATGCCACTGTCTTGGAGGAAAAGCTGCTGTAGCTGATCTCAAGCAAATGCGAAACTGAAGCAGCGAGGAATTAATGTTGATAAATGTTGCCTTCTGGCTGTTTTGATAATAAAATAGCCAATCCGAGCGTTGCTAGAGGCCTAATGCTGCAATTTACCGAAGGTAATGTCTAATTGTTGCCACATTCTTGCAAAATTATTTCTAATAATCTCGCAACCCGGCCGTGTTTGGCCTTGAATTTGGATAGGTTCCTACCCTGTGGTTGAAGTGATAGTTAGCATTCGTTATTTGTAGTTTTTTGAAATGGCTTGTAACTTTGGTGCTTCTCAGCTTATAGAGATACGAAATTCAGTGAGACATCAACAACTTAAACCGGGTATCAGTCAGTGCTTTATCAGGTTGGTACTCCGATGTGTACCGCCTTTGTCATGTTATGGAACTGTTATTATAAGGGAAACAGAATTTGAATGGTTCGTTGTCTGTTTCAACTTTATTAAGTGTGTAATTCAGTCGGATACAGATACTGCTTCCTGAAACTGTTGTCACAACAGCTACAAAAGTGTTACTAAGTTTTCGACCTTTTCAAATAATTGTTGACACTTTGACGTTTTATAATGATACATCCTGTGCGAAACTATTAAAAAAGTGTCAGTCTGTTATCTTGTTTCTCAGATCCTTCTCAGAGCGTTTTCAGTCATAAGGAAAAAAATCTCAAGATAAACTCACTATTTTAACAATATATTTGTAATTAACTACACAAAATATCAGTAGTTGGTTCTTATTAATTTTGGAAATAAATTAAAAAGGATTTGCTTTATGTTGCTTTCCCAGTGATCTTGTAACTCAGGTATCTTAAATTTTGGAGTTGTGATTCTATAGAAACATAAGACAGTCATGCAAAGACTGTAAATTGTTTGTAAACAATAATCCTTGGAAGAAGAGGCTCCATGTTAATGTGGGCAAGACCTGTATTTAAGTAGCATTATCTAACCTTTGGTTAATGTTTGCCATATTTTAGCACAGAGCATTTTTTAACAGTGTAACTACTGGGGGAAATTCCCTGTTGGCCCAATGCCTTCCACTGTAGTGAGAGCCCAAATCACAGAATTTCCTCAGTATATTTGGGCCCTGGCGATTTCCAATTACCTCTGTTGTTTTTTTAAAGTAAACTTTTAAATGATATTGTCTGTATATCTTGACTTTATACTTTCTTTTTTTGCAATTTATGAGTTAAATTTTTATTGTATCACCTTTTGTATCACACCTTTTTTCTGGTCCTGTAAAAAAGGATAACAGCATTTATATCCTACTCAAATTAATCCTTTCTACTCACACTACAACGTCATAGTACATTGCTTTTATCAGAAACATTACATATAACTCTATGGCGATGCTGTGCTCCTTTTATTTAGCCACAATAGTCGAGTGGACATATGCTCCTTTTATTTAGCCACAATACTCAAATAACAAACTGGGTCCTACCCTGGGTATCATAAACACATAAATTCCATATGAATTCGTGAATGGAAATAGAAGATAGGAGCAGAAACAGAGGAGCATCTATTTGAGATGAAGGGTTAGCCCAGAGCCACTTTTCAATCTTCTCAGGAAGACACTCCTCCACTTGCTGTTCCTACCTTCTATTTCTGTGCTTGAATTCATGTGGTTTTAGTACCCAGGGTACTTAGTAACTGGATCCCTCAAGGTTTAAGATTGTGTGACAGTGCCGAGTGTGAACTTGCTGAGGCTGGCATCACACTGTTTTTCTTAATTTTGCTAGGTGTGCTTGTTTTTTTCTATGGTTTAAAATAAACGTTTCACCGCAGCATAGATCCTTGTATTACTTTTGGTTATTTCTCATTGGGCCCTTTTTGCAAATTTTCCCCAGTAGAGAAAATTTCTTAAAAATGCTCTGATTTAGCACCATCGTTGAATAGGTCAGGGATGCCAGAGAAGGGGGCATGAGGGCTCATTTGCCCCTGTTGCCTTTTGATAGGAAGGGCAAGGGAGGCAAAAGTTCCCTTTTCACGAAGCTGCCCTTGAAACTGGCCTTTTATAAGCAAATTAGTTGCAGTACCTAATTAAGGAAGATATTTCTATAAAATGTTTGAGATACCTACAGAAGATGAGAGAAAATAGTAGTTTTGAAACATTTAGTAGATGTTGGGAATCATCTTTCAAATGCCCTTTCATTCAAGCCTGCCCCATTGCCCTTGCTCATTCTGGCGTCCCTTAAAAATAAGTTGAATCTTGTAGAATTGTCAGACCAAATTGGAAACTTTGCTGCTTGTCCATAATATGTTCCCTGCATACACACATTTTCAATCGGCAGGCTTTCTACATTATTAACTCTACTACAAATTTCAAGTTGTGCATGATTTCAGGTGCACAGTCACCAATTTTCAAAATGAACTTGTCTGCGCAAGAGACAAAGTTTCCAGTGTGATTGTAAGAGAAATCTTGTAATAAGGGGCACTATTTTAAAATTTGTCAGAGAAAAAGCAATTAAAAAAGTTGTTTTCTTTATCCAAAACCAGATCTTTATCCATGGTTACACAAAAACCCCTAGAGATGACCTAGAGGGGTGTTTCTCTCTGATATCTGACATAGCTCAGACAACATGTGAAGAGAACAATTTTCATTTGTTTATTTTTGTTTTAAGAAAGGAGTAATCCATGCGATCATACTTTATCCAAGTTTTGCTATGGCAAACAGCAATTGGTTAACATAGGAATTACTATTCTTTTGCAATTATCATAACAATTTTATTTTGAGTGAACTTCCTTGCCAATGGCAAATCTGGTTAGCATCAAATACATTCTGACATGCACTTCCAAAAGAGCACCCTATTCTATGGCTTTATCAATGGAGTGAATATATTTATTTCCACACTTTTTGTTATTTGCTTCTGGAAGTTTCTTTGGTAAATTTTGATTTGGAAATAGTAGATATGTATCAGACCTTTCACATTCAATGTTTCATGTGAGCTGTCGATAGCACATTTAGATTATTCCTGCTTCAAACAGGTTGTTTATGCAGTTAAGGTGATTATTGTGTCTATTTAGCAACTAAAACCACTGCTGTTATCACCTTTTCTGCTATTTTCCTCACTAGTTTTTTTGCTGTTTACCTTTCTCTTGGTCTACTGTTTCTTATTTGTCAACTTTATTTCTTTTTCCTGATTTTGAGCATATATAGCTTCATAATATTTTGTTGTTGTATATCAACAGTGCTGAATTAAAAAGAAATGTATAAAGAATATTAATCAGTGGCAGCAAAATACCTGGCTGAGTTCCAGGCCAAGGCTAGGGTCTTTCAGATAATGAGATTGATGGTTTATAACTGTGCCTAAGACAACATCATTAAAAGTGCCACTAAAATTTTTGCAACCCCCACCCCCTCCCCCCTTCTCAAATCTCTTTTGTTTGTCTTGGATGTCATAGCAAAGTTTTTCCTTTTTGTTTTGTTTGCATCATAACAAAATCCAATCACTTTTGAATTAAGCATATATTTATTGTTTTTGCCTCCATAGACACCAGCCAATGCATCAAAATATGGTGTTATTATTCCATCTGAGCATGTCTCCCCTACCATCTAAGACTGCAATTCAAGGTAGGGAATGCTCCTGGAAAATTAATGGATACTTCCCGGTTTTTATTTCAAATGCTTGATAATCTGCTAGAATGCTACAAGGGTGGCAAATGTAAGACAAGTAAATACTCCCTGCATCTGCAATTTCGAATTAAACGTTAGGCAGTCCCATACCAGAACAGAAGCAATAGGCAGCCAATCAACTAAATCTTTCTTTCAAATATGGTATCATTTCGGAATTCCAGGCTCTTCTGACTGAGTTCCATCTGAGTTCCAAACAATAATTTCATTGTTTTATTTCTCTCACTTCTGTGGAACAAATCATTTTTTCCAAGGTTTAGGATTGGCTTCCTTTGTTATCAGAGCTAGTGACCTCTAGTCCTCCTTAGTGTCTGGGAAATCGTTTCTAAATCCTGACAAAGAAGAAAGGACAACAAGGGCGAGCAAATTGTATCAAACTGGTAATTAAAAGATTTTGAAGAGACTATGATAAACTTGTATCAGTATATAATGAAGAAACTAAAATACCAATGTGTGAATAAAAGTGTAAAATCCAAATTGGAAAAATGAGAAAAAAGGAGATAAAGAATAGTCTATACCACCTGGTTACAGCCTCAGATGGGGAGTGGTTGTGTATGCCTGAGATGGGGAATTTTTAGGTTTCACTTTTTTAGTAAAAATATTACTTCTTTCATGTAGCACTATTTTTAGCTCTAAACTCTCTTCTTTTTTTAAGAACAATTTTATAAGAACACGAGCCTCAAAATTGGTCAAAAGTTAAGAACAAATTAAAAACAAGCTGAGGCTGAGCTCCTGTAAAAGGCAATTTTAAACAACTTTTTATCTCATAAACAAAGGATTTTTAGCCATGTTTGGGTAATTTTCTGTTAATATTCAAACTTGACAGCGAATTAAGGCTGTCTTTGTTGGCAAATGGAGGCTGAACACCCCTTAGAGCAAAAAAGCTAGCAATCGCCTAACACCCTGTTAATTTAAGAACAAATTAAGAACAAGCCAGCCCCATATTTTCGAAAAATTTAAGAACTGTCAGCCTGAGCTTAAATTTACTGTGTGTTGGAAAACTGACTGAGTTCTGTGCACCAAGGAACTCACTCTTGATCTGCCTCTGTTAATGACTGTGCTGGATGTTCCTTCATTCTTTGAATTTCTTGTGACTTACTACTTTGTAAAGGTTAGGAATTTCTTTGACTATGAATTTCTGCATTCATGATCAAATTCCAGAGTGCTTCTAGCTGAATGCATTAGCATTAAAAATTTTCAATACCAAAATTCCACCATTCTCTGTTGTTCTGTTTCCAATACTTCCTCCTTCCCCTATCACATATAAATGAACTCAGTTAAACTTTTATTCCTTTACTTAACAGCAATTATTTAAACTTTTGCTTACAATAAATTATCTATAAATTATAATATGAATATTCTGTGGTCAGTTGAATAATATTTTGTGTGAACTTTTCTACTTATTGCCTATAAATACAGCCATTAACACTAGCTGTTCAAGTATGGCACACAATTAATTGATAAAAGCTGTTGCTGCATGAAGTTCTTTGCTCAGGAAATCAGTATACTAGAAAGGTGTTTGATAGCTTAACAGTTTGATAGAAATATTTAGAATACACATATGACTTCAAAGCAATTCTTTGACACAATGGACTGCTTGGGTGACCAGGTCTAGGCCTGCTCCTGTGCACTAGAGCAGAATCATGAACCTCAGTGTGAAAAGTCGGTGCAATTTTCAATTGCTTGGAATTCAATGAACAAATGGGATAGTATATAAGAACATGGACATGCTTTCTGTGTGAACATATTTTCTGCACCACAAACTAGCAGTACAGAGAACTGCCATTTTTAAATTGAACATTTGACTTTTGTAGACAATATTGCTTTCCCTTGTGCTTTTTCCAATGAAACAATACCATTATACTCCAATTAAGCAGCAACATTTGAATTGAACACAAAAGTTTGTTAAGCTTAAAACATTCCATCTTACACTGATTCAGGGTATTTCTACATTTCGTTTTTAAGATTAATTGATCATTGCTGGCTGATCGGTCAATTTTCTTTTTCTCATAACCTTTCTTGATTTTGAAGATTCTTTCTGAAGCTTTAGTATCTTTTTTATAATTTTTGCTTTTTGATTTTTTTTTTGAAGTCCAAAATATTTTGTGGGGCCAATGGTCACGTGATCTGATTATAATCTAGTAGATGTTGCCAAACAAAGCCAAATCGGAATGTCAGGCTCCAACTATTGGCAGAAGCAAAAGTATTCTCACATTAACTGCATTATATTGTTGTGACTATGCAAAGTAAACCTTTTACATTGAGACTTATCGATGTCAGTAGCTCAGGCGATTAAATTTGTTTGGAAGTCACAGTTTACACTAGCCCCTTGCAATATTGTGTTTCAAAAATTTAAAATTAACAAAAGTGGTTGTCAGTAATATGCCAATGCAACTTTTGGCCTAATACTTCATTCTAAACTTCATTTTATGAATTTGTGGAGCTTAGCATTGAATTTTCCATGTTGTTTGTGTGGAACAGTCTGGATAAAATTCTCCATCTTGTTTGTGCTTGTATTGTAATTTTAATTTCCATATAGAGTTTAAACACTCAAAAAGGATTCGACTGAACACGTTGTTCCAGTTGAATCTTTGTTATGTGTTTTGCTAATCATACATCCATTATGAATTTTTATATTGTCCTAAAATCAATATGAGAATTAGCATAAAAAAAACTTACAAGAAACCTTTATTCTGGCATCCAATCCATATCTAAAGTAAAAGAATGGTGAATTATGATACATTATGACATACAAAGATGCTTGAAAAGTGCTGCTTGCCTTAGTGTTTACTAATGCTTTCTTGCGAAGAATATCAAATAACCTTAATACATGACTTATGGATGTTTGATGTTTTCATTTCTTGTAGCTAATGCTTTCAAGCTCCTGAAACCAATACTTTTCTATAATGTGATTTGTGGTCCAAATTGTCCCGTATCAAATGTTGAAGGCACTGAGTCATGATAAAAGGGTACACCTAAATACACAGAGTTAGTCTCAATTTAGATGCTTTGATGTTATTAGTGGAGACTGATCACATGGAAGCTGCCTCATACTGATTTTTAATGCAGATTTTGATGGCTTTGTTTAAAAAAATGTCTGCTTAGATCATTTAAGACTATTGTGATCACGCTAAAAGCAGATGACCTTAATGCTTATTTACCTTGATTGGACGTCTTTAAATGATAGTCCCCCCAGCAAATTGTTCTTTTATCAAACAGTGTTCCTCTTCCTTTCTTTGCCTCAAGACATCCAGTGACAGTCAGGTTTTCCAACCCTTCCCAGGGGTGACACTGAGTAATTAAAAGTGGGGGGGGGGGGGGGAAGCTGGAGTTGATTGCGTTATTTGACTAAAAACCAACTTTTGAAAATGCACTCAAATGCGTCACGCTATTTTATGCTTATGATTTTATGGGCGCTCGTTATGCTAGCGATACATAGTAAGGGTCGCCGATGGGTTGTCAAAGACCTCAGGTAAACCTGAAAGAAGAGGCCCCCCTGCGAGCCAAGCGAGCTGAAAATTCTTTCGATCACGCCCTTTAGATTAGCTCAAGATACATTTCAGAAAGTTTCTTGCAGGCATTTTTTTGCAATCGTCTTTGTGTACGAAGAATTAGTACACGATGTTACTATTTTGTAGGCACGATATTATTGCGTTTGATTAATTTCAGTCTAAAAATGGAATTCATTACTTATGAGGTCCCCCTCATCTCGGCTTATAAAAGGATCTTTTGCACTATTCTATTTCTTTACTTTTATTCTTTTCCATTATTCTTAAAAAGTTTTTTTGCAAAAAACTGGGTGAGATGCTGAAGTCCCCAGCCCCCCTTTGGTGCCTCCCATGATTCTTTCCTAATTTTTCCCCGAAATTTAGTGTACAGTAAAGAAGCAAAATTTGTCCAATTATGTTTTATTATGTTTTAATCTGGTTTGAGTTGTTTGAAATGCCAAATAATCAGTAATTTTACTACTAAGGACGTCATATTAATTTGGGGAAAGGGTTTTCGTGACTTGTGCCCAGTTAAATACATTCTCTATGTTGAGCATCAACTTCCTTCATGTTTTTGATTGGCTATTCATAACTCTCGTCAATGGTTTCATTTCTAGGTCGTGGATGTCCTTGAAATTGCTTTGACATTAATGTGTAACAGATTTGAATGTTGGATTCATTGTCTTCACTTAAAAGATAGCGAGAAAGGTTAAGTTTAGCCCCCAAGAGGGCAATAAAGAAACCATGACTGTTTTACCTCGAACTGGGGATCAGCAAGGCCAGCCAGACCAGCAAAAAGAAACCCCCTCTTCTGAAGGGCAAGGAACGTCAAAGCCAATTACCCAGAATGAAATTGAAAACGAGGAATCACCTCAAAAGACCAGTGAGGTATGTAGCCATAACAACTTATAACATCTGATTTATGTGTATTTGTAGTTGTTCATTTTCGTCGCGTTGCGGTGTTACTTATTTACTAGATTTTAAAAGACCTTGGTTTCGAAGAAAAGAGGAAGAAGACAAGGAAAGTGAAAAAACCACAAAATTTAACAAAGCTTTACAAATGATTGCTTTAGAATTATAATGTATGACATTTGATCAAGACACTGAATTCGAACCCGTGAATTTCTGTTGCTGAGATTTGAATTTTTATCAGGTAATAGATGAAGTGCAACAGAAGCTGGAAGGGATTGACATTGACAAAGAAACACAGGTGCTCGACAGCGATTTTGATGAAAATGGTGAACCTGTGTTTCCCAACAATGAACTGGCTCGACTTGATGAAATGGTGAACAGACCAAAGTGGGTGATCCCAGTTCTACCTAATGGAGAGCTTGAGGTGTTGATTGATGCTGCTATAAAGCTCTCTAAGAAAGGTAACAGATTTCTGTGCATGCATGCAACTTACATACTAACATTTATACGTCTGTTGTTTGGAACAGTTTGCTGGTGCTTTTTTAAAGACACATTATCAGAACGTTTATTACCGCCTTGACAGTCAACTGTCTGTCCGTGCTATAAACATGGGTAAAACCACAAAGAATACCCTCATAGTTTTATCCAACATTAAAATCCGCTCTCGACGGTGTTATCTTCGCAAATTTTGTGACTATTGTCGATTTGTATGCTTATGCCATTGCTTCTTGAAAATCTGTATTTAATTTCTATTCCTATAAAAGATTATCACTTATCCATATTTTGTCCAGTACTGAATCTTGGCATTGCAACACAATGTGTATTTTATTCAAACAGGCAAAATCTCCAAAAATGAAATCGATTTTCTAGGGTTGGATACAAAAAGCGAGAGCTGTCAAAGGTTCATAAAGGATGGAATGACAATATCGTTCAACAAGATTTTTCTTGACGATGCTGTTAGCACTTGGAAGTTTGAAATTCATGTGAGTATGCCTTCTCACACTCAGATAATTGTAATTTCAAATCAAGTATGAGTTGATTATTTACCGCTGATATAATTATATATTTCACCATCAAATTGTTCTTGCACACTTAAATCTTAATTAGTTTTGTTCATTATTGTCCCCTTTAATGAAGAATGTCGTTTTACGTTACCAGTAAGCAACCTTTTCCATTATCTTGGTTTTTCAAACAATCATGAAGCACTATTTGATACGCGCGATAATGATACTCCTCTATTCTTCATCGTCTAACGAAAATTTGACAAGTTTTTATCTTATCGCTATCTTTTGTCTTTTGATGTCAAGTTTTTATTGGGGATATCTCTTTGCTAACAATAATTACGTGTAGGCCAAGATATATCACTGTTATAGGATGCTCTTGCTTATGATTCAATGGCCCAAGTTGCTCGCCAAATTTCTACGACGTTGATGATAAAGGTTAAATAATTTGATAGTTGCAATTTGATTGTTTGAAATGATAATTAGAGTTTCTGTTAATGCCATAAATTTCGGCACCTTTGTTTGTAGAAATACATTATGAGAAATGCAGAAAAGCTGATCGAGCTTTGCGTGGTCAAGCTGAGCAAAGACTGGTTTCCTCTGCTCGACCTACTTGCCGTTGTTCTTGATCCAAAATCCAGGCAAGTTCCATCTTCCTTTTAACCCTTCCCTTGAAATTTTTTATGTTTCACGATCGTAAAATACAATTTGGAACTGAAATTCAAATGAGCTATGCATGTCGATCCCTGTCAATATTTAATGAATTCATCTGAATGTTGTTCAATGCCCACTTATACTACATAAGCTTTGACCTTTTCATCATGTTTTATTGATATAAATCCTTGTAAACTTGACAAAACTCCCGCTCTATTAAGCGATGTATGTTCACGCAGAAGATACATGTTAAGCAGAAATTCTGGATTCTTTGATTTAAAGGGAGTATCCAATTATTTTCAGAGCATTCAAAATGATTTGCACAGTACACTAAATATCACGTGGTTTTTCAGATTCCACCAGTACAATGCATCACGAACGCCAGAAACAATTGCTGGCGCTGAAGAGGATAAACCTTGTTACGCCAAGCCATCGGACCATCGTCAGCAAAGGGTAATTTTCGCCACTCTGTTATCAAGTAGGATTGATGACAATTTTGATTGACAGATAGCATTGCATCTATATATCAGGCTGAATTGCGAATAGCATAACGCTCTTTTGACCTGCAGTAGAAACAATTTTCTGTTGTAGACCCTTTTTTAAGTAGTGAACCTACGTGATGAATGTGTTTAGATATAGTGTTCCTCGAAGTTTGCGAACGAAGAGACTTAAATCGTAGATGCGCTGCTTGACATCTGCGTTTTTCTGCAGGGTTGGCTCGTTGACCTCATCAACAAATTTGGAAGCCTCGGTGGTTTTGACATATTGAAAAAACGACTTTGCGAAGGAGGAAACATTAACATACCCGTGATTTGTGCCCACCTTAGGTAATTTTTTTATTTTGTTTTGTATCGTGTGATGATATTGAATCTATTGCATGAAGTTTTATATATGGTATGATGTTTATAACTATAACAAGTTTGTTTTGATTATCATTAAAGACTGTGATTAAGTAATTTAAGTATTTGCAATTTGATAATGTATTTGCAATTCTTTATCTAGAAACTCAATTTTCAGTTGTTTTATGATTCAATGTGTAGAATTATCATTCGATTTTCTTTAACAGTTTACTTTTTTGCTTGATGTCGATTTTTAAACTAGTTGAGTGGAGCAACACCTCTTCACATATCTATCTGTTTCAGGCCATTTGGACAATGTGCTGACTTCCTTACGATCAAGACCATTGAAGATTCATTGATGCCGTGTGTAGTAAGCGAAGCTCCTTTTCTTATATGAGTAATCAGCTGCCAAAACCTAAAAAAATCAGTGTCAGGCTTTGAACCCTTTGAATTTTCTTCCTTTTCACAGTCTCCTTTAAAGCTACTCGAGTTATTTGTCTGAAGGTTTGTTTCATATCGAAAGGCATAATTTGACATGTTGAATAAAATGAAAGGCAGACCCATAGAAAATAAAAACAATTCTACAGCTGGTGAATGAAATAAGCAAGTCAATGTAAGAAAAGAGCTTTTTAAAAAGTTTTATCAAATCTGGCATGATGTAACATGTTTGCAGTATTTGCCAAATGGTTTATAGTTCCATTCCCAGCAAACTGTTTCATTGTTACTTTAATTTGTTTCAAAAGCAACTAATAAAGAAATACATGGAAGGACTCACAGACGAAGAGCTCAAGAAAGAATCGAAACAGGAGTCTAAAAACGAAGTTATTTCAACAATAATAAGGGTGAGCAGTGCAGTTCTTCAATAAGAATGCCATCATAAATAACTGACGCTGTTGTATCATAGTATGTACACTGTTATGTAATTTCGCAGTGTTTAATAGCAAAGAGTTTTCCATAACCCAATTCTAAAAGGGTGTTATTTAAACAGAATCCCGTTTAGGCGTACGAATTGAGCAAGGGTACTTTTGCGTGCTACAAATCGAAAATCATTTCAACTTTCGAACAGCCGGTTTAAGATAACTTTGTTACTTGTTCTCTTCTTTTGCCAAGGGTGAAATAGAAAAATAATAATTTTACTTTCTTTCATTTTGTAATTATTTTTTATTCTCTTCCAGAGCATGAAGAATTTTGCTTCTAGATTGAATGACCAAGAAGAGTTTTGTAAACAGCTAGAAAAATTAAGGTTGCAGATGATTCTTAGGTATGTAACCAAAGGACTTCTCTTCCTTAATCATAACATCATATTCCATAGGTATGTTGCTTTCGTCTCACAGACAGCAATTACTTGTTCATTACGATACCAGATGATGTTCTTTAATGTTTTATGAGAGGTAACCAACATCTCATGAGACAGATCTGTGATATGTTGGTTTTCAAAGAGACGATAACCTAGTGGAAGCAACAGTCATTGATTTTGACCTATGTAATCAGATATTTGATAACATTTCGTTAAGCAATGATATAAAGCTAAGGGTGCATTGACGTGTTGAAAGACGCAGAAAATTATTCAGAATGAATATTTTATGTTATTTTGACTATGAATTATTCGTGTTGTAATTACACACGAATACCAGTTAATGTGTTGGTTTTTGTCTAGGCTACTCCAGGTATCTTCTTTCAATGGAAAAATGAATGCGTTAAACGAGGTAAGCTTTTGGTGGTCTATTGTCGACTCAAACTTCTTGTTATCTTAAGATTCAATTATTAAAAAACCTACTTGGACAAGGACATGCTTTTTATTGCACCAGCATTGTCAATGTTATTTTTACTTAACCTACGGTGCACGTTTCTTTCGACAATTGGTGAATTGCTCATTTTTCTTTAGATCAAATTGCATTTGTGAGTAGTCTTGATCCTAAAATTCTTCAAAGTTCAACTGCAGTTTAATAGCCATTTGTATTCTGAGGTCCTTATTGGTCCACACGTCTTTCGAATTGTAGAGCCATAAAGGTCTGATATGTAACCCTAATATTAGCGTATTAAAGTGGCCTATTTAACTTTGCATGTTAAGAGATGCGTAATTATTACCTTGAGTTGTTGAATTAAAAACAGCCTAGGTTCCTTGAAGCAAAAGAATCTTTCTATGAATGATCTCAATCTATATGATTGTTGATTATTTGTTTTATGAAAATATACCTATTGTTTACTGTCCAGCTGCCTTGAAGATATTATTTCCTTCTGTTTTGCTAGACGATTGGCTATAAATCATTCATTTTTTATATTTTCATACCCTTATTACTTTTTAAAGAATATATTTGGTTAAAACAACGCATAAATGAAATTCCTTTGATGTTTCCTTACGCAAGAGTGGGTTATCCGCATTTAATCAAAGGAACGTTTGCTCTAAACACACTCCCAGTTTCTGCAGGGAAAGTTAACATTATCACAAATAATGCAAAATTGCAATGCTGTGAAATTCTGGCATTTGATTGTTGCAAATAAGGGTTAATGGATTATGATTAAATGTAATTTTTTCGGATTTTCGATGTTTATATTTGGTGCAATGAACAAAAATTTATCCATTAAAGCTCTATGTGCAGGCATTATCGAACAAAGCTTTAATCATTGAACACGCGTTTACTTATTATCGTATTACAATTGAATTTATTCAATCTTCAATAGCAAGAGCCACTACTTATTTCGCCTTTTGGTGTAGGTGTAATGAGTACACTCTTCGTCTGATCACAGCATATGTTGCTTTGATCATTGCGTTTTTCATACAGATTAATCGTGTCATCAGCAATGTCTCATATTACGGACATAGGCATCATGGTTATGATGATATTGAGTACCTCACCATGGAAATGGTTGCCGTGAGTAAACATTTGTTATTCATTGTTTCATGCATTCTGAATTCCTCGCGAAGTCCAATCACTACCCTTCCTTTCAAAGCCAATACCAAAACGATTACCAAATTCATAAGCAAACCCTAGTCCCAGTGAGCATAACTTCCCTGAATGGCCAGAACTTGGCTCGAAACCATGACTTTACGCGCTGGAGCCGAGGGCACTGCCCAACAGTAAGGACAGCGCTGATATTTTCTAATCAAAGTAACGATAACTTGTCTTGCATTGGCTAGATTGTTCAATGAGTTTCAGCGTATTGACTTTGTCTACATGCCTTGATAAACACATCGAGCTAAGCGATGCTTTTTCAATTTAAAGGAATGGCTTCAAGAAAACAGGGTTCTTAGCGTTGTTCTGAAAGACAATCTTCACCAACCTCAGGTAATTGTACAGAATTTTCATGGTAAAAAAGTGTTTAAAATAGTAATCCGCTCAGTATCAAATCAAACAGGTTGTTTGCCACATAAATTCAATTCCTGTATTGCTAAGAATACTAAGGTACCATTTCCGTACGAGAATGTCAATGTGACCGTTTTGTCTAGATTAAAAGAGGCCACTGATAACATTAACTTCTGTTGTGCTATTTTATCGTAGATCTAAATGTTTTAGAAACTCATTTCTGATTGGCACTATGCACAGGCTTTTTCACCTATCGGAATCTTTTGTGATTATTTTACTGTCATTATTGCATTCTGCGGTTATGCTGCATCGAAAAGCCCACAAGGACCCCTTTAATATTATATGTTATAAACTATTCCCTTTTTGCTGGGCCTTCAAAGCGTTAGAGTGACGGGAAGAACGGGTGGGTTTACCGTCTTCTTGAGTCCAAACACGTGTTCAACTTCTGTCATTGGCAGAGAACTCTCTTTTATCCGAACTGGGATATAAATAATTTGTGCCTACTTCTCAAGTTTTGATGAAGATGAATCTTCCCCTGGTTGTGTCGTATGGAGCTCTATGAATTGATACATCATTTAGGAAGATCCATATTTATGTCAAAAGAATTTAATAACGACATAAAGTGAAAATCTTGGAATTTTCTTTTAGACTTAGCGTAAGATAAGTGATTTTTTAAATCTTTTATTTTTTATACTCTATCATTATTTACTATTTTCAGTTATTAAATCATCATGCATTGTTATTTTTCTTTTCCTCAGTACGTCGAGAAATTGGACAAAATCATTCGCTTTGCAATTAAAGTAAAAACGTTGACATTGGAAGATCTTGATACCATTTGGAATGCTCAGGTATGTGGTTGTCTCATTCTTACACATTGCACACGAAAAGGCTTAAATATACTAGGGTTTTTGTGGCCACTCCTTAGGCTTTTTTAGCATCGTCAACATTTAACGATATATGCACAGAAATATTTGCAAAGATCATTTTTTCATGATTGCAACGAATACACCTTCCAGTATATTTGTGACACTTGAGTTCAAATACATGAGTCACAAGTTATCTGCTGAGGGGCCCATTAATCACTGGAGTAATGAAATCGTTTAGATATTATGTTTAGTTGATATTATAAACCATAAGTAATTTTCACAGTAGAAAAGTTGCAGGATACTAGATTTCTGAATAGAGAGTCATTATTTGTTCAAGTGATGCTAATGTCACGCGAGAGTGTCTCGCCAGTGGTTTCGAACCCGTGCGAAGTTAGGCGAGCGTTCCCACGGTCTGTCTTGTGTTATGTATTTAACCGCTAGACATATTTAGGACAGGATTAAATTATTTATCAGTCGAAAGATGATCTGAAAGGATAGCCATGGGAAGAAACTCTCATATTTGGGTGAACTGAGACACGTTTTTATTGGAAAGAAAACTGACAAGTTTGAATGAGATCCCATTAGACAGGAGATAAAGAACAATTTGCGTTGTTGGACATGCGACCTTAAGTTGCCTTGCCGGAAACGTAATGCTCTTTTGAAATTTTTGCCTTTTTAATTGCTTTAAAAACATTTTAGATTGGAAAACACGAAGCCATCGTGAAAAATGTACACGATTTGCTGGCGAAGCTAGCTTGGGATTTTTCAGCTGAGCAGCTAGATCACTTATTCTCCCGGTTTCAGGTTTGGAAACATTTAATGCTTGCTTGTTATGCTCCTTTTTTAAATCATTAGAATAAATTCAAACAGGTATTTGAAGGGCTAAAAAACGAAGCATCTTTTTAGCAGAAATAAGATAGCGGAAAGATTCTATTGATTTTTAAAACAGGAAGCGGCATCCATTTCAATGTCTGATAGTGCCATTTTTTCAGTCCAATTCTATGACCATAATTTGTCAATTTTCATCATGGAAAAGTTTCGTCTATTTTCGTCATGGAAAAGTTTCTTCCATTTTCGTCCATTTTCGTCATGGAAAAGTTTCGTCCTTTGTTAACAGGCTGTACCAAAACAAGAGGTTTCCATGATCCTATTTTTTGCAAGCTTAATTTATATTTTACTTTCTTTAGGCGAGTTGGAAAGAAGCCAATAAAAAACAGCAGGAGAAGCTGCTTGAATTAATACGAAGGCTGGCAGAAGATGACAAAGAAGGTGTCATTGCCCATAAGGTAATGGAAGTACTTGTTCAAGAGCTCCTTATAAGCGAGATCAATATTATTTATGTCTTCAAATGTTACCAACTTTTTGTTCTAGTTTACTATGTGAGCAAGACTGAACGTCATAATAACCAGGTGTTTCGTTTCCGTTATTATGGCTAACAATTGATCATGACATTTGACTGGGTTGTGTTCTTTTCCAAAGGTCCTCTGGCTTTTATGGCATCTTGCACACAGCGATGACTTGCCCACTGATATTATGGATCAGGCTCTCGTGGCTCATATCAAAATTCTCGATTTCAGCTGTTCGCAGGTTACACCTTTGATTTGCACTTCCACTGTGACCCAAACCTCTTTCCTGATACACCTGCATTCTTCTAAATACCATACAATTGTTCTTTGAAATTGACAATCTTAATGCCAGTCTATGTTTTCTGAGTTTTCTGAATAATGTTGTTGTTGGCCAAAAAGCTTGCCGTGAAAATATCATAGCTCGTAGCAATAAAGTCTTTTTGCTAGGACATACCCACTGTTATGCCTTGTGAATTACACATCTTTTTTGATGCTGTAGACGCTACGCATCTGGTTGCTAGACGCACATCCCAAACGCTTTTTACTTTTCTCAGACGCAAGACCGTGACAATTTAAAGCTGGAGTGGATCAAACATAGCTTAAACGAGCTACGCAATGGCCGATGGGTGATACCAGCGTTGAAGCAGATTAAGGCAATTTGTGAACTCTTTTATGAGGTAATTTATTCTCTGCCTATTAATACCGTATCTACTTACAATTATTCAAGTCTTTTCACAGGAAATGTTAGTATGAACTAAACTTTTTTGCCAGTTTATCTTGTGATTAGTTGATGAAGAAAATCGGTTGGCAGAGATAGCTTGTCTGTCAGTTTGTGCAACCAGCTACTGTATGCCAGCCAGCCAAGAAAGATATGACCAGCTACTGTTTTGCTTTGTAGGGCTATGGTCAAATGCAGAATCCACATGTACAGTACAGGAATGTTGTCATTGAAAAAATACAGAGCACCTACAGTGTTGTGAGCCTTGTTGCCGAAAACCTTGCTACTTATATGGAAAACGTCAGAGAGCTAGTCAAAGGTAATCAACAGATCCCATTCATCACAAATATATGATGCATTTGAATGCTTTGACGATTCTTATCGATCATTCTTTTATCAAAGATACACAGTTAAAGGGCCAGCCTGTTGCTTTCATTTACCAGCTGATCTGAGTGCTGATATCCTTCGTGGTATAAGTAGGCCAAACAGGTTTCCATAAAAAACAGTACTTCAATTAAGAGGCATGATGGTAGAATAAGACTGCAAGGCCGCACAACTCCAAATTCTCAAAGCTATGAAGCAGTGTAGAAGCGCCGTTGCAATTACAGTCATGCATCTATGATTAGAAAAATTTGTTTTCATGATGCTGAATTGTAAAAATAATGATTCTGATTCTAGCTGACCCAAACATTGACCCACAAACATTGGCTATCGATGGACGATACACACATACTCAACAGATACAAGAGAGATTGGATTTTCTTAGGTAAGCTTGCTTTACATGTCTTTTCTTTGCTAATATTTTTGTGCTCTTTTACTGTTTTCGCTTGAAAGTCGTGCATGCTTTTTACTTTGCAAACAAAACATATTTAGCTTTTACTTTGCTCTAAGATGACCTCTTTCTACTTGTAGATTCATTTTGAATGATGGTAAAATGTGGCTCTGTGAACCTCAGGCCAAGCAGGTGAGATACTTTTCTTTCCTATCGTTTGGTTTTTCTTATTATCTTTTTCTCCTGCTGTTCCTCTTAAAATCCTTGTTTTGTTAGAAAACTTCAAAATGATAACAACAGAGGTAGCTTTTACGTAGAATCGTGGTTGAACCCTCTTTAAATCGTCTGTGGAGCTGTAGTGAACTTTGAAGCCAAGCTTGTGAAATAATTACACTTCGAACTATTTCCAGCATGTTGACATTGCGAACAATGAACAGCTTTGAGTGGCACTTCTGTAATCCATGAATGAAAAATAAGACCTTTAATGGAAATGTTTTTGAGAGTTCTGTTCAGTTTACAAACTATTGCTGCGTTAAGTATTGTTCTAAAGATGTTGTGTTGCATTTTTGCTTAGAGATTTAGATGGAGAAGGTGAATTTTCTAGATGTTACATAGATTACCTAAATTGTCAAACGGATGACTCATTGGTTTTGTATATACAAGATCTAATGCTGATATGTTAGTTTATTCATAAACTGTAAAGCCATAGCTTTTAGGACAATAATTTCTACCCTAGATTTGGATTTGCTTGGCGGTTCGATCTGTATTTGCATGTGACACCGATGTGTGTTTCATTTGGTTCTCAAAGGTAAGCAAAGTATTTAACTATGTTCATTGATTTAGAGTAAAATGACCCGAAAACGATTAAAATCTAAGTGATGTCTTTCGGCTAAATGATTTGCATTGCTAACCGATTTATAAAAGCAGTATTCAGTTGAAGAAGAAACGAACATCTTGTTCAGCGGGTGGTCTGCTGTCTTCGTTCATGGGTCTTTGAAAAAACGCCATCCAGCAATAGTCAAAATGAATTCTTCTTGAATGTAGCTGGTTATATATTTTCTTTTCGACACATGTGTTGCGTAAGAGAAATCATGCTCATGGCTTGCTTGTTTCTTTTGATGTATATGTCGCCAGCTTACTATCTTAGGAAACCTTAAGGACATCACTGGTTCATAATTATATGAAGCCCCTTTACAATACACGCAATCCAAGTTTTTGATTGATTAAAGAAGTCAAGACAAACCCTTGACAAACATATTCGAGAAACTATTCAGAACCCCAGTTTTTATCTGCAAAAATCCATCCATTCAATTTGTCTGAAATCGTGAATCAAGTTAGGCGGAATTGGTGGTTATGTTAACTACCATTGTGACAATGTCGCTTGTAATTTCAAGCTGATTACTTCTTGGTGTATTTTTGACAAAATTGGCAAAACTTCGAGTTTCCATCTTATTGAAGAGAAACCTATTACATTTAACTACAGGGGCAATTATTTTTCCGCAATAATGTAACCATACGCGAATCTGAAAACCTCTCGCACAAAAGCAATCAAAACAAGCTGCGTGGCACTTTAGTGAACTATTTTACACAGTTCATTAGAAATCGTAGAGATGATCATCCGTAGAGCGTCTTCATTTATCCGCCCCGATGATAGGTGGGTCGGAACTGGAAGGCCTTTTATCTGTGAAGTGCTCGTAGGCTTACTTTAATCTGTTTTTGTATTTTGATGCTTGATAATTTGAATCAATTTGAATCAATTTGTTACTGTTTAGGTGATGAGCGATGATCCAGATCTGGACCCCGAAATTTGCAAGCAGTTCTTCGAAGACAATGTTTTCAAATTGGATGCAAGTAAACTGAATGAACACGGTCTGAGGTATGCAATCCTGCTATACTAGGCAGAGTAAGGCAACTAGAGGGTATTGAAAATCATGAATGCCTCGATTCGCACTGAAATTTTGATCTCGATTCTCGTTTGCGAGGTTCGTCTGCTATTCTTTATGCTAAAGTTGACAGCTATAGATGATATATTTTCCAGTTGAGATTGCTGCGTGTGACAAAGCTGACTGTTCAAGCGAATCTACCGTAGTTACTGCAGCACAGTGTTTTTCCATGCATTTTTCCTTGTTTTTCACATTTCCCCATGTGGATTTTCGTGTGTCTCGTCTATTTTCTTAGATGTATCACGCTGGAACTGTTTTTAATCATTACAAAAAAATTACAACTGAAAAAACGAGGAAATGTTTATTTATTTATTTAAGTTCCTTCTCAAAAACGTGAAATGGAAAATAGGAAGTGTTGTCTATTGACCTAAATTTGGCAAAACTTTTACAAAGGTATAGATTGAATGAAATCAGACAAGATGGTGCGTCCGAAGTGAAAATGATTGAGTCTTTGATAGGCTTCGTCCTGAAAATTGAGTGTCCTAAGAGTTCTAAAGAGTGAATGATTTTGTGTCGTATGCATAATAGAATAACTAGAATAATAGTTTTGTTTAACGTCTCTTTCGTTTTTATTGTATTAAATGATACCTCTTTGAATCAGCATTTATCGTGTAAAAGCTAATTGTGACATTGTTAATTATTTCAAAGGTGCTTTGAAAGATTTTTCAAATATGTGAATACAAAAGAAGGTATTCTGTCAAAGAAGCGAAACGGAACGTATGTGCTGGAAAGCACTCAACTTGTGGGATATGATTACCTATGGAAGGTAACAGAAGCATCATATTCAGATACCCGTAGCCTTAAAATTCTAGAAAATCTCTAATGCTATTCCAGTTATCATTTTTAGATAGTAAATATATCTGTCTTTGAACTTGGAGTAGTTTCTTTTAACAGCCGAAGTTTTTTCACAAACCTGTGCTTTTCCTCAAAGGTGGGTCATTCTGGTCCAATTTCTGGTCGAGGGATTCTGCTTTTCGTCAATTCAAATTTCCCGAATCATTAAGTGGTTTTTGGTTTTTGATTTTGCCTTGATCGGATGAAATTTAAATTCACTGCATTTTGTTAAAAAATCTTAAGTAACCAGGCATACATCACGTTACATAGGCATGCATTTTGTTATCTTATATACTTAACAATATAAACTTACAGAAAATTTAAAAAGCGCTGATTAACCTTACGATGATATGAATGTAGTTCTTTACGTTACCCAAGAGTGATCTTTTCTTTAAATCTTTTATTATGGTTGAATGCTACTTGAATCTCTTTGGACAAATGTGCCAGTATGGTTGCTCTCAAGTTGCCCATATTTCTGTATTTTTTCTGTTTAGATCATTCTCAACGCACCCCTTGAGATCGCAAACAAAGCAATCGAGATTTTAAAGGAGATTTACACAAACCTTGGAACTGATCTTAAGACAAAGCCAGTAAGTTTATTCATATTTTGTCAAGAAGTGTGTTGAAAGTATAGCAAATGCAGTTGAAAAATTTATTGTGAAAAAAGACTTATAAATTATTGAGTTTTTCAGTCATCATTTGAAATTACAGGTCATAAAAATACACAAGGTTCGCATGTTTTGTTAATGCAGTGGCATATTTTGCAGTTGCTAATTCGTGGCTCTAGCAAAAAATTAATTTTAACATATAACAATTTCTAATTCTTAGGTAGATATTCACAACAAGTTTATTAAGGATTGCATGAATCGGCTGAATCCTTCTTATGATGTTCTAATAAGCGAATCGGAACAAAATTCAATTCCTCGGGAAGCCAGGAAGATTGTTCTCTGTTTAAAAACTTTGAAAGAATACGTCGCTGAATGTGATAAATGTTACCCCGATGAAAGATCGTTTCTTCCTCACGAAAGGTCGGTTCCTTTTTTGTTATTACAAAGCCTTATTTTAACCTGTGGGTAAAGACCCCTTAACCCCCCCCCCCCTTCACAGCCCCGTGTGAACGAGATTGTTAGCCATTTGTCTGCTCATTTATCGCTATACTTTCCCATTCAACCATAGTTTCCTAATAAGCCATAGCATCTCAGTACTACACCTTGTTACTCGACGGCGTGGACTTTGTCGTCGTAATTATAAATTATGTGTTTGCCAACCAGACCCTTTTTGCATCTGTTTTTATCTGTATCTCTCATTTCCTCAATTTTTAAATCTAATCATTATTAGGCTGGTAATATTTATAAGGCACCCAGGGAACTATGTTCCTCCTGATTAATGATATTCGAAGTTTTATTGTTTATAACTTTCGATAACCATCTCAATACCTCATAAAATTTAAGGCTATAAACTTTAGCACCTGCATTGACTTTGCAGAGACCGCTCCTTCTGCCGAAGCTTGTTTATTCCCAAGAGCATCCAGCTCTATTGTGAAATTCAATTGCGTAAAAATCCCGACAAATGTGCCGATCATAAGTATTTGACAAAGTTTATAGTGAATTTCTTTCTGTTGTGAACTTTGTACTTGTTTTTCGGCTCATTGAGTGAACTCTTCCATTCCATTTGCCCTGTCTTCCTCAACAGTTGTCAACTTTTTTTTTATTCATAGAAATTAAAAACAAAACAATTTTACATTGACTATACTACCCCAATTACTGTACTTCTCTATGGGGACGATACCATGAAGAGAATTAAAAGAGAATTATATTTATTTTCATCGCTAATATCAACATTCTGACATTTTTCCATTATATTATCCACTAAAGGAAGCAATGGAACAACTGATGCTTTTCACTGACATTTTATGTGATTCCGTCTTCGGTTCAGTTGCTCCCTCAATACCCCCTGCTGCTTTGGTCTTAGTTCGCTGCAGTCTTCTCCTGGGTGCGCTCTTTCAAATTGCGATTTAAACCGCGTTTTTTAATAACTAAATCAGCTTTAAACCCCTGCTCTATGGTACCATGGTTGTCAGAACTTGCCAGCGTTACCAACGGTTTCGTAAAAAGGATCAAGTATAATTTTTTTAGTGAAGTCAATGAAAGTTCAAAGAGTGTCTACATCGTAATGCGAATAATTAAAACTGTCCCTTCGACCGGTTGTTCGGTACTTTTTCCAGCTTTGGGCTACAGACTAGAGACAGTTGTTGCATTGACATAAGTGTTGATATTATAATATGCAGGTGTGCTAGGGGTTTATATTACTAATTTTCAGTAGAAAAGTTTTCGGATTGAAAAGATTTTATTTTGCTTGCACCTTTACATTGACAGGGCCTGTCGCGGAAAGCACATCACACTTTTCATACGATTTTCTCCTCAAGCACGACAATCAGATGATTTTGAAATATGGTCACACACAAACGAGTCTTTGGCCTCTGTTCGACGAATTATTTACAATCGGTATGCTGTTCTTGTATAGTATTTTATAGTTTTTTCTTAAATCTTAGCGTTTAGATGCTATTTGTTGAGAAGTTAAAAAATTCCCCGAGAAAAGAAGTGCTGAAAGTGCGATCTTGAAGGATATACGTAATTGTTAACTTTGTTTAAAGAGCTTGGTTCTATCACATGGAATTTCAACCTCGACTTCTTTATTTATAAAAGGTGCAAAAGGTAGATTAAAAATTTCTTTTCGTGTGATGAAATATATTATAAAAACAATGTATATATTGTAAGAAAGTGGCAAAACCAGTCAGGAAGTTGCTGTTACAAATAAGTGTGTAACGGGGAGAATATTTTAAAACTTCAATTTTCCTGTGCTCATATGAAAGAGTTATCTTGTGTCGACAACATTATTGAAGATCTATTTATTGACAATAGTCGATGTAGTGTGTGATGAGACAGTTGTTCAAATGATGTAGAGCATGATAGTGGTGCATCAGTGTTGAATAATAAAGGGTTTATTGCTGCATCCAGCCCTTCGTTCTTATGGTGTTAGAAATGTTAAAAGAAGTTGCTCTTGCAGATTAAAAATGTCGCCGATAAATGTGAAACTTGAGCTGCATTTCAATGGAGAAATCCTTTCGACTGCGGATGATCGAAAATTAGTTGGGCAAATTCCTTTTAAAGATCGAACGGTAAGATATCTAAAAGTTACAGATTCGTCAAGCTTTAGGAACGTGCAGTCAGTGCTACTAATAATGATGAATGGCCTTTTCTTTTATTCCCTGTATTTTCCCAGTATTCATGTATACTTTTTTTCCTGTATACTGTTAAGCTAGATGTAAGGTAACAATTTATGTGTTGAATGTATTTGTACTGAGTGTATACTTTATTTTACGGAAAGAACCACTTTGTAAATTTGCGGTAGATTGATAATGGCTCGTTTAGGCATATGATTGCCAAGAGAATTCAAGTTTTGTCTTTTCTGGTCTTAGTTAGGACTCTGATCTTACCCTCCAAGCATCATATTCAAACACAGTAATATTTTGTATAGTTAGATGGAAAGCACCCAAGGGTGATAGGTTACACGTTTCTGCCTTTGATAAGTGCAGTTCCTGCCGATTAACTGAAAGATAGTTTTTATGAAGTGCAGGTATACCAGAGATACGTAATGGATTGGAGAGATGTAGGGTGGATATCGTAGAAAAATTCTTGCTACTGATAAAAATGGTAGTGAAAAGTGATTGATTCAAATGGATGCATAGAAAATGTTTGAGGGAACCTACCAAATTCACTGTGTAATATTGAAGACTGAACAGTAGAGGTGAAGGAAATCTTATATTTTGTTTTTTTTTAGTAATATATTTAATCTTATTTGCCTCTCAGATAATCACAGTAAAACTTGGCGCAGTCGGTGGAAGCTCCCCCTCTTCCCCTGATTCATCGTCTGATTCGTCTCCACCGCCTACCCCACAACCTGGGGAGGGACCGAACCTTGAAGCTGAGCATTGTTTGCCTGGCGTGGTAAGTAACGCTCGGTTTGACATTAAAGGACTGTTTTTTGCAGCAATGCCCATGTTGGTTTTAAAGCGTTGGGCTTGCCAGCTAGCTCAGTAGCTGGACCTTTCTGTTTTCGTTTGGCTGTTGTTGCTTTATATAATTAAGTCATGACTTTTGCACTCCTTATAACTCTTTCTACGTTGTAGGTTATGTCAAAGATGAAGTTTGCCAATTCGCTGTTTCTTCTTGGTGATCTTGGCATGAAACACAACATCCCTGAGCTAAGGGATATAGCACTCAGCCTTCTAAACATAATCCCAACTGGTAAGTAAAGAGGGTGTTATGGTTTTATGCTTGATAATTTTCCCCCAGATAAACCGATGCCTTCCATCTTGACAAGCATTCTCCCCCCGAATAAACCGATTCCTTCCATCTTGACAAGCATTCTCCCCCCGAATAAACCGATTCCTTCCATCTTGACAAGCATTCTCCCCCAGATAAACCGATGCCTTCCATCTTGACAAGCATTCTCCCCCCGAATAAACCGATTCCTTCCATCTTGACAAGCATGCTCCCCCCGAATAAACCGATTCCTTCCATCTTGACAAGCATTCTCCCCCAGATAAACCGATGCCTTCCATCTTGACAAGCATTCTCCCCCCGAATAAACCGATTCCTTCCATCTTGACAAGCATTCTCCCCCCGAATAAACCGATTCCTTCCATCTTGATAAGCATTCTCCCCCCGAATAAACCGATTCCTTCCATCTTGACAAGCATTCTCCCCCCGAATAAACCGATTCCTTCCATCTTGACAAGCTATTCTTAATGTATTCATGGATATTTCAAAATTTCAGACAAATATTTCAAAAGATGGACAGCTTTAGTATAATCCCCGACCCCTCTGTTCTTCCTTGAGAAAAGGGTTATGTTAAAATTTTCCAGACAATTCACATTTTCGCATTAAAAAGTTTATGCAGTGTTGCAGTAAACAGCAAAAAAATATCATGTAAAAAAAGGTTTTAATATTATATAATCTTTTCTTCGAACGAGCCAGAAATTTTACGTTAGTGCATCAAACTTTTGTCTTTTAATTTCTAGATGTCGACACAATACGAAAAACAAGATTAATATGTGAAGATAGAGCACTGAAAGGATCAAAATCAAACGTTAATTTAGATATTTTGTTTTTCACTCCAACACCAATCAACGTTCTTTATAATTTGCAGGTAAAGGACTTTTTGTCTTTACATTTAATGTTCAAGTTTTTTGCCATTGACAATTGGACAGCTGTTAAACCGAACCTGCTAGTGTTGGGTACCTCTTAATTGTTTTTTTGGGGTATTTGTATCCACAACCTTTTAGAACGATACATAAAATGTTGATTCTTGACTAAAGGTGACTGGCCATTAATTTCCATTATGTCCTTGGTTGTGAGATCTTTTATCTACTGCCAGCTTAGCGGACCAGTTGAGTAGATGTCTTAATCATCTATAAGACAATATCAAAATATTGCTTCCCAGCTGAATAGCTTCATCCTGTTGTTGTTTTTGCAAACTGGAGCCGCGAAGGGTCCCTTTCAATTTTGGTGATTTTAATTTAGTACTTGACACTTTCTTTTATTATTTTTCAGGTTGTATATTCTTTGCTAATGCCATCTGCACAACCGTGTAATGAAATTTCAACAAACTTTCAGGTATTCATTTTCAGTTGATTCTGCATTCTACACCATAAACGTTGAAAGTGTTTGACGATGATCAAATAATCGTGGAATATAGTTAGACTATCGAAAAGTTCGCTGGTGAATTACTGACAATGCAACTCATTTATATTCCATTAGGACTTTCATTTTGATAATTTTATCCTTATATGAGACTGTTTAATTTGACGTACTTGTATTTTTGTTTTTTCAGCTCAATTTCATTTCTGCTGGGGGTATCAAAGCCGTTATTAACATGTTAACGAAAAGCAGTTTTATGTCAAATGCCGACACATTGATGCAAAGGTATTCTTTTTGCCATATTTTTCTCGCTTTATGTATAAATTTGCTTTATTCTTTTTTTTTGGCTATGGGTGAGCTCGATAGAGCATTTTCTGTTTTTTGAACGAGATTTTGTACTTAAGAACCACTTAAAAGAGGCATTTTTAGGTTTAGTTGTTGCAGTCGTTCACTCGGTATAACCTTAATGCATCTGTTTTTAAAAGACTACGAATAAACTTACACCACAATGTGGGTTCTGTCTTTCTTTGATATTTGTACTTTTGCCCTAGATCTGCATACCAAACGCTGCTGAAGATAGCAAAGCTGATGTTCACTGTAATTGGCTATGCACAGGTGCAACATGTTGCCGAGGCTCTGCAAAAAGAACCTGGAAGAGAACTGACTATCACAGCTCAGCAGCACAGTGCTGCGCTGGTATTACAGTCGGCTTTGAAGAGCATTCCCAATCTATGCCAAGAGTGTGTTGTCAGAAATATCGCTTATAAGCTTGGACTTGCGCTGTCCCAACAGGTGCTTTTACCGTAGCAGTTTTCGACGCCTGCATAAGAGCTATCTTTCCTGTTTCTATTCTTGGTTATTTTGCGTTTGTCAACGGCTTTTCTCTTAGGAAAAATACCACTAGTTAGATGTCTACGATTTTTTATGTTGTTATTGTCGGGCAGTTTGTACAATATGCTGATGAGGTGATAGATATGTTTTATCCAGTACCATGCATATGTGCTTGTGAACATGAAAAATTGCAAAACGGGATGTTTCAGACGACCTCGTTTAGTTTCCAAGAATCTTCATTGCGAAGAGTCAGCCCCAACTGTTGATCTAGAATAAGAGAGAATAAACTCCAACGTTTGATCTAGAACACAAAATTATCTTCCCTTAGGTCTCTTTGAAAATTGGGATTTCTTTCAAGCACCATTGTCACGTGCTAAATCTCGTTTTTTTGTTTTATTTCACTTTTCTTTGCTCATGTAAAATCCCGATAATCTTCTTTTGATCACGTGATATTCAATTTCCTTCCTCAATGTTTACGGTCAATAAAATCATCATCAAAATGGCAATAAAAGTTGCTGGAAATGTTGGCTGAAGCTTGAATAATTGAAATATTGTTTATTTGGTTTCAATTAAATGGCCTATTAAGATTATTTTCAGCCAATGTAAATTTGCAACTCCCCAAATGCTTAAGGTGTGTAGGGAAGGAGATCTGCCATGTGGCGAAAAAGGTTTTCAATTAAAGATATCCAGATCCACTTTTGTCTCAGTACTTTTAATGCATTCCTGATGCATTTTTCATCTGCTAAATAATACGCATTTCTATTTTCTGATCTGGTTTTATCGCCAATCTCCACTACTCTTGAATGCAGGTTCCGAGCTTTTATCAAAAATCTGTGTTAAAAGCAAGCTAGGGCCTTGGATATGGTGCCATAAAGTTAAGATGGGAAGCTGCATGACTTGGTTTTATTATAGCATTCTTAGGTTGCTCTCCGTGTCCTTCAGCACATGTGAGTTCATCTGTGAACGAAATTACGTCTCTTTTTTCGTTTAATAATAGATTCCTGTTCTGTATTTAGGCCATTGCCTGCATTCCAGACATGAATGTAATTGAAGTTCTGCAAAGGCTAGCATGGGTTTCTGCAGTTGGATTTACTGTCATGGCACAAGCTCCACTCTCAGAAGTCCACTTAGCATTCGAAAAGGTATCGCTAAACTGACCTCTGATTTTTATATCGTCGCTCTAATCCGTCACTTATAATAAGGAATTGAAGGAGACGGTTAAAGGCAAGATTTGATGAAGTTAACCAAAGAAATGAAGTATAAATGGTCTGAGGTCCTTTTCTATTTGAAATATGCTACATAATTTTTAAAAGTGACCAGTTAGATCATTGGTAGAGCAAACAACGTACAGAGTCGCTGGTCGCCGGCTCGAACCCTGCCCCGGTCATGTCACTCGCTCGCCATTATATTGTTTTATTCTATTCCATATTTCATGGATTCTGTTCTAACGTCTCGTGTTGATTTTTTGCAGGGATCGCAGTGTCAGATTGAGCCTGAAGATATCGCACTTGCAAGAGAGGCTCTTGAGGTGTTAACAATAGCGATTATGCTTTTTCCGTCGGCTCTGGATTCTTTGACAAAGGACAGACAATGGCAGCTGTTTATCAATGATATGATTCTGATATGCAGAAGCAGGTACGATTAGGCTGGTTGTTTTGCATGTTTGATTTATTTAAGGTTAATGTCTATTTGCTATGTGTAACGTTAATGTACACTAGCTTATGATGTTTTTATTACCCGTGATTTTAGTGCCTTCCACTTTGTAAATTTAGGCCGAAATGTTCTCAATAAAAGAAAAGTTGCACAGAAATATGTTTTCTGTTTGTATGGTAAAGAAAACCAAGACCATTAGAGAAATACATATCAATAGAAAAATTCAGTTTGCCTTTTCAAACCAGGCATTTTTAGCTTTCATATGCAGAGAGGAGAGTCTGCAAGGCACACAGATTTTTGGGACAGTACCATAGCCTCCAGAATAATGGAACTTTGGTGGTTCTCCGTCTAAGATAATGAAGAAAATTGTTCTCTAATTTGGCTAACATTTTCATAACAAAAATCAACAGCTAAAAAATATAGAAAGCCGAGGAGATTGGAAGCTGAAAGAAATATACATGATATGCACTTCATTTGAATTTTCACTTTTTGTTTAGCAATAATATCTTTATGTCCTTTCAGGACCGTTCGAGTTACCGCTGCAGAACAATTTTTCCTTATGGCAACCAAATGTACAAATGGAGACAAACCCATACGCTTTTTTATTCAACTTCTTTTCACTGTTCGTGATGTAAGTTTCAGTTTCTTTGAAATTCTTCATACGACAAAGTGATTAGCTTCGTTATTGAGTATATTCCCTTTTGTGATAATAGTGGTCTTCTCTTTGTTTATAAGAATGAAAACGCTTTTGGTGTATATAACAAGACGGTTCTAAGTTGCTACCTAGAACTGTCATGTTTTATTCACCAAAAGCATGTACTGCTTTGCTTATTTGGCATCGAGCACTTTATGGCAGACCAATAAAAAGTATTTTTTATAATTAGAATGAATGAATATATTTTGAAACTTGACTTTCAGACTGTTGCTTCTGAACATGCTGGAGCTTCTTGTGAGTATTTTGGTCTTCTCTGTCGCTTACTAAACTTTGGTCGCATTAACGAACTGCAGCTGAACAACTCGGAAGCCATCCTTGGCCAAGAGATCTCGTGGCTAGCATCTGTATGGGTGAGTTTATATTATACTTTATGTCTGGTTTTCAAATATATTCAAAGTAATTCTGGTTTTTAAGGAGTGAGGACAGTACCATAGGTCTTGATGAAAAGCTTTCCATAAGTCTCAATGTTAAAAAGCTAAGAGGATTTTTAGTAACAGTGCTTCTCAAATGGCATATCAAATTTCCTTATCGTTAACTGGGGCGCGTATCATTTAACATCTTTAGTATGTCTCATTAGAATGTTGGCTCAAGCACAGTCATGGACATCTGGGGGCGAGGGGGCGGTCATCCCTCCCACAATATTTTGGAGGACAATCGTCTTTTGTTCTAAAACAATGGGGAAATGTGACGTCATCTTATTAAAACAATAGGCTTGCACTCCCCCCCCCCCCCCCAATATTTGACCAAATGTCCAACCCTGCTCAAGCATTAAGCTATTTTTAGTTGCACGACTGCTCTTTTATATTTTGTAGGAAAAGGCTATAAATTCAGACGATGGACGAGAGATTGTAAATAACGAGTTGCTGGAAGGGCATTTAGGAATCACTCGAGAGCTTTTATCATATCAGACACCGCAAAAGAGATATTTTATTGGAAGTGATCCAGATGGGCACAAACTACTCAGGGTAACGTTTCCTGAATTTTAGTGCATATGCTCCTTTAAGTAGGTAGAGATAGGAAGTTTCTTAGCGGACAATAAGTAGGTAGAATTTGTAAACAGAACAAACAGAATAGGTGAATATGTTTTAGGTTAATGAAATATTGGTAGGCATCAACGAAATATTTTTATTACAAAGTATGGGCATTAGTATATTGTTGTCACGATTTTCTGCTTCACTGATATATTAATCAACTAGCATGTCTCAATTATTAATGCTTTTTTCTTTTGTTTTCAGCATCTCACTGATGATTTCATATTTTCTGGCTCGCGACTAGCTGTAGAAGCAAAGAGAGGAGGTGTCTAAATTTCACTATAGACAACTTGAGTAGTCTTAGGTTTTGGGTTGAGTTCTATCGCTTCTTCTTAAATGATCTTTTATTTCCTTGTGTCGCAAAGTTGGTTAGCAGAGATCATTTTCTTTACGTTATATAAGGCTGCCTTTGACAAGACATCTCTGAAGTTTCTTTTAATATCATTTTAAAATGCGTTTTGTTTTTTTAGCAAGTTAATATAAATATGCAATAGGTGACCATGTTTTGATTATAAAGTTCTATCAACCTCTATAGATTCTGTTTGCCTTTGCTGACATATTTGTAAAATCCATATTATGATAATTGAAAATGCCTTTTCAGGTGACATCTTCTCTCGCCATGTGAATCCGATTTGCGAAACACCGGGAACAATAGTAACAGCCCTAGATCTTCTAGTTTCTCTCTGTTCCGGATGTGTTCTAAACCTTCGAATTCTCAGCCAGATTTTGATCGAAATGTATTACGAAGGTCAGTCTCACACATCTGCTATGCTAATTCAAAAACGTTCCTTTTTTACCCATGAATGTCTTTCATAATATCCCTGCATATTTGATGGCAGTGAATTATAAAGTACGTAATGTAAGAATTTCTGCTGAATTGTGGGAGTCAAAGGATAAAAAAGTTTCTCTTTGTAAGAATGGCAATTAATCATTCCAGCCGCTGTACTTATGTATTTGTTTTAAAAAGTGCACGACGACTGGTAATTTGAAATAGAGCCCTAAGAATATAACTGACCTCAATGTTTGTCTCTTTTTGAAGCCGAAACGGACTTAAATACCATAGTACCATAGGAGCATTTTATAACATCGCAATTGTTGTATTGACTTAATACCTTGCCAACTTTCCTTTCAGGCATTGATTTGCCACTAACAGAATGGGAATATCAGCCACCTATTGGCCCAAGACCAGCACGTGGATTTGTAGGCTTGAAGAATGCTGGGGCCACGTGTTACATGAATTCAGTCATTCAACAGGTAATGCTGCTGTTTTATGTTTTGCCATCGGTTTTTAGTTCTTGCTTAAAAACCTTAGTTAAACTTTTTAATAATGTGCAATTCGCAGTAACCATTCAATTTGGAATATGGTTTACATCATTATTTAAAAAGAAAAGTCTAAAAGACCCACGATATTATAAATATGTACAAATTAACTTTATCTATACCTTGGTTTGCAAGATGTCTTAGTCTTGTAAAGCTGTAGTTACTTTTTCAAGTTACCCTTATTCATGCTATCTTATTGTTTCAAGCTTTACATGATTCCGGAGATTCGAGCGGGTATACTTGAGGTTGACGTGGGTCCTTTAGAAAACGAAGATGAGCATTTGGAATCAGATGAGAAGACCGACAAAGAGGTACCATCGCCTTTCACTATCCCCCTCTCGTTGAAGTTTGTTTTGTTGTCAAGTTTCCTAAGTATATTTCAACCTATATTTCCAGTTGTATACCTCTTGATAATTGGGACACCTTTGCCATCTCCCTTCCATATTAGAGGTTGCTTTTCAATTATTTTGTTTAACTGTCAACCCACCTTATCTTTCAAATGCAACAAGCTGCTTCCGTCGATAAGTCCACCTGTTTCATCATCCATTATCAGATTACATCATTTTTCGATGTGTTTTGATTTTTTGCCTTTCCGTTCCTTTTAGAGTTTTTCAATTCTGAGTTATAACAAAGATGTTGAAAAGTCAGATCGAAAGTCTTCAATGGAAGTTGAGAAAACAAAGGAACAAGAGCGAAAAGAATATAATCAGAAAGTTTTGCGGCAGGTTCAGGGGATTTTTGGGCATTTGTTGGAGAGCAAGCTGCAATTTCATATTCCGAGAGGTTTTTGGAAAACGTTCAGGTATTTCCGTTATAATTTCTTTATCTTTAATGTTATAAACCTGCATTCTGTTTCAGATCCTTCATGATTTTTCGAAATTTATTTTAGTATTGTCTTTTGCTAGATTAGATAGATTTTAGATTACTTTTCAAGAATGAAGATGCCAAAATTAATTAGCTTTTTCATTTATTGCTACTGGATTATTCTGCTTTTGTATTATTTGTGATCATAGAATTGTATATTAGGTGGAGGACCTTTTAAAAATAAGCACTTGCTGAAGGGTTACCTACTGAAACAAACAAGGCAAATCAAGCATAATAACATTTTGTGTAATTTAATCGATTTTTGAGTTGCATACACCATAAATTCGCAAGGCTAATTCATGGCTTCAGAGTTATCTCTGGTAAAAGCAGACTTTCATTTTGGTCAATTATTTCTCATACTTAATTTTCTTAAATTAAACTAAAGGTTATGGGGAGAGCCAGTTAACCTGAGAGAGCAGCATGACGCCTTAGAATTTTTCAATTCCTTGGTGGAGAACTTGGACGAGGGACTGAAAGCGTTGAATAAAAAAGGCATGTTGACCGAAGTCCTTGGTGGATCATTCGCCGACCAAAAAATATGCAAAACATGTCCTCACAGGTAAGACTTATTTTTGGCTCGAATTTCAAGAATTCCTTCTCTCGACGTACCTCCATGTTAGTTTTGCTTATATGTCATGCTGTTAACAAAATTAGAGATTATTTTTGTTTTTATTACTCCGCCTATACTGCGCCAGTTGTTTTTTTTGAACAGCTTTTGAAAAATCTTTTTCCTTGAAAGCCTTTTCTCCTTAACCTTAGTTCAGCTTTTGATTTTTCTGTACATTAGATTGCACTTAATCATTGTAAAAAAATGATTGTCAAAAATCTCAAACGACTCACAGTTTTCCCATTCTTTGGAGAATTTTTACAGACAATTTATAAATAGGCATTTTTGTGCAGTGATGAATACATGGTCATTCCACCAGGGACATGCATTGTTCTTTGCCAGGGTTGGCATAGATTTGCTGTGCGAAGCTTTCTGAACAATTTTCTTGTTTCTGGGTCGTCGTTAGCCTGGGTCTTCATCAAAGTCAGTAGAAAACATCTTCCATGAGATAAATACCTCTGTTTTCTTTTGAAGGTACTCAAGGGAAACTCCGTTTACAGCCTTGAATGTTGACGTTCGAAATCACCACACCCTGATCGACTCACTTGAACAGTATGTTAAAGGTGATTTGCTCGAGGGTGCAAATGCTTACCATTGCGAAAGATGTGACAAAAAGGTGCGTCAGCCAAATGATGCTCTCTATTGTCGTCTCTTTATTCGTGTCTTTATTCGTCTCTTTATTCGTCTCTATGAAATTAAATGTTTTGACTTTGTCATCACGCCTACGGATCAGTGCAAAACTTTGGGTACTGAGTATAATTTCTTGCATAGGGTTGAGAATCCTTGATGTCATGATATCATTTTGTCAAACCAATTTAGTTTATTTGGGGAAACCAATTGCTGGCCGTCTCTCTCTCAAAATTTTGTTGTTGTTGTATATTTACATGGTTATGTTTAGAAAGCCTGGCAGGATTGGAAAGACCTTGTTTGGTTTCATCTGAAGCAAGAAACTGAATTTTTTCCCTTTTTAGGTTGACACAGTTAAGCGCATGTGCATCAAAAAGTTACCTAAAGTTTTAGCTATTCACTTGAAAAGGTTCGATTATGACTGGGAAAGGTACGTTTCTCAATTTGTCTTTATCAACAGAGACTATGACATTTTCTAACTGACTTTGGGTACACTTTCTCAGAATTTTTTGGACAGAAATATTTTACTTAAAAGTCCAACCTAGTTAAGTTATCTGATTGAATAAGAAATAAAGATATTGTCTTGTTGCTGTTGTTTCCAGTATATAAATGTCATAAGTCTGCATTAGTGTTTTCACCCAGTTTTCAAAGCTCATAGTGCCCCTGTGACAGGCACCTTGCAGTTAGAATGATTCTTGACTCCTTGTGGCTGTCCTTTGCCTGCTGTGATTCAATATATAACCGAGTACACTATTCATGCACCTTTCTATTTATTCCACAGAGATTGTGCTATAAAGTTCAACGATTACTTTGAGTTTCCAAGGCAGTTCGACATGGAACCTTTCACTGTGGAAGGCCTAGCGAAGATTGAGGGTGAAATTGTAGAAGATGATAGATGTGAGGAGAAAGACAAGGACGATGTTGAAAAGGAAACGATTGAAGTACCTGGAAGCACAGTGTATAATCTTGTTGGTGTCGTTGTACATAGTGGACAAGCAAGCGGGGGACATTACTACTCTTATATAATTCCAAGGTTTGTACAACACAAGCTTGATGAATATTCTCCTAATTATAACAATGATCTATTAACCCAGGGAATGGTTTCTCATCTATTAACCCAGGGCAAATCTTACTGTATGGTATATGACAACTTTTTTAGCAGCAAGATTTCGAATAAAACTGTCGTTTCAAAATATTTGTAATGATGTTTCCACGTTGTCCATACATTTGAAAACGCTTGTCGTAGTACATTAAGTGAAATCGTAATTAGTTGTTTGCTAAGCCAAATGAAATTTGGATAAATTCAAATGATTTGAGTTCTTATTGCCTTGCTTCTTTTTATATTTTATTAAAGGCCGTCAGTTGATGGGGAATCTCGATGGTACAAGTTCGATGATGGCGATGTTTCCGAATGTATAATGGATGAGGACGAGGTGAATATTGTTTTGTATTTGTTTTCAATAAGTCATGTTTATGTGCTAAATAGACGCTTCCTGTATTTATTGCTGTACATAAAACCCTAATTGACCATAGTTCCAGGACTCCAATGTCCGTCGTGTTATTAGCACTCCCCCAACCGCCCCCCTCCCATATCTGTAACCCCATTTACAAATTCAGTATCTATGCCCTGTTAGGAGATAATGGCTTTAGTTTAATCAAAGTTAATTTTGATAAATTGATGGCATTGCGATTCATCAATAAACTTCAGTGTTTTCGTTGTTTCTGCGGCCCTTTGCACTTTGGTATTGGTTGACACCTTCTTGTTCTCATGTACATTTTGCATTTTGTAGATGAAAAACCAATGTTTCGGCGGTGAATACATGGGTGAGGTATTTGATCATATGCTGAAAAGGTAAGAGGAGTTTAGATATTTGTCAACTTGTTGGTGTTTCCACGATATAGGTGCTCTATTGAAATTGTTTTCAGGTTGCTGTGTCTATTTTTGCTGAAACGTCCTATTCGAAAAATTTAAATGAGGAACAATTACTGTATTACGAATAAAGAAATTTATGTTTCCGCAGAATGTCGTATCGAAGACAAAAAAGATGGTGGAATGCCTATATATTATTTTACGAACGATTGGATGTTTGTGGTAAAGCAGATCGTACTGACCCACAGAAAGGTATGTAAGCCTACAGTCAACAATGTTGGTTTGTTTGATGTCCCTTGGAGTTCACTGATAAATTGAATAGCGGCTAATTTGAAACCAAATGTGAACATTTCTTGTTTCCACAGCCATTTTAATAATTTGTAATAATGTTTTTATTTCAACTGAAAATGTATTGCTGAGAATTCTTTATTTTTATTTTGCCTTAGCAGCAGTCTTTGCTTTGCATTGTAGGTTTTAAAATGGAGATGCCTGGAGTAATTGAAAGATCAGTGAGAAGACAAAATATACTGTTTATGCACAACAGAACCCAGTTTTCAGCGGAGTATTTTCAATTTATCAAAAAGCTAGTTATGTCCAATACGGCCACATTCCAGAGCATGAACCAACATTATCTATCAAAGGTGACATTTTCTCCTGTTTCTTGTACATGTTTTTTTCTCCTGTCACGAATCGAACACCCGGTTTTGGATAGACGAATGTTTGCGCACTATGTTGCCTGTTTCCATTTTTTTGATCAAATCCTTTTTAATTTTCGCCAAGAATGCCTAGCCATGTTGCGTCTCGCAGAGAGATTTGCTTCGTTATCCCTCAAAATAGTTTGTACCCAGCTGTCAAGATGAAATCGCTTTGCTTTGTCTCATGGATTGCCTTGGGCGTGTCCTACCTATAGTTCTTTGAAGATTCATCCGAAAATTTTGTTTACCTTTCCCGGCGGTAGTACAAGCAATAGCAAGCAGCAAACCAAATTAGAATTTTTAGATCCCGTTACTGGGTTTTATTTTCGATGAATTTTTCTGTTCGATTTCGTGTTTTTGAATTGTTTCAAAAATTTTAAGTTTTTTTTAAGATGGCTCGAAATAGCGGAAGCACAGTTTAGTATGCTTTGTTTCTGCTATTTTGTGCCATCTTGAAATTTTGCGGTACCAAAAACTTATTTGGTTTACGGCTTTTTTTAAGATATCGTCAAGCCGGAAGAAAGCTTGATCAACGAAACAATACCAACATTCGTTATCGGAATTACCATCATTGGTGATGCGTCGTCAGAAATGAATGTTTATGATTCGGCTCCTGCTCCTTAATTCCTGACCCTTGCTTAATATGGCCTAAACTGATTAGCTTGTGTTGGTGTCATTTTAGATCAGCCAAGCTGAGAGAGATGAACTGGCCTTGCTCAGCCTGCAACTTCTATGTAAATTCCTGTTTATGGTTGGCTTCCATACGAAGAAAAATATTAGGTATCTTTATTTGTGAAGTTTTCAAACCTTCATTAAAAAACCTGGAAATTGACTTGCTAAAAGTTGTATAGTTATGCTGTTGAAGTATTTTTGATGGCGCAATGATAGCTTTCTTAACGTAAAAATTCTTAAGCATCAAAGTGCTTGCCAATTTCTTGTTTCAAAATCTTTTTTCATCTATTTTAACTTGCTATACATTGTAAATTGCTTCAATTATCGCCTCATTATTGCAGAGGGCCTGCCTCGGAATGGGGAGAAGTTTTGTCAGGTTTGTTGAAGCAGAGTGCGAAGCTACGACAATGGTTCGCAATCGAGGTTTTGCTCTCACATCCTGAAAGGATGGTTGAATATTTAATCGACTGCCCAGTTGCAGAGGTAAAGAGTTACCTTTATATTTTCATTATGACTGTAATGAAAGTAAATGGAATTGCACAATGCGAAAACGCTAAATAGTTTTTGCAACTATTTGTTGATGCGTCGATGTTTTGTACTTCGCGAACATTTGCTTTTTTAGATGAAGGATGCAGCTAATTTTGTTTTTGCCCATTAACTTCAACGCTTAACATAATCTTTCGGTAATATTTGTACTTCGCTAAGGCATTACATATTAGCTGTCAGTATTTGTTTACAAATCCGAATTGCCCGTTTTTGAGGCTGACTTTGAGATCTGATTTGTAGATAAGAAGTGCTTTCGCAAAAGTGATTGTTTACCTTGCCCATGCAACAAGACAAGATGGCCTTTGGAATGCCAAGCTGCTAAACCGCCCCATCGAAATTTTGACAAGTAAGTGCAACATAATTTTAGTTGCTGAAGGTTTTAACGTCATCTCCAATTGATTATATTAGGCCGACACAACTGTTGCCCTCGACTCTTTCTGTCTCGACCCTTCTTAATTTTCTGCTTACATCTGCTTGTTAATTTAGCTTACATCCACCACCCTCATGGTACTGCAAATATTTTTTCTCCATCGTAGCAATTACTCTATTTCTCTTCTTTTGCGTTGTTCATCGTATTTTCTAATCAGTTTTCTCTTGAACAACTTTTTAGGCATAAGACTTGACCCGGAGACCTCCACTCTCAGTGATTACATCCTGAAATGTGTTCTTGAACTGATCAACAAAGATGTCACTGATAGCAGCAAATACCTTGTCCAATACTTCCAGCTCTTCGTCATGTACGTTGGCTTTGGAGTCCCAGAGGTAAAATCCTTTTTCTTCAAATTCTTCGTCAAAAGAAAGGTTTATCGAAACATTATATCAACTATTTCTGGCCAAATATAAGCTGGACATTTTTAAACCTTTTGTTGTTGATTTAGTGTTTTTTTAAGCGTAGAATGTAAGATCTGATCCTTGATTGAAACAGCCAATTTTTCGCTTTTTTGCCTTGCTGATTAATTTTTGTGTGATAAGAAGCTGAGCATTGCTGAGAAGAATTTGCCACTTAAATTAATGATGAACGTCGTTGAGTGATCAAAGCGGCGTGGGTGAAACGATTTTTCACAGTTGGAATATTGGTTTAGAGGGGACTAATTGCGCTGTTATTTTTTTTAGTTCAATTCAAACTAAACTATCTGCCCAAGATGTTTTTCAATGAATGATAGGCCTTCGCTCTGAATAGAATAAAAATGTTTGCTGAGAATCTCCAAATATTCATTTGCCTCAGTGACTTCATTGCTATTTTTCCGCTTAGTCCAGCTAATCGTTTGATAAGCTCTTTGAGTTTACACTGGTGAACGTCTTATTTTAATAAGTGGCCAGTGTTGATTGGGTTTCTGAATTTATTTTGATCTATTCACATTCCTTTTTTCGCAGCGGAAACAGTTGCTTGATCTCGGCGTTCTACAGACGTTCATTCGATTGGCCTTTGAAGACGAAAGAAGCAGTACCTCTAGATATCCGTATAGTGAACTCACCAAACTGTATTCTCTTGTGTCTATCCTTATAAGAAGCTGCGATGTTTCAAAGTCAATGAAGTCTTCAATTGAGGTACCGTTTCAACTTTACTTGTCGTATCAAAACAATGTCAGATAAAAATTTAGAAATGCCTAGTTTTCTCCCGTTATTTATTATAATTAGATGATTGTTATAGTTAGACAATTGTCGCTTTTTTCTTATTGCCCTTTGCCCGCGTGAAAGGGAGGTTACAAAAATCTGCCTCATTCTCCGAAGAGTCTGCACACTATGGTTTAAGATCAACACAAAGGATTGGATGCAATTTGTTGTGGCGAGCTGCAATCTGGCTTTCGGAAGAATTCATATTATTTGGTCCTTCTCTTGGCTTCTGCAAAGATCCAACGGTGAATGTTCTTCTTTTTTCCAGGACAATGATCCGAAGCCGAATAGATTTTATGATAGCTTAATAGATCATCCAATAATGCCGATCCCACAGGATGTTGAAGGCTTAATCTACACAAGGTAAATATTTGTTTTTTGATTGTTTGCTGTGATCATTTTCTTTAAGAAACCACGATGTAAACAGCTTATATCCTTCTATCATTTCCATATATTTTTTTCCTTTTCTTTTTTCTATAAAGAACCTTATATTTATCTCAGCCTGAAAGGTTCTCTAATATAGGGTATATGTACTGTCATTCAGCTACATGTTTTTATGTTAAGATTATGGATCACTTAAAAGGATGCTTTTCAATTTTTAGCAATTATGTCAAAAAGCTGCTCGAAGAAAGTGCGTCATCCGAAGAGACAATTTGTCTTCTCAAGGTAAAGGATAAAAATGGTTTCCATCTCAATGTTGACATGAAATTGACGACTCACAGGCCTTTCCAAATTCTGCATCAAGCGGGAAGTTTTTGATCGAACTATCAACTTTGAAAATCAGAATTTTAGACACACTGCTTCTCGTTTGTACTTCAACTTTATACATTCCTTTTTCAGTTTTTGAGTTGGGAATGTCTCAGCTTCTCCCTCATCGCATTGTCTGAAGTCTTATTCCAGGTATGTGATTTTTAATTTTCAAAGAAAATTCTGCACTTTTTTCCAAGCATTTTTTGTCGCGGCATATTAAGCAATGTAGAAAAGCACTATGCTGATACGCCTTTTGCATTTTCAGATATCATACACTTACTCCTATGAACTGAGACCATATTTAGACATTCTTCTACATCTCCTGTTGATGGAGGATTCCTGGCAAACCCAACGGCTGCATCATGCTTTTAGAGGTAGGTGGTGCTATTTTTGTAATCTTCCATTTTTCCTAAAATTGAAAAATTTACTTTGGCGAGACCGTTGTTTTCTTCACAGGTTTTTAAGGCTGGTGTTATTCATCGGCGATCACAACATAGTACGGTTGTGCGATCATCGCAGACGAATTGCCCCGTGCGATTTTTCTTATCAAATATTATCGGTGACCATAGCTTCGCCCTCAAAGAATCAGAAAGTTTTGATTTTCCCATCTTCGGAGACTGTCTGCGGAGACTGTCTGCGGTTCTAAATTCATAGATAAACAGGGGACCTTGATTGACATTTTCTTTCCGCAGTCAGACTCAAGACACCATTTGGCTGCTACCAATTTGTAAGGCGAGAAGAAAGAAAGCCATCAGAATATGAATCTTTGAATATTTAACTCATTGAGTCTAGACGTGATCGTCAATTCTAGTGCCAAAACTAAAGGAGAAACTTATACTGATATCATTGTTTTCGTGCTTGAGAGTTTCCCTCAACCAATCTTTTTGTTGATTAGTTATAAAAAACCGACATGTTTCCCCTCACAAAGGATCGAATACAAACATCAATTTACTTTCAAAGTTGCTGTCATGTTTACGATGAACTACACGATGTGAAAACCAACCTCGAGGCACGTAGAAAGTCAAAACACCGTGCTGCTATACACCTTTGCTTTGAAAAATACTCAAGACTTCTCGAACTAATATTTTGACTTCAGATTTGGTCAAGGACTAGAATTTTTGTATACATTTCAGTTTTCATGAATTTTATAAGGGACTGTCCCGTGACCAATGTCTTAAGTGAAAAGTTTTCCCAGAAAGACTTTTGCAGTCAGTACCCGTTTCAGTTTCAATGCTTTTTATCGTCACAAAATATCAAATACAAACATAAACAATATACAAAAACGCACCCGGACTAAAGAATGGTGGTAAGTCCTTATATGAGCTCAAATAGTCGTTCCATGCAATAAGAAGTATTATCCAAAACGAGGCTGTATTTCAAATTGGTCTATTTACTCAAACTTTTATGTGCCTAAGAGGGGCTCTTTTGAACAGCTTGCAATAGTGGCAGCTGGAAAGTTTTCAATTGCAATTAATTTGAATCTAGATTGGT
This sequence comes from Rhopilema esculentum, assembly GCF_057945365.1. NCBI lineage: Eukaryota > Metazoa > Cnidaria > Scyphozoa > Rhizostomeae > Rhizostomatidae > Rhopilema > Rhopilema esculentum. The sequence goes on from NC_142835.1 coordinate 298,134, forward strand.
TTTACATGGTTTTTGTTGGTACTTAACGTAGAACAAAACTGAGAGCACCGCGTGTCTTGCACTGCTTGTCTTGCATCAGTGTGCTGTTGCCTATATTCTGCCAATGAAGCTTGATCAAACAGCAGATCTTTGAAAAATAGCATTTGACACTAAGTACTGAAAGCTCTTGAATCAGATAACTCATTAGTGTTTTATCAATATTTCAACTTCTAATCTCATTTGCAGGGGTTTCAGAGGATCGTGAGGGTCTTTTTGATACGATACAGCGATCCAAAGCGCACAGCCAAAAACGAGGTTACCAGTGCATCAAGGCGATTGTTCAGTTACTCAACAAGTGAGTTGGCTTTTTGCTGCTCGTCTAATTTTTCCTCTCACCTGCTCGCCTCAGCTTTTTGTCTCAGCCGCTCGTTTCACCTGCTTGTTTCAGCTGCTCGTCTCGCTAGTCTGTCTCGCTAGTCTGTCTCGCTAATCTGTCTCGCTAGTCTGCCTCGCCAGTTGTCTCCTTGTTGTTGTTCATTGAAGAATTTTCTTTTTCCGGCTATGACTTGATTTCCTTTGGTGGCCTCATCAGTACTGTTTGCTTCAAGAGCATTGGTTCAAAACGTCAATTCCTAACCTCAGCAGTCGAGCAGTGGAACAATGTTTTCTTTTTATTGTCAATGATTATTTTTTTCAAATTAGAATAACTCCAATTTCGGAAACCGAAATAGGCATGTCTTTTTTATAAATGATATCTTGTATATGAATTTAAAATTTTGCAGCCATATGTTACAAAAATGCATTGCCCTATTTACATCTCCTTCAATTTTCGCCGCTCGTTATAAATCCAGAAAACCGAAACCTGGATTGAAATAACGATAGCGCCACACCTCGTACTGCTTTAAAAAACAGTTGACGTTTATATCAAGTTGTCAACAATGGATCCTGATATCACATGAAACTTCAGACGACCCCCCGGTAGAGAAGGCTTATCAAGCATGACTTTAGTATTGATTAACAAAAAAGACAGGCATGTTTAAATACACACGGTGACCGGATCTGATTTAAATCTATAATTATTGTTTTTAATATATTGTATCTCCAGAGCTAGAAAAATTTCATAAATTCCTGCTGTGTTGAAATCGCAAACCGTTGCTCTCTACGATGTTGCAGTAAGGCAGTTCTCATGCAAACTTAAATATAAATACATTTCTTGAAAATATACCTTGATATAGTTTTAGTTCACTGCTATTCTTTAGCAGGGCCCAAAATTGTTTTCTAAAAGAAGTGCGATGTGGTACTTGGGTTGAAAAATTAAAAAACTAAAAAATGTGCGCACAAGTATTAAAATCGAAAATCCGAAATCTCAAAAACAATACCATGTCATTTTAGAAATTCTTTATCATCAAAATTTGTTCATCCTAATAGTACACTTACGTGAAAAAAGGATTAGGACGATGAAAGAAAAGATGGCGTCTCCATAAACACTGTTGTTAAATTTGTGGCTTTTTTGGCGGGATTAATGAAATGGCGTCAGCAAAAATACAAGTCCTAGCAACACAAATGTGTTTCCTACCTTTTTCATATACATATTTCATAAAAATCATAGGGAATTTGAAAATATTGATGTTTTTATTACAATGACGAAAAGAAGAGAGTATTCTGAAAGTGAACGAGAGGCAGTTAAATTTTTGCGCAAAGCCGGTCGTTTGCTGAAATCTCAAAACAAGTAGGTTGCAGCATTACATTCATGGTGATCTTCAGAGTGTGGTCAATCCAGTGTTTCAAAAGTATTTTTCTGGAATTCCCTAGATTGGAACACTGCTATAATCGATATAGTGCTACAGAGGTAACATTATCACATGCCCATAAAATACACAGCAACATTATAACAGGCCCATAAAATTTCATGCATATCTTTTCTATGTTTTTAGTAGTGAAACTGCAGTGAAAATGATAAAAACAAATGAAGGCTTGAAACAGCGCTGGAATTCTGCTATTCAGTGGCTTGGTGATGAACTAGAAAGGGTTTGTTGCAATTTTTCAGTTATTTTGTGTAACATTGTAGACTGTGATATAAAGCTGTATGCTAGACATCCTTTTCTTCACCAAAAAAGACAATTAGAATATTAGCAAATGTTCATTGCTTCCTCATTGGTCAAGGAGAGCAATAGCAAGGATATATGCATGGGTGTTAAAGAGACCCACTTTAAATTTCTCAAAATGAGAAAGGTTTGATTATTTAAACGTTTTTTTGTAAATATCAAGAAACTGATTCTTGTTGACTGCTGTTAAAAGTTTCTAGTCATCTAAACTTAAAGTGTTCACTTTTGCTTGAACTACTTATAACAGTCACAACAACAAAATTTTTCCATAGCGAGCACCATCAGCATATAATTACAACAACTGGTCACCCCCCACTCAGTCAAATGAAACATCGAATGGGTAAAGTATCTTTTGTTAAAAGCTTATTTGTGTCTAGTGTTCACTATTGGTTGAAGGGTACCTTAAGAAGACTGGTTATGAACCCAACCAAATCTTTAAAATCTTTTTTCGATTTTGCTTCTTGACTTTAATTATAGGTTGGTTATGGTGCCTTTCGTATACTTGTGCTCAAAAAGTATTGCAACACTTGCTACAAATGGCAGAAAAGATGCAAGAAATTTTTAACTTCCTAAAATTCAAATATCTGCAACAAGTTATGTAAGAGTTTTGTGATAGCTGTTACAGTCGATAATTTTCTGTCCATGTCTATGGGTCTATGGTATTTTTTGTGCAGCAGTGGAATCCAGTTGATAAAATGTACCACAAATCATTATATTGATCTTTTCCAATCTATTATCTAAGGATTTTGTTTAAGGACCAATAGTACCGAGAATTGCCCAGAACAAAGTTTCTGGAAATTGCCAGAAAATATGAAAATGTCTGCAAAAACAATGACACTTAAATGTCTCTACAGCAGTAGAAGAATTGTTCTAACAAACAGCTGTAAATTTGTCATTTTCCGCCAACTACAAAGCAATGCTCAAATACAAACTTCACAAATGTTCTTCATGAATTGAATCTGTTTGATGGAAATATTAGATATTCAGCTACAATCATTTAGTTCAAGTGCAAATAACTTTCTTTGATAAGACTGTTAAAAGATCCTTGTTTGGAGTATTCAGTATCTTTGGTATTAAACAACTGACAATGCTTAGAATTGAATTTAGCATATTAAATTACTGTATTTTGCCATGTATAAGATGCACCTTTTTCAAATTATTATTGGCTTTGTTTGATGGTGCGTCTTATACATGGTAAAGAAGCCTGGTGTCCATATAGACGTTGAGGGTCATTGACAGTCTTTGAAAGTCATTGGTAAAACTGAAAAACCGTCAACATGGAGACATCACAAAACATTTCACAACAATCCACACATTGTGGGTCGTTGAGATAGAAAAATATGTGACAAAAGCTTTTTTCCTCCCAAATGAAAGGGTTGTACCCTGTATTCTCCAGATTGGAGGGCACATCTCTGTAATCGTTGTGAACTTTGTGAATGAAACATATAAAGAACAAGGATTTTATGGAAATTTTATAGAATAATAATGATGATTTTGATTATTTTATGATGTTAAACACTCTACTTGATGATTTTGAACGTAATATTTGGAACATTGCGGTTTGAACGAATTTTCCTCCACAGAGAGAGTATTCTCGATTTTATTATTTTGCCAAAATATATGTACTATACAAAAACTGACAAAGGGGGATGCGTCTTATACATGGCAAGACATGGTAAAAACTATTTTTTCAGAATTCAAACATGGAATTAAGAATGTGTCTTATGCAAGGATGCATCTTATAAACAGCAAAGTATGATAACATAGATTTTGTCACAATTTCAATGAACATGTTGCTTACAACCCTGTCACTGTTACTTTTTCGTCAAACCAATGCAACACGTCTCTAACTAATCCAAGAATGTATAAATTGCTTTTTGATTTATTGTTACCATTTGATAATTTGTTTATTATTTAGATATTTCTTGGAAAGATCTCAGAGTGCACGAATGACATATACAAAGGCAAGAGAATTCTTTGAAGAGGTATGTTGTGGAGAGACTAATTTCCAAATCAAATAAAGCTTCCTTGTGCAATATGTTGCTTGTGATGGCATTTTTCTTATCAAGTTCAACAGCTTCAGTTTTTGAGAAAATAAAAGAGTTTGATTTTTATTGCTTATGATTGGTGATGTTACTGTCAGACATTTTACAGGTTAATAACAAGGAGGACAACAAAAATCAAAATTTTGTTATTGTGGGACAATTATTATTGTGACATTCTAATTTTAAAGTGACATAGTACCAATAAATCCAGTAAAAACTTGACCAGAAATTAACAATAATGGCATTTCAGATCTGGCTAGTGTCATCTTCAGCAAAATCAATGAAAGAAAAATGACTGTTTGTATAAAAAAGAAAAGAATAGGGATTTTGAACCATGTGACTAAAGGGTTGTAGAAGAAGCAATAAGGATGCATCTTTTTATCTTTCTGTCATCATCCTTGTTTTTCTTGTACTCATCAAGCTACACTTTCTAACATCAGAATCCATTACTTCTATTTTACTGTTTTGTATTTTATTCTTAGGAGGAAGAAGAACCTGAGCTGGAGGGAGATGCAGAGGCACCAATTGAATCAGAGGAGAAGAATGAGTCTCCTACCAATAAACTGCAAAATAACCAGTTGAGTCCAAAAGAGAATGCAGATTGTTCTTCTAGAGATTCTGATTCCATTTTACAATATGTTAAAGACCAAAAGGCACAAACTGACAAGATTTCTGACAAGATACCCCAAATTGATTTCTGAATAGATGTAAAAAGCTTAGGCTTCTATGGGTTGTGATTTCAGGACCCAGAAAACCGTGTCAGTAATACACTAGAGTTAAATAATTCCATTTTGTAGGTAAATCTCCACACAGTATTGATTTATTTGAGGAAATCTTTAATGTGGAAGAACTAAAATACAACTGAATGTATCAATTATGTCAAAGGTTTATAATTAAAAGTTTCAAACTAATTGTTAGTTTAAGAGTTGTTTGTACCCTTGATTTGTACAATTGAATTCCCAAAAATGCCACAGCTTTAAACTACTAAAGCTAGCTTTTTCAAGAATCATTAATTGGCCTTAACAGATATTCACCTGAATCAAAAATAATTTCTGTACAGACATCTTTTTAAAAAACTTGAAACTAAAATTACTCAAAAATTGTTTGATTCCCTGGAAAATCCAGCTTTCAGAGAAAAAAAGGTTGTCTTTTGATATGTTGTTTTATGTGAAATTTTTATTTATTTGCCTGCTTTCACTTTTGAAAATTCTAGTTGTTATTAGTATAGAAAATATTGCTATTGATGTTAATCTCTGTCCATATTATGGATTGCTTTGGTATATTTCTGTGTATCTGACATGTTAGTTTCCTTACACCTTCACTGACTGTTACTTTTTTGCAAGCAGTTGGATGAATCAACTTGCATGCAACTACTTTCATGTTAAGTATAACTTTGAGACTCTAATTGAAACATGAATTTATTTGCAACATTTGTCAGTTCTCTTTTTGTGTTTTATAATGTACCTTTTATGTTTTGGTTGCTTGTACTGTGTATAAAATTTAAGCGCTTAGTCTCATAATGATCTGTCTTTCTCTTCAAAAACTTGTAAACCCTTAAAGAGAAACACATTTTTGGAAAAATCATACACATTTAGAGCTTTTATAAAAGTTATTCAATTCATTTTGATGAATTCTAATAGAATTAGTTGTTAGATAAACAAAAGTCTAAAAAGACTAAATGGGTTTTATTTTCTGTACTGGGCCCCATTACAGTGGCTTTATTTTATCATATTGCATATGCATAATATCTTTGTATGGTGTTCCAAAAAAAATATAGCTGGTGATTTTGGTAAACCTTGGTAGTTGATTTTTTGCAAGGGATGGGGAATTTACTCATTGAATGGCTTAGACAAAGATTACATATTCTTGATGACAGAATGCTTACCAAAAATCGCAAAGCAGCAGCCTTCGGTATACTTCCAAAAGAAGGAAAACTCATTTTGATTTACATACCTACACATTTTTTGAAATTTATGCAAAGTAATTGTTGATTAACAGCTGTTAGGTCTATTTCATAGATCTTTCTACTACACCAATAAATTTAGCTAATGCAATGTCCTTGTCAGAAAGGCCCTGACAAACATGTGTAGTGAGTGTGACATCAACTTTGTTGTAAACATTGAACCACTCTGGATGGTGATCCATTTTTTCTGACTGCAAGGCAATTCTTGTCATAAAACCGAATGCCTGGTTAAAGTTCTTAAATTTGAACTGTTTGTATATGGCATCTCGATCCTCTAGCAATGACCATCCTGTTTTCAATAGTGGTTCCAGTTCACCTTTTCGTGATGTATCTTTCAACTTGCTTGCTCCACAGACAGATACCTAACATTTAAGAGGACACTGTAATATTTGAAGTCTGTGTTTTCATTGATATTTTTAATTGCAGCGAAACAAAAAGACCATTTTACCTTATTTTTGGCTTCAGCCATCTTTGTACGGTTTGAATAACTGAATTCCCGTGACGTTATCCGCCAACTGGTGCGTTCTATTGCTTTTCGAAAATGGGTAATTATCATCTCTCCGCTTTTTTCAAGTGATTTGATAACTGATGATCTTGTTTACTTAGCCTCCTTTTGATATTGAGTATGGCATATGGTTAGGCCAAATGTCCAGGGCAAGACACAAGGGGCGTTTTTTGACAGGGGTACATTTAAAACATGGCTGAAAAAGATATAGCTGGGATAGGAAGAAAAGAAGTTGATAACTCTGTGCAGGCTAAAAATAATGCTTTGGATGATGATGAGTTGGATTCCCTTCTGGATGGTAAGGAACACTGGCTTTGAAAGCTGGCTTATCTATGTATTTATTGTTGTGATGCTAGAGACGGCACTAAGAGTATTGAAAAATTAACAGTATCGGCGCAAATTTGTCGGCCTCAAACAAATAAAACACATATATTGACGTAAACTCGTTTAAAAGGATTTCCCCCAAAATCAAACTGTTATGAATATAAAATGCAGGTAAAGAAGCTAATATTAATCCAGTCTGCAGAGCATGGCAAGTCTCGACAAAATCTCGAAATGTGCTTTGTGTGCAAACTATTCAATTTGGGTCAAATGTGTGCACTGTGCAGCATGCTTCCAATGGACAAAATACAGCTTGAGAAGGTTCTCACAATTTGTGCACAGCAATTTATTTCTGTGCCTATAGCAGTGACAATTCAGGTTTTGAGGTTTTAGTGTGGGACTTGTGGACCAGTTTGCAGAGCATAGTAGCAGGGGCGGATTTAAGCAACAATGATTGGGGGGGGGGTGTTAGACACTAAGTTTGGTGCCACACCCTTCAGGTTACTGGTAAATGATGGAAACGCCCATTTTTAAAATTGTGGCAATTTCCCTTTATTCAACGTCATAGGTGGCTGACCATATTCTGCAACTGTCTATTTCCTTCACAATTCCACTAACGTTTATATCCTGAATTGTGTAAGGCGAGGAATCTCTATGTGTAAAAAGTGATTTTCCAAAGTTGTAATCAAATATCTAAAAAAATTAACAGTATTCAAAAAGTTTAAACCAAGTCTGTTTTCCTTGGAGCAACCTCCACGACAAGCACTTCAGAATCCAGTTTTTTAAGGATTGGACTGCTTTAGCATTTTAGTTTCTATTTTATCAGGAATGTCTCAAGAACATGAAAGACTTTTCTATACAAACCCCAAAAAGAGGGGAAATTACTGAATATTGAAGCTCTAATTACTGAAAATTTTTGTGAGGATGCCCTTGAGATTAGCTTAAAATACATTTGACAATATCCCCCCTCCCCCCGTGCTACACTACTGATAAGAAGATAAATACTGAGAAAAAATAAATGAAGTAAAATCTTGGGATCACTTTGTTACTACTGACTACCAACAAATGATTTTTACCGAATGAAACAAAATTTACTGAAGGACACAGAACTACTGGGGGGGTGTTGCACCCCCTACACCCCCCGGTAAATTTGTCCCTGCATAGCAGTTCTAGACAAGTTCTTGTGTGTGCAATTCCAAGTAAAATGTGCGCATGGCTGTAAGAGTGCTGACAAGGCGTGCAATGCATGCACACTATTCAGTTTGTGTGAAATGTGATAATCATTATTTAACATGGGGTTTGCTCGTATATTTTGACTATTCTGAACTCCATCCCCTTGAATCTAGGCAATAATTTAGGAGGGTAGCAACAGGGGTGTGCAGTTTAAGTGTAGGACTTGTGGAGATCTCATTCAGTAAGGCAAAGCTTTATGGAGTAAATTGATGTCTATTTCAACACAGATGCTTGTTAACTGCAAAGAATTTTGCAAAAGCAGGATAACACAAGTTATTATCCAGAATTTGAAGGTTGAAAACCTGCGAACATACCCCCAGTTTTAAGCAAATTTAAATATACAAGATCATTGTCTCAAATTTCTTTACTGGCCTCATGAAAATCTAGCTTTTTTCCAGTCAAGTTTTAACATGAGCATGGGCCATGATTTCAAAACATCAAATCCATATATTGAGATATGAAATGATTTCAAGACCATTCTACGTCAATCTATAAGGTGTGATCCTTTAAAATGTTCCTGAGGGAGTACCCCCAGACCACCCTTTCTTTTTCCTGGTGAACTTGGGTATTTCTTGTTTCCAGCACAGAAAATTAGTGGCTTGCATGCTATTTAAATTCCAACTAGAAAAGTCTTTTTGTTGATTCTTTTGGATGCTAGGCCCTTCAAAATTGGGATGGGAGTATCTTTAGAAAAAACATCACATGCTACACACATGATGGCATGGTTTCTAACTTGGTCATGCCTTTCCCATTACTTTTATGAGAGACCAAATTGGCCGTATAATTAACAACATAATTTTTACAAATTTATAAATTAGAGTGCTTCAGGCGGGCACTCTCAAATTTTCGAAATGAACTTGTCTGTGCAAGAAGCAAAGTTTCCAGTCTGGTGTGATTGATTGCTATGTTGAATACCGATGAACTGAACACTAAACTGGCAGTTTAAAATTGTATCTTTTTACTTGAATTGTTTGCTTGTCTAATGGTTGCACTAATTAAGACAATAGGAATGCTTTAAATAATATGATAATATCAAATATGATTTGACAAGTTAAGAACAAACTGTAAATGGCTTATAGCCAAATATGTTCCTTGCACATCACCAGAAATTAGCAGCCTCCATGCATGTTTTTGCACCTATTTCGTCGCAGCAATGCACTGGCACCTGTGTAAGAAGTATCCCCGGTGAAAAATCTTGCAGGATCCTGTATAGGATCCTCGCAGGATCCTCACAGGATACTGGTAAAGGATCCTACAGGATCTTGTGCAAGATTCTGTACAAGATCCTATAGGATCTTATAGGATCCTATAGGATCTTAATAAGATCTTACAGGATCCTGATAAGAATAAAAGTATTCCGTAAAAGATCTTAATAGGATCCTATGTATTTCTTGAACCTTAGTGAAAAATCTTGCGGGATCCTGTATAGGATCCTATATAGGATATGTGCAGGGTCCTGAATAGGATCTCATCAAGATCCTGTAGGAAATGATTCGGGTCTTGGACAGGATATTTTTAAGATCCTGTATAGGATCTTATCAGGATCCTATATATGATCTAAACAGGATCCTGTATATGATCTGTTCAGGATCCTATATATGATCTTATCAGGATCCTATATATGATCTAATCAGGATCCTGTATATGATCTGTTCAGGATCCTATATATGATCTTATCAGGATCCTGTATAGGATCTAATCAGGATCCTGTATATGATCTGATCAGGATCCTGTATATGATCTGTTCAGGATCCTATATATGATCTTATCAGGATCCTGTATATGATCTAATCAGGATCCTGTATATGATCTAATCAGGATCCTGTATATGATCTGTTCAGGATCCTAATAAAGGATATTGTAGGACCTTCTACCAAATAAGAGTTCAAGAAGTAGATCTGTAGAGAGCAAATCAAGTTTCATGTGATTCACATTTAATAAAGTCACAATCTTTGTATACTACACTTCATAAACTATGCTTAATTTACTAGTTTGTCAAGACATTTCTGTTTAATTGTTCTGTTTATAACCTCACTCTGCTTTGCTGTATTTTACTCTCTTTAAACTGCATTGAAAGCACCTAGAATGAGAAAAGATTTAAAATTTCAAAAAATAGAAGGTTCCAAATGAATCATAAGGATTTGAAATTGGTTTTAATCTTACATTGTAAAATTAAGTCTTGAAATGTCTTACGATAAAAATATCGCAGAAGGGTGACTGTTTTGCATGGCCATGCCCTCTTTCCATCAAGTACAAGAAAGGATGGTGCAACGGACCAAGGGGGCCACTGAACTCTTGTTTTTGCATGTTTACATGGCAGACAAACTTTTATTTGCATTTATGAACTTCATTACAGTATTATCCCTGCTATAATCCTATATATTTTGAATATAATAATGTACGGCTGTACCTGGTCCCGGCAAGATATACAATTATAGCGATTTTAAAATATTTTCGGTTATGGCATGATTTGTCTTCAATCTACTATTTTGTCTTCAATCATAGTATGGTAGAACGCTTTATGAACCGATTTCAGTTTATCAACATCATCAACTGATTCTTAACATCAACAAATGTTGCTTTTCGGAACCTCTTGGTATTATGGCCAAAGATGTGACTTTCTTGCAAAAATCGTAAAATCTTTTAGCCAAAGGAAATAGTAGATTGAAGACAAATCATGCCATAACCGAAAATATTTTAAAATCGCTATAATTGTATATCTTGCCGGGACCAGGAGGTAGATCTTCGTGCCTTGACAATCCAAGGTTGAAATCTCCACAGAACATTACTTGTTTGTTTTCTTTTGTAACCTACAAAAAATCGTTTTTACAGACAAAAAAGTCAGAATCCCCTTTTTATCAACAAAATTATCATAACCTGGAGGACTGAGACTTTCAGTTACAGTTTTTCATAAATTAGATGTTCTAAAGCATTTTTCTTGAAGTCAGTGAAGCTACAGCCCCCCTAAAGCATCTCATTGTTGGAAAATGTGTACGAAATTTTGCTACTCTGTCGAGATTTTTAGGAAATATTGTCTATCGACAACCTCCTAATACGAATTTTGACTCTCACTGCGCCTGAACTATTTATGAAATGCACGATCATATTAAAAGTATCATGGTGGCATTTGGTTATAAGTATTTATGACCTGGGTCTGCGCTATCAAGCCTTTCAAGAAGACTGCAACCATTTCCTTGCAACCGATTGTTTGACAGAAACAAAACAAATTGGAATTCAATGTGATTTCTAGTAATGGGATGTCATATAGATAATTGAGTGGAATTTAGCTTGTCGGCATTTGGAACAGCCCCAATTTTGGCAGTGGGTTGAAAGATTTGTGCCAGCTCTTTATTTTAAAAGAGAAAGCCTCTTGGATGTGCGTCATGAAACTAATGAGGCGCCAGAAAATGATTCTCTGAATAGCATTTTTTTAGTAGCTTTTTTACAGATTTTCCATAAGAACGAGCCCAAAGATGGCCAAAAAATTAAAAAATAGTTCTGATCACCCCCAACTTTAAGAAGCTGCTCGAAATTTAGTTCTTTTAGTCGATAAGAAACCTATTTGTGGTTAAATTTTCATAGATAATAGAAAGAATATAACTCCTTACAACTGATTAGGTGTTTGTTACGTTTGATATTCTGTTGCGTTTGTTTGTGTTTTTTCCCATAAAGTAGCTTTTTAGTTCTTGGTATTAAAGCAAACTTTCAATAATAAATTCATTAATAAAGTTAAGAAAATTTTAACTGGTAGTTTGCTTAGTTTCTTATGAAAAGCGCATGTTAGCTTTTGTGATGTAAAAACTTGGCCCACTAGGAACATTTAAAACGATACAAAGATTTCTAAACTTGGTAGCAAATTGGCTGTTGGCGGTTTGAAACAGTTTTTGAGCAATTTGAAATTTTAAAGTGCAATTTTCAAGGTTCAAACAAAATCTACTCATTTAAAGTGTTTCCTGAAATTAGCCTTCTTGGCCTTTACATGTTTTAGCAGCAGTTTTAGGTCAGACTCCAATTTTTTTAAAATAATCTCTGGTCTAGCACAGTACCAAAGAAGAATATTCATTTACCTACTGGGCTGGATCCATTCTTCTCGATTCTTTTGCTTGCAATCTTGACTTTTTGGAAAAAGCGCCAGACAGATGTTCAGCATTTTGCATCTCTGGAAGTCTTTCTTCTGTTTTCCACCAACAGATTGTCTCGTTCAAAATGTGACCCGCTGGACTGCCAAGTGTCCTCTGATTGGTTGGTAAAAAAGGCATGCGACAATTCACTTCATTAGCGATGGTTATCGCAGTTTATGAATCCCCGTACCTACCAGAACACCGGTTACAGCACGATCACCCCTTGAAAGTCCCTGATTTTGAATAAGTCGAAAACAAGTTATTTGAAAAATATTCTTTCCAGTTCAACATCGTTTTCTATAACCATATTTACCCGACAGCATATCTAATTTGGGGTGCAATGATAACCAATTTGTGCAATGACAAAACGGTTTTGTGCAGTGCTAAAATGGAAAGCTGCTCCGTTATAAAACTGGTGCTTTAATTATGGCGGACGAATTTTATGCCTTTTAGATAAACTTCAAACTTTTTTAACCTTAATAAGAAAATTGATAGCCTGAACATGCCCAGGGCCCCCAAGAGTTGGGGAAGAGGCAGGAGTGTAGCCAAGAAAATTGTTTAGAGGGATGAAGAGGCGATTTTTGCCGACAAAAAAGGGCGCGTTTCATTCTTTAAGGGTGTGGTCAAAAGATAAATACTCTTGCATGCTGCTTTTATTCCTTTCTGTTTCAAAGTTTATACTCTAGTGCCATACTTTGATAGTTCAACTACACAGAAATGTTGCAAAAAGGTCGCAGAGCGAGTGCCCAGCAAAAATCCTTACTGTGCCGACCAACAAATTGTTGGGATACCACACCCCCACCGTACCCCCCTATGCCGACGCCTCTGGGAAGAGGGGGCAAACTGCAACAGAGAATCAACGTCTAGCATCTAAGGGGCCACATAAAGTAATGAGTTCCATTTTAAAAATGGAATTAATTCAACTTAAAAAGAGTATGCCTAAAAATAGTAAATCTATTTAAGCCAATACATGAAAGTGACATGAAGAAATAATTCTGAAATGTATTTGAAAAAGCTTAACTAAAGGGTGTGGTATTTATATACATCAGAGATTGATATGATCATATGTTTTGTTTTTCTTGCGCTTTGCTGCATCAAAAGTCCATGAAATTGGTTGATATACACTTAGGATCAGGGGTGTAGTGTTAGGGGATGAGCCCCCCTTGTTAACGCCAAAAACTTGGCAAATTTGTATTTTTCTATTGTTTTTTGCAACTTTTTGTGCAAGAGCCACCCTTGTTATTTTGATAGCACTACACCACCGCTTAGGATTCAAGATGTTGGTAGGATCCTGGTCAGAATGTAACAGGATCCTCTTTAAGATTCTACAGGATCCTATTGTTATATTCAAGATCCTGGCAGGATCCATATCACAATCAAATATGATCTTGGAATCGTTATGTGTAAGATCCAAATCTAGTTCTTGTAAGATCCTGCAATGTCACTATGGATCCTAGCAAGATCCTATTCAAGATCCTGTTTTAGAATTCTGTAAGATTTTTGGTAGGATCCTGTGTAAGATCTTCAGTTGTTTATCTCCTACAGGATCCTTATGTAAGATCTTGTATAGGATCCTAAACATTTAGGATTCAAGATGCTGGAAGGATCCTGGTCAGAATGTAACAGGATCCTGTTTGACTTTGTACAGGATCCTATCTTTATATTCAAGATCCTGACAGGATCCATGTCACAATCCAATAGGATCTTGGAATTGTTATATGTAAGATCCTAATCTAGTTCTTGTAAGATCCTGCAATGTCACTATGGATCCTAGCAAGATCCTATTCAAGATCCTGTTTTAGAATTCTGTAAGATTTTTGGTAGGATCCTGTGTAAGATCTTCAGTTGTTTATCTCCTACAGGATCCTTATGTAAGATCTTGTATAGGATCCTAAACATTTAGGATTCAAGATGCTGGAAGGATCCTGGTCAGAATGTAACAGGATCCTGTTTGACTTTGTACAGGATCCTATCTTTATATTCAAGATCCTGACAGGATCCATGTCACAATCCAATAGGATCTTGGAATTGTTATGTGTAAGATCCTAATCTAGTTCTTGTAAGATCCTGCAATGTCACTATGGATCCTAGCAAGATCCTATTCAAGATCCTGTTTTAGAATTCTGTAAGATTTTTGGTAGGATCCTGTGTAAGATCTTCAGTTGTTTATCTCCTACAGGATCCTTATGTAAGATCTTGTATAGGATCCTAAACATTTAGGATTCAAGATGCTGGAAGGATCCTGGTCAGAATGTAACAGGATCCTGTTTGACTTTGTACAGGATCCTATCTTTATATTCAAGATCCTGACAGGATCCATGTCACAATCCAATAGGATCTTGGAATTGTTATGTGTAAGATCCTAATCTAGTTCTTGTAAGATCCTACAATGTCATTCTGGATCCTAGCAAGATCCCATTCAAGATCCTGTTTTAAAATCCTGTAAGATTTTTGGTAGGATCCTGTGTAAGATCTTAAGTTGTGTTTGTCTTACAGGATCCTTATGTAGGATCTTGCATCAGATCCTATGCACACAGGATCTTGCAGGATTTTGGTAGGATCCTGTCCAGGATCCTAAAAATCTAGGATCCTCCTAGGATCCCACAGGATCCCACAGGATCCTGCAAGATTTTTCACCGGGGATGATTTTCAGTGTGGGGGAAAAAGCTACCAGCATTTTGCTAGTAAAGATAATAGTGTCCTTGAGAATGATGAAGTGAAAATTCTTTGGGACTTCAGCATCCAAACAGAACAGAAAATTGAGCACAACAGGCCTGACATAACTGTTGTTGACAAAAAAGAAAAGCTGTGTGATGTAATAGACATTGCATGTCCATTTGATAAGAGAATACAGGAGAAGGAAAAGGAAAAAGTTGATGCTTACACAGATCTCAAGTACAAAATTCTAAAAGTTTAGAGAGGGGAAGTGAAGAAAGTTGTTATATTGCAAGTTATAATTGGTGCATTAGGCTCGGTGACAGAAAGACTCCAAAAGGAACTGGAAAAACTTGATTACAGAAATGGACTTGAAATCATCCAGAAAGCATGTTTACTGGGATCTGCAAGAATAGTCAGGAAAGTGTTGGACACTCCAGGAAAAAACTGAAAAGGAACAACTCAGATGGAATAACTCAGATGGAGCACTCACTATCTCAGGATCTGTGACAGAACTTGATAGTGTTTTTATCCAGAATTTGATGCTGTGTACAATTGCAATAATAATAATAATAATAATAGTAATAATAATAATAATAATTTTTTTAAACATCTCATTTTCATTGAATAAATTTTGAATTTACAATTATACGACTCGCTTTTACAGGCATCATATAATTGGCTTATCTGCATTACAATATTTAGAAGTCAATGAGTTCGGGGCTAAGCCATGGTTTGTTTCGAAGACAGAAGATATAGTAGGTGCAGCGGATAGAAATGTTCATGAGTTTCATCAAGATGGATTTAGTTTGATTTAAGTCAAAATCAAGTTGATGTAGCATGTCGGAGAGAGGGGTAGATGAGGTTCCCAAATGCCAAGGACACTCATAGAAAGGTTAACAAAGGTAACATGTTTATAGGCCAGGCTCAGTTCCTTGATAAGATTGCTATTGTTGAATAATAAGTTAGGTATTGTCCTCAGTTTAAGAAATATTGTCCTGAAAAGATGTTTAAAAAAGTGTCTATTAAATACTTTAAAATAGAAGGGAAAAACAATTTCCTAAACTAATTTAATACATTGTGCAATTAAAAAGGGTTTATTTAATTTATTAAAAACATTGTGAATTTATTCTTTAAAAAGTCTTTCGATAATGATACAAATTTACTTAATACACTACAGTTCCTTATGTTTTCCGGCAAAGAATTGAAGAGTCTTGCTGCATTATCCTGGAAGTTTCCCGTTTCTTTTGTAATTTGTGATTTGGTTCTGCTTGATCAATGCTCTCTGGTAAATTTTTTCTCATCTAGAGTCAAGTATGTTGGCCAGGACTTATCATTAATCACTTTGAATGCAGATTTTAGGAGGTTTAGCTCCCTTCGGTATTTTATTGGCAACCTTCCCAATTTTAAAATCATTACAGGATCCCTTTACATCTTTGCCGGTTACAAAAGATGCAGCAGCTTTTGGATATGTTTCCAAGCAATTCTTTGGATTAAGTCTGTTTCTGAGATTTTACTTCCTTTATTTCTTATCAAGAAGATTTATATGCTGCAGAATAATCAATCCACAGAATATGTGAACTTGCCCACATAGACTATCATCCTGTTGTTCATTTAAAGTATTTTGATGTGTAATTCATCAAAGGTAGATTTGCCAGATTTATAAGAACAAAATTTGGAATAGTTTATTTCAACTACCACAAGTATATAATGTGCATCCTCTTATGTCACCCCTGGCCCATTTTTATTGTCAAATTTAATTTTCACCCATTTAAACTTTTACTTAAGCTGTGGTGGCTATTAGATAGATTTATGTGAAAAGTAAGCAGCCTCTTGAGCTACACCATAAGCATGCCATTAAGCACATCAAACTTTGTAGTGTGAATAAACATGTACTATTGTATACATGGAGCTAACATGTATACAAAGTTAATAGAATAGAGTTAATGCAATAGATATGGTACAGTTGAGTCAATACAATGAGGAGGTTAGAGTAGATTGCCTATTTCAGCAAGAGATTTCACCAGAATGAAAATATTGAAGTAGACTATCAAAATCTTTTATTTTCCAATGAATCCAAGAGGTACCAAGTGTAGTGGGAATCTGGCAAAAACACAGAATTGTGACATATTGGGAAACCGTTGCCATCATTACATTACATGTTTAATTGTTCATAAATTTCTCACAATCTCCCCCTGCTCCTCGATGTTTTTACAGCCCTGGAAATACAGCAAAGTTAAAAATTGAATTTTAAGGCTGCTGCTTTGGCTCTGGTGGACTGACACCATTTACAAGACAATTTGGTTGATTTGGCTAAAAAATATCACTGATCTCACATATGCACTGATCACTCTTGCCGACATTTGCCGACAATTTTGAAATTTCACCGAAAAAGCACATCTAGATGGCAAAAAATTTCTCGTTTTATATATGAAATTTTTGAAGGGGCTTTCACAAAAATTTTTCAAAATCATATTTTACAATAGCTCAGCTTCAGCTTGTTCTTAATTTGTTCTTAACTTTTGACAAATTTTGAGGCCAGTTTTCCTTTAAAATTATTTTTATAAAAAGGAGTGTAGTCTCCTCTTCCTTGCATTCTTGCCTATCGCTGATGTTGAGTGTTTTTGATCACCGGCAAAAACATTTCATTCAATACAGCAAAACTCTCTGCGTCCTCTCAAAAACTGTTTGAAATGACGTCCTTACCGAATATAAGTTCACCATTACCGGCAAGCCAAGATGATAGCTTCAAGTTGTACCGACAAGCCGAAAATTACAGACGGCTTCATGTGACACACCCCCACATCCTTTCGCCTCGGTACGCCCCTGCATAGAACTGTTCAACAACATTTTGTACATGAGGAAAATTAATAAGCAATTAAAAGGGATTAATTCTTGCTGCTTCGCGCAACTTCAAGCAACTTGTAAGGTCGCTTACATTATCACATTCTGTGATCGCATAAAAATTATGAAGTGATAATGATGGAAATTTTACCTGAATATGATCGTATAAACCGGCCCTTGAGGAAGGCCAGAATTTAAACAGATCCTTTGCAGATGCATTTTGAACTCGATGTACAATGTATTTCATGATGAATTCAGGTACCTGATCATGAATAGTATTTGATCTTTATGCAAATTATCAAATTGTTAATATTTTCCGACAAAGTCTTGGAAATTCCGATATTTCCGACAAAATATTTGCGAGGGGGACAACCGCCCCTGCACCCCAGCCACTGCGCTTCTGAAATTAAAACGCGCTGATAATGAGGAAAACATCACTCTCCTTTAGTCTTTTTTATTTTGTCGTAAAATCAACTCAAAAACCGTATTTATGAATGTAACCTCTGGCAGTTGCAAACTGCGGGAGATACACATTTGACCCAATGAATTGGAGATAAAGAAACAATGTTAATTTCTAGAAAAACCAATGATAAAAACCTTCTTGTGAATATGAAAAAAGGTCAAATTGAGGTAAATATAGATAGTACACTGGTCTTCTTTGCGACAGGCAAAATCATATGATGTTATTTTAAACAAACTTTTGGTTTCAGTTATGCCAAGGGTTCGGTTGTAATCCAGGCATTTCATTTTGTAGCAATAAGGATTCCTTAAGTTAATGTCAATTGTCAATTCATCGAATTGCCATTTTAAAGGGACATTGGCTCGATGTGCACGAAGAAGAGGCATGGTAATCTTTCCTGTATCAACATTTTGATTGTCAAAACTAGAAACTAGAAAGCCTGCTCAAAAAAAGGAATGTCGCTTGTAAAAGATTACTTTGTATTTGAATGGTCTTTTGCAGAGAAAAACTTCCGCCCTAACGGGCAAGGACTGTCCATGTCTCGTAGAAGCGTGAACGTGTTTAATCTTTTTGTACATTTAAATCTTTCTGCATTTCTTTATCATTATTAATAATGAGGAATTTCATTTGTAAAGTCTTTGAAATTCTTTGCCACAGAAGAACGTGCCACGAGCACTACTGCAACTGATGCAGAATCTGGCTTCTTTAGTGAAAACTTAAAATTACCTTTTTTTGCACTTTTACTATGCACGCTGGCAACCAATTTTGTTACCTGTATCAACTCAGAATTCGATTTTTCTTGCTAAATTCCAATGCATAATCTGCAAAAGATAGGCCTTATCGTAAACATATTGATGTTCTGAAAATTTTCTAAGGCACACATTGGGTTATTGAACTACTCTAAATAAGCGTAGATTTAGGTATGATTTAAAGGGCACTGCTTCTCTCTGCACCTGCTTTATGGCAAGTGAGCACGATGGGGGCTTCTTTGCACAACATTCCCCCCCCCCTCTTTTGAAGTGCAATGTAGCGGTTGCTATTAGGTTGTAAACGAACCATTACAAGCCAACGTGCAGACTCTGTCGAAAAATTTAAAAGAGGAGAAAGAGACTAATCATGACTGGACATCATCCATCTTAAAACTATTCTTTAAATAGTACCAATATAGTATTTCTTTTAGCCTCTTCCATATTTAGCCTCCACCCCCCCCCCCCCCACTTTTTGCATCTTTGTAACATTTGTTGAGAGAGTTTGGTCAGCCAGACCCACCTTCTAATTCAGCTTTTGATTTAGCAGTGTACCAAGTTGGCTGAAGATTTTAGAAAAAAAGCAGCTTGCTTTTGAACAAATTATGCAATGTTTATTCTGAAATTTGCCAACTTATATCATTACATGTTGTTTGTAGTCAGTTTCAAAAAACGTATTTTTTTGTAGACGCCTTGCAAGACTTTTCCAATACAGAAGCTCCATATAATCCCGGATCCAGTGCTGCTGGAACTGATCCGCGAGCAGACTCAAACCCGAAGCCTCCGGATAAAAACGAACCTCAAGGCGAAGCGATTTTCTGTAGAGACTTTGGTGACCTTTTTTCTCAAGACGACTTTGCAAAAATGACAGAAGAGTTGTCGAAAGCACTTCAAGATTTGCCAGTCTCCGGTCTTTTCCCTCACGAAAAAGAGAGTGATCCTGATGGAAGTGTCCCTACGGGTTCGTTGTTTTTTATCAAACGTTTTGTCCTTTAGTCTTGTGACTAATGTCTTTATGGTGTAGTTCTGGATAAGCATGCTCAATACCAACTAGGGTAGCCACTCTGCTGCCCTGGTTGCCAGAGCCTCCATTATTCAGTGTCAGAAATATAGTTCAAAACTAGTCACAGAAATATTTTCTCCACATCCGCTCATTCTTTGGACCGGGTGTTCTTTGCCACCGCAGCCGTCTACAATACTTCATCGGTGGATTCATAAGGCTCTGGTACCCATGGTACCACTCTGCCTTAATTTTGAAAGGTGCTTGCGTTTTTCTAAAATATTCTACAGTAAAAACAATGATAAAACATGTTAGTGGCGCCAAAATTGAACAAGGCTATGAAAAACAAGACGTTTCGAGCAAGTAGTTGTGTGTGTTGTTTTTCACAGTCCTTTTCATGTTTTGCTAAAACTACTTACACATTATATTTTCATAACATTGGTAGCTAGTATTTGTTTTGTGGCAGTATGAATCGACATCGTTCCTAGAGTGCTGCAGCTTCTCTTACACTGAAGTAAGCATTTCAGCTTTGCAAAGTACGCATGATCATGTTTTCAAAGCTACGTGATGTGCACAGTAGCTGTATCCTAAGAGCATTTTTCTTCAAAGATAATCGGTTTTTGTCGTATTCGGTTTCTTCACAATTATTCACAGTCAACTGTGCAAAAGCAAACGATTTTTTTGATTTATTAAATTATCCGCACTTTGCAAAAATCAGTTGAACTGTTTCGAAATTGATTTGGTGAAAATGCATATGTTTTTTCTATACTCTGCAAGGAGTGACTTTTTACTATCTCAGAATGCGCTTCATAGCATCTACGCATTAGATTGTCACAAACGCAGGAGCCGGGCAGAGGACTGTCCGGGCACATGTCCCCCACTTTCTGCAAAAATTTTAAAAATTCTCTCAACATTAAAAAATGTGTCTTTTACTTAAAAGTAAAACTATGAGGGAGGCCCTAGCCAAGCCACAGCGAGTGCCCCTCTTTCCATTTGTTTTGAAACAAATCAGCTCTGCTTGCATTTCATATTTGTATGCCTGTACCCCTTGTCCTTTTCTGTTTCCAGTGGATCAGTTTATATGCAGTTATACGCCTCTTTATTCAACTTCAAAGAGAGAAAAATATGAAAGATTTCTATTCCAGTCATTTGAATTTTCACCTCCTAAACGCCCAACTGAAACTGTTAGTTTGAATGGTAAAGAGATATTTCTCAAAGATAATGAAATTCGCTATGATGGACATTCTTAATTTCCTATTTCTGTTCCGTTCGATGTTTTTTACTAATTCCCGAAAATTTTGGAGCACTTAGATGTGGCTCTTGAAATGTAAAGTATAATTAAAGTGCCCTTCATTCAACTCCTTTCCCCTCCTCACCCCAACAACCCTACCTTCTAAATACTTCCTACATCTCCGTAGACTGCCGTTGTAATGTACTTCCAACATTCTCCATTATCTATAATGTTAGATGATTGTGGTGAAATTTTAGGCCTGTCTTGGGCGATCGATTTTTTTCATCATGGTTTAAAAGCTTCAAAAAGCGAGCATTTTGATTCCCACGACAGATTTTCATATATTTATGCACACTCTTACTTTGGCTAGTTCTATACTACTTATTTTGTTTTAATGTTTTCAAGCCCTTTGATGACTTTCATAAATTGCAATAAGCCCTTTTGTTATGTTCCATTCTTAAAGCTACAAAACCAAAAGTTTTAGGCGTTTCCTATTGGGGAATTTGGCGTTCCCTGTTGTTAACATGGCGCTTTTTACTGTAGAAAGATTGTGGCCAAAACATTTTGCTTGCCCCTCCCCACCACTTACTTTTGAATTTCTCAAATGTTAATCCAGTTGGACACAAACTAGGAGGCATGAAGCCTTCTGTAAATTTTTTTTGCGCAACCGTGTTATGCAGTAAGATGACATCAAGAATGTGTCATGCAAGCACCCGAAGCGCTTGTGCATACGTCACACTATTATTAAATCATGTCAATAACTGTTCATTTGCTAATTTCTCGATTAAACTGGGTATGATTTATAAGGCTGGTGAAACTGGCTTTCTTTTGTTGATTTGATGCGGTGAATGCGTAAGTTGCTTTTTGCCACTTCAACATTCAACGCCTTGGCTTGAAAATTCTTTTTATTCCACTAGGACCAAAGGCTACTCCTAGTTTGGAAGAAAATCTCGAGAGCGCCTGGAAATCACTGGCACAAAATATTAAAGATACCCAGGTGATTCAATTTTATTTAGTCTTGCCTCGTGTTAGTCGATTGATGTATTAATGAATGATCTTAATAAGTGAAATAAATGATAGAATTTAACATTTATTGTCTTATTAAATCATTTTGTACATAGTTAAGCTTTCGCTTGCCAATAGAACATTTTTAACAGCTTTTGTAAATTGAAGTGTTTTCATCTAGTTGAAATATTTGTTCAGTCAATCTCGTTGCAGCTGGAATCTTGTAAGGGCTAGACATGGAATAATGCATTGTTTTGATTGCGTAACGAAAGTTGTCTGCCAATCAAAAAAGTTTCGAATTCCCTTTTATGGATAATCATTAATAATATACACTTGCATTCTCGTTTGTTTCGCAGCTGTTTAAAATTAAAGCTCATTCGCTCTTTCTCCGCATGATTTGAGCACCAATCTGACACTGCTAAATCTAATCTATGCCTAGAATGGAGGTAAATAACAACTAAATGTTTGTTCCGATAGCTGTCTTATCACTTTTCTTGGCAGCAATTTTATTTCCACTTTTCGTTTTAAGATATATGCCTTTTAATCCCTGCAATAGCAAAAAAGATCTTTATTTTTTCATGAGATTAAAAATTTTGACGTGAAATTTAGGGAACCTATGCTGCTTGGCTTCAACTGCATTTTAACTGTTTCGTGAATTAAGACGTGTTTCCCTGGCTCAGGTTACGTCATTCAGGTACTGTAAATTGCTGTACCAGCTAGCAGGAAAGCTGAAGGTTCATATACTTTTAGTAAAAGTTTTACTTAAAATTCCATAAAGTTTTTCATTAGCTGCTGCCCTTGTGCAGATTCTTCAGGTCCTCCAGCCTTTTGTGGGACGGTTGACACTTTGTGAATAATCAGCTTCTCAGTGATCTGTTATTTTGGTCAAATGGAGTCGTTGTTTTAGAATTTGTCTTAATGTAATCACAAGATATTATCTGTAATTTCAATTGCAATATTTGCGATGAATACGTTTTTCGAGTAGGCCTCATCCAACTTATCCTGGTTCACTGTAAAACCCAGTGTGGATTGAATGGCTTTACCTGCTCCAACTCACATTACTGTGCCCATTTGCACTGGCCATTAGGTTGAAATGACGTCACATTGACAAGATAAAATTCATAAATTATTTATTTGTGGTGAGAGTTTACTGTTAATCTCTGCCTTGAGCCTAGAGATACTGGTTTTCAAAATAGAAGGAGTCCTTCACCAATAATATACAATTATTTTTTGCGTCTGTTAATGGATCATTCTTCTGGTGCGTTTTCCATTGCTGCTTATGAGCAACGACATATTATCCAATCAGACGATTGATGCTAGTTGTATATTAACACTGTTGTTTTTTAAGCTATGGAAAAACCTGGAATGTGTATTGTGTAGTACATTTTTTTGGAAGGAAAAAGTCTTAATGTTTGAAGAAATCTTTTCCGAAAGTCATTTTCAAGTTCATATTAGCAAAATCATTATATTGATAATTAATTATAATAATTTCATTTCTAAAAGCAAATTTTCTCGAAGATATCCAATATGAAGCCCTGTTCATAATCTATTTTGGTCTGAGATATTATGAGAAACCAATTTGTTTATCGCTAACGAAAGCAGTTCTTCTCATCCCCCGTCAACTGTAGTTCTAGTGTGCCAGGTGGAAATCTCTTTAAAAGCCCACATGTCATTTTCTAATCGTTTTCAACACACGTTCACAAACAGAAAACAACTCATACAAGATGAATATCTTAGAATTACGGGACTGCTTTTAAAGAAAGAAATTCTAACATGCCTAACTTCAAATGGTTATCGAACATATTATCCCCGAAAAGACAACGCGCATACAGTGAAAGCATATTGAGCAGGGGAAGCTTAGAACAAGAGAGCAAACAAGAAAATGTGGGTAATTTCGATAATAATACAACCAAGTCAAAGAAATATAAAAACTTAGCAAGGTTCAATGGACATTGCCATGGAAGAGATCGGGCATCCACTCTGCCAACTGAGCTGCCATGCTATTCAAAATACGACGAAACTCTGATTGTGAAGAGTGAAGTATCTTTAAAACTCTTTAGGAAAAAACGCCGTGGTGGAATTTGCCCAAATAACGTCGATGAATATTATAGAAGCTGGGAAACAAGGAGCAAGTCCATTTAGAAACATGCGACCTGTGACTGAGCATAAGAAGTGAACAAACTCGCAGCAGAGGGTGTCCTATTCGAAATTGGTTAGGGCAAAGGGCTAGCAGGCGCCTGTACGCAACCAGCAGCACATGAAAGGACTCGATATTCACCCACGGGTATTTGGTTCTCAGTGCCTCGTTTGTTGTTGTAGTAAGAAGGGTCATTTAGCCAATTTGCTCCTTATTTTCTAAGTACAACCATCCTTTCCTAGGTGCTTGAACATTATAGATTTTTCAAGTTCTATAATCATTTGTGTGAACTCTTAAGTAGAGTTTAATGTCTCATTTTTGAGCTACTGATCATTTTCTGTACGTTCTCTGTGATATTTTTTTATGACTTCACCAAATAGTTTGTAGAATTTTTCATATGAATATGCTCGTAACGGTTTTCTTGTCAGATGTAATTAATGTTGAATGCTGGAATAATGAACATCCATGTATTTCTGAGCACCTGTTAACATTTTCTCCTACGATTACTGCTTTGACTTCGCGAATCGCCATTCAGATAACATCTCTATCAGTCAAAATCGACTTAAGGTACAGGTCCGTAATCAAGGAGATGGAATAGCGGGTTGCTGCATCCCCTGAAAAATTAATCAAAAATTTGTGTATTGGAGAATGTTTGCTAAGTATCTCAACTCACTTATAGTCATTCAAGTCACCAAAACCGAATTAGAACTTTAGCAGAAAAGCCGTCACGTTATGCTGCGGCGTAGATGCTGACAAGCCTGTTAATTCTCGGCAGACCATCGTGATGCTACGACGTTAATTTTTGATAATTAGACAAGTTTTGAAAAACTTTTAAAAATCTTGTGCACCCTTGGATGCGAGAGTCTCTATATTTAGTCTCGTGAATGTAGTTTAAATTCGCCACCGCATCAATCTACCGTTACTCAGGATAAATCTTGTGCTATTTAAGCTACCGTAATTTCTCATTTTAGCCCCCAGGGTGCTTATTGTTTTTCAGCACTTTAAAGGGGAACTTATAAGAGAGAGGGGGCTAAATTGAGAGAGAGGGCTTAATAGATATTTTGTAACAAAAAACCATTTATAGTGGTAAACTAATTTTTTGGTATTTGCGAAATAAAAACAAATCAGCTTTCTTTATCAATTATATTGTCATCGTCATCAATCATTAATTCTAATATATCTTCTTGGACCATTTCGCCTTCTGTAATCGAGCATTCTAAAAGGTCGACTTTATCCCTCGGAGTACCAACGGCCTGTAATTTTGGTAAAAGGCTCTCACATTGCCCGTGCTTAATGCACATTAAATCTTTGTCATCGGATCTGTCGTAACTGGAAGAAGCATGGTGTGAATTTTAGTATGATGCGAAGTATTGAACGACCAATGAATAAAATGACAATATCTGTATTTTGTCAAGTTTTCTTAATTTGGCATCAGTGAAAATTTTTAGGGGGCTTAAAAGAGAGGGGCGCTAATTAAATTTTTCCTTTGAAAAGGGGGGCTGATAAGAAAGGAGGGCTTAATGGAGAGGGTGCTTAAAAGAGAATTTACGGTATATCTAGTTTGTCGGTTCTGTGTTTATGTATCACATTACTAAGAAAAAGTAATGAAATTACTGTTTACCGGTGTGTCATAAAAGATTCGATGCCGCCTAGGCAGAGCTCTACCCGCTATTTGATAAAACGAACAGGAAGTTGTAAGTTGCTACTCCAAGTTTCACGCTTAAAGCGAACACCAGGCACCTGTTAAACTACGCATTTTGGGTGTTATTGTATTTACTTGTTATGTCGCTGGAGGTATCGAGAATTTCAATGCTCGTAGGTGTTAATTTGGGGGCAATTATGTAATTAATTACGTTGTTGGGGTTCTTGACAATGATGAAAGAAAGCACTGCAAGAAGAAGATTAGCTGGAAGGCCCCTGTATGGGTGTATTAAGAGTAAGCACATTATCTTTCGGCGGTACAAAAGCGTAGAGTTTTTTATCTATGTTCTGACGTTTTAGACTCTGAAGAGTATCAGACGAAAAGCTAAAGTATACTCAAATGTTTGCTTTTTTCAAAGCCATTAGTAACCAGATTGTTATATCTTTACTCAGTCATCGTTTCCCTGAGTTATAAGTCCGATCTTCTTTGGACCGCGGTGCTCAGTATAGATCTTATTTAATTCATGTTCTTCTTGCGACCGCAGTGCTCCAAGTCACGTGCCAGTTTTCCTATGCGTAGTCTATAACTTTTCAGATAGTGTGTTATGATTAATATTACTATTAAGTAGAAACAGACGAGACTCAAATGCAGTCCTTTGAGAAAGTAAAGAACCGCCCTTGGTAGTTTAATGATGTTGTGAAATTAAATTCAGCTCGTACGCTAAAGCGAAGCTTGAAGGAACCGTGTCATATTTTATGCGTACTTTATGCTCTTGTGACTCTCTTTTGACCACCTAGCATGAAAAACTAGCAAGGAAAACTCCAAGGAAAAATCATGATGGCTGCTGGAGCATTTTGTTATTAAAGAGGATTGATAAATACCCACTCCCTCCCCCCATTATCGACTCCCAGGCCTAAGTTACGAAGAATATTTTTATAGAACGAATAGGATATTGCACCCTGCGTCCTGAACGCGTAGAAAATGGCAGTTCCGGTGGAGTGTCATTAAACTTCATGTCAGTAAAGGTTTCATAGGAGTCTGTTACAGTGTAGGTTTTATTTTCGTCTTTCTCATCTTTCCTTCCCCTTCGGTTTGCTTTTTCTGAACTTATTTCTCGTCGGCTCGGCTGTCTTGAGATCGGGTTGGATCGAGTCCTAAAAGGAATGAATGATCATCCTCTGGTAAATGAAAAGATTTTCTGTAGACCAATTCTGCTAGCAAGTAACCGATATCTGACTTGACAGCTTTCAACTGACGGTCAAAACGCTTGACAAATCCATTAGCACAAAGATGATAGGATGTGGTACGGTATGCTTGGTGCCCAATAATGATGTCCTACATTTGAACGGTTCTCGTTGAAATTGAGAGCCAATGTCAGTTATAGCGTGCGGTAAAAGCCAGTGATATTTGAATGATGCCATCAAGATAAAATAAAGAATGATACCAGGTACTGCAGTATCTTGTTGCCAATTTTTGAATCGTTGATGCATATACAATGATACTCATTGTTGCTATTTGCTGGTATTGGTCGATATCAACATGAAAAATCGCCCAACTTGATTAGCAAAGATTCCACTTGCCTTTTTGTGACGCTGAGTCTTTGCTTTTTGCAATGTTGCCCGCATAAGAATGACATTTGGAGGAGCCTGAACTGATTTTCCATATTTAGAGGTATTTCATAATGCTTTTTCAGGTTATGGGATAAAAATTCAAAAATTCTGAAAATATAATTTTGTGACATCATCACTTCGGTACTCCATTCTTGCACAATTCATGATTTCTACTTTAGATTAGTAGAATTAGTTTGCAACTATCATTAATTGAATGCGGTTCTTGCTCATTTTCGCTGACGAAGAGACCGCGGATAAAGCTTGAAAACTACAATCAAAACGCCAGAAAGGAAAATGTGTTTGTGTAGATTTCCTGCCTTCTTCCTAAAATTTCTACTGCGCAGTACCTCCTAGAACGTGACCCGAAACGAAGCAATATTTAATTATTATGCTTAATGATAATATAGAATATGTTGCCTTTTTTCTGAGACAAGTCACCAATCGGTTACAATAACCAACCTGCTTTTTAACAAATTTGTTAAAATGCAACAGAAAGCTATTATTAATTGCCAATAACTGTAACTACTAACGGGTAAAGGGACTTATAGCACATAGAAAATGTCTTTAGTGATTATGTCTTTAGTGATTATGTCTTTAGTGATTATGTCTTTAGTGATTATGTCTTTAGTGATTATGTCTTTAGTGATTATGTCTTTAGTGATTATGTCTTTAGTGATTATGTCTTTAGTGATTATGTCTTGAGTGATTATGTCTTTAGTGTTTATGTCTTTAGTGATTATGTCTTTAGTGATTATGTCTTTAGTGTTTATGTCTTTAGTGATTATGTCTTTAGTGATTATGTCTTTAGTGATTATGTCTTTAGTGATTATGTCTTTAGTGATTATGTCTTTAGTGATTATGTCTTTAGTGATTATGTCTTTAGTGATTATGTCTTTAGTGATTATGTCTTTAGTGATTATGTCTTTAGTGATTATGTCTTTAGTGTTTATGTCTTTAGTGATTATGTCTTTAGTGATTATGTCTTTAGTGATTATGTCTTTAGTGATTATGTCTTTAGTGATTATGTCTTTAGTGTTTATGTCTTTATTGATTATGTCTTTAGTGATTATGTCTTTAGTGATTATGTCTTTAGTGATTATGTCTTTAGTGTTTATGTCTT
This sequence comes from Rhopilema esculentum, assembly GCF_057945365.1. Taxonomy (NCBI): domain Eukaryota; kingdom Metazoa; phylum Cnidaria; class Scyphozoa; order Rhizostomeae; family Rhizostomatidae; genus Rhopilema; species Rhopilema esculentum. The sequence goes on from NC_142835.1 coordinate 326,856, forward strand.
TAGTGATTATGTCTTTAGTGATTATGTCTTTAGTGATTATGTCTTTAGTGATTATGTCTTTAGTGATTATGTCTTTAGTGATTATGTCTTTAGTGATTATGTCTTTAGTGATTATGTCTTTAGTGATTATGTCTTTAGTGATTATGTCTTTAGTGATTATGTCTTTAGTGATTATGTCTTTAGTGATTATGTCTTTAGTGATTATGTCTTTAGTGATTATGTCTTTAGTGATTATGTCTTTAGTGATTATGTCTTTAGTGATTATGTCTTTAGTGATTATGTCTTTAGTGTTTATGTCTTTAGTGATTATGTCTTTAGTGATTATGTCTTTAGTGATTATGTCTTTAGTGATTATGTCTTTAGTGTTTATGTCTTTATTGATTATGTCTTTAGTGATTATGTCTTTAGTGATTATGTCTTTAGTGATTATGTCTTTAGTGTTTATGTCTTTAGTGTTTATGTCTTTAGTGATTATGTCTTTAGTGTTTATGTCTTTAGTGATTATGTCTTTAGTGATTATGTCTTTAGTGATTATTACTGGAAAAATTGAAGGTTTTTTTTATTTCAGGACGAAAAACCCGAAGATGTTCTAGAAAAAGACCTTATGAAGGCCTTCCAAGGGCTAGGGCTAGAGAATGCAGAAGTAGATCCTGACAATTTTATGACCGCTCTCCAAGGAATGATGACAACTCTCCTTTCGAAAGACATCTTGTACCCGTCTTTAAAAGAAATGCAGGCGAAAGTGAGTTGAAATTGTTGATATGATTAAACTTAATGTTTTCGAGCTCTATTCATTGTTGTTATTTTTTAAATGTCGCTTCTACAGTGTAACTGTAGCAACAAAGATTTTAGCTCAATTGTTTAGACAATATAAAATGTGCGGTAGTAATATTTCTTGCTGCCAACAGTTGTACGAGAAGCGTCACACCCATGACCCTGCTGTTAAAACGTCAACGTTTTATTACACAAGCTTGTTAGCTCGTTAAAATGGTCGAAATTACTTTCGATTCAAATCGTCTGTCAAGAGCAAAGGCAATGTAGCTACCTTAACTAACTTTTTAATGCTATACTATTTGTTTTGAAGGAAAGAGATTCGTTTCGCCAACTTACAGACCCTCGTGTACTTATATTTCTTTCATGCACAAAGTCGTTATTTAATAGTATTAATTTTTGCTCATTACGCGTGTCAAATTGAGTTAGAGAAATTGGGTAGTTCCAGTTCCATTACAACCGTATTTATTCGAATATGGCTAAAAATCAAGGATGGCTTTTAAACGAGGGCGGCGTATAAACAAGGACGGCATTGCTTAAACTTAATTTTCCAAAGCGTCAAACCATCATGACACCTTCACTGAGACGGAAAAGATCAAATCTTATCTTACGCCATTCTTTTAAACTTTTAAAAACTTTGGAAATTTCGAATGTGACTAGGTCAAGCCCAGGTATTTGCATGCCTCGTAACACCATATCTGCTTCACTTACCGTAAGTAAATGTTTTATTCATTTGTTTCCTATCAAACTGACAGCAGTTTTTTGAAAAGAAAAGTTTGTCCTTTCCAATTTTTGCATTTTACAAAATGAGTAAATAGCTTGATAGCAGACATAGATGTAAATTTTGTCACAGAAAAAAGTTCAAATCATGAAGCAGGCAGACAGCTCAAGGCCGATAGTACATGGTACGCCGGTGGAGACAGAATTAAAGTAGATCGTAGTAGATCGAACAGTGTATCATCGACCAGGACTAGCAAAAAAGAAGAAAGTGATTGGAGTCGAGAGAAAGCCATGCTTGTCCACCATTGAAGATGTATCGATGAAAAAATTGCGCATGAAAGCGAACAACAAAACTCATGGCCCCAACACCTAAAGGACCAATACAATACCTAGTGTCTTACACTAAATTTCCAATTGGCAATTCTCTGTTTCCTTTACAACATCACTGTAACTTCAAAATATAATATATTATCTTCTATAGTATTTCTAGTATACTCATGCGGCCAACCTGTAACAGAGCTAGCTGACTTTGTAAATTTTGAATAATACTCTTTGATGTCATTTGTTCAAAATCAAAAGTTTTGAAATAGATTTTGATGACGTCATGACCACAATCCGTCCGTGCTTATGTGGTAATCGCAGCCAAGAAAGTAAAGCAAGAGCTTGAATCCATCCCTAGGGTTTTTGTTGCTGCATCCACTAATGAACGGATGAGCGACGTTCTGACTGCCGTCTGGATTGACAGTGTATGGTCCAATTTTGCCTGCACAAAAGGTACATACAAACACTGCGAAGAAGTTGAGACATTGATACACCGAAATGGAACTGCCAGAAATATACCAGGAGCTGAGAGTTGTATCCTGTGCAAGAACTCTTTATATATGGTATAAAAGGAAAAAAAGAGAATGATTCAAGTCATACGTAAATATGCGAAAGCAGTTTTATTCTGTAAACGGTCAAAAGTCCAAGACTGCGGAAGTTCTTTGCAGCATCCCCCAAGGATCATGCTTAGGTCCCCTCCTTTTTATTGTGTACCAATGACTTTGAGGTTTTCTTGGACTTTGCCAAAGCAAACATGTATGCAGATGATACACATGACAAACATGTATGCTGAGTTTAATTTCAAGTTGTTTAGTGCCAGATTCAAAGTGCATGTGAACTGCAAGCATGGGACTATGAAATATGTTTTAGTGGTGGAGTGACGAAGGAAAAGAAGGCGTCAAGGGAAAAGAAAAATACTAATTTTTTCAGTACATACAATTATCTCAGAGTCAAAGAAAACAGTTTTGACGAAATATTGAACCTTGTTGCCTCAGTTATCAAAAAGAAGGACACAAAAATGCTTCGGGCTGATTTTTATTTCTTCTTTCGCTATTTTAATTTGATGTCCTCTTGAAACATGCCCAGCCACAGCGACTGGTTCCCACAATAATCCTCGACGATTTTTTTCGCTGAACACCGCCCTCAGCACGATTTTTGTCTCTGATCGTCAGCGACGAAAACATTTCAAACATGCGTGGTCTTTGAATCTGATGTTCGCGATAAAAACCTTTGGTAGATTCTTGCCGCAAAAAAACACGAAATTAAAGTTAAAGCAGATTGAAAAACACCAAAAGTTAAAGCAGATTTCATCCAGTCATGCACTAAGGTTGAACTGATGAATGACTTAGATCGCGGAGATCTGAGACTTGCTCTTAGAAGAATTCAACAAGAAGAGTTCAACAATGGAGTTTTTTCATTGGCTTTTGCTCAGATTCTTCCACCTAATTGGCTTGCTGTAAAGTCTTTGCTATTGTTGACCAGGGAGTCATGACCAATCAAATATTGCATAACCTTTTTCCCGACAATATTCACCATAAGTGCACTAGAAGATCACAGTTTTTAGAGTAAAGAACCAAAAATCATAGAGATTCGCAGTTGCCCTTAGTTAAATTATAAAGTTATAAAATTATTAGTTACATATAGAGTTAGATTAGAAAATGCAAAATGATTTTTTTACCTCTCTGGTGTCAAATAACGTCATCCCTGACAGCATCCGCGAAAAAAAATCAATCGCTCGTTTTAAAACCGGGTTTAGCGAATATTTTTTGAACTTTTAAATGTACAGGACCCAAACTTGGTATGCAGCGATTTATCCTATTTTTGTCTTTCCCTTACACAAATATTATTAATAGGTTGGTAGTTTGTAAATTTTTCAAACTGAAAGGTGTTCGTGTTTGAATGTTGATGAAAATGAAAATAAACAGAAATCTTTCGATGTAGAGAGTTTGATTCCATCTATAACCAAATAAAAACAGATTGTCGAAGCAGCATAGCTCCAGAAACGCTAAACAAAGATTTCCATGTCAGGATGAATATGCCTGACCTTGCAAGTTTCGGTTTCTATTCAGCTGCAAAGGCGCAAAGACGCCCCAATCATTCTGCCCCAAAGGCTAAGTAGCAAGATTTGTTTACAACTTTTGCTTATCGTCTTATTAATCAATTCCACATATTGTTACAAATACTCTTTTTTAGGATCTTACCCAACTAGGATATAATATTGGCATAAATGAGTGCAAGCAAAGTTCAACACCCAACTTTTATTAAAAAGTTGATCATTATCTTCAAACATTTCCTATTTTTGTCACTGTCAAGTAGCTTGGTGAAAAATGGACCCCACTTTAAACAATGATCCGTAAATCAGAAGATTTTCCGAATCGCAAAACTGTGCAGTTTTCCACATACAAGCAACTTTTTGTAGCAATGCCCGTCTTCGTTGAGAGTTTGAGAAGCTCAGTACGATTGTAGTTTAGGAAATGATTTTTCTCACATTCAACTAATAGGATGGTAGAATTTTGATATTTTCTTTGTTGTCAATACTTTGTTCAAATTAAATCTTGAAATTATAGATCTCCAGCTTCTAAACGGTTCTTCGACAGCTACATTCAATCCTCGCAACGTGGCTCGCCCTCGAATTTCGATTCACAAACAGCATTTCATTAAATAATAATTTGAGCCAGCAGAAAAACACTTGCGTTATTCTCTACTTTTAAAGAATAGCTTAATTGTAAGCCACGTGCGAGCGTTTACGGTTAACTACAGAGATGTAAAACTGTATTTTTGAACACAATTATTTTTGTATGCAATATACACAAAATTGTTGTGCAGATTCTATCTTTGAGAATCTTCACAAGAAAATAACCATCTGCTGTTTTTAGAAGATAAGCAAAAAGCAGTTTAGTAACACATATACGGGGGGCGTCATTAGACACCTAAGGGTGGTTACACATACGATATTCTGGAAAATTTCGTAGGTGTATTACATTTTGATAAAGGGTTATCATCAGAAGAACGTTTAACATATATCAACGATATATGTGTAATATGTGGAGTGGATATAGAAAAAGGGATATGGAAGACATTTGGTGGAACTTCATTAAATGAAAAATTTGCTAGATTATTAATGCGAGAAGTCTGGCTGAAAAGCAATTGCTTTGCCAACTATCTCGAGCTTGTTTTAGAGAATGCTACTTCTTATTCACCTTCTATCTACTTCTTCACATGCAGACCTTTCTATGAATATGGCAAGGATGGTAGTTCACTTGCAAATAGGCATTTCTAGAATTGCAGATTTATTGATAGTTATATTTATTGTTTTCTTTCTTCCCAGTACCCAACTTGGCTGAAGGAGAATAAAACAAAGTTGAGCGAGGATGATTACGGGCGTTACGTGCGCCAACAAGAGCTTGTATCGAGACTTTGTTGCGAATTCGAGGGAGAGACCGAAAATGAAAGTGACGAAGGAAAGAAATTACGTTTGGATAGAATCATGGATTTAATGCAAAAGGTTTTTATTCAATTCACTTATATCATACTAAATTTGTCTTGTTTCAGCTCAATATCGTACGCTGATGTTCTCGATAGATACATCAGCATCAAACAATTTTCTTTCTTTCAGAAATTTCGATTTATAGGAACGTGCCAAATTATTATTTTCTAAACCTGTTTTAATCAGAGCAGACACGAGTAGCCGTCCGTCCATTCTTCTAAGACACGATGGACACTGCAATAATTGAGGCTTAAGCTTTAGAAGCAACTTTCTGCAAGGTTAACTATGGGTATTTGTTGTATAAACCAATACAGACTTTGTTCCCATTGCCAACTGCTAAAAAAATTTCCACGGGTCAGAGAGTATATATCCACAACTGGGTATATATATTTCCTAGCGTAGAGTTTTCTATTTATGTTCTGACGTTTTAAACTCTGAAGAGTGTCAGACGAAAAGCTTTAGTTTACTAAATGTTTGCTTTTTTCAAAGCCATTTTCAAGTTTTGTTCCACCAAAAGAAAGTTCATTTTGCGTGCTACCATGTTTCCCTAGTTTATTTAACAGTATTTCATGGTTAATGGTATCAAAGGTCCAAAAACTAAGGTCCAAAAACAGACTTATATTAATATTTTTTTCATCTTTGTTCTTGTACCAGGTATCAGTTACATTCATTAACGAAGTAATCGTTGAGCGTAGCTTGCGATAGGCAAATTGGTTATTGGACAAAGATTGTTTGCGGTTAGGAATTCGAAAAATTGATCGTGGACCACTTTTTCAAAAACCTTGAGACACCTGAGAGAACGGATATAGGTCTATAGCCATTCATTTCAGACTGTTGCCCTGATTTAAATATTGGTGTTACTCTTGCTATTTACCATTTTTCAGGGAAAACCCCCCGCCAAAGCGATTCATTAAATATTATTGCAAGAGGTATACAAATCAGTTCTGCTGCATCTTTTAGTACTTTGATTCTTTTAGCCCCTTTAGTGCGGTTAGTATCCAATGCTTTGTGACGGATTTGAACCTAATCCTAGCAGGTTTTTCTATGTCTGTTAGTTATTGAGTAGGGTCATCTTTGGATTTAACTTCAATTTTGCTAGCTAAGGAGTGGCCCACATTGATAAAATGTTCATTGACAGCAGAGACTAATTCTTCTTTATCTGTTATTTGCCTGCCTTCATGTTCTATCAGTGGCTGTGACAGCTCTTTATTGTTCATGAAATGGTCGGTAAATCTTTAGCTGGTACAATTTCTTAGTTGGTCGGTGAATTCGCCAAACGATTGGTAAAATAGCATTGAGTTTATTTTGCTCTTGATTAGTGGTGACTACCGCTGAAATTAGATAGAAGGTCGACCACACCCTTTAGACCACATCCGTTTCCTGGTCACACCCTGCTTTCTAAAACGATTATTGTTTTCTCTAATTTCTTATGTAGACCATTTTCAAGACACAAGCTTCGCTTTTGTGAAACTTTAAGTATCCTTGCAATAACCTCGAGAAGCAACAAACTATCGTTGCTATTACCCTGAGGCTGGATATTTTAAAACATTTACGGCATTAAGCCTAAGCAATACCATAGAATAAGAAAACAAAAGGATATTTTTGGCAGAAATTTGAAATGTCGCCTAGAACTCACATTAAATCGTGCAACTACTTATGAAAAATCAGACCTGGAAATTACAAGTTTAAAAAGCCATCTAAAGTTTGGAACCTTTGAGAGCAACTTTTGTTAAACAAATAATCATACTTCTGACGAACTTTGTGTTTGACTTTTAATCCTGGTATCTTCTTAGATTTTAGTTACTTAATGTTCTTATAAACTATATTCATATTGATATTTGTGTATTGTACTAAATAATGGGTCACATCGGCTTTGAAGTTTGCCCGCTTGCTGAATATGTAGTGATCCCTCCATCTTTTTGTAACGTTTGAGTTGTGTTGAGTGGCAGTACTACTCAACCCCCCCCCCCCCCCCCATCTGAGCGGTAGTCAACTATGAGCGGTAGTCAACTCTGAGCGGTAGTCAACTCTGAGCGGTAGTCAACTCTGAGCGGTAGTCAACTCTGAGCGGTAGTCAACTCTGAGCGGTAGTCAACTCTGAGCGGTAGTCAACTCTGAGCGGTAGTCAACTCTGAGCGGTAGTCAACTCTGAGCGGTAGTCAACTCTGAGCGGTAGTCAACTCTGAGCGGTAGTCAACTCTGAGCGGTAGTCAACTCTGAGCGGTAGTCAACTCTGAGCGGTAGTCAACTCTGAGCGGTAGTCAACTCTGAGCGGTGGTCAACTCTGAGCGGTAGTCAACTCTGAGCGGTTGTTCATTGGTTGTCAACAAAAGCTGCATGCATCCCCCAGGTCGGCTGTGGTTTCTAATGATTTGATTGGTCTAGGCAGGTTGCCGCTCTACACCAACTCAACCCCCCTAAGTAGCAAGCCACGATTTCATCATCCCCCCTATACTAGCTTTTTTTGCAAGCATCTGACTCGGCACGCAATTTCCATGGCGATTAGGACTCAAAGCATTTCTGTCTGTATCACAATCACAGGCATGGCTGGAGGGAGAAATGTTTGGCTTGCAGCGCGATCAAATATTTTCAATTTTTAACTATGGTTTAGTTAAAGTAGTAGGGTAAACATAAAAAATGATCCTTGTTTTTATAATTTTTAATAATCTGAAAACCGCTCGAGCGGTAATGGTGGTAGTCTGGATCCGCCACTGTTGATAACCCTTCGTTCCCGCAGTCTGAAAGGTCAAGCTACGCCACTGTTAGTGGTTCGGGTATATAATGCCCTCGCAATTCGACTATACATTTTAATAAACAATTCACGCCAATTTTGTTTAGAAACATTTTTAGTGAAAGCTAAGTCAATATTTGTTCATGTATCACACTTTTGTAAAGATTCTTGTGATATCATCTGAAAAAAATATCAAACTTTTGTGTCTACTGTAAAACGTACCACTGATAATCAATTATTTATCATATTATCATTAAGCTCTTGTGCAAGACTCTTTAAAAGCTTAAAGATAATCTGGCAAGTTGCGTACCGGGAATAAGTAGATGAAAAAGAGTGCGGTTGTTATCCTGGCCTGGATGGCTCCTTTGCTCGTCATCGTCCTCTACTGTTTGTCGCTGTCCTCGATGGTTGCATGCACTGGAGCTGTCTATGTCTTCACGATTAGACCTGATTTGCTGCTCCTGCTGGAATCCATTCTTGCCCAATCGTTATCATGCACTCTAACATCGTGGTAGCCGACACTGTTGTTCATTTTGAGCCAAATTGAAATTCTTCCTTGTTAGGTTTATTTAGCACTTTTATCTTTCAACAACAGTGCCTGCCAGCATAGTCAATAGAAATACGTTAGCTGCGAGAACAATGAGCTTTCTCCATAGAAAGTACCTAAGCTCGCCTTCAAACTTTGACAGTCACACAGATAGTTCTATCTTGAGGTACACGTTGTGGTATCCGTTACCATGAAAAATAAATCATTAATGAATATATTGAATGGAAGAGATGCGAAAACTCATCCTTGTGGTATATTTGCCAATGTTTCACGCCACATGCTCAACAAACCATTAACGTTGATCTATAAAAAATGGGGGAGCCTCGGCGAACCTTCACCTCTTCCTAGCATTGAGATCACTGTGCCGTGTTGAGTCTGTGTTCTGCCACAGAGAGAAATACAGTTATCCCCGTAAGCAAAAAGTCATCTTCAATTGATATAATCCTAATGAAGAAAGTCTCTGGTTTTCGGCAGATTTATAGCTAGTAGGGCATCGTATCAAATTTTTCCATTCATGGGCATTCATGAAATCACGTATTTTCCAATTTGTTTCTTGCCAATCTAAATCTACACTACATCGTTTTCTTATCGAGGTCCAAGACTTTTGCAACCTTTTCAAAGAATAATCTTTTGCATTGAGAAGGAAAGTGGTAGGCCCTGATCAGTGTCCAGTGGCAATGTTCATCAGTTTTATTTCATTTGTTGGAATTTTGTCTAAGATATTCACCAGAATCCTTTCACCCCTTGAATTTCAACACAAAAAGTTCTTTAATGATTACATTGCTTCACAGTTGAATAGCGGAACTTTGAAATAACAAATAATTTTGGATACAGGAACAGTTCTGAACGAGTTTAAACTTGTTTCAATTGATATAGCCTTTCGTTTTTTAAAGCCCGCAATTTTCATACTTCAAAGTATGTCCCAATTTTTAAGTATGATTCATTTCAACCAACAGATGCAACAGTGTGGCCATCCTCCATCGGATCTACTTGGACCGGTAAGCAAGTTATTCGTCTTCTTGTCACTGTCTTTTTTGTCAGATCTATCATATACAGTTGCGTTTAGATATACTATGCTTGATATTATATTACGCGAGCATTCCTTTAAATTTTACCATTATCTTTATGATGCATTTTTTAAACAACTCCTGGTAATCAGCAAAACAGCTTTCTATTAACAGAATTTTTGTTTTTTGTCATGATGTAAATCGCTTCTTTTTCCCGTACTTTTCGCAAGGTTTTGTGGCCGAATCTAACTTTTTACCAGTGTTCCTTGAAAACTCAAACCCAATATCCAAGGTACTGTCTCTGATGTTTGCTTGGCCCCCTTTTTGGAGAACAAAGTGACAAGTTGGCATCCTGTATCCCCAGCCCCCTTGACAACACTCTGCATCCCTAAGCCGCCATTTTCCCCGAACATTTTTCTAAAAGTCTTAAATTTACTTTTTTAGGATAGTGAATCAAACCCAGATTTTAGAAATTGGCCAACTGGAGTGCAAAGTGATGAACAGTGTGTGTGCATGTGATGTACATATATTTATATATATAAAATTCAAATATATGTATGTATTGGAAGTCAACGCTTGTCGGGCTTCAGTGGTACATCGTTACCAACACTTGCCTAAAGAAAATATCCCTTATTTGCAAACATTCAGTTTGTATAAGGTAGGGAATCCTCAACGATGTCCATAAGTTTGAAATATAATGTTTTGTAACTGTGCTCTTAGGCAATTGTTTACCATTCAATCGCAGTATAGATAGAATACAGTTTAGACTTAATATTTTAGATACAGTTTCTAAGAATACAAAAATCAATTTCTTTCCAAAATTCATCTGTTCTTTCCATGTACAAACCTGATTTTTAACAAGTTTGTTCCAGTGTCCTATTAGAACCTGTGAGCTAAACCTTGCTTTGCTTGTCATATCTCTTTTTTTTTGTAATCATATTCCAAGTTTCATGGTAATAGCCAAGGGCCTGCATTTAATTTGAACCGTAAATTATTATGTGCTTTCCATAAAATATTAATATCAGTCGAGTCATTGTAATTGATGTTCACGTTTCATAAGCTGGCTCATTTCTTACTTGTGCCCTCTTGTAAGAATTCGTGGCTTTTTAACACCTTCTTCGTTGCAGTTTGCTTTCTCGACTCGTCATCCCAGTATCAAGGCAGCAAATGGAAAGATTGCTAATTTATTAAAAATAGTATTTACCGTAAATTCATTTTAGCCCCCCGAGGGGCTTATTGTTTTCCAGATCTTTAAAGGGGGGCTATCAGAGAGGCGGGCTAAATTGAGAGAAGGGGCTCAGTAAATTTTTTGTAATAAAAAACCATTTATTTGCGAAGTAAAAAACATCAATTATTAATTCTAAAATATTTTCTTGGGCCATGTCCAGGGGCGAAACTACTGGGGGTATGGGGGGTGCTGCACCCCCCCCCCCCCCCAATCTTCAAAAAAGCAGATTTTGTCGGGCAAATTTATGGCTGCCAGTGTATCTGTCGGGCAAATCTGGAAATTTTCTTTAGATCGCACTTTTATTGCTACTTTTTGGCCTAGATTGGTTTTTCCCCCATCTTTTTTTCAATCTCCTCCCAGTTGGGAAAACAAAACAGAAACGAGGCTAGGAACAGTAACATATATATAAATTTCTGTCTTTTGTCCACTGATCAGCGCTTTCGTCTCGAGCTCGACAGGCACATGTTTATCTTCGCCTCGAGATGAAGTCTGAAGTATTGATCAACAGCGAAAGTATAGACGGAAAGTAAAGTGTGTTTGATGCGAGAAGAAAATGGACACTGTGCATACCCATTCCCTCTACTTTTTGCAAAACAAGAGAGCTTTTTACAAAATCTTTGTTTGTGATTTCTAAATTTTCCCTTGACAAGCCCTCGCCCCCCTCCCCCCCCCCCGCCTGTGTTTTGGTGTTCCACTTTGATAAAATTGAGACCCCACTTCAATCCCCTTTTTTGAATTGCTCTTTTAATAGCTAGGTGATTTAGAAAGTGAAGACCTTACAAATGCTTGCTTTTCGGAGACAAATGTTTATAGCCACCAGAAAAAATTGGGGGAATATTTCTTGACTTTAAACAAACAGCCTGAGTCTAAACTCTCTCGGACTTCCCTATGATTTCAGCCCTTGAGGCGATGTGCTCTAAAAATTAAGTTCATGTATGATACGCCCTTTCATCAAGCATGCCACGCCCTTTTTCGGGCATCTAAGCTTCATACCCCCCTAATGAAAATAGTGCAGTTTCGCCCCTGGCCATGTCGCCTTCTGAAATCAAGCATTCTGAAAAGTCGACTTCATCCCTCGGAGTACCAACGGCCTGTAATTTTGGTAAAAGGCTCTCACATGGCCCGTTCTTAATGCACATTAAATGTTTGTCTTTGGATCTGTCGTGACTGAAAGGGACATGGTGTGAATGTTGATTTGATGCGAAGTATTGAACGACCAATGAATAAAATGAAAATCTCTGTTATTTGTCAAGTTTACTTATTTTGGCATCAGTGAAAATAGGGGGGGTTAAATTTAGAGGGGCGCAATTTGAATTTTTCCTTCTGAAAAGGGGGGCTAATAAGAAAAGGGGCTTAATTGAGAGGGGGGCTTCAAAGATAATTTACGGTAAGCGAGAAATTTGTCAAAGAATTGTTGTATCTGCGACAATAGCTGCAATCTGTTTAGATTTCTCTTAGGAATAGTGACTATGGTCTAAGATACCGCCACGTTTCATTTACACCTGCTTGTTGTAGTTCTTACAAACTGTCCTTCTGCGAAGTTAAAATGTCCCATAGAAGCAGCCTTTGGACATGTCGCGAATTCAAGTATTCGTCAGATGGACGCATGTCGATATTGAGAAATTTATGGCTTGGCTTGGCTTGGCTTGGCTTGGCTTGGCTTGGCTTGGCTTGGCTTGGCTTGGCTTGGCTTGGCTTGGCTTGGCTTGGTTTGGCTTTGCTTGGCTTGGCTTTGCTTTGCTTTGCTTTGCTTTGCTTTGCTTTGCTTTGCTTTGCTTTGCTTTGCTTTGCTTTGCTTTGCTTTGCTCCATAACGCATCAGAGTTTCTAAGCTATGGGTAGAGTTAATCTGTTGGAAAATTGAGGCAATATTTGCACTGATTTTTTGCAGCTGTCTCTATTTCCCTTTTTTGCGAATGTTTCTACCTTATCCCCAAGCATGATCTAAAATATTTTTGTAAAATTCATCAAATGGAGTTTGGAACCTCTGATAGTGATATACATACTTTCACGCGTCAAATTTTTATCTCGAAGAAGCATCCATATGAAGATAAAGTTCAGGAACAAAGCAAAACGGCGACGAGATTCCAATGTAATTCAAAATAAATTAGATAATACGAATGCTAATATTTCGCCCTGGCATACAGAGCTTCATCAGAGTGATAGCTTTAGGGATGTTGTGGTGATTGTGTATAATTTGGCCTGACTGAGAATTCGTAACATCGGGAAGAGCAATGAGGCAGACTTGAATGTCATATCACTGATGTTGATGTTTTGTGTACAATCTTGACAAATTATGATTGCATTCTTTGACAATTTATAAAGCTTCTTGATATTGGTAGAGGAACGAAGATACACCCCAGGTTTCATCACGCGATTTGAAACAAGGAACTCAGTCGTTGAAGATACGTGGAAACAAAGAAACAAGGAACTATTGCCCTTGAAGATACGTGACGCACACTCGCTAATACTGATGGAGAAGTTTTAACTAGGAAGCTCCCTGTTAGAACTTCATTCTAAGCTTCAAGAGCTGAGTGGGGAAATTCTTTTTTGGCAAACTCTAAATTGCACTGCTTGATCTGAAGATCTTTACAGATCGCGTGTCATGACTAGAGTACAAGGACCTTTCGTAGTAAATCTCAAGAGCGTTGTTCCTATTATCATCACTATTATCAGTACTATTATCAGAGCGTCAGTACTTAAAACTGTCTGTTTGCGTGGGAACTGAGAGAGAATCTTTTTCCAGAAAAGTACCTCACAAAAGACACTCAAATATGAAATTAATTCAGTAAAATATAAGTTGTAAAACCGAACGAAGTTCTACCAAAAGATAGGACGAGAACCATTCGGTTTCATAGCCCCTTCTGGCTTTTTATTTTTTCAATCAATGTTATAATTTCTATTCAAAGTTTAGAAATTCTAATTCATGCAAAATGAGAATCAAAGACAGCAATCAGTTCATGATTCAAAACAACGGTACTCCTTAGACACTAGTCAACGACCGCTCAGATTGCTCCAACGATGCCATTTTAACCTTCCCAGCTTTAATTGAAATTCATGAATTGGTTGCTCACATTGCGGTATCGATAACAGCAATCAGCTAACAGAAACAAATTTACTGTATACGCTTATTATATATTTACTGCTTTGATCCAATCCTACTCGTTATCTTTGCCATTGGTGTATCAAAATCTCGACACAAGTCTGCTTGCACTTAAACAAATATTTACACAAAATCTTTGCCATTTTTCCCTTAAAAAAACTCTAAATCGAAGCAAAAGATTCTCTGACTTGTGTGGATTTCATAGAGATGACAGACATTGAGAGTTTTTATTGGTTAGCGTTCGCCAATTGGTCAACAGGATGAACCAATCATCGCCATTCTTTCTTTCACATCAACTATGTGGATTCACAATAGAGTTCTGAATTGTGACGTCATCGAAAAGTCATTTTTAGAAATTTTGAATTTTAACTACTTAAAAAAAGATCACCATAAAATACTTTCAAATATGAAAAATTGGCAAAATATGTCTAAAATCGGTTGAGATATGGCCAATGAAAGCTTTTAAGTTTACTAACGAATCACTGTTATGAACAGAGACCAAAATACAGAGGTTTGATGGGGAAAAGCCAATACACACACAATCTCTACACAAGTGGACATATATCAGCCAATCCGTAACACAATTGACGGATTTTGCACATTTAGAGGCATTTCATGATGGTCTTTCAGGTTATCGGATCCAATTTAAAAAATACTAGATTTTGTGACGTCATCACTTTAGAACTCTCTTTCGTGATCAATTTCTGCAATTCAATGCAATTCAACAACTGACTGGAAGAAGTTCAAACTTCAAAATGGCGTCCGACGTGCAGCTGGAGAGCCTTCAATATGTTTTTTCCTTGATCCATGCTGGCGTGGATCCAGATATACCTGGAAATGGGGGAATCAAATGTTACAATTATCTTACAATTAATCAAAGGCTTGCTGACACTTTTTCTTATTTGATGTTTCTTTTTCTGTGCGTTGTTCCTCTGGCACTTCGAAAAGTCAGAGCCGCCCAAGGTAACGTCAACAAATTAAACGAAAGCCAGGAGCACCATGAATCACAACAGGGCAAGAAAATCCTTCTTGTGGCGCTGTGTATAACATTTGGAATTGAGCTTGGGTACAAATTATCAACCAAACAGCTAATTTACCTTCTGAATCCTTGTCACATCGTCACAGTGTTACAGGTAAGCTCTGAATCTGAAGCCATATACCTACCGTGACATAACGCGAATAATCAGACACGCCAGTGTTAAGGAGGCAGCGGGTTTGGGTTTGTCCAAGGGACCAGTATTGAAAGAACAATAGTTAGAAAAAGTATAGCAGAACCAAATTGATAAATGCTGACACTGCTACAAAATGTGCTTATCAAACTGAAATAAAATTGAAGTAAGGCCAGTATGGATTCCATGACAGCTGCACTCCCGCAATTTTTTTGTAAAATTACAGGTGGACTCTTACATGCACACCCAAGTGATGGGCATGACTAATTTTTACTAAATTCTCCGGCCATGGTTGGGCAAAAAAGCCACTAGGGTCACGTCGTCCTGATTGAGTATGTACCTGGAAATATGACATTTACATCGCTTCAATTATTACAAAAACATTGGGAGAATGGGGCTAAGCTTAAACCAAAATAGCCAAAATCATGTGTTTACGCCATTTATCAAAGTTGAGAAAACATTTTGCATTCAATTACTCAATCGATGAATGAATAATTGGATAAGAAAATGACTCACCTAAAACAAAGAAGTATGTGCTTGCCATTCTGTGTAGGATGTTTTCAGTACCCACTTTTTCATATTTTTTAAAGGGGCACATATTTTAGCTGCTAACCTAGCAATTTTAGGCACATACCATGCATGAGGAATAAGGATCTGTGCATAAATCGCTCAATTTTCAATTTGTTTGCTACAGAGAGGAGTGAAATAAAGCTGACTGACTTGGCCCAAGTTCGCCCTTATTGGGTACATTAGAACATCTGTCTCGGTTTGGTAGTTGTTTCGCATTCATGCTCAAAACGAAACCTGTATATATCAAATTGTCAAATATCTTTAAAAAAATACTCTAGAACGAATTTGATACATTTGAATACAATTTTCGGCTAAAATATTGCACTTTGTCAAAGCCGTAAATCTTGGTTCCACCCAATTCATGGGACAAGAACACTTTTAGAATGTCTGTGGTCACCTGCCCAGTTTTTTAAAACTTTAGTACTCTGAAATTTGTTTGAAATGATCACTGTCCGGCTAAAGATTTGACTACGATCCTTTTTAATTATAAGCTTAAATTGATTAAACAATATTTTTTTCTTTTCTTCGTTGATATGGAAGCTGTTGAAGTCATATAGCACCTTAATGTCAGGACTTATGAAGACGTAGAGCTAATGTCACCTCTCTCAACTCTTTCACCATCTTTATATGCTGTAGCCTTATATGCTGTTGTCCTTGTATTTGCCAAAGACAGTCACAATCTTCGTGTGCTTGTTTGGAATGGTGACAGTATTTGGGCCCCCCTTTGTCTCTTGGTAGATCCAGGACAAACCAAACATTTGGCTGCAGCAAGTTTAAAGCTGTCTGTACCTGTTCAATTTATCCGCATGTGATAGTTCTTCGGAGCTAACATTGGTCACTTGTGCCAATAAGCCCTAACAGTCTTTCTGATGGCACCATCTCCATTAATGAGAGCCATTGACACAGGTGCAAGTGGATACCATAGCGTTCTCTCGAGATCAACACCTGCATCATGCTTGGTCGAGTGCACCATTTAAAGGCCAATAATGTCTCCCTTAAAATTGTTTTTTTTCTTTAATCTTCAGCTTATTTTCACAGACGAATCCTTGAAGGTTGCTTCCAGTTTTTTTAAATAGAAGGCAAGTTTTTTCAAGGGCACTGTCGGGCTTTAATGGAGCTACAACTGGAAAAAGTTTTAGTTCAAAGTCATTTTTGAAGAAGGATGGCTGACATATTGCAAATATATACCACCTAATGCTATAATTAATATTTAAAAATGCCAGAGGTCTTTGTAGCCAGATCCATTTTTGATACAAATAACAGAAATTTGCAACAAGAAACAAAGTGATGTAGAAAAATTATCTTCAGCATTTACCTGGCAAAAAGTTTCCTTGGAGTCACCATAAAACACCCCCTCCCTCTCCCATATGATCTGATATGATTTCGTTCCACATTCACAGCGGAATGGTCTGACTGCGCAAAAACGATACGGAGCGTATCGGATTCAAGCTTCATCGTGTGAACAGAAGGCCTATCCGATTTTAAAAGCGATCCGATACGAAATAAATCCGGTATCGTGTGAACAGGGCCTTAATTTGTGACAACTATGTTCATTATCATGTTACCAGACAAGGTTTAAAGACCCCATACCACCAACAAGGGTCTTATCACATTAGAAGACTCAGCCTGCTTTACCTGGCTGGCTTGGTTTGCCAAGATCTCACTTTGATTGACAAACTCTCATAAAACGCAACTTGCTATCACATGAGAACCGGGCTGGCCCGGATAACCGAGATCTTGCTTCTGGCAAGTGGGATCCCGGTTAAACGGGCTGAACTTTTGCCACATGATAGCTCCAGCCTGGCAAAGCTGGCTGGAAATAATAGAATTGTGCTCATTCCCAACAGCATATTGATCTACCATTGTTCTGTGCGACCAGGATTAAACCAAATAGTTCTTTTCTTCCTCTCCATTTTTCGTTGGTTCAACATTCTTTTTCGTTTCAAAAGGTTCTTCTTTTTGAAAGAAAAATAATAGCAATAGACTGTGAATGTCATGGCATATTGCTTGTAGAGATGATAAACTCATCTCTACAAGCAAAACTTAAATTCATTTTTTTATAAGAAACTGGCTTTAAGAAACAAGTACTACAGGACAGTCAGAAAAAGTTTTGTAAAATCCAAGAACATGATTGCCCTGATGTTCTAGAAATTAACACACAAGGGATAAAAATATACTTCCCACGTCTAAATACAGCGTCAGAACGGAAGCGAATCTCTTGACGTGAAAAAAGGCCACGAACATTTCATAACATCATTCATGACATCATAATTAAGAAACTCTTAAGAAACAGTATTGGAATTTCCAGAACATTAAGAAACTGGAGTACTCAACATCGACCTTTGTTTCTTATAAAAAAAATGAATGTAGAGATGAAAATGCAAGAGCCGCAGATATGTTCTCTTTGTTGGTAGCCATTTTTGAAATCTGGGCGGGCAACGTAAAGAACAAAAAAGCGTTGGCATCAATAGTACTGGTATTACCATTTTTCCATGGGATTAAACTTGACGAAAAAGTTTGCTTCGAGGTGCGCAATGCACCTATAAATTAATAGATTAGCAACGCACCTACTAAAAACTTTACGGGGAGGCCTGTGAATGAACTATTAAGTCAATTAGATGTGATTGCATTTGAAAGATTTCCCAACTTTAAATTTATGATTATTGTCAATGGCCCATGTTGCCTGAACTTCTATTGCAAATAAGCCTTTCTCTTTAAACGTTGTAAAGATTTGTATGAGGAGTCTCCTATTTTATTGCCATAACCATCAACTCAGATTGCAATGCTAGTTCATATTATACATCAACCTCTTATTTTTGTACATGAGCAAAAAGCACCTTTTCATTACCATTTCTATTCTGTATTTGTTTCTTCTAGATCTATTTTCTTGTGGCAAAAGAAAGTGCCACAGTGCACATTCTGTTTAGGTAACACATTAAATTTAGTTCATATGTTCGCCATCTTTATGCACTATTCTTTGTAAATGTAATTAAACCTGCCATTGCTTCTCAACAATAAGATGTCAATGGCTAATTTTGCTTTGCATTCAAAATTTTCAAAGCCAAATCTTGATTTTCCATTTTGTGCTTCCTTATTTACCATTTATTCTTTCGGTTTCCTTTGATTTGTTAGTATTCATTATATATTTCATCAAGTATATATTTCTAAATATTTACGTCACCTTGGTCTTTATGGTTTTGACTGCTATCCGGTTTGCTGATCTTTTTTTTCTGCTTTCAGGCTTCATATACATATTTTGTTTGGTGCCTTTCTGGCAATGATCTTGCCTGTTGTCAACACTAGAACAGTAAGTATCATTTCTTTATGTAGGAACAAAATTTGGAGTATTATTTCTTCAAACATTCTCATACCAAACCTTGGAGGCGACTTTCAATAATATTTTTGATTGGGCTAAAATTTCCTGATCTCTTGAAATGTATTAATAGCTTACCAAGATATTATAGTTCAGTTAGCTGATAAGTTATAAAAAACCTCATCGAGGTAAAAAATTCAGGAAAAATCAAATCTCTTAAGAATTAAGTTAGGGAAAGGTTTAGTGACTTACCAACATTTGTCAATTTTCTCCAGTCATATTGCCATTTTAGTTGTTGTTCCTGACTTACACTCTTTTTTATAAGAACCAGTAAATTTAAGCTCAGGCTGACAGTTCTTAATTTTTTTCGAAAATCTGAGGCTGGATTGTTCTGAATTTGTTCTTAAATTGACAGGGTGTAAGGCGATTGCTATCTTTTTTGCTCTAAGGGGTGTTCAGGCCTCATTTGCCAACAAAGACAACCTTAATTCGCTGTCAAGTTTGAATATTAACCGAATAATTACCCAAGCATGGGTAAAAGTTTATGAGATAAAACGTTGTTCAAAATTGCATTTTGCAGAAGCTCAGCCTCAGCTTGTTCTTAATTTGTTCTTAGCTTTTGACCAATTTTGAGGCTCGTGTTCTTATAAAAAAGAGTGTAAATTCCAAGCATGCAATACAATTGAAATTGAACTATTCATGTTAACAACAGAATTTTCTTTATACCTAGCCTACCACCATAGAAAATGCAGTTTTTGAAAGGGGTAGATAATCAAGGAAATGTAATATTAGTCATTCTGAAATAATTTAGTCGCTTTTTCCAGTTTGTTACTCCTTGGTAAGGTAAAGAATTTGTCCTTCTAATATGCTACTTCTTGTTAGATTACTCAATATTGCTGTTGCCAAGAAACTGCAAGAGAATAGGAACTCTTTCCTAAAAGTTTGAAAGAGTTCCCCAATCTTTTAAAAATTGAAAAGACGAAACAAATGGTAAATACAACAGCTATTCTGCTTCAGCTTCCAAGAAAAGCTTGTAATTGGATTGCTAGTTATATAACAGAGTAAATATTTGCTTACAAAACATTGATTGGCAGGGTAGCAGCCCCGTCAAAAAGATTATATTGAAGTCGCCTCCAAGGCTTGGTATGGGGATCTTTAAGTAAATAATTCTGTTTCATTAAAACAGGCGTGACAAGATTGATTATTTGCAGAACAATGAGCTTGTCCCAAGCACCGCAACAAGATGAAAAAACAGCATCAGAAACGACGACGACGAGAACCCAATGCAATGAAGTAGAGTTTTAATGTATTTTAAAATTCTATCTAACTACATTGGTTTCTCGTTGTGTTGCTTCTTTGTTCCTGACTATTACGCTCGAATTATTATTCATTTCAAGGTTCACAGAATCTGGCGGACAGCTTATTCTGTGTCTCTTCCTTCTTAAACATAAATACTTATTAATATTCTAGATACATTTCCCGGCTATCCCTAGAATGGAATATTTGCAAAAATTAGAGGATTCGTATAATGTAGGTCTGGAAATAGATTTCAATTGAACGAAAATGAGAACATGATAAGAATGGAAAAATAAGCTGAACTGGGAACTTGATAGTTTTAACAATATTTCGATGTATTTCCTTCGTCTTCAGTTGGTATTTCGACCTTACCTAGTATTTCCTGACAATTTCAGCTACCTGGTGAAGTAGCTACATATTGGATTCAACATATCTTGATATTTTTCATTGTGCCACCCTACCTTATATACAAAGGAGGTATGTATGTTTTTCATTTTAAGTTGAAAGGAAAAGTATAATAAAGATTGATGATAAGAACAGTCTTTGTCATTAAACAACAATTTATCTGGCAGTTAACGAAACGGTTTGTAGTTTGACAGGTCACGGTGTTGGTACACAATAGCTGAAGCTTGTTGCATCAAAAACCCCTTTTTTAGTCGTTGAGCCAAACTTCAAGAACATTTTTTGTCAAACCCATGAACTGTTGCAAAATTGCATGTTAGCCGTGTGGTGTGAATTCGGAAACCCTCCGCTGGTAGTTCTTTGAAGTTTCTTAAAAAAATTCCCATACTAAGTTCATACAAGGTTAGATATATTTAACTGCATGCTTCCTTGCAATTGTGTGCCATTGTTACAATATTATGTTATTTTTTGTCTCGTTTCAGGCTGCTTTACCCCAGAGCCTTTGAATGATTATAGCATGGCATTTTTAGCACTGGTCGTGTTTGCAACACATATGTTTGTTATTTTACAGGCTATAGGAATGGTATGTTTCCACAAGCATTTGAACAATGTTTCCGTCAAAGCTTTATTGATTTTCTTCGTAGCACCGTGAAGCCCTTGATATCCTTAAGAACAGTGTCATAATAATTGTTCTTAGGTACATTAGCTTGGAGCAAAAGTTTATCGAAAAAGACATTCCGCAAATCTGCCCAACAGCTTCCTTTTCAACCTGTAGTGAAACCCCTTCTGTTGTATTATTGCAACAACATATTCGATATACACTGAGAAGGATTCAATTGAAGTCTAAAAACTTACAACTATATTGGGCTAGTTAGCTCTCTTCACGATAATCTACTGAATTATCTCGAAATGCATGCCGCATTTTCCTATTGGCTTAATAGGCTATCGATTTGAGCAGACACAAATCGTCATATCAATATAAGCCACAAATTGTTACAGCATGGTCAACAAAAGATTTTTCTCCATTCATGTTCTCAAAGAAAGAAGACTAGAGACGCAACTTCTTTAAATTTGCAAGAAACCCTTTAGAAGAACTTCAACTATATTTAATTGCTTTTTTCTATTCAAAATTGCACAAAAGTTTGTGTTTTATTGAGGCAAGTCGTCAAATAGGTATTGGATTGCTTTAGATAGTTCTTAGAAAGCGGGTCAAGTCTTGTCTAACATTTTCTTATTGCATATTTTATATTGCCATTCCGCTTAAGAAGCACGCGTAGTTGATGGCTTGCATTTTGCCTTTTACAGATGACACTTGTGAATTTGAATAATATGCTGTGTCCAGCTGTCAGTGATCCATTTCATGGACCGTACTACCGTTGGTTCGCCATTGTACACCAGTCTATATTAGCGCTATTCTTTGGAAAAGTGTACACTTTTGTAGTCATGAAATGTCTTAAGAAAATAAAGGGAATCGATGTATCAAAGAAACAGGAATGACTGGTTTTGAATTTATATTAGATGTATTTCAGAGGAATATTGATTCTGTGTAACATATAAATCATTTTTTATTTCTTATACTCTTTTTATATATTTTTGTCAGATTATGTGCGAAAATAGATTACGTAATAAATAGCAAATCACGGAATGATCGATAATTAATATTTGAATATCAGTTTCCATTTGATTGTTTTTTCTTTATATCTAACATACTCCCTGTTTATTCTGTCAAGATGTCGTCGTTTTTAACCCTTGTACCAAGATCTCACAGACAAATATTTTCAATCGCTGCCTTTTTATACCAAAATTTGATTCCAGTTGGTAGAATTCGCGAGCTTTACGGCTGCGCTTGAAAAATTTAAGTCTTGTACATTTGTTTTTTGTAGGCTGCTAAGGGATTTAAATATATTTTCAAATAATCTAACAAGGTGAATGATTCTCCCTTTAAAGTTCTCATTTAATGTAGAATGCAATCTCATTTCTAATCGACGATAACAGGCTTATTACCTTGAAATTTTGAATTAGAAATACAAAGATGATTTGATGCTAATTTTATTTTAAGTTGTTTCTGTGACGTAAGATGTTTTCATTTTGTTTGCTTCATTGAGTTTGAATGGATGTCTGGTAATTAGGAGCTGCTAGAATCAAATAATTCTATTTGATAATCGTGCATTATTAAATAATTCTCGTGCGAAATTTTTTCAATTTTGATTTTTCCATAATACTTCTGTCACCCGTAAAGCTAAGCCCACTTTAAAGAAGAGTGTTTCATTTTATTTTTTGCTGGCTGATACGAAGAAAGAATCATGGTGCCTAGCTTGGTCACCATAGGACTTAACTGACTTACCACGCAGTGATGCGATGCAAATTACTTGCAGGGAGTAGTATAGGATACGGTGGCTTTAAAATTTTCACTGAACCAGCTATAGTTAACCAAGGGGCTGAATATTTTTTGTCAGATAGCTACATATCAGCAAAGATTGTTTAAGGTTTTGTAGACAAATACATAGCCACTCCACAAAATAATACATACTCTTCTGTTCAAAACACGATAAAGGATAAAGTGTATCATGTGTCCAATACAATAGCTTTTGATGTAGAACAAGGTTGACAATTTTTCTCGAACCTCGTTCCTCTTTCTTTTCCCATTTCTTTTCCTCTTTCTTTTCCCCTTTCTTTTCCTCTTTCTTTTCCTCTTTCTTCTAAATCACAAAATCCGATCAGTGACTTCTAATCAATCAACAACTGGGTTTCGATACAAAGGTACTCATAATGTGCATTTTTAAAAGTCACAAGAATACTTTCAATAATATATTTTCAACAGAAACTGCCATATGCCGATTCTATTTATTTCTTCGCTTTCAAAAATACGTCATACCAGGGCCGTCGTTTGCTTTTGTGCGCAAGGGAGATTTCCAGGTCACATTTTCCGATAAACTGAGCGAGACATCATTTATTTGCCGTCAGGTTTTAAAATTATCTGACTTTCGAGACTTCGGTCTGCATTAAGTTTACACGATGCTTGTGCTCGTGATTTTGTGACATATACGGAACGGTTTTTACCGGAACTTTTTCTACAGACAAGGGGTTATACCCTCCTAACCTGTGCTCAGAAAGTCATACCAGTCATTAAATACCTCAGGTTTTGTCCCTGAATGTTGCTTTAGAGTTTTTTTAACTCTAAGTATGCTGAAAGACAGATGCCAACCCACGAATAAGTAAACCAGGATCTATCCTTTACAAACCTTTTCTTCATGGACGAACATTTTTGCAAACGGACAAATTAAAATCATTCCTGACAACCAATCGTTAATTTTTAAACTGTCTGTTCACAAAAAGCTATAAATCAAGATAAAATATGACTATGAATTTTCAGTTCATATTATCTTTATTAACAAGATACAATAAGGACCTTTTTTAAACTTGATGATAACAAACAAACAATGTAGAATTTAAATTAGATTAGCTGTTTACAGCTTCTTAACCTACCTACAAGTTGCTACCAATCAGATAAGTGTGTAGCAACTTGTAGGGAGGTTAAGAAGCTGTAAACAGCTAATTTAATTTAAATAGGTGCGGCCTGCAATCAGAGCCATGCCCTATTTTGATGCAAATAAGGTGCAAACGTAAAATATAATATGCAACAAAAAATAGAGTTTCTTTTTCTGAACAATAGCATAAGCAAAATACTAAATCTACATACGATATATTTTCTACATCATGGCTGCAAAGGTGACAACTCATTGGAATTTGAATTTGCATCAATTCAACAAAGTTATCTTTCCTGAACAGCAACATAAGCAAAATGGACGCAGGTGACAATAGCCTGAGATGAAAAACATTGACCAGTTGTTGAATACCTTGTAAAAAACATTAAGACAAATGCATGTGTATTATGGTGTGTGATATTCATTTTCGTCAAAAGAAAAATAATGTGAGCTGGAAAATAGCCTAACGGCAAGGCACATCAACTTCTTAAACCTCACTGGTTTTCCAAGTGTCGCAGGCAACTTCCCAAAATTTAATTAGTGCATATTGTACCGTTCAATCTTCAATCTTGCATCTTTTATTAACGTACCTTCATTAACATTTATTCGATAAATATTGTAAATATGTTGCTGAGCTACATGAATTGGAATTTTGTGTATATTTCACTAAGCTTGGCCTCTCTACCTATCTCCAGGGCTCTGTCTTACAGGTTACCAACGAAACTACATCAATTTTCCTCTCTCAGTTGTATTTTATGAAACAAATTTCCCCCAAAATGCTTTTTTCCATTTATAAACATTTGCCTAGAGTTCTGTCTGTTTCGCTTTAAAATTGCAACGAGATTTTCTCCGTTCCTCAAGATTGGTGTAATAAGAAAAAAATGGTTCAACGCTTCAAATGTATGGCAAACAGGTAAAAACCCAGAGGGTAACTAGCATTTTTTTCAAAAACTTCAATATCTTATAGTTGAACTTAAGTTTTGGCAAGTGATATCACAATTGATATCGGCAACTGATGATACAAAAGGTCATGCGATTGACAAGTCATTCAAAATATCACAGGCACCGTGGAGCAGAGGGGGACTTGGTGGCTTTAGCCCCCCCCCCTCACTTTTTGCAAAAAATACCAAATATTAAGTATCAAACTACCAGAAAAGCCTCTTTTTATACGATTTCAGCCCCCCCTCCCACTTTTTTTAGACCCCTCACTTTTTTCAACGCTCCGCGGTGCCTGTATCAGCATATTTTAACTTCTTCAACTTGATTAAAAAACAATAAACTAACCGTTAAATTTCAAAACTTTCTGTTTCTTATCTTTTCTTCGTTTTTTTTCCTTTTTTTCGCTTCCATTGTCTTTGTTCGTGGGAAATACACTTGAAGACAAGTCTTGTTTAGCAGAATTCGATGGAAAGTTTTGCTAAACTTTACGTAACTGAAATAGAATATATAATTCATAAGCAGTTTTGATTTAACACAACCTTCGAAAAGTAGACCTTTTTATCTCCACGCAATTATAGGAAAGATTATGTATCTTATTTTCTGCGTTAAGAAAAAATGGTCTTCTGGAGTGTAATGAAAAATAACCAGGAGTTTATAGCTCCCTTCAGTAAGCTTGGTACCAGAGGCAGACTGGCCGATCGGGCTAACAGGCGATCGCCTGGTGACCCCTCCCAGAATTTTTACAATTTTTCTTAAGTTTGCTATTAAATGGCAACTCGTATTGTTTGGTAGGGGCCCTCTTCTCTTGCCATTATGCCGAGTGTTTCTTGAGATAAGCGGATACAGAATGAATAAAAATATCACTTTGAGGAATTTAAGTACTGAATCGTCAGATCCTTCATCGTTTGTGCTTCGATCAAACAAGAATCATGTAACGCATAGAAAGCTGTGACAAAATTTTTGCTCCAGCACATACAAAGGCGAGATACAACTAGAATACTTAGATGCATTACAAGTTTTATACTCAAATAAATGTTGATATAGATTGACATCTAAATATAGTATGGAATGATTACTACTCCTGAAGATTTTTTACTGAGAACATTTAGTTACTGTCTTCTTTAGGCAAGAGAGGACATTTTAACTGTTTCATTTAGAAATTTGATTAAAGTTATGTGTGTCGGAAATGTTGGGCTTGTCGCTAGAAGATGAGACAATTATCTTGGCTTGTTGGTTATTGTGAGCAAATTACCATTAGGGGCGTCATTTGATAGAATTATTAGGAAAATACGAGGAGATTGGCTCTACTACTCAAACACATTTTGCCGGTCAAAAGCATTAATCTTTCGTCATAAGTAATGGTGTAAGGAACCTTACTGGTGGTAACTTATGAGAACTACTAGCAATATTCCAATCGCCTTTCAAACCAGTCTTTAAAGTGTTGCCAGAAAATTTTTTGGTGATACACGTAAACTTCATTTGTTTTTGGTGCTTTTTGCTACTAATTTGCCTGGGCCCTAAATTTGGTACCAGTCCGCCACCGCTTGGTATAGTGGTATAGTATAGTATGTTATGAAAAAAAAATTTTAGATGAGCGGGAGTCATTCAGTCAAGTCGCGATCTCGTTTTGGGTTCGTATCTCGATCTGTCTCGATTTCGAATTACTCTCGATTTTACCTCTAGGAGATTCATTTGGGTTAGTGAGATGATGTTTAGCTTACAATAAACTGAGTATTGGGATGTATAACTTGCACGAAGTATGACGATGCATTATGGAGATGACTTTGGCTACATATTCTGAAAATATACGTGTTTGCGTCGTAGGATTTATAGTATGTTTACCAGTACAAATTTGAAAGGACTTTGGTCAACACAACCCGGATTCACATTACCAAAAAGGCCCCTTTTTGGCTCAATTTCTTGTCTCAGACTGCCTGTATTGGATATCGTAAGTGATGGAAGGAGAATTGATGTTAAGGCCACAACTTTCAAAGACTGAACTTTTGAAACTGGAGTCACAGCAAGTAAGAAGTTCTTGATGACGTATATCTTCCTGGATGCATAACCTCCTCTTCCAGTAACATAGGCACTGATTTGATCTCAACCAAGTGTTATACAAATTAATCATAGCAAAATAATATTCCAATCATAATAAGAGAGTCTTATGGCACCCTTCAGTTATTTTTTGGAATGAATTGTAGTAGTGGGTTTTTAAAATTAAACAAAAACTGAAACTACAAATTCGAATAGTTGTTGTTATAATATTTTGCTGGACAAACAGATATGGTCAGGTACTGCTTACATGTCAGCTATAAATTCTTGATAGAAGTTCAGCACCATAAAGGCTGAAATCTAACTAACCTTGCAACTTTAAGAGATCTATGATTGTTCATTCATTATAAATTGTTCACTATTTCAGTTGATCAATTATATTTCATTTCTAAAATTCCCTTAAATTCATTCAAATTCATAAAATTCAAGATAAAATTAATACACATTAAGTATATACAATAGAAAATTCATAGTTAAATTTAGCTTGACATGATACAATCAACTATACTAATAAAACCTGATGCAGAAGTTGGTTTTTCAGGTGAGGGTACAAAGCCATCAAAAGCAAGCAAATTTGCAGAAAAATTACACATGTTACTAACAAAAGTACTAGAACCCATCTTTTAACTCACCCTTACAATTTCAGCCCCTCCAAAAAAACAACTATAAATTCCTTCATTTCAAGATTTAGTTTTCAATTATTACCTGTTCTTTTCTTACCTGCCTTCTTATTTTCATGCACAGAACTTTTATGCTCTCTCACATCTACCAATCTCTTGGCATGCATTTCTGTTAAAACTTAACATCCCATCAAAGCATAAAACTTAATGATGGAGCATTTAAAATGAAGTGTGGTATATTATTTGTTACTATCAATGCCTATAGATCTCTTAATGATATTGTTATAATGGCCACATGCTGTGTTCTGCAAACATAAAGCTAGAAACAGGCAAATTCTATCAACAATAACTTTTCATTGTTTCTTAAGACTATGGTAAGATCAGATGCTAGAACCTATATAATGAAAATAAGTTAATATAATTTAGACAGATTTATATTTATAATGAATTTATTTCAAATTTTCTATGTAGTTTTGCATTAATCTATTTAATTTCAGTTGAAGTTCTAGGTCTGTCAACCTTCGTTCAGTGTTTAACCTTTTTTGTTTCTTTTAACAGAGACATTTGCGTCATTTGTCTTGTGTCTTTGGACGCAATATAGACCCAAGTCTGCTGCCAGTTCTGAAGGCTGGTAGTAAACCTGGGCTTCTGCATCTCTACTTCACACTTCATGATGCAGATGACAAGACAGGTATGGGCCTTGCCAGACATATCTAAATTTCAAATTGTGATAGTGATTTAATTCCTTTGAATGGCAATAGTGTGCAAAGTACTCCATATCCACAGCTTCAAGGGTTGTGATTAACTATACTTTTGTGCGAAATCATTTCTTCTTTTGGTAGTGAAAGAAGCACAATGTTCTGCAGCAAAAGCTCTATAACTAGCGTCCACATGCCATGATGCATCTAGGGTCATTCACAACATGGAAAATTAAACGAATATTAAGAGCTCTATCAAAATAAAAATGGAAAGTAGGTATAAGCAAGTTAGGAAGTCAGCAATTTAAAAAGATTGAAGCCCCCACAGGAAGACAGACAGAGATATGTAACTAATATCCAAAGAGAGTGACAAATATAATCCATCTAATGTCCAAAAGAATATATTCCATTTGTCCCAAAGGCATTTTATTGTTGGCTAAATGCAAATGGCTTGATTTTTGTTGTCTATTTGATATTTTGTGCCCCAAAGCTTTATGCTTCCTGAGATGTTTTCATTCGATCTATGAATATTCATTAACCTTTTTACAAGCAAAATGCATTCTTGCCACTAGATAGGTGATCTTATTACAAAAGAGTGACTTTTCATATCCAGATACCTCCAAAATCAAGCCATTAATGCTGCTTGTTTTGTCTCTAATCAAATGGTAGTATCTTGCCCATGATGTTCTAAAATGCTGTTTCTAAGGGAAATTAATTGATGAATGTCATAAAGTTGGTGAAAAACCTTCCAGTGTAAACAAAGTTTCACCAAATTCCAATGTTTTTATTGTAAAAAAGGGTTGCTTCAGTTATTTCTGTTAATGATTTCTTTGCAAATGTTTTCAAGATATATTTTATGTCTTTTCAGTTCTTTACCAAAGTGAAGTGATTAAGAATTCTTTGGTAAGTACTTTTAAGATATATCATCTAGGCCTTACTGGGAAAGTGTTTCCATGTGCATGATTAATCACAACCCACTGATATTTCAGGCATGTAATGCCATTTAGTTAAAAATGTTGGGAAATATGCTAATACCAACTAAAATCATTTTATAATACATCAGATTTTTAGCTAATGAAA
This sequence comes from Rhopilema esculentum, assembly GCF_057945365.1. Lineage (NCBI taxonomy): Eukaryota > Metazoa > Cnidaria > Scyphozoa > Rhizostomeae > Rhizostomatidae > Rhopilema > Rhopilema esculentum. The sequence continues at coordinate 356,394 of NC_142835.1, forward strand.
AGATTAATATCCTATTTTTGGCAGTTTAAAGCCTTTCACATCTCACATTTCTATTTCATATTTCAAGGCTGCTCCTCAGATTCTAAAGATGTTGCATTTAAGATTTTAAATTAAACAGTACCCAGGAACAGTACAAAAGAACAAAGAGCAATCCATTTTCACGTGAAATGCTGTTTTTATTGAAAGAACTAGATCTATGTGCAAAAAAAATAAGTTCATATTTCACTCTTCCCCTCTGTAGATTCCTTTGTATGGGATTGAATCCAAATGGGTCAATGCAAGCCTAGACTTTGCAGATCTCAACCACTCTTTGAGATCCCTCACCATTATTTTGATCTGCCATTGTTGAAATGCTTGGCAAGCTTAAACGGATACCTTTCGAGTCAACCAAACCTATTTGTCTCATTAAAAGCTTGTGTTTCTGTAATAAAAGTGTTATGTTTTTGGCCAGGTATCCCTCAAAGATCCCTTGTCCTTCAATCAAATTTTATTTGATCAAATTATCAAATGGCTTAAAAATGTTGTGCTATATACACATAATTCCTGTTTATTGCAGTCTTTTTGTTTTTATTTATCAATAATATGACCTTTTTCTTCAATTGTGTATGTAAAATCCTTCAGAAATTGTTTAGAAAAGCTTGGCTTAATAGAGAACTACTTTAGATAAATTTCCCTTTGTTCTAAGGTGTTTCGTGTTTTCTTAAACTTCTGGTGATGTGTAAGCCTGAAAACATTAGCAACAAAAGCTTTTATGGAAAAGAAGAACTGTTTTTCATACTAGTTTGAAATTAATTTCAAAGATTATAATTTCCAGGTTTCAAGTAAATTTATGAACTATTTTCTTTACTGGTCCAAATTATGAAAACTGATTTATCATTTCTTAGGTATATTTGTTAGGTAAACTTTTATTACCTTTTGGGGATAATTATGACAATTTATGATGATTTGATGCTTGTCGTGGCATTTTTGAATAATGGGCTGACCTAGTTACCACTGATAAGTCAGAAACAGAGACAAGATTGGTTTAAAGTTTTACTAAAAAATAGTGAACTTTAGTGCCAACACCCCTTACAAATTTAACCCATGAAACTGACCATTAGTATAAATTGACCCATGTCCACCAAGTAAGCTGAGTGATATCCTGTCATCAGAGTCAGAAAGATGTATTGTTATTGCTACAGCAATGCATGACATTTTACAAAAATGACTTCCTTTTCAATCAATTTCCTCCTTACATATAATTTTACTTATGATTTTGTTTTAAAGTTTGTCAAACCTGATATTGTTATTATATACACCTGCACTGCTACTAGCTTTGAAGATGCTTGTGTTGTAACTGCGTTGCAAACAGGACCTTCATTTATCCTTAACTGTTTCATAACCACTCATGCTTCTGTTTTTCCTCTAGAACCCTAGCTGGAATGAATTTGATCCTTCAGTTTTTCCAGAAAAGGCTGGTACAGCCTCTTCAAGTATCCTCTCAGCATTTTTAATAAGTTTATAAATGATTAATTAAAAGATGTTGAATTTGCTAGTATATTAGTGGAATGACTCTTCTTATTAGTGGAAAAATTTGCTAGTATATTAGTGGAAAAACATTTAAGTAGTTATAAGAAGGCATTTTATTTTGAACTTAACAATGCACTTCAGTTTTTATTCTTCGGATCTGGGCTTCTAGAGTAGATAGCTATCAGACAATTATCCGACTTCATGTTGATCTTGGAGGACTTATGTCAGTAGGAGATCAAGTATGTCATTTTCTTATTCATATTATGCTTTCTATGTCTTTCTTAAAATCTTTTTCATCTTATTATTTATTTTTATTTGTCATAAAAACTTTTCTTGTAGAATTCTTTATTGCAGAGTCAACAACTTACTACTGGGTGTTATAAGCAAGACTCTAAATCCCTTAAGGCAACTTTCCCCTTAAAAAGTGTTGTATTTATAAATGAATGTTTCAGTTAAATTAGGTACCATATATGCTAGTACTTTGTATTGAAGGTTAATTTATAAAAGGAAATGCTGTGCCTTCTCCCATGAACCATTTAAAGGTTTGTTGAACTTTCTGTGATGGATATCTATTTCCAGTATTTATTGCTCATTATAAATGTTGCCCCATTTTACCTACTTTATTTTGATTTGCACATGTGTTTGCAGACTTGGTGAGTGCCAAGCCTTTCCATGATTAAGATGGCACTTGGCTCTTTTTTAGTTAAAACAAGGGGGAAGTGCAAAAGAACCAAATACAGTTATATTCAAAATGTTTGGTCAGTATTTCACATATACAGCTGGATGTTTTAAGGTTAGTAGCATTATTGTCTCTTGCTCTTCAGTATCAATTTTGGTTTGAGTCAGCTGTCATATTTTCTTGCCATGTTTTTATAGAATTTGAGCTGGAATTACATAGAGTAACATTGTTCTTTTTACTGGATCTTACTCTGTGAAAATTATTCAGATATGAGTAATATATTGTTAATGAGTCAGAACTGTCAACTTGCATCTTGGGGTAGAATGTGGTTGGTCCCTTTGAAGTTTAAAAGAAAAAGGCCTGTAACTTCAGACCTGTCAACCTTAAATTTTCAAAACCTGGAGATTTTAGATTTTTCTTGTAAAAAAACAGGGAGATTTGGTCAAAAAAGGGGAGATCACAGTAATTTGTGAAGGGAATAAATATACCTGATAAAATGTTGTGTTCGGCAAACAGTTTATGACAAAAGTGATCAAGAGAAGTATCTTCATAATAACTTTTAGTGCTTTTGTTAATCAGTAAGCTCTAGCAAAAAATTGTTGTCGTGTGGAAGTCAATGTGACTATTATATCTTAATTGTACCTCTGTAAAAAGAAAACATACACAATGGACCTGTCTTTGAAGCATAAGATGCGCAATTTATTCAAAATATTCGGTGAAGAATCTTCCTAGACATTCTGCTAGACATCTTTGAAGCCGGGAGAAAAATTTTAAAAACGGGGAGACCGGGAGAAAGCAGTCAAAACTGGGAGTCTCCCGGCAGAACCGGGAGGGTTGACAGGTCTGTAACTTGGTTGAAAATCTTTGCTCATCCATGACACAGTGTTAGTCAATATTTTTGTTGGCTCTTAAATCTTTTCTGCTGTGACTTGAAACTCCGTTATTGTATTGTTGTCAACTGCTCTTCTAGTCACATCCCTTTCTTATTTTCAGGCCTTCTTTCCAAGTTCAAACTTTTAAGTAATTTGCTTTATAATATGATGCAGTCTACTTTAAACTTTGAGGCAATTTGTCATTGGATTGTAAATTTCTATAGCTAGCAAATTTGTTGTAAACATTTCATTAACAGACTTAATTACACTCTTTTGATATTATGCAGGCCTTGACTATTGACCCTGATAAAGACACCTCAAAACTGATGTTTCTCAAAGTTGATCAGGATGCTGTAAGTCTCTATTTGTCGTTTTTTTATTGGGGAATAGCACCATATCAATTTTATTCATATTTTGTGTCCTGTTTGATTCAAAAGAAAAAGGCTCCGTGTGATTCCAAGTAGGTGACTTCCTTATTCATTAATCTGAATCCCGTGTCAATGTTATGCGAAAAATACAAATTCGGCTCGTTTATCTTTTAGTGTTTGTAGTACTGAAGTAGCGAATAGCTAAAATGACATGATACCAATTTTCTTATCGTGTGGGACTCTTTCCCTTGTTAATACAGTGTGATAGAGTACTATCAATGTGCATCTTGAAACCAGATTGAAATTTGGAGCGAAAAACACTTTGTAAATGAGTGAACTGGTATAAAACCCGAGTAACAAAATTTGCTTCACAAGAGTCCTTAGTCCCATAGGTCACAAAATTTCTGAAATGATATCAAGTGCTAATAACCAAGTGCTAATAACCATCCAATTCCTATTATCTTCATGGCCATGACTTCAATTTTCAGTAAATTTTCAAGTAAGCCAAACTTGTTTTGTGAGGCATTTTCATTTGAGAAACGTTTGGATCAAAAAAACGTAATATTCTTGAATCTTGAGCTTTAGAATAGATAGCTTCAGAACTTAATGGTTTTCTTATACTCGTGTTGTGCAGACTTTGCAATGCAATTATTTTCTTTTGAAGGTTCTTTGGGCGTACAAGAAATCATCGCTCTTAAGGTACACAATGCTACACCATTTCATTTTCTTTTTGCCAGTTTTGATCACTTCTGACTAAGCAAGGTCTTAAATGGACTCTTCTTTTGAATGCTTACACGTTTTTTAAATTCATTTCTTAAACTGATATAAATGTTTTTTTCATGGAAGCAACAGTGCTTTTAACCACCATCTCTGGTTAAAGTCTTCGAATACTAGCGTCAGTTTTCCAGAGCAATTTCAGCATGGTTCTACTCTTCTGAAAACCGTGTCGGTTTTCTATAAAAATAAGTAGGAGACGCTTTCTCGTGTGTTTTGTATGATTTTTCTTTAAACTACCAATATTTTTTGGAAAAAACCAAAAAATGTAAAAAAAGGGCCAGTCGCTTTTGGTTCCAAGTAATTTTGGCAGGCATTGTATATATACAGAATTAAAGAGTTGTTTCCCTGAGAAAACCAATAAATTAATAAAACAGAAAGCCTCCTGTAAATCAATAAGGTAGTGCTCGCTTCGATTCTCTTTAGGTTTATACGTAAAACTAGGCTATCAGTTGCCCGATGATCGCATTAAGCTTGAAGCTCAGAGTAGCAGCTGAAAACCATCCTGTTCTACACACCAAATAGCATGTACTGCTTTGCTTATACGGCATCGAGTCCTTTATGACAGACTGGTAAACAGTGTTTGTTTTCATAATACGTAAAAAAACTACATGATTTTGGCCTTATTCAGTTGTTTTGAATTTTTATGTCACACCAATCAGTGAAACTAACCACTTTAGAGATGTTTACCCTTTAGAATTACCATCGCCTCTTCTTTATTATACACTTTATATGCCGTCTTTTTCCCAGGGTACACTGCATGCTTAAAGCTATGCATGAAACAAAACAGCAAGTGAAGAAAGCACGCTGTTTTATTGAAGGAAACCTGAAGAGACAGAAAGAGCGGTGGTGCAAAGTAAGTGTTTGTAATACTTTGTATTTATTATTTATATCTTTATATTTTTGTTAGTTTGAATGCTCAAATAGGATCATTCTTGATTGCCATATAAAGGACGACCCCAATTATTTGATATTTGAAACCTATTTTTATTTAGGAACGAACAAGTCTTCTTGCAAGCATTGGAGTTAGGCTGTAAAACTTCCGTGTTCACTTCATCCTTGCAACTATTGCTAATTAACACTGTCCGTGTTGGCAAAATAACAACTCCGAAATCGTTTATATCCATCTCAATTCAACTAGTCTTATGACAAAGTTCCCCTAAGACCCGTTTTCCCTTCTGCCCTTTTTTAGCTTTCAGAGAGAGAGTCTCTCCATGGCCAGATCAATCGGCTTACCGAGGAGTTAGTGAACATGAAAGGGAGCCTAGAAAGAGGTGAGAGGCCAAGAGTCGATCAGCCTTGCTGACTCTACTGTTATTTTCCTGTTTGATGAAGGGCTTCTGTTTTCAAGACCCGAGCATCTAAAGAAAGCTAAAGAAAGTGTGCAAAAATAGACCGAACTAGACTCCACGTATTGCTTTGTCGAGGGGCGGCTGTAATACCACTGATCTAAAGAAACGGACTTTGTTTTTCTTAGGTCTGCCTCATATTAGCTCCAGGCCCACCGAGGGGCCCCTAAGAAAAGAGATGTACGAGGTCATAAACTTTTGTTATGCTAAATATGACTATTGTTAACATGGTAATCACAAATCATATTTGTACTGGAAAAGTTTATAGAAAGTAAATTGTGAAATGTAATATTTCAGTTTAAAGTAATGTAAATTAAAAGTTGATAATTTTTGCATTTTAAATCAATATCAAACACAGAGGTAGGAAGAGCCCTAGCATTAGGCTGCCTCTGGGCCTGGCGTGGCTTTCTGCGGCCCTGATTAATCCCATATCAATACTCAAGTATGGACACATTTTTGTGGATCATGATGGTGTCTTGTATAATTGTATCATTGCAGCAAATTGCGATAGAATTGTCATCTTTCTTTGTGTTTTAGAGTCAAATTCGGCAAAACAAAGAAAACGACGCCTCACAAAGAAAGGTAACTTTCGATCGGTCTGCGTTAATTTTCAACCAGTATTAATGATAAATGCCGTAACAAGCTCTCTCCCCCCCCCCCCTCTCGAAAAAAATGCGCAGGCGACATCTAGATAAATGACTCGAGTAAGGGAAGAAAAGAAAAATTGGTTGAGAAATCTAAATCTCAATGAAGTCTTGCAACCAAAAGAATAATCTTTAAATATTTACAAGTACCTTATGTCCAAGTTTGCAAGTGCCCAGGCATATACCTTATGTCTCTCAAATTTCTTTTCATTTTCAAAAGCTAAGTATATGATTTGCAGACAAAGTTTGTGCATATACATTGTATGTCTTATCATTTTTCAGAAAAAGAACTGAATTCTCGTCAGTTTGACTTGGAGCAGTACGTGTCGAGCATGAAGATTAGCCACTCTTCGCATATTGTTAATCGGTGAGCCACTTTATTTAGTTACGTATCCTGGCCAACTGTATAAGGAAAAGTGTTTGGAATTTTGAAAGAAAAAGCGGGGTTTTCCTTGCTCTTTAACTGTTGTCTATATTATAGAACAATAAATTGAAGCTAGTTGTATTGTTACTTTAACCTCTAAAAACTTTTACGTAAAGTTAATGCTTAGGCCTTCATTTTGAAACAGCCGTCCTAAATTCTAAATGGTTGTGTAAATCCTACTAATTTGTTTACCTTCCCCAAATTTTTCTCTCCTATTGCAGGTGATAGATGTTTAATATTCTGTTAAATCTATATTTTCCCTATAAAAAATATATTTCCTCAAAATGTAATATATTTCTGAATGGCTTTGTTGATATTCAGAATTATCGTGCTTAACTTCAGCCAGTCTGCTTTTTGGTGTCAGATTCACATTTACCGCTGTATATGTATAACGTGGAAATGAAGATATATTTGTTCTGCTTTACTTAAACTTTGTTTCATCCCTGTTGAAAGTTTGTTCGTGAGAGGTGTAATCTTTTTCACATAAATCCATAAACGTATTTCATTACATTTTATGATTTGTTATGATAATGTGCGCATAACAGTTTATGATGCTAGTCATTTTTCGTACAGCGCCAATTTCAATGTTTTTTATATGCAAACAGAATGATTGCAAAAAAATTCTCTCCGAAAATTTTTTCTTTTTTTAACAATTTTTTTGGCAGTGATACCCTGGTTAAAGTAAATGCGCAACTGAACTACCGACGAAAGCAGCTGGCAGCCGAGCTCAGCTACATCTTCCCAATCTTCGAGGTACGAAACTGATAGACTCTTGTTCCTAATGTGTGATTATTTAGGGCCGTCCAAATATATTTCGGAGAATGCTAATTACATCTAAGTTTAGTGCTCATTGAGAGAAGCAATCTGGGTGAAAAGCTAGGAGAAATGTCTGAAAAGAAGTTGAAGAGAAAAGACTTTTCCTCAGCAACATTCAATATGAACTTTCAAAATGAAAAGTTGACTGGGTAGGGGCTGAGAGCTACAAGTATTAAGATAGTCAAGTCTTCTCAGAAGAGTCCCATTCAGTATTGAATTCAAAACAGATCTTTTCAGGTTTCCTATAAATTGAAGTGGAATAGTCTCTCGCAGTTAGAATTTTGTTTAAATTTCATTTTTTTTGCCGTTAAATTTTTTAGAAGACTCTTGTTGTTAGACTTATTAAATGGTAGTTTGCTACTATCACTTCTGGGTATTATTGTTTTTTTATCTTAGTGTTTACTGAAAGCTAGCTAGATACGCCTATATATTTTCAAACTTACTTCGATTACGGTTACATCGAAGTCAGAACCGGTCAGTTTTTTATCACATTTAAGGTCACGATTAAGTTCGCAAAATTGATTTGATCAATTTAGTTAATAAATGGAAAATATAAAGGAAATATGAAGGTTAATTTCAGTGTTCCCAGAAAGAACCAGAAATACCAAAAAAGGGGCTGACCTAGCGTTTGCTTGAAGGTATTCAAATAAAATTGAAAATATAAATAGAATCTCTCTCACTTTTTTAAAAAAAAGATGTTATTTGTTGAATTGATTTGATCTCATCCCAGATCCCAGCAAAAGATTATTTGAAGAAAGAATATGCGATCACTGGGGTGCGTCTTCCGGTTTCTGATGCATTGACAGGTAAGAAGGCTTGCAATTCTTAAGCTACCCAAGAAGTTGATTTTCTCAAGAACTAAACTTGAGAAATACTCTTCGATATTTCGATTGAGACATTTTTTAAGCTTGAAGTGATTGACCTGGGTTGAAAGTTGACATCTCAATGCGTTTCCAGCTTGCCAAAAAAGATATGATAATTATCCAATCAAAATGCGAGAACCAAAGCTCGTTTAAGAGTCTCTTCCATCAGTTATCACACAGCTCATGCGGTCATGCCTGAATTGCAGTAAACTGAAGGTTATTCGTAAAACCGACCTTTTAACTCAAGCCGTTCATTTTGAACGAGAAAATCCTAAGTATTTCAAAGGGAACTACTGTCCCTGTTTAAAGCACGTTATGTTTGAGTAGTTTGTCTATTGCCTTGCAAAGATGTCCTGGCACATGCAATGAAAACATGGTTCTGATTACCATTGGTTTGAGTTAGGTTACTAAGTCTATTCTCTTTACCAATGAAAAAAATTCTGAAGAATAACGGTTCTTCCTCGAAATTTGCTACATTTGTGTGTTGAAAAGTTTTGTTTCTTAGCCTATAGTCGTTTATCTTATCTTCTATTTTACACATGTCGTTAATGATCCAGTGGTATTAGTGTGGTGAAATCCAATGTATATATATATATATCTATCTTAAATATCAATAAGGTAGCCTTAACTGTATTAATCAGCTGATATTTGTTTGCTATTGCTCAAAAATGATATTCCAATGAATCAATGATCTGGCTGTATAATGATATTCCCATGATGCAATTCGCTATCCAGGTGAGGCTGATGAAATGTTGTCGGTAGCTCTTGGCAACACTTGTCATTTGGTTACAATGATGGCTAAATTCATGGAACTGCCTTTGAGGTACCCAATGCGACCCATGGGTTCTCGATCGGCCATACTGGACCTGGTCAAGGACAAGCTCGTAGACAGGGAACGGGAGTATGTTTAGCGTTTGCAACACACTGCTACTCTTTCTGCTTTTCATTAGCAACAAAATCACTATTTACCATTTTTGATTTCGAAATATGATTTCCTGTAATATCTCTCCTAGATGTTGCAACCTTGATGCTTATTTGTTGAATTTTTCCGGTTTCAATATTTGAATTCAATCTACTTTTCAAGTTGTCGACAATATTTAAAAATGTTAATGCTTTTTGTTTAAGAGATATCTTTTGTTGCCTCAGGTTTCCGCTGTATTTAAAGGGCAAAGAAAAATACCAGTTTCACTATGGTGTTTACCTGCTTAACAAAGACATCGCACAGGTATTACTAAACGATATCCTTAACCAGATTTGTGCAAAATTTCTTTATGTTTGGTTTTTTGTGGATGAGTACAGTGGGATGGTGGAAGCAGCAGTTGCAGAAATCCTTGAAGACTGGCGCTTCACGAATTTGATTAATAGTCTATATTCTTTAGCTAAAGAGATATGGCTTGATCACCGAAAACATTATGCAGTCAAATTTTCGCTGATTGATGATCTTACTATAAGGCAGCTTGTTATCTTGTAACTCCTAACAATTAGCACCCCACATAAAAATCTATATTTTCAAATCTGAAACTTTTTCTTCATAAATATCCCCCATTTCAAGCAAAGGAATTAAGTAGTTGTTGATTATCGTCTAAGTCGGCACTGATACGATCGCGAAGATTGCCAGTATCCCTGAAGAAAACTCAGAAGTAACATGCCATTTGGATGTGCGTGTGCTCCTCTCAAACATTCGGATCCATCCTATACGTTCATTAAATTCTGAAAGTTGACTAAACGTGTTATCTGTCAAATTTCACACTGCTTTCCTGAAAAGACACCGTTAATTTGTGAATCGCAAAGACAGGAACTATATTACGGTGCATCGAAACGAATAATTCATCTGAAGCATGAGGAAGTCAATAAGTATTACAGGCGACCGCAGGTGCAGGAAAACAGAAAGACTACTTTATTTGCTTGCAAAGTCGCGACCAACGCAATAAGCACTAGTGGGCTGAACTGAGTTTTTATAGTAAACACAAAGATTTAAAAACGTTTTGTGGGTACCTCCAATAGGTCCAGTTATGTGTTATAGTCAGAACAAGGCTCTTTCGCCTCACGTCGCTGTTTTGAAACCTATGAGCTAATTTTAAACTATTACGTTTTCCCCTTTAACAGCTATATTTCCCTCAACCAGCACTTTATATTTATTATTTGCCTGCGTTTATTAACATTATTCATTTTCAGCTGCGTTATCACTGTGGACTGGGCACTTCAGACCTGCGTCAAACACTCTATAATCTGAGACATCTTTTTGAAAACAAATTTGGAGTTCGAATGTAAGTGTGTTTGCATGTTTCTGTTCGATTTATGATATTTATGGCCTTAGACATTTCCAGGCACTCAGCAACGATAATCCTCCAATCTACTTTGCTTTTCATTGAAAAATGGTTATACTTTCACTACCCTATACCAAGGGTTGTATCAATCTTCCCAAACAGCGTACGAGATTTTTTAGAACAATAGAATTTTTAGGAATTTGGCAGATTTTTCTCGAAAACAAATTATTTTCCTGTTATGTAGTGAATCCTGTATATGGAAAAAATGTTTTGTATTTGCAGAGTCGTAAAGCCAGACACAGAGACACTACAACAACGAATCTCATTGATACCGCATGGGCGGACGCTATCTGAAACTGATGAGCCGGACTCCGGAGTTGCTGTTAACTCGCCGGTCGCAAAAAGAGACGACAGTCGATCTTCTGAAAGACCGCGGAGCTTTCACAGCGTAGAAATGAATGATTATGAGGCTTTGCATAAATCAAAAAGTCAAGGGAGCCTGCAAAATCAAGGAGGAAATTCTGGCCTCCCTGCCCCTTCCAACCGAACCCAAATGCATAGATTAATAAGTTTCAAATCGAAAAAAGGACCAAGTCGAGCAAGAAGCCTGCCCGATAGAGAATCGCCTACGTCTTCAAATTTGCTCCTCCAAGTTCCATTCGAGGAAATGGTGCAGGGTAAGGTTGAAAATGTCCGAAGAAATACTTTGCAAGATATACCAAGTGGTAATTACGAAAATGGATTTCAAAAGCTACCTGAAAAAGGTCTATCCAGCGATGTTATAAACAGTCAATATGGAGATTTTGTAATGGATTCTGGGAAGATGAAAACTGGAAGGGTTGCTCCCAAGTTTGAACAGGATGATTGCACAGATAAATTTTGTTTAGAGTGCCTCCGCAACGGTGATAAGTGTATTGACTGCACGCATAGAAACCACGATCCAGTAGGAGTTGAAGACGTACAATTTGACGAAAGTAAGTTACCGGACACAGCTGGTTTGTACTCCCGGCAAGACAGTGATATTTTACTAATTCCTGGTCCATTCGACGACCACGACAAAATAGAGTCTATAGAAGACACAAAATGTGCAAACGCGATTTAACGTTCCTGTCGCGATATTCCCTAACAGTGTCACCTCCAACACCATAGCAATTTATCAACAAGCTTCTATCTCCATACTTCATGTGGGAATATTGGTCAACCAGATTTCACTAGCAGCTTTCGAGCTCAAAGATTAATACACTTTTGGCTACTTAGCCTGCCTTTAAAAGTGTTTATATTAACATGGGCGTCTGTTACTTTTAGACAAATCATAAAGGTTGGAAGACATCGGTTATACATGGTCCATCGGAATTTTCTTATTGAATTTAATCCATTTGCAATTCATAGATTATCATACTTATTCATATGTATGTTTGTGACAGTTAATGCTTTGTCGCCAACCCTTTTACATGTAGACGAGTGACATGCCTCTCGGACACACAGTCCTTGGCTTTGTAGATGCCAGCCGAGCCTGCTAAGATTTTTAATTAGCAAGGGTTAGTTGTAAGGTAGATACTATATGATAATTTTCTATTTTATTCCATTTTGAAGAAATATTCCAGTTATGGTCTATGTCCAAAAAAGGTACCTCCCTTGAGTTTTGACTTAGAGTCCCTCAGTACAATTTAAGTAGCCTTAATTGATTCTCCAGTCCAATTTCGTAATAGTTCTTATTCCCTTAAAGGGTTAAAAATACTAGACCCAAGGTATGGATGACACAGCAATTTTACATGGAATTATCTATGAAGGTGCTTACTTTGAAACTAGAATTTAACTCGTAAATGATCAGGGGTATATGCAATAGGAACTGTTTTTTAGGAAGGAAGATTTAATATTTAGAGGTAGGAGACTGGGGCCATTTCAGGACTATGATGTTCACACTTAAAATGTCTCAGCTGCAGTATTTTCAAAATTCTGTTAACTTTATTTTTTGACCTTTTAATGCACCAAAATTTTCTGGTGATTTAAAGATCATTGATTTTCATTACTTGGTGTTGGAATGATTATGAGCGAAATTTTGTAAATAAACCAACGATTTTTATTCCATTAAATGAACAGAATTAATTCTTAAAGACTGTTAGTGATTTTTGTGTGTAATCAGTGTAAATGGGAAGTGGCTCTGGGATCCAATAAATATTGAATAGGCATCTCAAAAATAAAGTTAAAGTTACATTTGCAAGATGATGAGTAGCCACCAAAATACCATTAAGAATTAATAAAAAACATATACACAATATGGTTAAGAACCAACTATAAGGCAACACACACTCTGATAATACTCCTTCCAAATAAGTAACAATGTTGATGGAGATACAGTGAGATAAAAAGTTCAGTTCAAGTGAATTTGTTGAGCTTTTAGCAATAACAGGAGAAACTTGGTGAACTACCAAATTGTAAGTATCAAAGATATATGTTTTCAAGTTTTGTTGTTTTCAAATTTGTTGTTTTCAAACTTGAAAAAATATATCTAGAAGCACATCAACTAGCTCCCAATTATTTCAAATGCATCTTTGATGTTTCAAAATTATATAACCTAAAGTTTGTTTGTAAATTTTTTTCCAGTTATCAATAACATATAAAAAATGTTGAAATTATCAAGTTATATAAACAATGAGCAAAATTACATAGCTAATGGCAGGGCTGCAAGTTAGACTCCAATAATGTTATATGATTGGATTTTTCTTAATGTCTTTTAGAAACCCCACGGGGTTCACTTAGCCAAGAAACCCAGACTGTTAGTGACTCCTAATCAAAGCATGAAGAGACAGTTCTTGTAATTTATTAAATTTTATGGGTTGGAGGTTTATTTCTTTCAGCTAGGATTTCTACAAAATTAGCTGTTTGAATGCAAAGAAGTTGTTGTTTGATTACTTCACCATAAGGAAAAGAACTTTACCATCAAAAATTGACTTTGCATTTTTTGTGAGAATTTGGTTTAAAAACACAGCTTAAAAATGAAACATCAATAGTTGCAAGCAGGAAAAAAGTTTTTGCTTAATGCCATTAAAGAAAAATTATATTGAAAGATGTTTGTCATTTTTCCCTATATGCTACAGCCTCAAAATAAAGATAAACCAAATGATAGCCTATGATACACTTATATTTGTTGCTTGTATGCTAGGCTACAGTACTTTAAATTTAAAAAAAAAATGATGTTTAATAGAATGTAAAACCAAAACTACTATGATATTTTGGGCATAACTTGCACCCATTCTCTAATTCCACAGATATTGCTCGTGATGCGAACATGACCTTTGACAAGAAAGATAATTATATTGAAGAAGTTATGACATATAAAAACTTAATATCAGTTTGTAAGAGTTACTCTTACAAAATAAGGGTGGGACCTGAGTCTCAAATTACAAAAACAGGATTTAACACACTTAGTATCTAAAACCAGCACAATGCTGTTTTGATCTCTATTCTTTACTACCACTTAAACTACCATTTTTGTTTTTATACAGATGTTCTTTGAGAAATTTTTCAAATTCCCTGCTTGCCATTACATATCCTGTGCCACCTTGGGCTAAAACAGCAGCTACTAAGAATGGCCTTCTCATAAAGTTTTCTGAAAAATTCTCCGTGAATTTTTCAGCTTGTGCCAAAAACCCACGTGATCGACGGGCAATAACAAGACCACCAACAGCTAGTGGAATTACAGCGGCGGATGCTGTGGCTAAAACAAACCCACGCATATAAGCACAAACAGAACATCCAAGTTCCCTTGACTCGAGCTTCTTCGTTATAAAATACTGCCAACTTTTTGCAGCAGTAAGACCACAAATTGGTGGAAGAAATATTCTTGCAGTTAGGGCCAAAGCAGGGTTTCTGTACGAGGTGGTAATGACAGCAGCAACAAGTCCTGAGTTTAGACCAACCAAAAACTTGTGATTGTCAATGTCAAAAAGTCTGTCAACATAATCTAGAATTTCAGTGAATCTATTCTCAATTTTATTGCGCTTTTCCTCACTTCCCACTTCGCCACCCTTGCCAGACATACTTATTCTCACTGCTTATTTTGTAGAAATCTTTTCTGTTCTTGTCGCTTCTCTCCTCCTGTGTCCCCTGTTCAGTGTTCTCACTTTGCTTCATGTAAATTTCCATGAACTCGCACGAAAATTTCCTCGGATTTAAATTTACGAAAACCTGCCATTTTTAAAAGATATGGTATAAACAACTTTGGCCATGGAAAAAAGTGTCAAATTGAGTCATTCATTTACATTAAATCCGAAAACTACTCTTCCTTTTTCTTGTTAACATAATTAAATATTATAAAATAGAATAAAACACAATGCAAAAATAAATTTCATCGATATATACCTACATGTAATTTCTGGTTTTTGCTTTCCGCAACAACTTTTTACACATTTCTATACTTTTCTCATTCCAATTTCTTTGATATCGTTTTAGAAAGTTAAATACTCTCATCGACAATCCAGCATGCTACCTTAGTGCATGGGAGGTGGCGGCGGCATACTTGCCCTGCAGAAGAAACTTTGCCCTGGCAAAGGTTGAAACAGAAATTGTACTGTAACATTTCTTTTCTGGCACACGCCGCTTTTTTGGGCACACTACTTTAGCAACAAACTGGATTCCAGATTTCTGACGGCACAAGGCTGTGTGACAACGCCTAGTTGGAATTAAACCGTTTTTTCTTAGTTTTCTGGCAAGCGGTGCTTGTCTTTTTTGTATGCTTTTTAGAATAAGACACAAATATCGACCAAAGGTATAACATGTTTTTGTTTCATAACATAACACTTACGAATAATGCTAGTTTTTGTTTCAACGGTTACTTTGAATTTTGGTATGGAAAAGCAAGTTGAACTGAAACCAACATGATTGCTCTCTAGTCTCATACAACACAGTAAGGTCTCAAGATGGACGCTGCAATGTGGAATCAACACTGGGCTAGAGCAGCTCGATCCAGTCTTTCTTGAGATCAGTGGTCCCCAATTGCAAATCAGGATTTATTGTAGACAAGTGCACTAAGCTAATTACTTATAAAAGGGTCTTGAGAGTCTCCCATGGGGGGGGGGGGGTGTTGGTTTTCTGTACAATGGTACTCGTGTTCCCGTGTTCCATTTGAAAGAAACCAATGTTCCCGTGTTTCCGTTACCGTGAAAGTTATATTCCCTTGTTCCTTTAAACTAGTAATAATGTTCTCATGTTCCCAGTAGACAATTTAAGTTGTTCCTGTGTTCCTGTACCATTTGTTGCCATTTTCCTTTATTCCCCAAAACCCCTGGGAGAGCCTCATAATTTTGATTAGATTTGCATCATCACTATTGTTAAAACTTCTGTCCGTTTTGACCATAGTATTTATCCATCCTGTCATGAAACTTTTTACATGAGAAATTATCAGGAGGTTAGCAAGATCTGGCCAGATAAAAAAATCACAGCTTTAAGCCACAAATGCAAACATCAAGCAGCAGATGAAGAAATGTGCTAGATGGAGATAAAAGGATAGAAAAAAGTTACCTTGGCATTCATGCAAAGAATCCTACATTATTTTCTGCAATCATTATATGGTCAGAAGTCAGTTTAAGGCTTCTAGAAAATTAATTTGCATATGAAATTTATATTTGCGTTCATCAAATTCTGAATTTTTTACTGTAATTTCTAATATTAAGCAAAGTTAAAAAGATATTATATGTTGCCAGAATTCCAGGCATGTGATAGAATTGTAACAAATAATATCAAGAAGCATAAATTAAACATTTATATGCAACATAAATGTACTTGGCACCAACATGTTGGTGGCTTATTTTGGTAAAAGTGACTTATTAAAGGATGTCACACAGAATGAAATTCTCAACTTGGGACACAATTAGTCATTATAACATCAATTGGTATACTCCATCATTTTGTTGCGGTGAGCAATTACTTCTGTTGCTGATCTTTGGTTATATATTCTTTCTAGATGGCTCTCAAATTTTCATGTACTATTCAACTTAGATTGGCTTGATTTCATAATGGATGTGGTCTTATCATTAAAGAGCATCATCCAAATAAGTAGACTGTGATTAAAAAGGGTCTTAATCAGTGGTGTAACATGGTATAGGGCACCATCGATAACTAAGTTGCCCCAACCAATAGCCTGAGTTACTTTTAAAAATATTTTGATGAATGTTTTCAAAATATTTTCAAAAATTTTGAGAGTTCTTTATTTAAAGTGTATAATTCAGTTTTCCCTAGTTGACAAAAAAACTGTCATTTTTGCTAACGTGTTTGACATGCCCTACACCCTTGGATGGGACCTTCTTGCAGCCCGTTTATAGGAGTCAGTTTTTCCTTAGAGCTAAAGATACCTCCATCTATACCAATGGTCTTAACTTAATTGATAACCTAAATTCTTGCTGAACAATGGCATTCTTGCCAACAGAAAGATAGAATGTAAAGCCTTTTTTACAACCTCTCCCATATTTTTGGTATATATTACAGGTTGTGTGCTCCAAGTTTCTGCATTGAGCACTTAAACAGAAAACTAAACTGCAGCCAAGATAACATTTTTACATATAAAGGTAAAAACAATAGACTTATAATCTGATATGTTGTAAAATAAAAGATACTCGTAGTCTATGTGGGTGGTGTATTAACAATAAAAGTGTTGATATCATGGTCATAACAGCAAAACTTTCACAGCTTATCCTGATTTGTATATAAAAGTTACTGTATATACTTTTTATTTTGTTTTCTACTGTTTATGAAAGTAAAACTACTTCAAGTTCTTGGTATGGTTGAAGTCTCTGCACATCCTTGTCTCTGCGTACAATTGTATCAGGGAGTTTTCTTATTTTTGCTATTGAATCCCTGTCTATTTTCAATTCCTTTGTGCAAACATTAAGCAGCTCATCATAAGTAAGGATCTTTCGATTGAGTTCTACTTCAATAAAATCCGGATCTTTATGATTAGCATTACGAATCTTGATAACAAGTTCACTAATGTCTGTTCCAACAAAAACAGTTGCTACTGGTGTTGTTTTACAGGAATCACATAAATGATACTCCGATGATTTTTCAAGACTTTTTACACTGTTTACATAAGAATTTACTAAAGAACCAAACTGCTCAACATGGGGAACAAATATCTGCTTGATTTCATTTGTGTTTTCATTTGGGTGGCTGGCAGCAACTGCACCAGGTATGACTGGATTTGCAATGTAACCAGGTATGACTGGATTTGCAATGTAACCAGGTACAAAATTCATACCACCATCTCCTTGCAACACTTCTGTTGTTGGTATCGGTCCACTGGCCATGATCTGCCCACTGGCAGCAACAGCATAAGGAATAACAGGGTTAGCTAAATAACCTGGCACCAAAACATGTTTGTCGTTATGGTCTGATCCTGCCTGGTTGTCAGGCTCTCCTTTTAGCGATGTGGGTGTAGCTATGGTATAAGGGAAAACGGGGTTTGTAAGATATCCTGGAACTATATTGACAGAAGGTTCGTTTACACCAACTGAAGATGACTTGGGCTCGCTGGCCTGGTCCTCTCGCTGACAATTATTGTTTTTGCTGTGGAAATCTGTGATTATTATACGTATCTCTTTGTTTGAAGTCATATCTATAGCTTTCTCGCCTTTAAAATTCTTAGCTGAAGCATCGGCACCATGCTCAAGCAAAAGGCGGACGATACTAGCATGTTCCCTTCGGACAGCAAAATGCAAGGCAGTCCATCCATTCACCCGATTCTGTGAGTTGACAGCTGCGCCATCACGAAGCTGCCTCAATACTTCTTCGTCCCCTCCAACTGAGCATTGCTCTCTTAATGTTTCATTGACATCTATGTCCCCACTCATATTTACATCAATCTTAATCTGGGAAGGATTGTCACGTATCCTCAAACGGTGTTTGCCGTTCACAACTTTTCACTCGCCTCGAATTTGCTGGATAGGCCACTACAAATGTCGTTACCTCGCTTTGTGCGTCAACTATCTGTTGGAAACGAGGTGAAGTGATTATTACACAGTCTGTTAATTGTAGACTGGGGTGGTACTTTGCCCTAGACCAGTTGAACTCAGACCCTCAGCAAGTTTTTATCCTGTTTTAAATTTTAAACATAATTATTTTTGGCTTACACTTTGAGAATTTGAATTCGACTTAGCTTCGTTGTTGGACTGCTTTGATGTTTTCTTTTTCTCTGCAGTAAATGATAATGTGCGTCCCGTTGACCAGTTATTGGTCCGAAAGGGAGTACGAAGATAGGAAATGCTTTATCTAATCATTTAAACATTTATAGCAAAATATTTCACTGCTTTCATCACCTCTTCCTCCAATTTCTGAGATCCCAGGCCCAAGGCCAGACTTAATCTTTAGTTCGTGAAGTATGAGGCAGCGTTTGTGGACAAGGGCACTGGCTAATGCTTTATTGCCAAACTGTGTTTTATTTATTTTTTCTCTCTATCTAATTTTGGTTTCATTCATTTGTAAAAAAGTTGATTATTTGCTGTTATGCTAAGATGATTCTAAAACTTTGGAAGACCCTTTCTTTTTATGTCAACATTAAAATAGATAAAACCATGGAAACATTAGCTTTTCTCCCGTCAGATTCTTCTTTAGATGCAGTTTTTGGCCATACCTAGATTATTACAATCTAAAGTTTTTCTTGCCGCCAACCATAGTGGCCTTTTTTAATACAAGCACAATCATTAAATTTTGGCCCCACTTTAAAATACGTTTCGCCGTCCCTGGATCCGACTTCAAGTGCATAAAATCGACCTAACAAATATTAACGTCGTAACCTAAAAATAGCACAACTGTCTTCTGACTCAACCTGGTAAAAGAAAGGCATGCTGCAAACTTTTGTGTAAATCATTTTTTTGGCATTAAATACTTTATTACAGTTTGAAGCTTTCAGCCCTCCCCCCCCCCCCCCCAGAAAGTTATCCCTGGCCTTGGGCGTGTAAATCCGTCGGGTATTACACATTGAACCAATCCCTCTAACATCAAGCCAGCATCATGTTCCTAAATGTTATCATCGCCCTCCTTTTTTCTCTCCTCTCATCCACCATTCCAAAACTTATTTCAAGAAAATTTTCGAAACAAGGAAACACATTCGCTTAACAAAAAAATAATAGGCCTGCCTATTTTATCTTTAAATTAGCCTGGTAAGTATGAGATCCGAACTTCATTTTGTGTAATTTTTTTGCCACAAGCTATGTAAAAGTCGAAACTCAGTGGCCCCTGGAGAAAATCCACGTGTTTTTCTAGCCAGGAACTCAAAATAAATAAAAACCCCTGCCTTAGACCTTTTTTATAGACAGTATTATCGTATTTAAGTCGTACTTAGGATGATAGGATGGCACAGCAGGGTGATGCTTGGAGACAGGTGACAGTTTATTGCGCTGAAAATAATGTCATATAGACCCAAACTGAAAACTGTTTGGCTGGGCTGTTTTCCAGTGATGTAGTCGTATAATTTTTACAAAGGGGGCTCTATGACAGTTTTTAAGTTGTTCTTGCCTCGGAATCATTGTAATTTGAACATGACGAGGGTTGATGTTTTTTCCGATCATTGGTTGAGCAGCCAGGTATATCGACTGTTTGAGCGGCAGCTAAAATGAAAATATCAGTAGTATGGGCAGGGGCGGGAGAAAACGTCATTGAAAGTGAGGGGGCAAAATTATTATATTGCTCAGGGGAGTAGTGAAAGCCTTTTTGAGATATGACATTCTGAGATATGACACTCTAAGAATGGCCAGAAAATGCATCTGAAATATTGAAAGCATCGATAAGAAGAGCTTTCTTTTTAATAATAATGAACCATTGACTGGATTTTGAATTGACACGTTTTCTCTCGTGTTAACAAAACAGAGCTACTAATTTTATCAGCTAATGAACAGTGCTACTAAAAATACCATGCAAAACTGTTATTCAGTGGACCTAGAAAGTGTTCAAAGTTTGCAGGGGCTGAGGCACCCCCCCCCCCTGACCACCACTACATCCCTACTATATTCAGAGACACTGACATAAGCCTCTCTTTGCAATTCAAGCAAAAAAGGCTACAAATCTTGTAATGTTGTAAAGTAAACAGAATGAAAGCTTTTTGTCACAGCACACAAATATTACCATACCAAAACTACACTTGAAAACACTGGGCAGAACATCTTAACTATACACCACTGCTCTGATACTGTAATATTACTTCATTTATCGAAATAAAACCTTTTTTCTTGAAGAGAACCTTTAAACTCTAAAGGTCCTCAGGAGTAGCCAACACACCAATTCAACTAACGGCCTCGTTTTGAAAATTTCTCAAAACTTTATTGTTTAATATTTTTAAGCTCAGATTTGTTTTTATCGCCATGATTTAAGGCCGGATACAATTTTTCATATTGTTTTTGCTTGTGTTTTAGAATTTATGGAGAAATGAAGTTTGAAAACTTGTAAGGGATTTGGTCGCAAAAAACGTTCCAGGTGAAATTTTACCCCCTTTCTGCCAATCACGGTCAAATCTCTCATGATGAAAACTTCTAAGAAGACGAAAATTCTTGAGGCCAAAAATTTTGTACAAAAAGATTGGAAGAATTTTTCAAAATGAGGCTGTAAGTTGAATTAGTACGCCACCGATCGTTTTTCTTCAAAGGCACACTTCATGTCCTAAGACCTTTGCTTTACAGGAGGGAACAAGCGGTCCAGGGCCTGTAAAAATGTTCTACTATCTTACTGTTTACAATCTACTGCTTTCAGCTACTTATATGGAATCAATTCCTGTAAGTCAAATACCAGAGAAAATTATTCCTTGATTCATTAACAAATTAATCTTAGCTGAATACAGAACTAAAAGCATGTTAAAAAACTTTCGTCCTACAGAAAAATCAAATGAGGAAAATATGTACCATGGGCACATAAAACATAAATGGCACGTTGCCAAAACAGAAAAGCATAAGTAGCACCGCGAATCACAGAAATAACGTCATTGAAAAAACTGCAAACGATAGTAATAGCCCTTTATGACAGAAGGCAGAAATAGAAATAGCATCAAAACATCGTCACATTCTTTTCTATGAAAAATTTTCTTACATAAAACTTTACCAGTTTAATTTTTTTCAAAATATCTATAGCCCTGATTCACTTCGAAAATATTGGATACCTGTGGCAAAAAACAAGGCTCAAATTTGACACGGCACAAAGCATCAACCTAATAACTGTATAGGAAATAAAAAGAAAAAGAAATAATAAAGAGAAGGGAAATGAACTTGATCGATAAACTCTGACAGTGCAGTGTGCTTGCCTCACAACAAAAAAGCTCAACTTTCGTTCCAACAACCTGATGATTGTAACCCACTTTCTCATTTTCATTAACTACACTTGACAACCAAAAGAAGGAAATGATTTTAGAAGATATCATGAGCTTCTAAAAATTATTGACTTGTAGTTGTAACGTAGCAGAGTGTACATGAGTACCTATAACATAACAAATTAGAGTAGCATGAAAAGGGCAAAAAAATCGTTACACGAAACTTCAACACTCATAGCCATTAGGACTAATCTCAAGAGGTTTAACCCCAAAAGGGTAGGCGTCATGATGAAAGTCGGATCTGGTCTAGGGTGGGGGAGCTGTGATACAGGGGGTTGTCTGGTCATCTAGTTGCAATGTTCTTTTGATTTTTAAAGATCCCCTGACTTGTTAAAATCTCTTTAAAATTTTCAAAGCTTTGTACATAAATACTAAATTGGCTTTAAGACCTTTCAGTAGCTATCATCGAGAGAGAGAGAGCAATGTTTGACAATGGATTGCACCCCCAAATTCCCTTTCTACCGTAAATAAAAAAAGCCATTCCTCAGAAGATTATTCCTAGTTTAATTATGCAACTCATGACTAATTCAATTTAGCTAACAGCACAGTTCAGTGACAGGACTTACAATAGACGACATTAAATTACAAAATACGTATGTCTTTTTACATTTTTTATATACAAATTAAACGTCAAAGATTTAAACTGCGTGTGCTCCCAGGCTTCAGAATAGCCAACGGAAAATTTCCCAGCTACAGATATTGCTGAATCTCAACTTTTAACCTGCTGTAAACCTCGAAAAATGTTCCTCGTAGCATATTTAGCTCTTATAACCACTTTAGGGTAACAAGGGAGCAATCAGTGGGTCGCTCTCAAAAACTCTTTAATGACCAACGAGGGTAAATCCTATTTCATTGAACAAGCTTATCAGTTTACTTAAGCTCAGTCAAGAGGCCTGTAGCATAGTGGAAAGATTCTTTGAAACAGCCAGTGGTTAACGTCCCAGAAAGCCTGTGAAAGCTCGAAGGATTTAACCAGGCCCTTGCCAGAAAAAACTTTCCAAGTGAATTTTGACGAGTTCTAGAAGGTTATGCCTACAATTAACCTTGCACAACTAACCCCTTTTAAACTTGCTTTCATGCTTCAAATTAAAGAGTTATAAAATTGAATAAATATAATGCACTTTTAAGCACTCTGTACCTTTAGCAAGATTGCAGAGGTAGTTTTGTGGAGGTAACGCCAGGTAAATTCAGCCCTATATTTACTCGGTGCCAAATTGTAACAAACACGCTTCGTCTAAAAAGAATCAATATTACGCACTGAATTAAGATATCTTTAGCTAAACCACTTTCCATTAATGAATTAAGCAATACACATACTTAGACCTTTAAGAAATAAATTCAATTATGACTTCCCGGAGCCTTCAGGAAATCATAACGATGTGATGAATTGGTACATAGTATTTTGTTCTTCTTCTACCAGGTCATTATTACATATGTCTTTCTTTTTGTTCTTCTGCCACAATCGAACAAGGAACATGAGGCAGGCACCTGCTATCATGGGAACGCCCGACAAGTAAAATAATGCTCTCCCTTCCACACTGTTGCTTTCATTCATCCAACCTACAAAGTGATTTCAATTCAAATTATTCAGATCTTTTAAAACAACCAGGCGTTAAAGGATCTTGCGCAACTGGCATGCTTTGCAGTAGCTATTTTTTAAGCGAGGAGAAATGGACTGAATTTGTTTTTTCGTGCAAACGATATAAGTCGCAAAGCATGCCGGTTGCACAAAAGCCTTTCAGAATTCTTTGCAATTATTACCACGAAAGTGTCTGCGCAACAGAGCCGCTTTTCTTGTTCGCTGACATCAACATTTTATTCTAAGCACTAGAACAACTCCATTAGCGTGCAATGTTTTTCTGTAATTCTAGTTGTTCAAAAGAACAAACAGACCTATTCTATTACCTGATACCATTCATTTATACTTCTACTCGAAGGCGCCACTTTGAAAACTGAAAAAAGCAATTGAAATTCCCCCAACCCATCAAATTTAGTTCCTTGATTTTGAGGAACCTGTGAACAAGAAAATCGGCTCGGCTTCGCAGACCCTGCACGCAGGCTAGCGTTTATCATGCTAAATTAAGACTCGACACGGCAAAATTCGCTTGCGCTGTCTCAAAAAAGGCATCAAAATCAAAGAGGTATCAATTAACCAACAACACCTACTTACCAACCGTTGGTGGGCCTAAAGCGATCGGTGCTGCAATGGAAAAGAGCACGATTCCCCAGCCTTGCGCTAAGTCATCCAAACCAACGATCTGCATTGTCACAATTGAAATTAGACCAATAAACGAACCATCAAGAAAGCCATATAATATTGAGTACAACAATAAATGCCAAAATTTTGTTGCCATTGACGAAAAAAGGGTTATAACTCCACTGAAAAACATGGCAAATTGGTATAAAGGTATTGTAATCTCTGGTCGGAAATTGGAAATTTTCCCAAAGAAGACACGGCCTATCATTGCACTTGCTGCTATGGCTGCGAGAAGAAGGCTGGATGCCTGAGGTTGCGCTCCAAGCTCCACTGCGTATTTGGACTGAAAGCGAAAAGCGATAATTTAGATAGCAAAAGAAATAAGAATACAGTTTTTTACTTATGATTCGTAAGAAAGAACAAACCATCCATGATATAAAAAAGTAAAAAAAGGACAAAGTGAAGAAATGACACCGTCTACCATAACAACCGTGATAGACTTTGACTGCTGTATAGTCCAAGCGAGCTGCACCTTAACATACGCTCCCGGTTGAAAGAAACTCAACTTTTTGTCACCAATAATGAAACAACGTCAGAATGAATAAATAAAGAATGTCAAAGCATGCGTATAATTTACACATAGCTGCGGCGACTGTTCCCTATGGACTTAGTTAATCGGAAATAATTTGCGAAAAGAAAACTGCTTGGTCGGTCAGTTTTCCTTCCCTGTCATGTGGCAACCTTAGTATAGTATACTTATAGGACCATATGTAAATGTTTTGAGCTATGGGACCATATATAAATGACGTTGTAAAAAAGTGATATGGAAGTCCGTTTCGAGATATTTTATAGATAGCAACTTATGAGTAATGAATGCAAATATATTTTAGAGAAATTTCTATTTGCATTGGTTCTCGAAAAATACTCATGGCACCCTTTTCCTTTCCATAATGCTTTAAAAAGTCTTAAGTTTGGTAAATCCTCACCCTTTCATTACAATGTCATTAATAAACGGCCAAAACTTTCTTGAAAATTTTTTTATTTTTCTATTTACAACACAAATCTTAATGGTTTGTCATTAGCAGCTGTTCATCGTTTACTGTAACTGTTTTCTCCACTGTGTGTTAGAAGTCTTGTTCAGTTTAGATATGTTCAGTAATGAAGCACAAGGGTTGCATCTTACCAAGTGTATCAGCGGAATGTAATACGTGAAATTGCAAATCATCATGATTATCAGCCACGTGACATACGCTTTGTCGCGCAGCAATGTCCATTTAATAGAGTATTTCGAAATTCCTGATTGTTTCGTTGACTCTTTAGAATCCCTTCTATCAAGTAAATAGAACGAAGTCGAACTCAATACAGTTGTTACCATGAAGATCACGCCCCACCAGCGAAAAGTATCTAAGACCCCGTAAGATTCCATAAGGAAATGTAGCAAGGGTGACAGCACAACCTGACCGAGACTGCCAGAAGCCACTACGAATCCGGTGGCAATCGACCGCCATTGGTCGTACCATCTGGCAACGATAACAAGCGATGGAGTATACATCAAACTCGTGCCTAGGCCGAACAAGAAACTGTGCGTTGCGTATAGCGTTTCAAGTGAACCGGCTGTTGATGTCAGTATAAGTCCGGTGCCTCCCAGAATTGATCCAAGCAAACATGTGAACGATACACATGTGACGTCACAGAGCTTGACCGAAAGCATTGAGAAGAAAAACAGCGAAGCTGATGCCAGCGATCCAACCCATGCTGAAAAATAAAAAGAGATTGAGAAGATAATACAAAAAATAACCGTTAACTTATTTCTGGAATAGTTAAGGGGAAGGAGCTTTGCCTGTTTAAAGGATTCTGAGATATCATTATGCTTTCGAGAAATTTTAAATACAATTTAAAATGCCTGAACCAATAATTTTGCTATTTTGCAAGTTTGCCAATGACTTGATAAAATAGATTTATTAGACATGGGCTATTGAACTACTCGATTAAAAGTGAATCGCTCTAGCTAGGGAGATAATGCGGCGACAGATATCAGCTATCTGCAGACAGAAAATGAGATATCATGCAATTTTTCTATAGACAAGGAAAGGAATACCTGCCAATACATGGAAATAATAAAGATAAATAAAAGAAGTAATGGCGCATTGATCTATAAGGCGCAGGTAATAAATATAATTTAAATTGCTACGACATTAATCGAGACCAGGTCTCGACAAAAATGAACCGACTTTCCATATCAGTGCTAGCAATAAGCCTTTTGCAACGAAATGGGGATAGACTCTCGTGTGTTATGAAGTTTCGGACCAATTGCTTTGATACCCTTTAGGGGTGAGACATCCCCCTACACCAAACAGCAATGGTGTTGCGTATGGCATTTATCAAAACACTTTTTCTTCTTTCTCTTTCACTTATCTTTGCAGTCATTTCCTTCATGCGCCATTCGGATTTGCCCTCTCAGAGAAGATATTTTCCCGTATGGATTTTAGCCAAAGAAGAATGTTGGAAAGTGTCGTTGTTCGAGAAATTTTTTCAAGATTTTTCAAATTGGAAAAAACTTGATACCAGCCATCTTTTTAATCTGAAAGTTTGAAGGTCAAACCATGTAGTCAAAAATACAGTTATTTCTGGACAAAACGCCCCACCCCCTCGTACAAGCACCCCCTCGAATAGGCGCTCCCTGAAGAAGACAAAGTTTCAAATAAGTGCCCCTTCGAATAAGCGCCCGTTCGAGTAGGTTCATTGATGAATATGATACGTGGATGGCCGAAGGAGCATAAAAATTAAAGGCGCAAGGGAACTTAAGACCACCTCAGGGACATTGTCCAAACTCCATAAATAAACGAAACTTCGAGATTCAGATTCAATGCAAAGAATTTAACAAGAAACCAAACCAAAAACAAAAGAATACAGAACACGACCGTGTGATTATTCGTAATAAGAAGTATTCATTCTTCCTCTTTTGTTATTTAAAACGATTTTTCATTCGCGTTTGCATTTAAAGGCAATCTGTCACGACGTTGATTGCTTATAAGAACAAAGGGATTTTTTATTGTTTCCAGTCCCCCTTTAATTTATTGCATTGTAAAAATTATGGCGGAGCGCTGGAATCGTGTTTAGGCTATTGTTCCAGCTATTGTTCTTATTAACCAATCCACAACGAGACAGATTGCCTTTAAATTTAGGGCATGCATATAATTTGAAGCAAGGCAAATTTCACGGGTACTATCTTTTTGGCCACGCCCCTTTATTACAACATATTACAACAAGGCTGGAGTTAGACTGTTGGGCAAAAAGTGAATAGGTAAATGACACCCACCTGTTTGACCTTGGCCAGCATTGAAAGTTTTTAAGAGCTGTGGAAACATCGCTCCAAACGAATAATGCATTCCAAAAACCATGAAATGAAGTGTACAACACGCGAAAAAAACGATCCACAACCGGCACTTAGAGGGCTTGCAAGTTGGCTCCAAGTAAACGGTAACCTCTTTCAGGATTGACTTTCCTCCTTCATTTAAATCTGGGCTGCCGAATGAATCCCCAAGCATGAGTGGCTTAGCTGCCTTTTTGTCCATTTTCCTCTCGTTTTCGATTTGCAAAGTAAATGCACCAATGAGGTATAGATGGCGCTCCCTAAAACTGATAAAGTGAAAACAATCACAACCACACACAACAGCCGAGTGGAAATTCAAAAGATACTGGCAGCACTAGCATTCACTTTATCTCTACAACAATAAAATAATCCTTCAAGTAGATTTAACATTGGGAATCAAAACTTGTGCAAAACCGTGTTAGCCCTTTAACAATGCCATAGATGCAGAGGCCAGGAAGGCCAAGGGGCTTTGGCCACCTCCTCAGGGGAAAACCTTGACATGTTTGAAGGTATGGGGACGTGCCATATTTAAGGATACCTTTTTTCTAAAAAAGTGCAGAATTATCGGTATCAGTTTTTGAAATATGTGCGGAACTATGGGTACCATTTGAAGAAACATGCAGAATTATGGGTACCATTTTGGGAAAATATTGCAAAATTATTAGGAGGGATATTTAGCATTAACAAAATGAATGACCAGTTAGAAATAAAACTATGAAATCTGTGTAATATTGAGATTTTGGAGCAAAGGACATGCAAAATTTGTTTGATGATTTTTATGTGCTTTAAAATTTTTATTTGCTTTGCGGAATTATGGGTGTAGTTTCCATCATGTTTGCGGAATTATGGGTCCAAATTTTTAAACAAAATGGCACGTCCCCTTCAAAAATTAGGCTTAGTTTACCCCCCAAGGCCTCCTCTTTTTCCGATAAATTGTAACCGAGCCCCGCTTGGTCAGAAATAATCAGCATTAAAGCAAATAATCAAGACATAATGACGAAAAAGAGACACATCTGACTCCTACTGTTAAATCATTACAAATCAAGGTAAGACACACCTGAAACCTTACAAAAACATTTCAGGCATAAAAGACACGATAAAACGTGTTTCTTGGTAAATTTCAGTTTCCTCTACCATGCTACCCTCCAAATGAAGGCATAAACAAACAAGCACATTTTAACTCAAATGAACTGGTTAAAAACAGCAAAAGCATCAAAGGCTTCATCCCCGGACCTCACGTTTGGCTCTTCACTGTCCCACACCCCCAAAATTCACGAATGGAACGACTTCAGCGTAACGTCTGTAACTTATACCCAATTTTTTACCCCCCCCCCCCCTTTGAAGTTTCTTTCTATGTCCCTTAATTTTGATAACTTTATCAACATGGCATATGGAGGTAGCATTTAAAAATGGATGCCTCTTAGTGCCATTTTCATCAAGACCCTTCCAATAATTGCTGAAAAAATAAACTTTCGGGGTATTATATAGAACTTACGGCAAGAGGAATTAAACTCCAAGGCCTGCTTAACATTAAAGGTCCAGTCTAAGTGGCATCAGGACCAACATTCCAGATAACGAGACTTGTTCAATCTGAAAAAAATTCGCGTTTCTTCCGTTGCAAAATTTTGTGCCAGCAATAAAAACGTAGGAGAAGCGCAAGGAAGCACTGTTTGCATAGAAAAAACAACATACAAGAAACACCGGTGCCAAACCTTTTACCTGCTTTTAAAATCATGGAAACAAAAGGCATTGCAGCTTATACCAGCAACAAAGCGAGGATTTCCATAACGCAAAAGAAGATGTTTGTGCATTACTACTTGGTGTTTGTTGATGTTTGACTGAAAATATTTGCGAGTTCAACCATCAATGCTCGCCTCAAAAAAGGCAGCTTAACAATTTACTCCCCCGTCATAAATTTTACTATAATGTTTACAAATAACCAAGTAACATTGTTCGATGCAACCTTTGCAAAGTTTAGTTCACAGAGACAACGATCAATGTCAAAAGGCAACACATTTTGCAGCTTGCGATTTGATTTCATGGCATCTTGGTATATTTGAAACGCATTTTGTACAACACTATCCACAGAGGATTGCAGCACCAAAGATTCAAAAATCCCATTTTACATACATTCAGAAATGGAATTGCACTTTTGACAAAGTAAATTAGAAATGTGACTTGCTGTCTACAAAATACTGGCCTAGTTTGATTTGCAGATTGTGTTTGGAAGCGTTGCTACCAACCAGGAACCATGATATCTGTAGGCCATGATATCTGCAGTCCTAGTAACGTTCATGAAGAGTTACCTGGCGAAAAACGGATTTCATAGAAACACAGGTTTTTGTAACATTTTTTAAGAGAAGCCAGGCCACACCCTTTGGCAAACACTATGTTATATGGTAGAACCCCCCTTGCACCATTCCCTCCTCTGCGCAATTTCCTCCGCTGCACAATTTCCTCTGCTGCACAATTTTCTGTTTAGCCCCTTGCCCCTTTATGAGACACTTATAAAACCAACCCTTTTTCTCTTCAAAATGCACCTTGCATGAAGTACCTTATCCCAAAATAGCAATTATGACGCAAATTCCAATCATGTTATTCAACGAATAAGAGATAGATATAGCATTCTAAAGTGGATAGCGTGGCATTTTTTTGAAAAATTATTCTGCTGGTATTTTAAGTAAATGAATAGAAAGATACCTGTATGCGATACTTGCAGCGTCAATGGTAGTCTACGACGCAAACAAAATCCACACAAATAACAAAACAGGTCCGAAGACGTCAAAAATGTAAACTGCAGCACAGATGACGCTTGTTTTCTTTATTTCCACTCTGACCGTGGTAGCATTTTTCTTTGGCCACTGAGTCACTTATACCGCCAAAATCAACAATAGAATGGAATCTCAAAATCTATAGCGAAAATGAAATACAAAATTACATGAGGGAAAATCCAGAAAGAATGGCATCGAAATAGTGTTTTCTCTGAGAAGAAAAACATTTTTTCCAACAAGTATCATCATTTGTCAGAAATTGTCAGTTTAAATGATGAATCATTGTAATATATGTAACGATGCAGATGACAATACCAAATGGCTGCCAAATAGTAAAAGAAAAGAACTAAGCAAGTTTTGGAATTTGAAGTTACAGTTCTCATCAAAAGGTTTTGTGACAATTTAATGCTACTGAATGGAGAAAAATGGAACTCATAACCATCCAAGTTAACCGTTCTATATCACAAACAGCTGAAAAAAAAATCAGTGAGAGAATTTTTAAAGAAAGTACAAGCGAATTTGGTGTAGCACTGGATCAGCAAATAGAATGTAATCAACAGATAAAGAACTTCTGCAAAGAAGAAGTAAAAATGCAGGAATGCACTCGTGCAGGAATGCTTCTTATATGAGTAAATCTAAAATTGTACTAAAAATGAAAACATCTGTCATATCATATTTCAATTATTTATTTGGTCACTTTTTGTAGAAGGAAAAATAACAACAAAATCAACAGGATACGCGTGGAGCCCTTAGAATAGTCATAATGATTACCAATCAGCATTTGAGCAGCTACTGGCATAAATTAATAAAATTACCTCTCTTTACAAATTCTGCAATAACTTCTATAGAAATTTACAAAACATTGAATGGTTTAAACCCACCCTTCATGAAGGAAATACTCTCTCCCACTTACTGTACTTATGACATAAAACATGCAAAATTTAGAAACGTTGATCCAAGTTATAAAATATGAATTTGGTGTTGTCTCGTATAGATGTTGAGAAAGTTAGAACAATATTCCAAATAGAAAAAAATTCCTTCTTTGGCAATATTCAAAAGCAAAATTAAGAAATTACAATGCACATGCGATTTGTGCAGGCAGTAAATTAGAAGCATCGGATTCGTCGATTATTTGCAATATTGTATGGTAATCACTTTATCTTGTTGCGTTGTTAGTTAAGATTGTTGGGTTGTTCTTTAGAAGCTATTTTGCGCACACCAACTCAAAACGAAGAAATGGAAAAAGCTCTTCCTAATTCCATGCGTGGGGATCACGAGGTGTGGTCACATCTAGAGGAAAGACCAGGACACTGCCCGATTAGTATAGTCTCTCCGTGTCCTAAATACTACTTTAGGAAACTTAGTAGATACAGAAACATGGTTTGTCCTTGCTTAAAAAAGGGTTGCCTTTTCTAGGACTTCAATAAACTATGGCTTCAATAAACAAACAAAACAGTTCCTGTTATCGGAGGGTTAGTCAACTCTGCTTCTTTACGAAGCTGAAGCCACAACGCCCTGTGTCGAACTGTTGACGGAAGACGGAAGGTTATTCTCCAAGAAATTGTGGGCGGTGTGCAAAAAATAATCATTTGTCGAACTTTGCTGTGTAATGCGAATAAACATATGAAAACAATAAAACAATAATTGTAAAGAAATCATATAAAAGGAGCTGAGATGAGCTGCGTGTGGTACTGCAACAGGTCTTTCAAATCTTTAAAAATTTCGAAGAATTTTAACCTAATATAAACAAAGTTGAAAAATATGCGACGTTAAACCTTTACAACACCTGGAATCACATAAGCAATCAATTAGAAGATTTCATAATTGATTGAAATAAAACAAACAATCTTGTACTTTAATTTTATGAAAATTTGATGGGAATTTTGGGTAAGCTGGAAACATCAAAACTTGTACCTCCACATTTAAACAATATCTCAGCTTTAAATTTGCTCGGGCCTCAGCAAACCTTGAATCTTCTTTTCTCCTTACATTGCTAATTATAACGCAAGCATGCCTCGGTTGACCCATTAGGCCATTCAGAAAATATTGTCAACGAAAAGAGTGTTTCTTAAAAAATGTCGAAAACAACTTGCAAAATCATACCCTTTTGCTGCGTTTATGGAGCAATTGCTTTCAAGGAATCTAGATTGTTTCTACATACAACACAGCGCTTTCTGTACATAGACAAATTAGGTCAAATATAAATCTTCCAGGTTTGACGACCCCAAAGATGCTTGTTGACTGACCAGTTCAGTGGACGTTCAAAATTGAGATAGCAATCATTTGCTCTCCTAAATTATATCAATAGATTTTCATAATTTATGAATGGCAACTTGCTGTGAAGAACATTGTACAACTGGTGGCCAATTTGACGAAACACCTTTCAAACTTTCCGTGAAACATTGTCTTTGCCTTTGCCAATGATGACTTAGAATACAATCATCCAGCATTCTTCTGTAACTACAAAGCCATTGCGATTACAGTACAAAAATGCAAGCAACATATCAGCTGATGAATACAAATACCATAAACTGCAATTTAATGGCATCCAGCAGATGCATGCACGTTTTCTTAACCATTGTTGACCGCTTCTGCATTCGGGCCTTATCGCAACTGAAAGGACTGGACGGCAACGTTTCGACTCAAGAGTATCTGTCATTAAATCGAGAGTCAAGATAGCTATGTGATCTTTTCATAAAATCTTTTTGTATTCAGCTTTTCGACAAACTTATTCACAATTTCAGAGACATAAGAGCCGCGATGCTGCAGGGTTACGTGCCCCCAACTTTTGGAAAAAATGCCCTTTTCTAAGAAGTAACCATTTTTAAATTTTTCCCTCTTTCTTGTTACATGGTGTTTCCCACATCCCCGGACAATTTTAAACTAAAAAACAAATCACCTTGCCACAATACACATGACGCCATAGCATACACACTAGTAGTAGCTTTTTAATTCCATAATAAGGAAAATGTCATAAGACAAAAGAGAAATGGCGATAGCATAGATCCAGGAAGAGAATGAAAGTAATATTGTATGAAAAATATTCATGTGTACGTTTGATTGCTGCAGCTGACATTGTTTAAAATAAAGAATAATCTCTACATTTAAACATGTCCTCTCATACTTTACTTGATTATTAAAAACATGTCGTCGTTACTCGTCTCCCACAGACTGGTCATTTTATACTGTGCAAGTTACTGTAACAAAGATACGTTTCCTTGATTGTACAAAAAAGTGAAAAATTCAGATGCGAAAAATGAGCAGTGCGGTCATGAAATACCTATTAATTATTCTCCCAATTGCTCTTATTTACGAAAAAATGCAGTTTCAGGCCTGAACAATACAAGAAGAGTCATAATAGTTCAAATTTCGTAAACAGTCAGAAATCCTTAGTATCTTCTTCTAAATGACATCAGTAGCCAGCCAATCAATCGACCACTGGTTTAACACGCTTCCTTTGCAACATTAAGCCTACCTATATCTCCAAAATAGCAATCTACCGGCTCCCTGATTAATTTCCTAGCAAAATTTCTGAGCAACCTTTAAAATTTGATTTAATTTAGAATTGTAATACCTGCTATTGATAAACAAAATAAACGAATACTTGGAGAACAGAACTGAAGATGAAAATAAGTAAAACATGAAGCCTCAATTTCCACTTCTGAACCTAACTCAACCATGGGCGCAGCGGAGGCTAAACTTTCAGGGAGACTTTTATAGATTGCACGGATGGGCCTGCAATTAAATTCGAAATTCGAGAAATTTTGACTGATTGCTGCAGCCACCCAGCCCCTATGTCTCCTACGCCGATCAACTCGATTGTAAACTTTATCTTGAATTGGGTTTTTACAAATTAAACCATTTTCCCTGATATTGAAAGTAACATTCTCTTGATCAGGGGCGGCGCCACGGGGTGGACTGGGGTGGACATGTCCACCCCACTTTTTTTAAGATAGATTTTCTAACATTCAAAAACTAGACTAAAAACATAAGGGGGATGTAAGTTTTCTTCTTTGGGATCGAATCTTCTTTGTCTATTTTGAGGGTCATTTACGATTTTTCTTCAGATCTTAGCTGAAAAAGAGAATGGTCACAGGCGTGTTGGATCATCAGTTCCATAAATAGTGAGAAACTATAACGAGACTGATCTATAAAACACAGCTTTATCGTGCTAAACAGTTGGTTCTTAGAGTGTGGTTATTGCTTTCCTTCTTTGTTAAAGGTTTTTAGCAATAATTAACTTTAAAATCTGTACCCAAACATTTTATAAGCAGGATAAACAAATTGCACCCCTTTATCAGCTCTTCCCCTTCATTGTCAACCCTCATTTTGGGGCTGGCGCCGCCCCTGCTCTTGATGAATAAATCAACATCAACCATGTAGTAAATTATGCATGTTGCTACCTTGGTTGGGCGAACAGCAGCAAATACGTCTTTTTTCTGGTTGCCCATAAGTAATAAAGTGCCTGTCTAAACACACCCCCATCCTTTTATTACTTTAAACTTGATACTAATCGCATTGAATTGAATCACAACTGGTGCAAGTACATCAATTCTTGTATGGAAAACCTTCCTGAACATTTCAAGACCGACTCGACCTCACAGCACGTTACAATTCATTCAGAAATGATTGATGTATAAGAAGGCATTGTTTCACTCACGGGCCTTTTCAATAAAATTTTTCACTCATGTGACACTAAAGCTCTGTGAATATCATTGAAACGTTTTAAAGCTTCTTACCTTTATTAAAACCAAAATAATCTCAGACGACATTCAGAGCGATGGCGGGGGTGTAGTCTTTTTCATAACATCGGTAAACACCTTTAAATGGGACTAGAAGAGAAAAATTGATTTATTAAAAAATTAACAAAATAAAAAACATCAACACGACAGGCATGCTATCAAAAATATTGCAAAAAACCATGTTATGAATCATGGATTCGAGCTTCGAGATGAGACGAGAATGCTTTCCGTTTTCATATAATGGTATACATTTCATTTTACAAGAACTAGATAATTTCCGCCGAGAATGGATTTTCTCATTCTTTTTGGATAATTTTCGACTCAGTTGCTTATTTCAACGCTGATTTTTCTAAACCTACATTCTAGCTAATTAAACTTTAACTTAGCTAATTAAACGAAAATTTTCATAAACGCATCTGTGATTTCAAACAATTTTTATCTGAAGATGTGCGAATTCTTTCCTTGTTCTTATTTTCAGTGACAAATCTTGTCTGCGTGCTCTTTTAAAGTGTTTTAATAAAAAATAGTGTATTAAAAATACGTGTTAATTACACCACTTTACCGACTCAATCATTTTAACTCTAATAACTAAAAACATAATTGGTCTGTTACTTTATAAACTTTTTGATATGCTCTGTATGTCTAAAGACTTGCTTAAATTTCTCTAATTTTTATTTTCTAGCCTTGCTTAGCAAGGATGTCCCATCTTGCAATGTGGTAATGCTTTAAAACGAAATGGTAGACGAAAGTTCAGAGGGCGGCAAGCAAAGAAAGGATAGGCGCAAAGGATAGGCGCAAACCAGAATGAAGTACAGGTGCATAAAGTAGGGCTTAAGCGCCCCAGTGATAACAGGTAATGCGTTTTTTCACCTTGACGGGAGCGATTCACATGAGCTTTAGAAGTCCCGCGTTAGCACAGGGTACCTATACCGAAAGCATATCAAACGAGTGAAAGGGCCAGCAAGATGACAAAGTTCAACGTCATTACATCGAATGCAACACCAAAACCTCAGGACTGGCTTGAATAGCAATAAAAGACAGGGACGCCGATAGCTATTGTGCTTGAAGGGGCTGCTCCGGTCCCATTTGCCGACTCCTCGTTTTTACAATGAATTATTTTTCCAAAGGGGTGTCAAACACGTAGCGACGGCCCTGATAAAAGAAGATACCCGCAAACAAATAACTGAGGTCCATTTTGAATAGAAACTCCAAATCAGTTAACTTGTAAGCAGGTACAAATATTTTCATTGAAAGGTTTCGTCAAGGCATTTTGTATGAAGGATAAAAGCAAGTACTATTGTGCAACCACCAATTCATCAATGCATCTTTGATATATTATTTGGACAACGAATTAATCCTGTTTTCGAGAAAAATGTGGGCATATCTCCTACCAACAAGCTTCATAAACAAGCCTAATGAAGGTTCCTTTACTCAAGCCTCAGCATGCTTATGTTAACGAAAATAATATCATTGTCCTTGTCATCTTACTTTCTTCTGAAATAAGTTCATTGTTTCGGTTACCTTTTGTAAAGATAAACTTCTAATGGTTTTAGAGTAGCTAAAACGAGTTGATAAAATTGCCAAATAAGTGCGGTTTTCATGTGACTTGCAAAATATGAGCGGCTACTCAATGCTTGAATTTTTCTCAAGAAATTACCAACCAAAGAAGGGGGGATACTTACAGGACAGAGTAGAATTTGAGGGGGCTACTCAGGACTGGAGTTGTTGGGTTTTGGGGCTTTGTCGTCACAAGCTATTGATAAACGAGGCAAGATACAAGCTATTGATAATCGATATGAAAACAGATTCATTTTTTTATGAGAACCAAATGATTTTAAATGACATTTCTCGTCACACGGTTTGTTAACATGTAAGAGAAATTTCATAAACACATTGTTTTTCTTCTAATTACTTCAACTGGGGCTCCACACGTCCCAACGCTGTTCCATTTTTGGTGGAAAATCGAGCCACGGTGTCAGGTACCCAGGGCCGGCGAAACGCATTTGAAAGTGGAGGGGCCAAAATATCAAAGTCTTCAAAGAGCTTAGGAAAGGCCGCCATCATGGTTGGCGGCAAGAAAAATTTAGAACCATGGTGTCTTAAGGATGGCCAGAAACTGTATCTAATGAATTTTGACTGAAGGTGTCGCATAGTCTCGTCTATTGTGATGTTGACTTGAAATAGAAAAGTTTTGCAAAGTTTTAGAATAACCACTATCATAAAGCTCGTAATGAAACCTTTTTTTAGATTTTAAAAGTACCTGAAATAAGATGGGAGAGAAAAATAAATGAAACATGGTTTAATAAAAATATAAACACTGAAATATCAACAGACGAACTATCAACTAAAAATAAAAACACAAATAAAAACTAAA
Organism: Rhopilema esculentum; assembly: GCF_057945365.1. Taxonomy (NCBI): domain Eukaryota; kingdom Metazoa; phylum Cnidaria; class Scyphozoa; order Rhizostomeae; family Rhizostomatidae; genus Rhopilema; species Rhopilema esculentum. The sequence goes on from NC_142835.1 coordinate 393,760, forward strand.
AATAAAAAATTAAAATATTTTAAAAAAATCTGATCTTAACTTTTTCGGACTTTAAGCGCTTTTAACAAAAAATTTTTAATAGATTCATAATTGCGTCTATAATTTATCTTTCTTAGTTGGAATGGATTATCCAAACGATCAAACTTGATAATACTTTTTAAAAAATAAACCTGCCCAAACTTTACTTCTCACATCCTCAAAAAAGTTTTTCCAGCTATTTCTTTTCCTTCAACAGCTGATTTCTCTCTTTTTGTAATGTAATAAACCTTGTGTGCCAAGTTTAAGCGATAGAAAAAACGAAACTGCGTTAAGCAAGCCAATGCTTTTTACGACGGTCTCTGTTTCTGAGTCAAGGCGAGTCGAGGCAATGCAGCATTTGGAAAAACACAATTGATCACAAACAATATACCCTCAAAGGAATAAAAAATATTTGAAATGGTGCCAGGGATAAGAGAAGTAACAATTGGTGTGCACCCTACATCAAGATATTTGGAAATAACGCATATCTAGACCTTTTAAGGACAAGACGCAATTTTCGAAAGAAGATAATTGCAGAATTGTTTAGGGGAAGGGCTGGCACCCCCAAAAATCAAGAAAAATTTTAACAAATGGGCTCCACCCCCTGTGCCCCCAGAATACAAGTGGACTGGCTTATAATGGTTTTGACATTTTATTCTTGGACGGCTGTACAAGAAAAGGCAGGGGGGGGGAATCATGTGGTTAGGGTGCGAAATCCGTCTGCAGACTATGAAAAACCGTGTAATAGGTATCCAGAAAGAGAATAAGCTTCTGTTTTGGGTTTTTCCCAAAAATTATTAAGGGAAAACTGAAAAGCGGTTTGGGGAAAATTGCGGTTTTTCCCAACATTCGTAGTGCTTAAAATGTTCTCGAAACACTTTTTTAACATCTTGCAGACTATAAAAACAGTGAAGCAGACCATGTTCTATCGATTAAACGTCAAATGATATTTTATCAATTTTCTATAAAACCGGGTGCCAATCGTCAGAGCGAATCGTCTGAATCGTTAGGCCTATATAAATCAATCGATTCGACAAAACATCAGATATGCACGGCAGATTCGGTACAGGGCCTCTGGATCAGGTCTCAAACGCTTTTCGCCAAAACAAACAAAATCAACTGAAGTAACACGATCTCGATGTAATTCGCACTTTCGTACATTTTGAAAAAAGGTGACAACAAATCAATTCAAAACAAATTTCAAACATAAGGCAATTTGCTCGTTTGCTAGAAATGAAAAACCTGCTTGCAAATTAAATGGCCAACTCACCTACACGTCCTTTATTGTTGCTCATTTTCTGGGTCAAGGAAGAACTCCAGCTAAAACAAGAACGATTAACGAGTTCAATACAGATTTAGAACCGGCCTGGACTGACATGGCCTACATTTGCCACAGCAGAAATGAAAACAAAGCAATGAGACCGTGCAGACAAAACACATACCGCGGGTTTTGTTTTGTATGCTAAAAGTAAATGCGCTTACATTTCCCCCTTGTCGGGATCACCATTAGTTACCGACATTCACTTCCTTCTCTTTGTGCAACTGTACGCTTTGCGAAAATTTGAACATTTGTTCAGTCTTGGCTCCAAAATTCATTAACCAAGCCAAAACAACTGTTGACCTTTTGTGAACTTCCGATATCTTCATAGGCTATACTTATTTCATGTCTCTGCTAATTTCTAGCCGATTTAGATTATTGGATGAACAATTTTCAAAACCTGTAAACTCTAAAGCTACTTAAAGCCTGGTTTCCATATAGCCGTAAGGCTGCCTGCGACTGGCTGCGACCAGTGGCGAAGCCAAAGGTCCTGCTTGTCCTGCCGGGCAGGACCACAAATTTCCAAAGATAACAATTTTTAAAATATTAAAAATTGATTCACTTTATGAAATCATTATATGCCTGATTCAAAGGCATTTCTTTTCAAAGGTCTTATTCTACACTTATATTTCGTTGCTGTGCTCTTTTTCAATTTTGGGTGACTGGAATGGAATTTCGAGTATCCCGTTCGTAAATTGATATCGTCAAAAATTTAGCCCTATGTTTGGTCCTACCCAACAATGGGCAAACGCCTCGTAGCACTGTTTTTGGTCCTGCCTCACAATAGAAGAAAACGATTGCACTCCTGCCCTTCAGAAATGGCAGGACCTCAGGTCCTGCTCTTTTGGACCCCTATGTTTCGGTATAATTTGTTGATTTTCTTCGCCATGGTCAAAGGTCACAAAGAATTTTCACTTAGGCCATAGTCAGGCTTAACTATTTTGATATCATGGATAAAACTAACTGTAACGAAGACATCATGATTCTGCTGCTGAAGAAGTTTTTGCTGCTAGAAGCTTCGGCCCTACACTGTCGTCAATTGATTGATACAAGAATCGAACGCTTCAAGACGAGTGGTACTTATGGAAATCAAATTGTTTAGGGTCGTTCTGTTGGTCCTATTTACTGTTAAAGTCAAGAATATCACAGACATCGCGAGAAAACTGACATTCATATAGTTTTCTCTCAGACTGCAGAGAGCAAAGGAAGCCATATTCAAAGACCTATTATAAACAGTAGAAAAAGTTTGCTGCCGCTGCCGAGAGAGAATCTTCGTTTTTTTTGTACCAGGAAAGTCGAGATCGAGGGGAGATGGAGTGTGCATGACAGAAAAAGGGCTTGCTTAAATTTAATTTAAGCAGTTCGTCCTCCTGCCTTAAACAGGAACTACCATACAATTCAGAGGTCCCGATGAAAAGGACGCTTTGAAAAGGATGAAAAGGAAAACAATGGTAATTACTGGGAGCTTTTGTACTCGGTGACTCAGATTGTATTGTACTGGCAAAATGCCAGGGGTCTCCTCTGATATTCAAAACAAATCGATTCGAGACCCTATCTACCGTGCATCAGACATATCAATGTTGTCACAAAATATTGTTACTTTTCTTAAATAATTTGAATAAATTATGTTTCCAGTATGTATTACAACTGTATATGCCTATATGATATGTACAAGCAATTTCTTTTTAGTCAATGATTTCAAAATTTTTAATCAATGAAAATATTTTCAAATGTCATTTATTTTAGAGAAAATTTTTGTGATGCTTTTTTGACTTTTTTAATGTAAGGCAGGAGGAACTTGAAAGGATCCGAACCTTCATCCTCTTTTTTTCCAAAATGTGGCAGTGAAAAATGTTTCACTGCAATCTTGATTTCAACACATCCAGAAGGGCTTTCCCCCCTTTTCCGATGGTCTCTAGGGCGTGGCTTCACGGCCCCAGACCCCCTTTAGGCAGGACCACCTGTTCTTGGTTAGCTTCGCCACTGCCTGCGACTGCTTTCTGCCATCTTTCATCTTCCACCCTTACAGTATCACCGACAAATGGAAACGTTTTGTTTGCAATTGCCTGCGGTATCGGTAACTATGCCGGTAACTAGGTAAAGTTTGAGCGGGAAAAACTGGCGGGCAAAATTCAACAACAAACATGGCTGCTGCAATAAACGAACGATTATTACTTCACTGTGAATACATATTGCTACTTGCTTACATGAGATACAGAAGAAGACGAGAAGACACAGAAAAAGTTAAGAGAAAGCACAGGTTTTGGGAGGAACTTTATGGTCCTTGCATTTCTTGTCGTACATGGAACGATAATTTCTTATGCAGTCCATTAGTTTTTCATTACTAATTTCTGAGATCTGTTCCAAAGATGTGACAACGAAAACTTCTGCAATAAAATGCGAAATAGGTATGAGACCTGTTAGAGATCAGTTTGTTTGATCGTGGTTACTATAACAGGAAATGAATGGAAACGACTAGGAAACAAATAGAAACAAGTAGAAACGACTAGAAAACAAGTAGAAACAAGCAGAAACAACTATCTGGCGGCGAGTACTTAAGGGAGGGGAGTGTAATTAATTTGCTTCTGCATCTTTACAACTGGTTTAAAAAGGTGCGAAAATTATTGTCTCGTGATACTCTTTTCGGAAATTGCCCTGGGGAAATAGGTGGTAATCGATGTTCGAGATTATAAAAAACAAGCAATTGATTGTTTGGCCGCAAGCTAAAAAGAATCCCTACAATGAAAAAAACTACCTACTTTTCTTGATTTAATCCCGTAGGCTTTCCCTCCAAACTTCTGAAGAATCCTTAAAGTAGGTAGAAATCCCTACGTGTGGCAACACTGAATTGACCATGCTCACGTGGATGGATAAGCTTGCCTCGTTTTGGAGACTAGTCGTTTTCGCTAAGATTCTGCTCATTTGTACTAGTTTCTTGTTGTTTCCTATTGTTTCTTGTTGTTTCTTGTTGTTTCCTGTTGTTTCCAGTTATAGTAAACGCGCTGTTCGATACACTTAGATAGAAAGGATGCAGACCTTTTCGAAAAAATTCCCATCAAATGCTATTTTTACATTGAAGTACCTCGGTTCCAGGCTTCTTCAATGGCTATAGAAATGATATTTATTTGAACAAAGATGCATCATTTTATCAATGAAACGACACATGAAAACACCCAGTTTTAAATGCCAAAGCAATAGATTACAGAACAATTCGAAAAAGGCCCCCTATTATTAGACCGGTACTACAATTGTGGTACTATTGGACTGACAGGCTAAATTGTCATGTTTTTGAAAAATGTCCTTTCAAACCCTACGTGCGATGCTAATATTCTACTTTCTACCTGTGGGGGATCAAGTGAATTATCCTGCGCTGTTTTAACGTTTCATCTCTCGAACAGAGGCGAAACTCCAGAAAAAACAGCGAGTGTTCCATTTTATCTATATGGGAAAAGAATCCTCAATGCGGCGAAATTTACATTGAACTAACATATTCCATGAGCGAATTTATCAGCGAGCGTTAAGCGTCCATCCTCGAGTCATGCCTCGACTTGCCTCGAGTCATGCCTCGACTTGCCTCGAGTCATGCCTCGACTTGCCTCGAGTCATGCCTCGACTTGCCTCGAGTCATGCCTCGACTTGCCTCGAGTCATGCCTCGACTTGCCTCGAGTCATGCCTCGACTTGCCTCGAGTCATGCCTCGACTTGCCTCGAGTCATGCCTCGACTTGCCTCGAGTCATGCCTCGACTTGCCTCGAGTCATGCCTCGACTTGCCTCGAGTCATGCCTCGACTTGCCTCGAGTCATGCCTCGACTTGCCTCGAGTCATGCCTCGACTTGCCTCGAGTCATGCCTCGACTTGCCTCGAGTCATGCCTCGACTTGCCTCGAGTCATGCCTCGACTTGCCTCGAGTCATGCCTCGACTTGCCTCGAGTCATGCCTCGACTTGCCTCGAGTCATGCCTCGACTTGCCTCGAGTCATGCCTCGACTTGCCTCGAGTCATGCCCAGCCACGTAGCTGCAGGGGGGCACGGGCCAAATGAAAATTTTGACAACAGCTTGCCCCCTCTGGCTACAGTTTTTCCAAATGATATTTTGAAAATTTGGCATATTTGTAATTCCATGACCTTGATTTGGTCCAAATATATCGGTTTGTTATATATCTGTTTTCTTGTTTTAAAGCCTGCCCCCCTTAAGGTATGGCTCTTGCTCGAGTTTGCCCCCCCCCCTCTAGCCGACACCTACAGCTACGTGGTTGGTCATGCCTCGGCTTCTCCCTACGCTTTTTTTCGATGCGTTGAATTGGATGTCACCAACCACGTGACATAATCGATTTCCTTCACTACTCTTTTCGAGTGGTTGAACACATGCATTGTGCAAACAACCAACATTGCTTCAGGGGAGAGGGGTTTCGGTATAATCTTTGGGTATCATCATTGAGTACCCTGCTGTCATTTAAAAGGTTTTTGTCTAATTCAATAGCTTTTTGGCCATGATCTTGGGGTCCAAATCTCTAAAGTGGATATCATTAACAAAGTGGTTCAAATTGTGATATATGAAAGTTTGTAAGAGTAGATAAGGATGGAAAGGTAGGATGCAAACGTCTTGGAACCCCAATATTTAAGAAAACATTTGGCGATGAAACTTTTTCATCTGGCCCACAACCTTTTTAACCTTCTTTTAGAGCCTACTTTTAAAGAAAAGAATCACCAGTCACCACCTCACTCTACCAAAAATCAACAGACGCATCCAATCTCTTGCCATTGTGATCAGGGGCGTAGCTAGCGGAAGGCAGTGTAGGAGGGGTTTGAACACTTTCTGAATTATGAATTATACTTTGTGAATTCGTCGTTAAATCTTCAGTCTGTCTACAAAATCCTGATTTTTCGCTTAAATCAGAAGGTAAAATAGCACCTAAATTCTTCTCCATCTGTGTCTCCATGTTTCTATTGATGACGCTAGAAGACTGAGGAGCTAGAAAGGACTAAATTTTAAAGGGCAACATGTATACTTCTTTGTATATATAAATGAAATTATAGATAAATGAAGTTATAGATATAAAACTATAAAGTGTATCTCGACTGACAAACGCCTTTCTTATTTGAGCACACTACTTGGATCCCAGGTTAACAACAAATTGGATCCCAGATTTTTCACTGGCACAAGACGCCCAATGCATAAAGGCTGCAGTTGGCAATGCACAATTTTTCTAAGTTTTCTGATCAGCTGTGCTTCTGTTTTCTGTATGGCTTCAAACAAGCACAATTTTGCACGTATGGTGGTTAGTCTCCAGATTTCAATCGAGCAATGAACGACCAGCTGAGGGTGATTTGCTTTCATTTAGACTATATTTTATCCTAAAGTTGTCGTAATAGCCATTGTAGAGGCCTGGAACCCATTTAGTATCCCGGCAGTGTGACGAGATCTAGCATAATATTATGCATTTAGCCAAAAAATCGTCCTTTAGCATAAAATATGGCATCGTTGGAAATCTAGCATAATTCTGGCATAATTTTAGAATTTGTTAAGAAAGTGCTTGTTTCCATTGATAAGTGATCCACTGTCTGTCGAAACTGCATGCAAATACATTACATCCACATATGTGGCTAGTACAAGGCAGCAATGGTTTTTAATCCTTTCTGTATGTGGAGATAGTTGATTCGTTACTGTCTAAGTTGGCAATAATGGTTTCCAGAAATAGCTCTGCCAGTGAAAAATACGGGCCATCTTTATTTAACATATTCATAACTACATATAGACATATTTTATGATTAATTTATTGCATTAGTTTTCTTAGCTGTTTATATTCATTTTGTAAAGTGAACATATTTTGGCCACTCTTTCTAATTTGCGCATGCGCCAGCCTCCTCTTTTCCAAATAGCATAGCCTTGATGTGAAATTTAGCATAATTTTTGTAAATCTAGCATAATTTTATGACAATTTTGGCATAATTCTAAAATTGTGATCTGGTCACACTGTATCCCAATGTGAAGATAGCAATTCGACGGTGTCTGCATCCTATTTTTCCATGTACAATACCGTGTATTTTACCAAGATTTATGCTTAGTTTAAGAACTTCAAAGCAGTGATATAGTATTATCCACTGTAAAGAGAGGTCTGGAACCTAGCCATTACCCCAGTCTGAAAATAGCAAGAAAATTATCATAACAAGACTTTTCAAAACGTTTTGCAACCTGTTTCCTTATGCTAATTCTAAGCTAATCTTAGGGGCGTAAATGCCAAATTCTTTGCCTGCTTCGCTCGCAGGTCATCTGCATTTTCCTTTTTTACCCCAGGGGGCTCTGTAACCTCTCTGTTCCCTTTTTGCAAAATTTGAACAAAGCATAGCTGATAAAATAACAGCCAGTACTAAATAATCAAACAAACAATATAGGACCAAAATCGAAACTGCTTGTGAATTGCAATTCCGTGAAGATTAGTCAAAATTTCCATCGGATTCTTCCGAATAAAAGTTATTTTCAAACGTATTTCCAACTGACGAAAACAAGATGAAATGCATAAAATGAACGTACGACCCGTCAAAAGTGTAATCGGTCGACCCTTGTACCATCAGTTGTCTTAGATGAGATATCGATTTTGATATAAAAAATCATAAATTGACTCTTTTTCTTGCTACTTAATTATGGCGTTGTCAGCAAAGATTTCTAAAGAGTCCCGTCAAAAAATCATTTATTTCTATCAAAATGTGCAGTTTCTTTATAATTAGACATGATCCAAGATGTTATCTTGTCGGAAAATCGAAAGCCTGGGCCTCCCAAATGAAAACTTGAATTTCCGCCACTGCATCAAACCATGTATTTTTACCAAGTTTCGTAACTATTTTGCCGTTCACAGAACAGTTTTTCTTATAACCATTGTAGAAGTTTGGAATCTAGTAGCCCAGTCTATAAATAGCATCAGGGGGCATTTTTCAAAGGGGTCTGTATCCTATCTTTTTCAGCGTGTCCAACTGTGTATCTCCACCAAGTTCCATGCTTTTGTCACAATATGAATGGTTCACCATGAATAAATGATTTTTTGTTCTAACAGCCCTGAATAGAAGGCCCAGCCACAGAATAGGAATTAAGCAGAAGGGTAACTCTCGTCGGTTCCTTTGTTGCTTTTGAAGCCTGAGTCAACAATAGAATTCCTTAATTCCCCTTTAACCTCGATTCCATTAGACGAACTTAGCCATGACAAATTATCATCCATTAATCAGATATAAACGAATTATGATACATAATTGAATTTGTTCACTATCATGGGGCATTTCATCTCAAATAAAGTTGTCTATTTTCATTCTTTTTTAAAATTTCCCCAACAGATACATGCTAAGCCTCGTATAAGTTAACGCATGGGCAAGTTTTTTCAGAGTTCCCCTTCTGCCTAATTCCTATTCTTTAGTCCTTTGTTTCGAAACAGTACCGTCTTAAACCAATCAGTGTTGCAGGGTCATTGTACATGCGCATTGATAACAATATTCGCGCAACCGTTCTGCCTGTGACCACACAACTCTTGAACTTCCTGCCAGGGCTTCAAGTGATAATGCGCATGTGCAATGTTCTTGAAACGGGGGCTAGTGCATATCTGAAAGAGGGGCATGATTCATCTCCCGAACAAAGAGTTGTTTTGAAAAAAAAATTGTTGACGGAAAAAAACGACACCGCACCCCTTCTCCCTAAAACAATAATGGTTGAAGATGTTAATACCACAGTTATCCGAATTGAATCCACTGTATAACATCGAGCCTTTATAGCTTTGCATACAGCAACATTGTTTGAAGGGGGAGATGCGGATGCCGTATATAATATTCATGTCGTATATAATTTTAGGTGGAGCACCAAGGACTTTGGCAGGCATGAAGCTTACCTTGATGCAGCCCAACTTATGGAAATTTCAGGTAAACAGCTCATAATTGCATTGAAGCGCAGGGTTTGGATGTAGTTGACAAATAAATATATGGAATCATGGTTAACCAGGCTGTCAGGTCTGTGTTTGAAACATTGACCTATTGTTGCATTCTTACGAATAGATCTTTCTAACATTGTTTTCCGGTTATATCACTGTTTAGGCAATGCTAATAGTGTGATTATGCCAAGTTACTTGGGTCCACAGGGCCTTCTTGAACTGAGCCTGTGAATGACAAAAATTGTATTCAAGGGAGCAAATAAAGGCGCAGGCACTTACGAAGTTCGGTTTGAATGGACACATGAGGCTGGATGAGGAGGCAAACAACTTGTGGCAATTCTGATGCACTTTGTTTCTTGAACAAGAAAGAAATAGGAAAACGTCTTCTGTAACAAGTTAACCCTGTTTTAGGCTTACATCGGATTAGAAACTTTGACGTTAAAAGACTTCTTACAAAGATCGTGAACAATAACCTAGAGATTAAAATGGTCGGGAACTATTCGCATTTAACAGCGAGACTTAAGTATCACGTGTTTATAACATAATTTGCTTGGACTCTGCCCTTCATAACTTAACTTGCAGACTTCGATGACATCAAACGACACTTGCATTTGAATAAATGATTTTCGAGGCACTGGGGACTTTGAAAATGTGCCTCTGCAAGCGAGGTGAAGGACAATGTCAGGATCCTTGACCAAAGGGCCGTGAGAATATAATGCAGTTTAACAATTATTGGAGGGGCAATAGATCCCTCAGCTTACCCCCCCCCCCCCCGCTTCCAACGGCCTTGTTTCTGACAAGATAGGCAGTTGAATGCTCTTACGATTTTCAATCTTGTCAAGGATAGACTGACCCCACCTAAGCACAGGGTCGCAAATTAGAAACTTTTTCATGGGATGGGGGTGTCAAGCAGTGGTGGACTGGCCCATCGGCCCGTGGCCGGTGGGCCCCCTTTTAAAATCTGGCAAAAAGGGCCCCATCTTTGCCGAAAAAGACCCCATTTTAGGAATGTGGGGCCTTAAGATGTCCCGTTACGAATAATAGATATCATTGAATACATCAAAACTGAGGTTGAATAAACGTCCCAGCATGTGATTATAAAATGGATTGGGTCGAAGCTAAAAAAAGAATGGTTTTTTTAGGTTATGAGAGGTTAATAGAGATTGGAATTTTTAATATGATAGAATTTTCTGAAATTTTTTATTTTTCATTGACCCAGGTTCAGTTAATCTGCCCGGCATTAATTGTAGAGCTCAGGAGTTAATTAATTATAGAATTAATTAAGGAGTGATTCAGTAACAAACTCGGCGTTAACTTTCTCTTTCACTCAAGCCATAGCATTAAGATAACGCAATGCGAATGATTCTTCAACGGGGGTTGCTGCATCGTCTTAAAGATTCGTTTACCAAAGAATCTAGTTTTTTGCTTGCTATAAAACACGAACGGATAAGGTATTGCCTCATAGAATGAAAAATTGAGATAAAAAATATGTCAATAAAATGGCAAGAATTAGCCAAATTGTATATAATTGACGAATAAACTTCGAGTCGCAAATGGTTTTCAGAAAGGAAGGCAAAGTTGATGCAAAAAGGGGACAGGACTGATCACTGGTTTCTTGGAATGGAAATTAAAGAAATGTAACTTCTGGTAGCATTTGATTGAAATGGTCTTCGAAATGATAAACCTAAAAGTTTTGTGAAAAATATAGCTTGTAAGCACGTATTAAGTCTAAAATACAGACAGCAAACCAATTTAGAGGATGATTACACAAAAATTAAAGGGAACCTTCTAGCTATGATTTAGCTAAGCAAGTTTTTCCATTTTGAATTTTTGATAGAAATTGGTACAATCCAATAGACGTTCAATTTATTCCGCATGTGAGCCACAACTTCTACAAAGCGAGTCAGTGAACCTTCCTTTCTAGTTTGCTATTTTTAGGTCTGCCATCTTTAGTTTAAGTTTCAGTAAAGATAAAGCTTCCTCACACCTAAGATATTCTGTAATTTAAACATTCTCGAAACTATCCTTTATGCATCTGAGGTTATTTTTCTTATAACTTTTAACTTTGTTGTTTCGAGAAAGTCTCTTGTGCAAAATTACTGAAATCCAAAACAGAAAGAATTTTTATTATTTTGTGTTGAATTTCAATTAGTGTACTCAGCGCCCATTTTAATCAACAGTTCAACTTTGCTATTAGTGCTACATAGGTTATGTTGCTTAGAAATTGATCGATTATGATGAAATGCTCCCTTGACAACGCCTTTTTTTCAGACCACACCGACCTGGGCCCCTTCAGTTATTTGTGGCCGGTTAAAAATTCTGAGCCAGTCTAATACTGGTGTCAAGACAAGTTGGACAGCCTCGCGTACAAGATGGACTGACTCTTTGAAGCCAATCCAAGCAGATAAACTAAATAAAAATGTGTAAAGAATACGTTAGGGAAATTCCAAGAGACCGTACGATGTGGTAAAAATGTTTCATTCTCTATGTAAATTTTGTGTTCATTTATCTAAAGCACCAGATAAAATGTTTACTTTTGTTTTGCTAAACTTGTACTTTGGGACAGCTAAACAAACTCGAAACATACATATAACACAACTAACAGCATTATAGATTTTTTGCACAATCTGGGTTTGCCATAGCAGAATTGCATGTTTTAGTTTTAGATCTGCAAGACCAAAGTGGCTGTTCTCTTTGGGGGAGAGTTTTGTTTCTAATGCTAGGTCACGCTGTTTTCTTTTATCCCCCAATCTTTCGGATGTGCGTCCTCCGTAGTCAGAATCACACTGGCACCTAAACTCAAAGATAACGGAACTCTTTTGGGTGGTAGGAACGCAATCCTTTTGAATGGATGAAGGGCCTTTTTTACAGTAAACAATACGCGGATTAACAGCAAAGAAACATTTTGTAATGGACTGTTTTATCTTGCTTTCAAAATGCAAGGAACTGCTACCGGTCCACGGGCACTTTTGAGAACCAAATGTTCCTTCAGCCGAAAAGCTTGCGATTTTTGGCTGTACCCTGATGTACGAAACAACAACATCCTCTAGATGGCCGTTCTCCAGAAAGATTATTTTCAGTTGGTCAAGTTCCGAGTCGAGTTTAGACTTGAAACAAATCACCAGTGCCCTGTGAGTTAACGTTTTGATAAGGTTGATGTTCCTTTGTTTCTGGCAAAACAAACTCCATCGAGTGTAAACTGAAGCATTTAGTCAACCAAAACATTTAGAAACTTGAGTAAACGGAAGAAAACTTCAGGGCTGGGTGAAGGCTATTAAAGCATTTGAGAAAATATCTCAATAGCCTCGTTTTGGAAAAAAAGTATATGTGTCATCCATATATCGAAAATAAACACCTGGCTTTTTATTCATCTTTACAAAGAACACCTTAGCATCAACGTCCCAGATCAAAGCTTTTACCCCGAATAAAAAGAAATTTAATAAGAAATTCGACTTTGTTGTATGGCGTGAAGGTATATCTAGAACATATAGGGTTGAGAAAAAGATTGAATCAAAATCTATATGTAAACGTTCGTTAGTGATGAAAATGACTAAAATCGCAATATTCACGTAGATAAAAAGTTATTTTAGAAGCAAAAACTTAGTTAACTATTTCAATAATAAAAACTACAATCATACTGCAAATCTTGGTGAATTCATTTGCGCAACTGCAAGGTTCAAACCGAACTTGTGGCCCTAATTCAAAAATACGGTTACACTCTATTGGTTTGTTTCGCTGCTAGGTTCTTCGACAATCATAATCATTTATCTAAAGCAAAACAAAGGTTCCACGCATAAGAAGTAACAAAATTTCTGACATGTTATGTTAGGCTTTGTGACATAAATGATAGGCCTTGAGATATAAGTCAGTGGTGACAACTCACACCGCCTCTACAATTTATTGCAATGTAATCTTCATATCTCCAATAATGGGGTGAGAGGGCAGTTTGAGACAGGGAGAGGAAGGGAATTGCATGCTGTTCCAGAATTGCTTAAACTTGAGTAAAGAAATTTACCAAAGAACCACATAGCCAACTGAAATCTTGTTGCATTAATTGATTGAACAACTTGTGTCAGCTTGTTTCCAGTTTCTTTGCTGGTTGGCTTTCAGTGCTGCTTGAAGTTCTTTGACGCAAAGGGTAGAAATGCTTTGTTAGTGTATGCCTTTTTGGAGTACTGCCTTTGCTCTCGTAATCAAGTTCCCTTTGGAGTCGAAATGCTAATTCATAGTCTTCCTGCTCTTGTCGTGTCCTGATTGGAGTCCTCTTCAGATGATGAGGGGATACAAATTCCTCTGCAGACTCACTTGGGGAACCTTGATTATAATTTGTGATATAGTATGTAGTTATAGCATACCATGAGTTTCTTATCATACATCTAAAGAGGGAAAAGTATAACAAGACCATTTGGCTGTGCCAGCTTGTCAGCTAAAATAATACTTCAATACTGTATACAAAAACCAGTTCCCTAATATTACATTTTATTGTACACCTTAATTGCTGAAGGATTAGTTACAATTGTGAGGCTGTTATAGTATATAGTAAAAATTTACTATTCATTTTGCCGGTTTGGGTTTAGAACGCTATATAAGTTTTAAAAAATCAACATTTTAGCAGTGTGACAACAGCTGAAATTGCAATTTGTAATTATTGAAGAGGAATAAATTTTGAATGGAATTTGTTGAATGTAAAATGTGTGCAAATAGAGAACAAATGTACTGATTTTGTGGTCAACACTGATGATCACATTGATCATATTGATACGGAAGCATTTGAATGAATTCGTGCACCAGAGAAAGTTCACATGGCTTCCGAACTGAACATGTATTTTTCAATAAGAAATTGATGGAAATTCTGTTGGGCTAAAATAAATAACTTTTAAATTTTCACAAAATGATTGTATAGCCAAAAAATAATACATGATGAAAACTTAATTAAAGAACTTAATTTTCATAACCCTTTAAAAGACATTTTCATACCTGGACAAGATTTTGCCAGCCAGTTTGTAAGACAGCTATTACTTTTGCTTTGTGAAGGAAAATTTGTGTTACTGCTTCTTAGTACCATCTCTTGTGGCATTTTGCAGGCCTCAAGGAAATGATTCAATTTTGAGTTTGGTGATGTGAGTCTGTCTCCAGCCTGAAAAACATGTAGCACAACAATCAATACTCTAAGGTCCTTAATAGAAGGGGGGTCAGAAATTTTTCAAAAAATAAATAAGCGGGGGGGGGTCTTGGTAAGTGGGGGGGGGGGGGGGGGGTTGGAAACGTAAAAAATCTGAAAAATCATGTGATGATTCTTTTTTAGGGTCAAATGAGATTTTCTTCTGAATACAATCGATAGCAAAATTACAATCATCACCATGTAATAATGCATTGTTATATTACTAAAATGAGCAAGCTAATTATCATTGTGTACATCAGCCAGGCCTATGTAATTTTTTCGGATGTTATACTACTTTTCAATGTTAAAACTTTTGTACAATGCAACCTCTTCTATTAAGAGAAACTTTACAGATATTTTACATCTGAAAGAACAAAGGAAAAAATGAAATTAGGGATATGAATGATTGCATATTAAAATTAATAAGCGGGGGGTCCAAATAAGCTCCGGTGGGGTCAGAAAAAAATCAAAAAATTAATAAGCATCCCCCCCTTCTATTAAGGGCCTTAGAGTATTTCACAAAAAGATGCAAAAAAGCGATTACAAAGCAATAAATTTCCTTTTGAGGCATATAGTAGACATCTAATATGCAAGACACTATAAGTATACTTGACTCACATGACTGCACAAAAAGGTGGATAAATTTAAGCTGATGACTTTCTCATACTGCATTCTTTAGATGCTAAAACCATGGATTTTATTGGAGTTGAAGGCTTTATTTAAAATCTAAACTTTTAACAAATCCTTACAACAACAAAATCACAGCTGAGGAACATACTGCAACAACAGAAATTATTCCTGAGGTCACAAAAAACAGAAATAGCTGCTGGGAAACATACTGAAATGTGATGCATACATTATCTAGCTCTTCATCTTGCATTTTTTTTGCAATCATTTCATCCTCTTTTAATATTTCCTGTTTTTGTTTCTCTTCCTCTACCATTTTCTTGATAACTTCTTCACTTGCCTTCATCTCTTCTTGTTTCTCTAATTCAACCTAAAAATTTAACAAACACTTAAACTGAAATTTCAAGCAAATGGTGCGAGCAAAACTTTCAAAGCCCTAAAAAGACTGAATCCTTCCACGTCACAAATTTTCCCTATTGGTTGCTTTTTAGAATGGATTATTTAGATTTGACCGATGAATAAGATGAAATTGTGAAGGCATTTTAATAAATACATTTTAGGGTATGTAGACTTAGAGTAAATTCAATTCAAAGTTTTTTAAACATGTACCTTTAAAAGCTCCTTTTCATATTCCTTTCTCAGCTCACCCTGCTCTGCAACAACAGGTCGAAAGGTTTCACCTGAAATATATTTTTTTATTTGGTCAAAAAACTAGCATAAAAATGCTTATAACTTACTTTCATTATCTTTGTGCAATACAAAATTTATCATATGAAAAAATCACACCTATTGTGACATAAGCAAGAATTTTAGACTAAATAGATATACAAGAATTCAAATCTTCAAAGTGTATAGCTGCCCGTTTTCCTTATATGGTAATTTCACTCTTTCTGGTATAGACTATAAAGATTAGTCTAAAAGGGTCTCCATTCACACATAAAATGTGCCTGAAACTTTTTTAAGAGGTACAGTTAGAGGGTGGGAATGGCAGAAGATGTTGAAGAGGTGAACACTTTCCAATCCATGCAATATTAATGGAAGATTTCTTGTCATTTTCCTTGACTAATCCAGTATAACAGTGTATGTATGGTTAGAATAAGGAAACAGATAAATATAAATCATAATATTTTGCAGTATAAAGCAAAATTTTAATTTTTTTAAGGGTTTTGAAGTCCTGATAATATGAAATTTGTTGGCGTTTGGTATTTGTATGCCTTGAAAAATTTAGGCATGCGATGGTGTGCCATTACTCTGTTTCCGTATGAGAATTTGAGTGAATCTGTTTTAGATTTTGAGTACCATGCTCAAAAACAGAGTCAACTGAAGTTATTCAAAATTACTGTTCAAAGTGGCGTCATCCAAAAACGGAATCATGTGAATACATGTTGTTTTATTGAGAACAGCGAAGACAGAGGCATTTGAAAACGAAGTCATTCAATCTCAGTTTCAAATAGATCTCAAACAAAGCAGGCCATGAGTGGGGGGGGGGGGGTGGCCATGGCCTCCCAACTCTTTGCAAAACAAGTAGTTTTAAAGCTGCAGTAAAAGAGGTAAGAAACCTTGGCCCCCTCCTTTTTCTACCCTTGCCCCCCCCCCCAACTTTCAAATTTGTGCCACGGGCCCTGCAAATGATATTAGAACTGATAAATATGAAGTGATAGAAACACTCACGTTATCATTTTGACAAAAACAGAGTGGCCCGGGGTAGTGTGTTCAAGAAAATACGAAAAGAATGGAGAGAGAGGACAGATACATACAAAAAAGGAGTCATGGAAACCAGGTGGTAAAGAGTTAAAACGCCCCCAAAAATGTCATCAATATAGCCCACACAAAATAAATTAAATATCACTTTAAAGAAACTAAAAGAAACAAATGAGAAAAAGGAAAAGTAATTCAAAACATGGAACTGGGCGTGCAATAGAAAGCACACCTCTGGAGTTTTAGGTGTGTGTGGAGGCGTGCGCGTGCGATCGCTGGCTGAATATTACCAGGGCTGGTTTTGCAAATATGGATAGTGCAATTTTCACTTGCTGAACGCTGTTTTGATAATATAAACTCAATCACTTTCTTAAGTTGCTCATCTAAATGCTACAATCTGTTGGGCATGGCATTCTTTTTGTTGTGTGAGCATTCTCACTAACAACAAACGTGGTTAGACAAAAATACATTTTTTCCTTTGATTTTCTTAACCTTAGGTTTTATAATAATACAAAGGCATTCATGCCAAAAATCAGTTTTAACACACAAATAGAGTGGGAGCCATAATGATGAAACAAAAAGCTTGACTATAGAGTGGAAATCTTGTATAGATATTCCAAAATCTATTCTACACATTCCTGATAAACAATTTGAGCGTTTGGTCACTTTTCAAAAAATTTCATTAAAATATGCTAAGTCTTATTCTATTAATAATACCTTCAACAAATTACTAATCTAGGAGGTCATATGTCTGGCTTAATGTTCTAGGTCCTTAATTTGGCTGCAGAAATTAACACCTCAGTTGTATGAATATCAGTCAACTGGACACAGACAAGAATCAAAAATTGAAATCAAATAGACAATGAAAGAATTGGGTCCCTCTGGTACCCTGGGAATTACATAGAACGAAGAATGATCTATTAGATGGTTTGTTACTAGAAGTTCTATAATACGGTAATCTACCAGGATAAGGAAGTAAACTCGGTCCATAGTCAGATATTTCCTGTCATCCGTTCAGAACGTTTTTCGATTTTGAGTTTAATTCAAGAACGGGTATAGGATCCTGCAGATAAACATCAGAGGCCTGCAACGTGATTAGTCACAACCTTTATTCTTCCTATCCAGTCTAGGTATGTGCGGGACATAATACTCACAGTTCATTGGTACATCGTCGTCGTCTTCTTCATCCTCGCCTTTTAACCTTCGTTTGCATCTTTCAGGAAACAATTTTTGAATGACGTTCCACCTTTCTTGATCAATAAGCGTACCTTCACGACCCTTTTTTCTCGCCCAGTTCGATATACGAACCCTACACATAGGGCAACATAAACTTGTTGCTTCGACGTGAGCTTGAAAACAGGGCATACAAAGTTCATGTTTACATGGCAATACAACAGGCTGGATCAACAGCTGCAGGCATATTGGGCACATAAAATCTGTATATGACTCATTCGATGTTTCAAACTTTTTTGATGGAGTTAATCTTTGTTGACATTGTTTTCTTTTTTTCCTTCCTGGGGCTGCCTTTTCCTCGGCCATTTTGCGCGGCATTCACAATAAAAAAGTTGAAATGGCGCTCTTTCATCACGAGGTTATATGGTAACGAGACTCTTCCGGCGCTGCCCAAAGAAGGAAAGTTAAGACGAATTACACAGGCCGTCCATTTGTTGGGGAATTGGGAAGTCAATTCAAAATGACAAGCCCACATAGATCGGTCTGGTCAAATAGTAAAGAAGATTTTAAGTTACTTGAAGTCATTGGATATGGAGCGACAGCTGTAGTACAGTCAGCCATTTACATACCAAAAAACGAGAAGGTGGCAATAAAGCGTATTGACTTGGAGAAATGTGGTGCAAGTATCGATGAAATGCAGAAGGAAATTCATACTATGAGTCAATGTAATCATGAAAACGTTGTCAACTATTTCACTTCATTTGTTGTTAAGTCTGAACTGTGGATAATCATGAAGCTCCTTGATGGGGGCTCAATGCTTGACATCATCAAGCATTTGTCAAAGAACATGACACCCGAGGAGAAATGTCAGGGTGTTCTTGATGAAGTCGTGATTGCGACAGTCCTAAGAGAAGTTTTGAAAGGGTTGGATTACTTCCACAAGAATGGTCAAATTCATAGGGATGTTAAGGCAGGCAATATCCTCTTGGGGTCTGATGGTGCAGTACAGTTGGCAGATTTTGGTGTCAGTGCTGTGGTCACTGATTATGGTGACAGGACAAAGCCAAAGCTGAGAAAGACCTTTGTTGGTACTCCATGCTGGATGGCACCTGAAGTTATGGAGCAGTTGCATGGTTATGACCAGAAATCTGATATTTG
The DNA here is from genome assembly GCF_057945365.1 of Rhopilema esculentum. Lineage (NCBI taxonomy): Eukaryota > Metazoa > Cnidaria > Scyphozoa > Rhizostomeae > Rhizostomatidae > Rhopilema > Rhopilema esculentum. The sequence continues at coordinate 412,820 of NC_142835.1, forward strand.
GAGCTTTGGTATCACTGCCTTGGAGCTGGCAACAGGAACTGCTCCATATGCAAAGTTCCCAGCAATGAAGGTATTAATGCTGACACTGCAAAACGATCCACCTACCCTTGATACTTGTGCTGATGGAAACAAAGATGCATATAAAAAGTATTCAAAACCCTTTAGAAAGTTGATTTCAATGTGTCTACAAAAAGATCCTGTCCATCGACCAAGTGCAAATGAACTTTTAAAGCTTAGTTTCTTTAAAAAAGCTAAGGGAAAAGAGTTTCTTCAACAAAATCTGTTAACTCTAGCACCAGGTCTTGGAGAGAGAGCTCAGAAGGTGAAAAGAATACCAGGATCAAGTGGGAGACTTCATCGTAACCCAGATGGAGGTTGGGAATGGTCAGATGATGATGATGATGAAGGGAAATCTGACAAAAAGGGAAGTGATGCTAAAAAGGATGATTCAAAGTCTGTCAGAAAAGATTCTGTGCAAGAAGGTGCTGCTGCTATTGAGAAAGAGTCAAAAATAACAAACAACCTTGATGCTGATGTGACTGAGTCAGCAGGAAAGGAAGACACAAAACAACAAGAAGAAAAAACTCAAGCAAATGAGCCAAAAGTATTTGACATCACTTTAAGGTTAAGAAACAATGAAGGAGAACTAAATGATATTAGATTTGACTTTTCAACTGGACAAGATACAGTTGATGGTGTTGCACAAGAACTTTTGTCTGCTGGTCTGATTGACGGTGTTGACTTGATTGTTATAGCTGCAAACCTCAATAAGGTTGTCTCTTCTAATGAGCAGCAAATTATTTTTCCGTTGCACTCGCATGCTGATTTGAATGAACAACCAGATGATAAAGCACTACGTGGCTTTGCACAGTTCACTTTAAATGACTAACAAGCAAAAATTGAATTTCAACATAGCTTATCAAAAAGATGCTTCAGAATCTCATATATAGAACTGCACTTTGTTAATTTTCAGTAAATTTTTGCCTGAAAGTAACACTGTTTTAGTTAATGCATAACTTTTGTATTCGCATCATAGGCAACAGCTGTAGTTTTCCAGTTGAAAAATTTTAAGTGATCTGTATGTTTGTCCTAAAAAGCCATAAAAAATGTGCTATCATGAATCACATATTAATTTTTTTGACCTGGTTTGTGCAATTTATGAAGAATTTGTTTGCATAGCAAGTATATAATCACTTTAGGACAAAGAATAGTAAAAATTTCGGAAATTTGTTTCTATCTAAAGCCTACTTAAAACATGTCTAGATAAAATTCATTCCAAGCAGCTATTTGGCACAATATCTGATGGCAGTGTAAATAAATGATGTTTCAAGCAGATGTTTTACTACATTAAACCTTATCACAATGACTGTTGCAGTGTCTGATTGCAAGAATTTGGGCTTACAAGAATTTGGGCTTTAAGATCAATGCTTGAACACTTTGAATAAATCTTAGATCTTGTTATGAAAGGCATTGCAATGAAAAGATATGTAACAGCGTTTTGTGAGTAATAAATTGTGCTAAATGTAAAAGCTATTTAGCAGACATGTTGAATGTAAAAGATATGTAATAGATATGCTAAAACTTTTTGAGAGTAACAAATACTTGTTATTGAGAATCTGAAAGCTTGTTGCAGAAGAAGAAATTATTTGACACATTGAAAATTTGAGAAATGGAACTTATTGAAACTAAATACCCTGAATCCTTACAGTTGAAATCCTGGTGCTGAATACAAATTCATGATGCAAAATGAGTGCATGCAAAATGTTTATGTGGTGTATACACAATATACAAAATGTATATTATGTGAATTTAACTTTGAACTTTATGTTTCAATTCAGATTTGGGGAACCGTTTACAAGGTTGCCAAGTTTTGGAAAATAATATCTGTGAGATTTAATGAGCGCAGCTAGTGAAAAATGGAACTGGGGTCCAGAGTTGGGGGCAGAAGAATTCTGAATTTTAGTAGATCTGGGGTGCTCAAATGGCTTAAAACTAAACCATTCAGAGTGCCTAAATATAGGTGTTTATTTCACATTGAAAACATTCCAGAAAAGCACAGAGAACAGGCTTTTAAACGTAAGAATAAACAACCGAAGTATTGAACAATAATAGTGTATAATACTTATACATTAACGTGTTTGACAATCACTCGCGCAACATGTCTGGGCAAGTGATTGTCATAAACAATGTAGTGGAATGGAATGTGTTCAGCAATCACTGAGGCGTATGATCTGAATTGAAAGAAGAATGAGGCCCAGGAAGAAATCCGTGAGAAGAGTAACTCGCATCATGAGACTGAGAAGGGTGAATATCAGTGAGTCTCACGGCCAAACCGTGAGACTTGACAACCTTGGTTTATTCTTTTTTTTAGAATCAATCTAATTTTTAGTTGGAAATATGGGGGCCTGTAAAACATTATATGTCCATGGTTAGAAATTAAGACCATCTTAACTAAAGGAAGTCATTGTAGGTTATCAGAGTGAAAGCAAGCTTTTCAATAAATGTCTTTGTGAATTTTTTTTAAATATAATCAGGAATATGTATATCAAAAGGTTAAGTTGTCAAGCAAAGGTATTATGAAAAGGATCACATAAAATGTAGCATATTTCTCTATTATGGTAGATGATTTGGTAATCCCCATAAAATTCTCATCGTACAACATACCCCAACTGGTAGTCTCACAATCAGTTTATCAAACTGTATAGCAATGGTATAATGAAAAGGATTAAAATATGATTAAAAATGTAATTTGTTTCTCTGCTATGTCAGGGCAAACAACTCTATAAACACCTTATTAGAGTCAGCTATCAATTGTTTGAGCTGCATTGAAACCAGTGAAAGTGTTTGATAGGTTAGCCATGACAAGACGGGTTTGGACAAGCCAAAACGATTAGGTCAGCTGACCATAACAACAAAACCCAAGTACAGGAAATGTGGCCCCCCTTGGTAAAAATAGATTTTAGGGGCTCAGTCCCTCTTACTAAACAAGCTTATGTGTGATTGGGCAAATTCCTTATTTGAAATGTGAATTAACCCTTGAACTCAAATGCAAGTATAGAGGGTGTGGTCATGGGTGTGCCTTCTAGAGCACAGCCCCTTTTATAACATTTTATGACGACACCCCCAACCTGGAAGCATCAAAGTCAACAATGGCCACATTGCAATGTATACAAAGTAGCAGTGATAACTGAGAAATAACTGGGAACATTACATATTAATTCAGTTGCTAGCCATATTTCACAAAAAAGCTTGTTAAGCATTGTGAAGTGGCAGTACGCCTGAATTGGATTGCGCATTATGAAAAAATTTTGGAAAGTTCTTTATGTTTGATGTCTAACTTTAAAGTTGCTTTAGAAAGTAATCTTAAAAATTAGTTAACCAGCTGTCAGAATCCTTGCTCCTATTTATCAGAATATTTTGAAGATGATGTGAAGTCCTTTAAAGGTATCCTCCTTGAAAAACTGCAGCTAGATAGAGAAGCCTTATGCATTGGCCACTGAGAAAGACCTGACAGGTAAAATATTCCTTGACAAAAGTGAGCAAAATTTGTTTTTTTTTCTGAAAATGAATGCATTTTTATGTAGATTGGGTATCATTTCTATTCTTTATGAAAAGAAAAAAGTCCGACTTTGTGATAGGCTCTAAATATATTGCTCAAACATTTTTTAAAAGTTATCTTACCTAATCAGACAAAAGTTATATTGGATAGCATCTGCGTCTATGGATAAAAGAGCATCCTTTCTTCAACTTGTATAATTAGTAAATTCAGGCACGTAAATAATAGGGGGGCGTGGGGGGCGTAACGCCCCCCCAAAGTTTGGAAAATCCAGTTACAGTTGGAAAACGTAACGGTTGACTTGGAATTTTTTTCTTAAGACCAAACTTGTGAATTTTATATTTTAAGAAGTTTTTTTATTTTAAATATAAAAATTCTAAACATTAAAATTCACAGGCTGAAGCTGACCCATCCAATCGTTTTCTATTGTGAATCTAGTCTCCACTGGATCCAAATTGCACACTTGCCCCGTTTTCTTTTTCTTTCTTTCTGACGGGAGTTGAATCAAATTACGAACAGGCAAGGTGAACTTACGGATAAGAAACTTGAAACTTACAGTTTGGAATAATAATACCCGCATTGATCAGAAAATATTAGAGTGGGAATTTTTTTAGAAACTACGAGTAGTTAATTCAATAAAAGATTAAGAATCTTTCAGTACTAAAAATTCTCAACGCTTCTTATAAAAAACGAGTTTATGCTAAACTCCCCCTGTTATTTGTTAATGTCCTTGAGTCCTTATCATAAATTCCTATGACAAAACTGCTGTGGAGCAAGAACACATTGCAAAAACTGCAGTAGAAGTATTTGATCAAAGAAGAGTATTTCATCTTTCGAATCAGGCATATGCACAAGTTTGTTCTCAAATCATCATTTCAATTGTAAGGAATGAAAAGGCATTTGGCCCTCTGAAAAGTTCAAAGGTAGTTTTCTTCGATCAAGAACGAAAATAAAAGGCCCAAATTCTTGGTGCTTCTATATCGTGAAAAAATGTATTTTAGATAAAATTGATCAATTGATCTGAAAGAATACTACTAATCATTAAGTATATCTAATACTGGTTTTGCTTAAATGTTGCTTTACTTCTTACAGTATGTTTAATGTTTGTTTCATGTTAATAAAAATTTAGAGATTTAGGCTTTTATGCTTTAGGCTAATTATTGAGTAAAGATTTGGTAATTATAAAGAAAATAGAACTATGGTGTTCGGGCTATTTACAAATATCAATTTGGTAGGTACAACAGATCTACTGGTCGAATGAAAAATTTATCACTTAAAGTTGGAATTTTCATACTTCCACGCCCCCCCAAAATTAGCAACTTGTTTTCGTCCCTGAGTAAATTGCAAAAATTAAGGGCATTTCCTATTTAACCAAATCTTTTAAGGAAGCCATAGAAGGCTGGTATTGCCAAAAGCCAGTGGAATCTAATTTACAGTATCAGCTTTAAAAACACAAGATGATTCAACACATATTTTCAACACTTTATTTAAAACTTTAAAATCAAAAACTTTCATTTGTATAATCTAAGAATGAACTGAAGAGATTTAAATAACTACCAAATGCTAACTGCTAAGTTATAAAATGCTAAGTTATAAAAGATTTTCCAAGGTGAAATCCATGATAACATCAGCTTTAACAATAGCAATGCAGTCTATGATACAACTGTCAACACACTATAACAAAAAAGAAACAACGGTTCAATGATCAACAACTATGATATGATGAAAACATACTAATCTCTTAAACAATAGAAAGTATTCTCAGTTTCTAAGCTTTTTTTGGCTTGTCCACTTTTACATTCCAGTAGTATAGAATTTGTGCCCAAAGGATGCAGTTAAGAGCACAAGCAACAATAAACTGTCTTAAAAATGCGATATCATTTGTTTCCTGAATTGTTGTGAAGATCCGCGCTAAGCTGCCAGCCAGGAGAAGAAACACAGTGATTGCAGACAGTTGCCCAGTGTGTCCATTCTTGAAGTTTGCAACAATTTGTGTCAGCTACAAACAGAGACAAAGACATTCAAAATACGCAATCCAATCCATTATTTTTGGCAAGGAAGGGCAAAAAGGAAATAGGCAAGAAATATGTATTTTACAAATGCAATTGTTACTTCAGGAACACTATAATAGTTCATGTGAAGTCATAATAAATGGCTGAAAATGTGTTTCTTTTCTTGCCCTATAATACAAGCCCTGTAATGATAATCTTGGTGTTCCACCACATAAATGTAATCTTTCAATCTTTATTTATTATTGTCATATTTAAATAAATCTGTTAAAATGTCATTGATTAAATTTCATACAAACCCAATACTTTCAACATTGCGCAATAAAATGACAACATGCTTGGCATTGAAAAAACCCTTTTCCAAAATTTTTTCAATTTTCTGAGAATTTTTTTTTGTCGTTTGATGGTTACAGTGCATGGGCCATCAAGCCCTGTACACACAGCGAAAGCTAGCCAAAGGAAAGAATCAATGGGGCTTACAAAATGTAAACATTTTAATCTTATATCACGAATAAACTTAAAAAAGATGTTGATGGCATATATCTAACTCTTGTTTGCTTCTTGTGTATTTGGAACTCATTAAAAACAATAATCAACATATTAAAGGTGTTACCCTTATTTCCAAACAGGTTGAGCCTACTAGGAAAACAAATAAGCTCAAGTTTTTTAAAGAATCTCCCTACCTTGCTACCTGTCAGCATGACAATACAACATGCTTGCAATTTCTCAAGAACTGAAAGTGGAGTCATGCCTGATCCTAAGACATAAAAGGAAGCAGCATATGCTGGCACAAACAAGAAAGTGAAACGAAACTGGCCACTGTAATAAAAGTACAGGACAACAAGCAGCACATCTTGCAGGCCCATCAAGAAAGATTCTCCCCAGGCACTATAATGAAAGGAAAGTTAAAGCCATAAGTTTCATAAAATGAAGTAGAAGAAATTGAAATGGCTAATATGTCCAAGCTGAGAAATTCTAAGATAACCATTCTAAGATAAGACAAATTAACACTGTTTACTTAAATTGCACCAGAGTGTAAAAGATTGGAACCTTTAACTTGGGGACATTACCTGCCCTTTCATCCAGTTCTATATTCAAAATAAGGATGATTGTATTGTCCAAGTACATACCTGAATGGAAACCCTTTGTCAATGCTATAAGCTGCCGAGAACAGAAGCGAGATTATCTCCATGAGGATTGACAGCAAGCTAAGGCCAACAACACTTTTTGCTTGGAGGACTTTTACAATTTGTGGTATTTTTACTGTAAAATTGAATTGATCAATCATATAACAGAATGGAGTGACAAGAAAACTAAAACATGAGTAGCAAACATTTAATTTTTTCTGCCACTCTTTTCTTTAAGAAGGTATCAATATTTTTGCAAATTTTGAACACGTTATGGGAAAGAGACATGCAGTATATTGTTTTGGTTTCTAATGGACTGGCCGGCATTAAAGAATTATTCAAACTAAATTGTAAAAATGTTCTAAAGCACAAATAGAACAGCACTTTATAGTCTATACACAATTTTCCAAGTTGCTTGTACTCAAGCAGTAATGCAGACATGTTATACAGCAATAATTCCAACTTATGTTTGTCACCCTCAGTCTTTCAAGTCCTTTACTGAATTTCAAACATTTTTAAAACGTAAGCCAGATCATAAAGAGTGCAGTTCTACAAAGATCTTATCAAATAAGTCTAAACAACTTCCAGCGAAGAGCTAATAAATAATTATAAAACATGGAGACGTTAGTAGAATATCATTTGAACATTTCTAAACCTTACCCATGGCAGATCCAATAACAATTCCATAACCAAGAGCCTTTGCCAAAGCAATTTTCAAACATGGAACTGAATGAAAAAAGAAGACAAACATATATTTAAAAGGAATAAAGAAATTTGAAAACGGCTTTCACCAAAAAATTTTTGCAGCTTACATGTACACATGATTCGCACACCAAGGGCTTCAAGATGAGAGTTGTTTTGTTTGCAATTCAAATACTTTGTAATTCAAAGATTTTTCTTGTTTCAGTAACAACATTACTATGACCAGGCACTTTATCAAAACCAATATTTAAAAAGAAAATACTCCATGCAAGGCATCAAAAATAGGAAATCAGTTATTTAATTATATTTTTTTGGTCCATTGGATCAAAATAAGCTGATATCAAACATCTAACAATAATTACTTAGTAACATGGAAACAGGATTTCTCTCACAATTTTTTAAGAACCAGTAAATTTAAGTTGAGGCCGACTGTTCTTAATCTTTTCAAATTAGAGGCTAGATTGTTCTTAGAGTCATACGTAAATGATGCCCTTGCAGAGGGGGGAGGGGTGTTTACAGTTTTGGTGATGGAAGGTGACACTTTGAGAGAGGAAGGGGACGGGGTTTCCAGCTTTTGTGATGTCACCTTGGTGAAAGTGGGATCATCTTTTCTAAGGAAAATTGCAGTGAGCTATATCTATAGAGACTCAGACTCGAGTTGCTATTTACATAAAGGAAGGGTTAGTACATAGCAACAGGCCTATCTTCAGCAGAATATGAAGGTGCAGAAAAAATCTTCATCAGAACTGCTTTATGGTACCTCATGAAAGCTACCCCCATGGTCCTATCATAACTTTTCATTGTCCATACATTTTATGTTTTCATGTAAACATTTTTATCTATGAAAAAAGCAAAACTTAATACAGTTTGAAATTAACTGAACTAAGCATTAAACTTAAATTAAACTAAGCATTAAACTAAAACCTAATTTGCATTCTGTGTTGAGAATGTGTGATTTGATTTCCATTTCGTCCTTTTCTGGAAAATTCAACAGATTAGAAAATGGGGAAAGTTTAAAAATATATGTACAAGAATATAAGGATCGAGTTATTGTTCATAACCATTCGTGAGGCCCCTGTTTGTCAGAGAAAATGAAAATTCGGTGTTCAACAGTCTGATACAAATGGCAGAAAATTGGCATTAGCTTTCATTGTTATCCTATGCTTTGAAATTTTTCCCCAGTTTTTAATCTTGTGGAAATTGTACAAGAAGATGTTTTGATAAATTGTGAAAACGTAACAAAGAAAATGTTGTGGAAAGAAAAAGTTGGGGGGGGGGGAGAAAAAGTTGCAAGGAAAACTCGCAACTTTTGCAACTTTTCTCAGAATCCGCAACTTTTCTCCTGCAACTTTTATATAAATTTTTTTATATTCGCGCTACTTTCTCCCACAACTTTTATGATTTTTGGCAGAATTTCATTTTTGTTTTCACCTGTTTACCATGGTCCACACACAACATATCTATTTAGATGAAAATTTAGATGAAGAAGAAAAAGATGAAGACTTTGATATGTAGACCTTTTATGGAAAATAGAGTAGATATTTAGTGAAACTGGTGTGTCAATAATTTTTACATTTTGAGTTTTTTGAAAGAAAGTCCAGTTGTTTCGGGAAATTTTGTCGAGCAAACTACAAATGCTCAAATTTGTTTCAAAAATTGTCATTTATCACAACATATGATATTCGCAACTTTTCAAAGAAACAAATTTTACAGCATTAAATTCCCACAACTTTTTGTGATAAAGAAAAAAATGTTTTTTTGCTTTCCTCTCCTCTGTTATTTTGGGTGACCCCTTAATTTGTTCTTAAATTGATAGAGTGTAGGAAGTGCGACTGTTGCATTCTCGTTTAAGGGGGTTGTTCAGGCCTCATTTGCCAACAAAGTGAGTGAGACACCTTCATTTGCCAAAGTTTTAATATATTATAATATGTATATGTTCTTATAGGCCAGAAAAGAGGACACTGGGCCAGTCCAGAAAACCTCTGGGTTGGTCTCAATGTCCTTGGCAACATTTAATGGAAATTGTATCCCTACAATAGACTTTAAAATTGTTAGTTATTTTCGTATACTTTTAAAAACTGCAATTAAAATTTGTTGTTGAATGAACAGAATTTGATTTGAGTGTATTTAAAGATATAAAACTTTTATTAAAGAAGAAAACATTGCATCACATACCGTCTAAGAAGTTGAACTTCACGAAGAATTCGTCATGACATCTTCTTGGTATCAACATTAACGCATAAGGAGTGAAGAAATACTCTGCTTCGTTCGCCATCGTTGCCTGATTCGTGTTTGCAAACGTGTAATCTGAAATACAAAGTTCGATACTGTGCAACAGCAACATGACACTCTGAGCAGCAACAGCAACGATGACGACAATGATAAAGAAGCGCCGAAGGCGCCTTGGGCGCTTCTATATTATGGCGCGATGCGCCTTCGGCGCTTCTATATCATTGCGTTGGATTCGGTTTTGCAACGGAAACTTTTTCAGATTTGGGCAGTCTTTCTACAAATAATCTAGGCCTACGTTTCCCCAAAATGGAATAAAAAGTTAAGAAAATGCTTCAACTTTTGAAGCATAACCACGAAAACACAGGATTCTTGCGACTTGCAAACAAATACAACTTTCTAATTTCACGTTTGCATAACAAAAAAAACTCATAAAAGAAATTGTAAAATCAAACTTTTAAGCTTCCAAAAAGGTTTACTTCATCGACGAAAATGCTACAATTTTATTAAATTATTGCATTTATTCAAGCTACTTTAAAAATTGCGCAACATTCAAGGAAAAGCCATTGTATTCGTCGGCGATGTTTAATTTTTGTTATGAGAGAGCATTTTCTTCCTATAAAGCTGGAAAATTTGTATTTTTTCATGATTTTTATAGCCATATTTTTGCTTATGTTCCAGTATTTAGCTTCTTTTTACATGACAACATAATTTCTAGTAAGGATTCAAAACCAGAAGCGGACTGGCCCACCGGGACACCGGGAAATTTCCCGGTGCGCCCTTTGCCCCAAATTATTTTTTTCAAAAACTTGAAAACTTCCAAAAGGCAACTAATCTTCGAACAAAACTAAAATTGATTACAACCATCAATTGACCTCCTGTCTTAAGTACGTTTCCATAAAAAGCTTAGCTTCACCTTTAAGTTTAGCAATATTAAGATTAATTGTTAAGTTTAATTGTTAAGTTTAATTGTTAAGTTTGATTGTTAAGTTACCAGATCTTTGTTATTGTAAAATTCATTGAAGACGAAATTTTGATCAGCAAACTCTGCAAGATTTTTTGAAAACCTTGAAAAGAACATATTTTGTTTTGAAAATTTTGAAAACTTTTGAAAAAGCAAAACTTTTAAATAGAAACTTCTGAGAGCATATAACGTCAGAATAAAGGTCCAAAAGAACAAGATGGAAAATTCGATCGAGGAATTGGCATTTATTCTCCTCCATCTTGTTCTTTCTGATCCTTATTCTGACGTTTTATACTCTGAAGAGGTTCAGGCGAAAAGGCTTTTAGTATGTTAAAAATGTTTGCTTTTTTCAAATCCATTTTCAAATTTAGTAGCGCCAAAAAATTATCCATATTTTGTTTTACTGACAGCAGTAGCTGTGGTAGCAGCCAGAAGGCCTGCTCTCACTTCCAACCCTCGTTAGTTTTTTAATTTTTTCAAGTAAGTGCGCAATACTTGAAGTAATTTTATTTCTGTTGAGGTGACTAATAATTTTGTGAAGCCCATGACTTATGATTAACCATATTAGATTAACTATATGATTAACTTTATAATTTCTGAACGTCCTGTTGGTGGCATGCCAGTTTATTTTGCAATTCAACTAAAAACTCATAAGCATCATGCTTTTTGTACGTTACAACCAGAAATTTTGTACTCAAAAGGAATTATGACTTATTGGAGCCAAAAATCTTGACCACTTTTTAAAAAACGTTATACGGAACTTGTTGAGAATTGATGCCATCATAACGAACCTTTTGTAAAACTTAATGGAAAGTTAAACCGTCTGTTTTGAAAAAGAAGTGGTTTCAAATTTACAGCTATCTTTTAAAGTATTCGAATCTTCCTTCAAACTTTTGTTCCGGAATAGAGACTGTGCTTTTCTTGAGAAATTTGTTGCCCTTTTTACCATGTCTTCGCACAGTTTCTCATATAGAAAGAGCCTTCAATCTGTAAAGTCATCATTTTTCGCAAAACGGCAGCAGGGTCTCTTAGAATTCATTTGTCCAAGATATGTTATCAGATATCTTTCGGACAAGTCTAAAGTTTTAGGCACATATTCAATACCTGATCATAATTCCACACGCTGGTGTACTGGCATTATATCTTTTGTAAATGATTTGTAACTCTAGCGTAGAGGCAGGAGAAACACAGTCATTAGACTAGCAGGTCTGAACAGGCGCCCCCTTTACATTTTTTCAAAGATATGCTGCAAAACTTTCAAAATTTATGAGAATGAAGTCATGTATTTCGTGAAATTTCTAAAGATTTCGAGATTGAGTTTAATCGAAAATAATCTGGTCTCCTAGGCCAGAGAAGTTGCTTTCTTTGTAAAATCTTGGAAGATAGTGTCTCGCTAGCTGGAAAATCATCATTTGATACCTAAAATTGAGGGTAATACATCAATTGGTACCTACAAATTTTGTCAGCCGTGTAGACGTTTCAAATACAGTCAATTTGACTGAGAATCTTCTTCATGCCAATGCCAATTATGAATAAAAAAGTTTGATTTCCAACATGGGGCATGTTCCGACATTCTAAATAGGGTGATTTCAAAAAAATTTTCCCCGTTTCGTTTCCTATGACAATGTTTGCAACAAACTGATTCTCAGCCAAAGCAAAATTTTTTGAGCCCGTTTTACAACCCCAAAGTTAGGTGACTTTAGGACCTATTGGCGCCCTTTTGGCTGCTTTTCCCGGAGGGTCAAATGATTGCCAGTCAACCACTGTTCAAAACTATCACTTCGCAGTTCCCTCAGTAAAGACCTTTCGTCCCACGGCGTCGTAAACTTCTTTGGTTTGCCATCCCTTGGTAAATTTTTTTCTGATCTTGTACGGAAAAACTTTTTACACACCAGAAAAGCTGCACTCATTGAGCAGCCGACAATTGATGCAATTTCACGAAATCCGTTTGCTTTATTTTAGTAGAAAGCAATTTGTAAGCGCTTCTCTTAACTCAGTTCTTGAATTTTCAGAGCTTCCATGTTTTCGTCTCGAGACCTATAGAAATTTTATGGTCGACGTTTTTTTAATTTTTTGCCATACATAAAAGGCTTCAAAATATCAACAACGTCGTGTGAAAATTTCATGGAAATAGCTGCCGCACTTTTATAATGAGAAAGGTTTTAAAAAAGTCTTTCCAAATTTGTTGCACAAAATGTCTTCGAAGTTTCGAAGTGTGTCCCAATACTATTTGAACGTAAGTGTACATAATTGCATTGCATAATAGGTTTCATGTCATTTCATATAGGTAGCCCACATGCCTTATTTATTGTTCACAAATGCGGCACCTCATTGGGCACGGGCAAGAAACACTAACAAGCTTTTTAATGCTTGCTTTGAAAATAATGATATTTGTGCTTGAGGTGATTTCTGTGGGAATTGAGTTTCATATTTCTTGACATCTTTAAGATACAGTATCTAATCCGCATCATTTCATGCAGTATTTCATACAGTTCCATATAGTGTTTTGCAGGGATGCCGGAAGTATGACGGGGAAAGGGGGGGCAGACATTTACCAAGAAAATGAAGATGTAGGTGAGGTAAGTTAGCCGAGTAAAAATGGTCCGGGGGTACTTCTCCGGAAACTTTTTGTTACCACACCCTTACAGTTTGGTGGCTAAAAGCAACATCAAATGATATTTTGTTGCAATCAATTGTTGCTTCAACTCTATTTTCTTTTGAAAGTATTTTTTCATGTAGAATGTTCATGTAGAATTTTTTCAAGTATTCATTCATCTAGAGACAAATCTTCGAAGTAAAAAAGGCGAAGGGAGGAGAATATTGTTTATTCTCCAGAGTAAATTTTTGCTATTTGCGAATCTTGTTTTATGCGCCAAGGGTGAAGATTTGACCTTAAATGCTGCTACCACCTTTAAATAGGCCATGTTCTATTTGAGGGTTGAGCCTTACTGTGAGAGAGAATTATCGTCAAGTATTAATGAAAGTACAATGTAAGTTATCTAAAGCTCTGATAGGCATGAATGAAATGCAGAAAACCTATGAAAAGGCTGGACAAAAAGCATACTCTACTTGCCGGAACCTGGAATTCTATGAAACTGTGAACAAAAAGGCACACAAGAAGGCCTCCTTAGCCAAAAAACGTGGACTCCGTAAGGTCATAAGGGGATTTATTTATGCTGAAAATGTCTTCCTCCATGAAACTTGGGTTTTCAATATTCACTAATTGGGCCTAATTGGGCCATCTGTTTCATGCTTCCTTCAGCAATTGCATTTCCAGGTGGAATGATATACTCAAACAAATCTGAAATTATGATTACTACATCTAACTTTACCCGACGTTCACCAGCTATGCCAAACGATGGTCAAATTCCATATAAAATACGCCCACTTTGACGGCCAAGGCTTTCGACGAGCAACTTTGCTTAATGGCAAATGAGATCGATAGAGTTCCTTGTGGCCTGGTTTCCTTTCGTAAATTTCCAGGAAGATTGAGAACTTCGGCAATATAAATATTAGCGAATGTTACATATCTAACCGATGCATAGAAACACTTTGAACCAACAGGGCGAAAGAAAGACATATTTAAAGGATGACATCACGTTTTGAGTAGACTTTCAACATCTATGAAGGATTCAGCTCGATCAGATCAACTTTCATTATTGTTAGAACTTCTACGATTTTTGAAGTGATTGTTGACCAAGGGACCATAGTGCAGAAACCCTTACATTATACCTTGTGTTTGACTAACTATAAAGCGAGATTCCAGCAAATTCCATTTATTCCAATTCAGATTCCATTTTCTAATATTTCTAAAAACTGCAGATAATTTTTCAACAGCATGAGCAAACTATTTGAGCTATTAGAACTTCTTAAGAATTTTACAAAGAATCATCATAATAAGCCTTATGGAGATCAGCATTAATCATCCCAAAAACATTTGTGGTACCCAATTAAAAAAATGCTTTCTCAGGGGCGTCGTGGCCGGGGGCAGGCGGGCCGTGGCCCCTCTGCTTTCAAAAGTTGACAGATTTTCGGAAAAATCATTGCTATGTCAGAAAATTCTCAAACTTGAGCTGTAGGTAAAACAGAGAAATAGAGCGAACCTTTTAGCGACATAAATTACTTAGACTAGAATACTTATCATGTTATCGCGAAGCAATTCACTTTTGTAAAGAAAATGATAGATTTCCACAAAAACCAAATGATTTCTCAGGATTTACCGATTTCTACCATAGAGTGTTTGCTGCTCGGATTTCGTCAGTTAAAATCCGAATCTTCAAGAGCCAAGTTTGGTTGTGGAAATTTGCAATATTGATCATAAATTATATCTTTATATAATATTGAAGACTGGGACAGTGCCAATTTTTTGGCTATCACCAGATTTTTGAAAATGTTGTCCCAGATTTGGAACTTTGTGCAGTTATGTTGCTTAAGGTAAAACAAGGATGAACTCGCTCAATACCATCGCTTTCCGCCAATGGATATTCATTTTGCGAATAAAGTTTTAAAATGAAAATTTGCCCAAAAAAATGCAATTACCGGCGAACTTGAGAAATAAGATTATAAAAAATTTTGTCCTTCGGTGGCAACCATGGTGCCGCCTTAGGTCTTTATCCTACCTTTATCCTAATCTACCGATTTATAGTGTTGCAAGATGTCAGTGACTTTCACAGTAAGTATGAAGAATCAGAGTCAAAGATAAAAAGTTCATTTTAGCTAAACATCTTTCCAGCTAAGGAAAAGGTTATGTGCCCCCCCCTTACTGTAATAGGACTGGACGCTAGTCTACATAACTATGTTAATTTATGTTACTTGTGAATATTATTTATTGTTGTAATAATCTTATGATCATTAGTCAGTTTCGAGTCTCAAAATGAGTTGCACGCTATCGCCTTCGCTTCTTACGGTTTACGACTACACATAAGTTACAGCTAACTCTTAACCTGCAACATTACACTAACGGAAAATTTTTCTTCCTGACCCCTTCTAGAATAAATTCGCCACGACGCCCTGCGCTTTCTGCGTTTGTAAGACGTCACTTGATCAGGACCTTGTTGCATTATTGGGCGAGGTGAACCATACATATGAACTATGAACTAGACAATTTCACCACACCAAGATGAAATTGCCAAGAGCCATTTTTTATTTCTCCTATTTCCTCGTTCAAAGAAATTTTCAGCATGCGGCTGCCAGGTTTGCTGCAGCCTGGCAATACCTGACCTGCTTTTGATGAATGAGTTTAGCAATAAATGTGAATGGACACTATTGTCCGAGCAAAATGACTATAGTGAATGCTCAATCCACGGACAAAAGAATATGGCTGAAAGACCAATGCAGCAAAACAATGCGAATAGCATGCTGATTGTCAGCAGATAACTTCATTTGTTCATATGAGTTGTCAATAACAACAAAATGCGGTAGTTTAGCGAGAAGCGGAAATTTATCACAACTCTAGAGAGAGTCAATCGCCGTGCAAACAAACATGGGAATTTGGTATGCTTGCAACTTTTTCATTAATCAAAGCATTTGCTAAGCTTCTTGATTTTTAGTCCAAGTTGCGTTGTATTTAAAACAGCGAATAATAATTCTGGTAGTGTGTCTATGGATTGACATCAACAATCCTAGAACAACATCATAAATATGTTGGAAAGTTGCATGTGATTTATTGTTTTGTTTTTGATGCTGTTGATTTTAATTTTGTTCTTCCATCGATGATTTTCACAACATTTCTGAATTCTTGGTTTTTCTAAATTTCTTGCTTCTAGTACTAATTTCTTCGCCTATAACGATATAATGGCCTAATAGCGATATAATATTCTGCTTAATTTGTTGTTAAAATTTTGTTTGTGTAAGTTGGCCTTAAACTAGTTGCGGGTTGATGTAGGTAGCCCATTCAATTGGCTCTAATGCCATAATGTTTGTGTAACAAGTCGATAGAAGTTGTAGACTGCACCAGAGAGAAACAATACACATGAAATGACGTTTGTGTAACAAGTTGATAGAAGTTGTAGACTGCACCAGAGAGAAACAATAGACATGAAATAACGTTTGTGTAACAAGTTGAAAGAAGTTGTAGACTGCACCAGGGAGAAACAATACACATGAAATAAAATTTGTGTAACAAGTTGATAGAAGTTGTAGACTGCACCAGAGAGAAACAATACACATGAAATGACGTTTGTGTAACAAGTTGAAAGAAGTTGTAGACTGCACCAGAGAGAAACCTGGGGGTCTATAGCAAAGCCTTTACATGCGAGCGGTAGGAGACAGAGAAGAAAGGTTTGCTGATCTATTTTTAAAACAATGCTCCAAGAGTCCACGAAGCAAAAAAAAATGATAGAGTTTTCCAAAATTTACAATGTCTGTGACGAATGATAACTTGTGGGACAGAGGTCGTGAATTCTGCAAAAAGATCGTGGAAAAGTTTTTGGCTTTGCTGGCACGTTTCTGAGGACCAAAGTGGTATCTGTGGTCACATATGAGGCCTGCAAGTGGCTTTTATTGTATCTTGACAAGAAGACATAATGAAGATTTTTTAGCGCCATTCCAAGTAGAAAAGCAGCTCTTTAAAAAAATGATTTGTTAATAGCTAGAATACGGGGCATGGAACAACCCACACACTCTAGAGGAACGAAGCTTATTGAATATATGTCTAGCAATATAAAATATTTCCATTTAAGATTAGATGAAACAGAAAGACAAAATTGTGAACAAGTTCTTTAGATTTAAAATGACAGTACACTTTATAGCAGCAGGAGAATGGTCTTGGTTACGCTTATGTGCAATGAAAACCTCGGCGGTTTTACTTTGAGTGAGCTTGGCGGTTTTCTGTTTTTTTCCCAATTATCAGTGCAAACAATGCTGCGTTATAACAAAGTGCGAATCAACGAAGCATAAAGTGTTCGGACTAGTGCCACTGAGCCATGATGAAAGGGTATACCCGAATGCGCTGAGTCATGATTTTTTGCTGCAATGCTATTGGTTGGCATGACACTGATCACATGAAGTTGCCTCGTACTGATTTAAAAAAACAGCTTCTGTCATAAGTTGTCAACAACGGATGTCGATATCACATGAAACTACAGCGATCACGCTGAATGCAAATGACTCCCTGTAGAGGAATAAATGTTCCATTTACTATTACCCAAATAATCATAATGATGAACGATGAACGATTGCTACTCCCTCTGTCCCACAGTCAAATTTGGCACTCCCAAATAAAAATTTTCTTTTTCGTCGATAGCCATTCGTCAAAGCCTCCACCAAGAGCTCACTTCCGCATGAGAGATCCAGGTACAGTTTTTCTAGAATCGATTACTTTTTTAAATCGCTTAGAATGATTTCATATACGTTTTAATTGATTTTGAACCTTCTTCCTCTGTAAAGTGTGTCATTTTTTTGTATAGCAAGTATAGCACATCAGAGCTCTTCCTTCCTCCATTGAATGTCCTCTAATAGAGGTTCTTTATTGAATCCAAAAAGCCAACTAAGCAACCGACCGTGTTGGAGAAAGTGGATCGATTCTCAGCTTGCTTTGAAGTGTCTCACACCATTCAAGCTGTCTGACATATTAGACAAAAATATTTAGTTAGCACTATTTTAAAGCAATCTTACCAGTGACAAATTTAAGATCGTATCAAAATCTTCTGATCAGAATATTTCTTATTTTCTTCCAGTTCGGCCCAAAACATTATGTCTAAATAATAAAATTAATTTGAAAATATAAATTTCATGTTGCTTTAGCAGCCTTTTCTCCTTTCTCGCTTTGACTTAATGAAATAATTTGATCGAAATTCCACACAAAATGATTATAAATGGAATCAAGGGTGTTTTGGTGCTTTTCAAAAAGCTGTTGCCAAACGTTTTGTCAGCTTTGGTGTTTGTTTTTGTAGATACTCCACCGAGTAGTCATCATAGCGATAGTGATGATGACGATCACTCAAGCCATCACTCAAATCATAGTAATCATGACGATCACACAAGCCATCATTCAGATCATCACGAGGAGGTCAAGTCATTACATTCCATTCACTCGACGCATTCCTGATCATGTCGAACAAATCGTTGAAGACCAAGGAATTATTAGTCTATTTTCAAATATCAGCCTCGGTTGTAAATCTGAAATTATTTATAACACACAATATGCATTGACACAACAATTAATTGTAGCACGTAATGTCTAAATGTATGAATTTTTGAAATGCTTTTGTAGAAGAATATCCATTTCGTTTTTTGAAAAAAGATCTGCTTGCTGCATGGTTAACGGCTCGAAGCTTCTTTGATATATTTTTAACCAAAATTCTTATCTTTGTTAGATTTCTTAATCTAGCTTCATTGTCTAATTCTGGCTTCACTGAAGCGTGGGGAGAGGCAGAAACGGATTTTAAAGGCAAAGATTGGAAGAGGGGGTATTAGATAATGATAAGATTTTTGTACCACACTCTTCAGTTGCCTAGAAAATGAGGAGAAGGCCCACCTCTTCAATTGCGTTTTAACTAAAAGATAAAGTAGATAGGAAGGTAAATGAAGTAAAACTTTTGCAAAATTTAATTGCTATTGACACACCCCCACACCCCCGGTAAGTCCGTGCCTAGGTAGAGGACACGATGGGCATGACTGATTTCTTCATGAACAGGGGCGGACTGGCTAATTTTTTTGGGCCGGGCAAATTTTGATCAAACCGGCCCACAAAAATAGCAAATAAAAAACTCCTCGGAAAATGCAAGTAAATGTTAGTCTGTAAGGAAAACAAGTTTTTAAATTCAGTAATTTTGTTCATGGATGAATGCTGGTTAACAGAACATGGTTAACAGAACATGTTAAATATGTCATTTGGTGACAAAATAGTAAATAAACAAAAATTTTAACTCATTGGTGTGACTTTTTTTCTAAATACGGTAACTTATATGTTGATAATGTGATCGTTCTTGATGTCATCTAACAGGTGTTTTTCTAAGAACATTAACATGAAGGACTCCAGGTTTGGCTGCGAAAAATTTCTACGTAATCTGTTCTTTATTTATTTAAAGTGGAAAAGCTTCTATCACACTCCACTTATGACAAATAATTTTCTAATCCTCCGGAAAACCACAATGATTTTCAGCAACCCAAAAATATCAATTCGTCAATTTCTGACCCCAAAAAGAAAACATGCCCCCCCTGTTGAAATTTTATCGTGTAGCACCATCCCCTGTTGGGCGGGGTATCATTTGACTTATGATAGTATAGGCCTGATGAACTTACCATAACTTGTATGAGTTTAGTGAAAGGAGCAAGAACAAGACCCTGCTGTTTTTTGTGACGTTTGTGGAATTTGCTTGATAAAAAAGCTTTGTATCGTAGCTGAATCCTTTTTAAGTCTCACAGCTTTTCCTCTATAAATTTCTGTGCATCACCTTTGGTTGAAGTCTTTTTGCTCTTCCCTCGTTCTACGGATGTCCTCTTCATTGCTTCACATCAGTGGCGGATTCAAGGGGGGGGCAACTAGGGGCAGTTGCCCCTCCCTCGACGAGTTGAAGCAAGTCTGGCGCCCCTTTTTGGAAATTATGCGCCCCTTCTGAAGAACCAGAATCAAGTGAAAAAGTTTCTGAGATCGATAACTTAATTTGCTTCAAGAATTACTTTCAAGAAATTATGTTGTTTATTCCGAAAATGGATCTGAAATTGTTGTGTACAGCGAACTCTCGTCACCAATTTTTGCAAATTTTTTAGCGCCCCGACTACCAACTGCCCCTCCTTCAAATTTGCACTGGATCAGCCCCTGCTTCACATCACAGAGCAAATCGCTTAGTGAACTCTAATTTTTGGACTTTTAAATTTATTACATTAAGCAATAGCATGTGTTTAGGCAAAAACACGACCAGCTTCAAGCAAAAGCTAAGTAAAAAGACATCAGGGCAGGTTAAAATCTTATGTATCGCATTGAAACAGGGGTGTTGCAGTATAATATGTCGCCAAAAAGGAAATACCGTCAAGAGAAAATATAACAAGATGTCAATAATATGTTTCCTGAAGAAGTGTGTTTGAGCTTTGGGCTGCGGTGACAATAATGAATTTATAATTTTAATGGTTTTAGATTACTCGCGTGTATATTTATTCTTTCCCACAAGGTCTCTGAAAATTCAAGGCAAACAGATCAACGCGTGGGTATACTTTTTTGCCTCGCATTCACTTTTTAAGCTAATTTATTTTTTTGCACTTTTATCAACCGGCCCTTAAACCGACCGGCCCCTCGGGCGATCGCCCGAATAGCCCGAAAAAGCCAGTCCGCCCCTGTTCATGAATGCAATCAGTGGATGGAGTTTGTTGCTTGCACTGCTCCTTTTAAAGCGTCACAAAACCTTACTTTCCGAAGGACTGACAGTAAAGTCGATACCCAAGAGTGCTGCAGTTAAACAGGGACCTTACCACCTACTCTTGTGTTATTTCTAATTTACGACTTAGAATAATCAGTGCCGCGGCAAAAGGCCAATTATTGGGAGGGACCGCACAATGTTATTTCAAAATCCCCTTCTTGCCCCTCGAGAAGTTAATGATATTAATGAGTAACTTCTTCTCCTTGAAGCTAGGGAATTATTACAGTTTTTCAAGCACATTTAGCTGGGTTGCTGGTTTTTTGCAAAGCTCAGAATGTGAATGTCAAAATATATTTTGCAATCTATAGTCTCGAAAAGCAAATTTATAGATCTAAGATATTTCTTGAACGGAAATACTGTGTCCTATGATATTTATTACATCTTTTATAATGAGAAGAAAATAAAATTCTTCTGGGTTTACTACCATTTAATTCTGACAAAGCCATTCGAGGGTACTAGTGTTTGTCTTTTTTCCAAAACATTAATTAGTTGCGGTAGGCTTTTTTAAGAATCTTTTACCTGCGTTTTATACATGGGAAGTCTCTTGGATCAACTAAAACAGGTCATTGATGTAGAAGTTGAAAAGAATAGTACCTAAGACTGGTCCTTGGGGTATTTTTGATATAACAGATTAAAAATTGGTGTAAACAACATCTATTCAAGCCTATTTAGAGGCGAAATTTTTTCTTCTTTAAGGACTCATTGCTAACAATGAGCCATTGCGCTACGCAAGCATCCCACAATGCATTTTTACATAGACAGTCTGAAATCAATTTTGGTTAATCCGTAGAAGTTTACTGCGATTGTTTGGTTTCCATTTTGGTCAAATACAGTCTTCATTTTACAGTCGCCAAAAAGTCAGATTTTTTCTATCAATAGTTTTCTACTTTTTTCATGGCTGCAAACTTGTCGATTATCTCTTCATAGTCGATTTCAGTGCTCCTGCAGAGACTCAGGGTCATCAGGTTTGACAAGCGATCATTATCCACGCATGGACGGAAGCAGTTTTTTATTAACTTCCTTCTGCTAAACGAGCATTCTTCGCAAGCTGAGAACACTGGTAGACAGACACAGATTTGAAGCAGCGTAGAGAAGTTGGCGCTATGGGGTGTCATGGGGGAGGGCAGCTGCCCCCCTCCCCCCGAAAATTCCCAATTACACCCCGTCGGCAGCCCAATTTAAGAAGAAAAAGAAAGAACTTTCAAAGAACGGACTTAACCTTTTTTAAAAGAATCATTAAACTAAAGTTCAGGCTGGTCTTTTGACATTCAGTAAAAACAGTATTTATATCACCCGCATGAATCTAAAATTTCGCAGTAAGCTTGAATTAGAAAGAAAGGTTATTTTTCTGAAGAAACCAACAAAATTAGTCGAATTAGGGAAAGCTCAAAATATCGAGGATTTTCGTGAGGGTTTTTTAGGAGATTTTCAAGGGCCTGCGAATTTTGTTCGACTTAGTATGGAGAGTTCGAACCAGACAGAGCTGACTCTATTTAGACTATTTCTACATATTATATTGATTACTTGCCAATATTTATAGCTGAATGGTTGATCATGTGAAAAAATTGAATATGAAAAGATATACCTTGATGAAGTGTCGATAAGATGACACTGTCGTCAATTTCCCACCTTATCAGAAGGGCTGCCTCCTTGAGAAAGGGTACCATTTTGGCCTATTACGAAAAATGGAGAGTACGGAGAATATTACCATAAAACAAGAGTCGATAGATTTGGTTGACCTCGAAGCAAAGATTGTTGAGCTGTGCAGAGTCAATACAAATGGAATTCCAGATGCTTTGGTTCAGCAAGGACTTCCTGGAATACCGCCCAGACAGAGAGTAACTGCTATTAATCGTCTACTTTCAACCGGGCAAATAGAGCTCCTAAAAAGTGGAAGCACACTGCTTTACAAATTCAAGGACAGTCAGGCAGCTAGTAAGACTAAGGGCTTTGAATCGGAAGAAAAGTTAATTTATCAAATAATAGAAGATTCTAAAAATAAGGGAATATGGGTCAGGGATATACGATTCAAATGCAATCTGCAAATGACACAAGTGACGAAGATCGTGAAAAGTCTAGAAAGCAAGAAGCTTATAAAAGCAGTCAGTTCAGTGGCAGCAGGAAAAAAGAAAGTTTACATGCTTTATAATTTAGAACCAGATTCATCAGTAACTGGTGGAGCGTGGTTTAGTGACCAAGATTTTGAGTCAGAGTTTGTTGATGTTCTCAATCAGCAGTGCTACAAATTTTTACAACAGAAAAGACAAAAAGTTGAAGAAATGCAGATAGACCCTCTTGCAAAGCAAAATGCATCATTTGCATCACCTGGTGAGGTTTTAAAGTATATATCTGAGCTAGGAATAAGCAAAGTAGCCCTTTCCACAAAGGACATAGAGACCATTCTAAATACACTGGTTTTTGATGGTCAAGTAGAAAAGACTGTTGTTTTGGACAATACTGGCTCAGGTGTACAACAGAAGAAACTTTTTAAAGCAATGAAGCCCATTTTACCTGTTGCTGGGTTAATGAGGGTGCCATGTGGTGTCTGTCCTGTTGTAAATGACTGTCATGAAGGTGGGAAGATATCACCTAATAATTGTATTTATCTCAAAGAATGGATGGACTTTTAATATTTTTGCCTAGCATCATTAAGATTGGAAATTATGTTTATATTGTTTCAGACTACTTTTCCTTTGTTGTGAAGCTCATGCTTAAACTGCTCTTCCGACTGGCTTAGCATAGTGGGGTAGCAGTTTCCCATGTCAAGTTGGTAGCTAAAAATGTTTCAATGAATTCTTTACTGACATTGCCAAAAATATATGATGTTTTTCCCAGTTGGCAGGGGAAAATCTTGGCATTGTTTTATAGCCATGCAAAAAGGCAAAATTTCAGGACTATGCCTTTCAATTTGCCAGAATTGCTAACTTTTTAAAAATAATATTTGCAGTCCTTTCACTCAGAAGGATATGTGTGGCTTCTTAGTGTTCCCTCCAATGGTGGTTCAAGATTTATGATAAAATAATTATCATATCATAGCCATTGAGAACTTGAGCTCTCGCAGACCCTATGTAGGTAGCACAGGTTCTCAATTTTTTATATATTAAATATATACTTGGGAAACACTTTAAGCTTGGCATCACTGTTGTAGAGAATCAGATCTTTTTCTTGTTTAAGAACATCAATTTTTATATCTAGTCATCGATGTTTTTTAGTTAGCCGCAATGTTTATTTTATAAGTCAGCTAGAAGTTCTTTTTGTTACAAATATTCTGGCTGCAACAGGCAGGGAACAATGTCTGCATACAACTTTTACTTAGCAGTTGCATAGTATAAGAAAAGCCATATGTTTGCTGCTGTGCCAGTTGGGTCTGAAAAGCAATGCTAAAACTTATCCTGATAACAATACATGACTCTCTCACTTTGTTTTCTACAATTTATGCATTAAGGTAAACAAAAGAGATGACAAGAGGCAAATGGTTTTTTTTATCAACATAAATAAGGCATAAGAGAGAGAGTTCCCAATAGTAGTTAAGATACGTCAAGCTAGCAGGGTACACATAATCCACAAATTTTGCGGACTGTTTATGATTTATTCAGTTGCTGCTGGATTACAAAACCATTGCTAACCAAAACAAAATTTGTCTGTTACCTAATCATTATTGTCAATATTTTTAGTTCATGCTCCTAGACAATGTAGCAAACTAGATGATTATCTGTGGAAGTAGAAGCTCTTTGCCAAAAACATAGGCAGAAGAGAGTTTTTTTAAAAAGGATCACGATTGAACATGTGTATTTAAAAGCAAGAGCATCTTGTGAATCCATGAAACTCCTTTTTAATCTCATTGGCACATACCTACAGGCCTTGCTAAAATGCGTGAGCAGTGCTTGCAGGCAAACCATGCCAATCAAATTATGTCTGCAGGCACATCTGAAATAGCAGTCTTTTTCAAAGTCTTCAATTGTTTAAGAATTTAGAGAAGCAATTCAGCTACAAGTTTCACTATGTTAATATTAAGCTTTACCGCTTTGTAAAAGTGATTTATGTAGCAAAAAGGGGATTAATAGATTATCCTAACAGCAAGAACAAGATGTCCAGAAATTTTCTTATGATTTTTTATTCTGTTTGCATGGCTGCAGCAAGTCATTGATTGAAGCCTTCCGTGTATAAAAATTTAGGACAAACTACCAATCTGGGTGGAGCGTGCAAGAGATGAAAGTTGTGAGTGCTGTTAATAATCCAAACATGAAAAAAGCTGAAAGCATCCTTAACAGTAGTATCAAACAGTACCAAGCGATATAGCCAACTGCCATTTCGTTCATTGCTCAAATAGAATAAAGGACACAATTGCTGCAAATTTTCCCTTTTTGTCGTAAGCTAAAGCTTGTTTAAACTCTATAATCCTATTTTTTGTTGTTGATAAAACCATTGTCATTCTAAAGTAATTTTCTGTTCAAGTAGTTCTTTGAAAATTTACTGGTCTTTGCGTTATTAAAACTTACTTTATGTCTCTTATATTAAACAATTTTATATCCTATGCATCACATATGAAAACAAGTTCGCAGACATCTTTTGCAAAGTAGATTGTGGTCGCAGACACAAAAAGTTTTAGGGAGGTCTGCATACCTAACACATACTACACTTTCTTTGATCATAATCTATTTTGCCCAAACTGCCCATTTCAACTGCTAATTTATAATTTCCTGGTGGAAACCAAACAAAAAATTGTGATACATTTGAAGGTAAGGAATCCAGACACCACTCTATGTCAAGTTTGTTCTTCATACGTAAGTACATTTTTATTTTATTTGAATCCCGCATTTCATAATTGCAAAGAATTCATCTTTTAAAGTAGTTTTGACTGACTTCATCAACCCCTTATTATCACTTACAAAATGATAGTTACATACCAACGAGAAATATTGTCAAATATATTCTTGGTTGATCTAATATTTATCCCCAATTGTCAATTAATTCACAATGAAGAATTTAAGAAAGTTTTCCTTTCTTGCCATTCACCTCTTTAAAAATTGATAATTAAAAAATTGAAATTTATAATTGATGAATTGTATCTAGCTTTTGATTCACCATACTACTACCTCATAGATTATTATATACTAACGAGTAGAACCTTTTTATTTGTAAATTTGTTGGCTTGTTCGTGATTCTCGTCCTAAGATCAGGTACCGCATTGCCTTGTGTGCCTGGATTTTCATTGCTCCACTGATTAACGACAGCCCAATTCTGTTAATTATCTTTAAGCTTTATATATTTAAAACTGCAGATAACATATTCATGTAGAAAAAAACGAAGCTGTTGCAAAGGCCATTGAATTTTTCCTGAAAAGTGATAAAAACTATTCAGCGTCGAAAATCTAGTCTCAATTTTGTGGAATGATTAAAATATCATTCCAGCGGGTCATAATTTGAAGTCATTTTCATCAATGTTGTGAAAAATGTTCTGTGCCCCTCCGATAGAGAAAGCCCAAGATCATTTTGTTCACCATCGAACTAGTGCACACTAGCAATTTGCCAACCGACAGTCGTCAGTGTAGATAGGCTCCGACGCAGGTTGGAAAATGGGGGACAGCATGGAAAAATTTAACAAGCATAACAAAAGATTTTTAAAAAGCTCTATATTCTTATTTTAAAGAAAGCCATGGCACCCCCACCCCCCTCCTTGGTCGGAGGCCCTGGAGTATAAACGTCGTATAATGTCCAAAAGTAAGCAGAAAAGTTATATCTATATATTTCCTAAGAATAAATTTAGATGTATCTGGACATAATATCCAAAGGATGGGAAAATGCAGTCACGCCTTTCGGATTAGGGCAAAATGCATTCGTGAATATTGCTTGCAGTTATATCATGAAGTCGTTTAAAACATTTTACTATTTTTAGGCATAGCTACGTGTGATTAATCCATCCCTGGGATAATTTGCCCCTTTTTCCCCCTCTCAACGACCCTGTTTATGACGCTTCAAAAGGAGTAGTGCAAGCAACAAACTCCGTTGCCTGCTTGCAGGCTCGACTGTGTGGTGACTATGGCGAAGCTGTTTACCCATAAGGAATTCAGTTGAATATTTTCTAGAAAGGAATGGAAATGTAGGTACATTCTTCTACAAAAAGCATTTTATAACATTTTCAACGATTCACACAACTAAACATTACCTCCTACCATTGTTGTGTCAATACACATTGTTTATTAGTTATAAATTATTTCAGATTTACAACCGAAGCAGATCTTTTATGATAAGCTAAGAATCTTTGGGTAATTTGTTCAATCTGATCAGAGATGTGTCGAAGGTTTAAGGTATTGACTTGACTTCTTCGTTATGATCTGAGTGATGGCTTAAGTGATCTTCATCATCAGTATGATTGCCGTCGCTACTCAGATGTAGGCTTGGACATTCAAAACTTTGTTGTTTGACCCGAAAGTGTTCCCTTGGCGCAGGTTCTGGTGAGTGATTGGAAGAATGTATTGACTTGACATCTTCGTTATGATCTGAGTGATGGCTTAAGTGATCTTCATCATCAGTATGATTGCCGTCGCTACTCAGATGTAAGCTTGGACATTCAAAACTTGGTTGTTTGACCCGAAAGTGCTCTCTTGGCGCAGGTTCTGGTGAGTGATTGGAAGAATGTATTGACTTGACATCTTCGTTATGATTTGAGTGATGGCTTAAGTGATCTTCATCATCAGTATGATTGCCGTCGCTACCCAGATGTAAGCTTGGACATTCAAAACTTTGTTGTTTGATCCGAAAGTGCTCTCTTGGCGCAGGTTCTGGTGAGTGATTGGAAGAATGTATTGACTTGACATCTTCGTTATGATCTGAGTGATGGCTTAAGTGATCTTCATCATCAGTATGATTGCCGTCGCTACCCAGATGTAAGCTTGGACATTCAAAACTTGGTTGTTTGACCCGAAAGTGCTCTCTTGGCGCAGGTTCTGGTGAGTGATTGGAAGAATGTATTGACTTGACATCTTCGTTATGATTTGAGTGATGGCTTAAGTGATCTTCATCATCAGTATGATTGCCGTCGCTACCCAGATGTAAGCTTGGACATTCAAAACTTGGTTGTTTGACCCGAAAGTGCTCTCTTGGCGCAGATTCTAGCGAGTGATTGGAAGAATGTATTGACTTGACTTCCTCGTTATGATTTGGGTGATTGCTTGAGTGATCGTCATGATTATTATGGTCGCTATGGTGACTGTTTGGCAGAGTATCTACAAAAGCAAACAGCAAAGCTGAACAACGCTCGCAGCTTTTGAAAAAATCTAAACACTTTCTTCTAACCTTTATTATTTCTGCAAGCAATATTGTGGTGGTACAAATATTAAAAACAGCTTTTAAAAAAGGAAACATTTTGAATCATACTTGAGCTTTTTGTCTGACAGTTTTCAAGATATAAAACGTCAGAATATAGATCGAAAACTCTAAGCTAAGCCCAGGTACAAACCATCAAGCCAAAAAGACAACTTCTCGCATAAAAATTGGCCTAAAATAGATATTTTTTTCTCGCACTGCGCAAGAATGTTTCCTTTTTTCCCTATTTTTTAATACATTTTCCACATTCGAATCCTAAAAAAGTAATTTGGAATTCTCAAGAATTTTATGAACCCAAAATGCGATTGTGCAATTGGTTGTCCCAAAAAATAACTTTTGCTCAAATTCTAGACCCAAAAAAGCAACCTGGGCATCACTATCCTAAAAATATAGGTGCTTCCCTTAGGGCTAGAAAAAATATGTTCCCGGTCGTGGATCGAAATAGGCCGACGAGAAACTGAAGCACGTGACTGTAAAGGTTGCCCAACCAGTGCCGCTTGCCTTTAGAAAATATAACTAATGGAGTCCTAAGGTGAAAGCCACTTGATATTAATTTTATGTGGAAAAGGAGCTGTTATTTCAATTTCCTTTAAAATATCTCATTTCGTCAAATCGAGGAAGGAGTAATGGAAGTTCAGCTAGAGTGAAATAAAAGTGTTTTTTCAAATGTTTTCTGCAAATAAATCACAAGGTTTTTAGACCAAACAGTTCTTAATTGGAAAAAATCAAGGGTATCTTGTTAATACGACTTTAGGACGATTTCGATTTTTTCATTTGTATGATTTGTTTAAACTACTATAAAATAATCCTGGATACAGAAGTCGAATGCAACATTTTCAAAAATGGCACATTTCAGAAAGCAAGACAGTCCTAAAGCAATTTGAATGTTTTAGAATCATTCAAACCAATTGGTATGAATATTCTAGCAGCGGAAAATCAATACCTTGGTCTCTGGGACGGCAGTGGGTACTTGGTGGACGTTGTGACGAATGACTATCGAAGTAAAGGAAAATTTTTAGTGGGAGTAGCTTATAGCAATTAGAGTATAAAATTCAAATCTGATTAGTAATGAAGATAACTTTGGAAAAGGTGAATCACTGCGGCATTCGACGAAAGCGTAGGGCAAATACCATTTTCTATGTCCACATTCTTTGTCAACGACCTTACATGTAATCTAAACAGGGGTGAATACTTGGGGCTGTACAAGGTTGCCACATCCCCAAACTACAAAGTTGCGGGTTGAAAAAGATATTATGATCGAGATTTGGCCCTGATTCCTGCAAACAGTTAAAGTAGCAGACAACCCAATCTCCACCCTAATCGACAGCTTCCTATGTCATTTCTAGCGTATATAGTTTAACAAGTAACGACCAAGACTAAAAACAATGCTAAAGTCGCTTTGTCTGTCGACATCACCAAACTAGTTTTTGCTTCCGCTATTCTATGGCGAAAATTGTCTCCCAAGCTCTTCTCCTACCAAATACTCAAAAATTGACACGTCCTTATGGTATAGCAATAGCAGTAACTCCATGTTAACACGTCCTGTTTTGAGGTTTCATTTTGGATGTTTTGGTGTATTGCTACTTTTAACAGTTTCGAGAAGTTTATGTGGTTGCTGTTGTTTCTAAAGCCTGATCAATGAGGTGTATATTCTATACACCTCATTGAGCCTGATTCACATGAGACAAATTTTTTATAGGAAGCAAATTTAACGCTGCGAATGCGCAAAAAATATGCGCAGAAGTAAAGCTTCATCTGCGAATTGGCAGCGAATAATTCGCTTTGAAAAAAGTAGAGACCATTACCAGGGCTTCTAAAACCTCTCGCCACTCCCAGTCCTGGCAATGGCACTCAAATTTGTCGTCTTTTCACTATGGGTCTTGAGTAACAGGCCAGACAGATGAAAAACAGCAGGGCAAAAGTCTGGCAACCTTTATTACTTTAAAAAACTTGCTATAAGACGAGATTACTAGATAGTCAGAAAAATATTAAAAATACTCAGTATTCGAAGCGGAACATAAATTTTGAAAACCAGAGAACTTTGAAATTTCTGTCGATGTAAGAAAAAAATCAAAATCAACAGCATCAAAATCAAAACAATGTGTCACATACAAATTAGCTTTGAAATTTACTGAAGCATCAAGAAGCTGGAGTACGGAGTACGACCTTTATTTCTTGTAACGAATAATTATAACTTTTTTTCTTAAAATCAGATTATTGATGCTTATTCTTAAAAAGACGTTAACTTTCCAACGTGTTCATGATTTGTTCTAGGATTCTAGGAGTCACTACCAGAATTCATATTCGCTGTTTTAAATATAACGCAACTTGGACTAAAAATCAAGAAGCTTAGCAAATGCTTTGAATAATGAAGAAGTTGCAAGCATACCAAACTCCCATGTTTGTTCGTACGGCGATCGGCTCTCTCCAAAGTGGTGATAAATTTCCGCTTCTAGCTAAACTACCGCATTTTGTTGTTATTGACAACTCATAAGAACAAATAGAGTTATCTGCTGGCAATCAGCATGCTATTCGCATTGTTTTGTTGTTCAGGGATTAGGCGGCATTCACGATTATTTTTGGTCGTTCAATTGTATAAGTTTTATGATCCATTCAAATTTTATTTCGAAATTCATTCATCAAAAGCAGGTCGGGTATTTGATAGACCGGAATGGAAGTAATTGAATTTCTTGTTATGAATAATTACATACGAATTGGAAACCTGGCAGTCACATGGGAAGCTTTCTTTTATTATACTACGATGAAATTTTAGTATAATAACTAGTAATGCAAAATTTTTGTGTTCTACAAAAACACGAGCATTGGAAATATCAATTTCTCGATGATTGTTGGAATAATCATTGTTAAAACAAAACAAGTTTATACCCCACTTAAACCATGTTACCAATGCATTTAGTTCTTTGTTGCTTTTGTAATACCGCTACTCCAAGCGCTAAGCCTCGCTCTTACCTGCCTCGTTTGCGCATTTCCTTCGCCTCATTCATCCACTCTCCCAGCGTTAGTCATACTTGTTTGTGCATACTCTTTTGCGTCAACTTGCATCGCACTCTTTTTTGCATTGCGTATACTAGTAGGAACACTTTCACTAAGGAAACCCACCCTCTATTATAGTATTATTTTAAGAACTACACTACGGATTGACTCAGCTTATACATACGTATCTAGACACTTTCCTATTGTTTTTTTAGCTTGTTTTTCCTCTTATGTAGACACCTAAGATTAGCACATTTACATATTTTATTTGTACAAGGAACTAGTTTAACATATATATATCGTTCTCTACGAATCCTGAGTTAGTGAAGAGTTAGAGCTAGCATTGTGAGCACGTACACTTCGCTCTTGTGAAAGGCTTAGTGTTACAAGTCGTACAACGATATACGTTTGAGAAAACTATATCTGTGTTTATTTGTTGTGTCATTCTGAAGTTTTGCCGAACATTTAGCTCGGATGTGGTGAATCCTAGACATTAGGTAATCACTAAAAGGACATTATTTCCTCAAGTATAATATTAGACATTTCACACGCTGTCGTCAAACAGTGCTTTCTTTGTTTTGTATCCAACGCGACTAATTGCTTGTCTGACGCATTATAAATAACTTTGTTATGATTGTAGGTTGTTTAACCTAGTTTTAGAAAATCACGTAATTTTTGTTGACGTTTTGACCTGGTTTCTATGACCAGGGTAATTAAAAAATTTGCTTAAATAGAGTGCAACTCTCAGTAAATTTCAGATAGGATTTGAGGTTGCCTCACATACGAATGTATTTTCTGTGAGCATAATCATCATAATCAGGACTATTTCTCGTGATATATTTAGTGTCACTGGGAGTTTCTACCCAAAAACAGGGCTTAGTACGAGACTACAGGAAATTCCCCACACTAAAAGTGGCGACCCTGCCAGGACAAGCAATGGAAAAATACAAACAAGAACTCAAAACTGGAAAATTCATGCTGGAGGATTGCGAAGAGGTCTTCGAATTTGGAGACAAAGACATCGAGCTGGCATATGAGAAGATCTGTCGAATCCTAAAACAACTGGACAAGTCAAAGGATGACGTCACAGAAAACATGTTGGGAAAGGAGGATACTATCGACGTAGTGCGCCAATGGAACCAAGTGCAGAAAGAAGAAATCAGACCGATTCGTGAAATGCGCAAGAGATTGAAGGAAAAACTGGACTGGTATAGCGATCAAGACTCCCGACAGAAGCAGGAAAGGGAAATCGAGCTGCAAAGGCAAATCATGGAGGAACAGACCCGAATAACCCTGCGGAAAGAGAAGGAGATGGAAGAAATAAAGATCAGACAGCAGGAACGTGAGGAAGAATGGTGTCGAAAGAAATTGGAGTTGGAAACAGAAGCTGCTGCAAAACGCTGCCAAGAAGAAAAAGGAAAGGTTCAATCAGTAAAACTGCAGAAATACACGATCACACCGTTTAAAGGAGAGTACAAAGATTGGTTGCGATTCTGGAATCAGTTCATGGTTGAAGTCGATGGGTCGGGAATCTCAAAAATCAGCAAATTCAACTACCTTTTG
This sequence comes from Rhopilema esculentum, assembly GCF_057945365.1. Taxonomy (NCBI): domain Eukaryota; kingdom Metazoa; phylum Cnidaria; class Scyphozoa; order Rhizostomeae; family Rhizostomatidae; genus Rhopilema; species Rhopilema esculentum. The sequence goes on from NC_142835.1 coordinate 445,644, forward strand.
GAATTGGTAACGGGAAGGCCTAGAGAAGATATTCTTGGATTACCCCACACAAGAGATGGTTATGAAGAGGCCAAGCGGATACTGGAACAAACCTATGGCAGAGATATCAAGATTCACAAGACTCTGATCAAAGAATTGGAGAATTTGCCCCACATCACAAGTGTTCAGAAGCTGACAGAGATTCACAACTTTTACAACCATCTCGCAAGGATCATCCGAACACTGGTCACCATGAAGAAACTGGAGACTGCCCAGAGCTTCGTCTATTCCCTGATGGATAAGTTGGGTCCTGTGAAAGAAGCCTTGGTGCGGAAAGATGACGAATGGGAAGAATGGAAGCTAGAAGAGTTGGTTGAGAACCTCCGCAAATACATCGATAGAAATCCACTGCCAGAAACAGACACAGGAGCCTCGCCATACCCAAGCCTGGTAAAGAAAAGAAATGAATTTCAAGACTGGAGAAACAAGCGGGATAAGATGCTACTTGCGAGTGTTGAGAAACCACAAAGGAGAACTCCTGGTTGTGTATACTGCGGATTACCAAACCATAGAAGTGTCGATTGCTTGAAGGTTTTGGACGTTGCAGCCAGAAAGGATATCCTGAAGAAGAGTAGACTGTGTTTTAATTGCACCGGATTTGGACACATGGCTACTAAATGCAATTCCAGAGGATGCGGGAAATGTAACCGAAAACACCACACATCTATCTGCGATGTCACAACAGTGACAAGTTCTCCAGCTCCGAGCGCTCCAAGCCCAGATATAGAGCAAGGAAAACGTGCGGTGAACAAGAACACAGCGATCCATGCAACTGTGGTAGCGAAGGTAAATGGAATAACTGCTCGTATAATGATAGATTCTGGTTCTGGAAGCTCTTACGTTTGTACCAGTCTGTTGACACAATTGAAGCTCAAGCCATCAAAAATCGAGAAAAGAATCATAGAACAAATGTATGGAACAGTGACTAGGAGAGTCGAGATTTACAAAGTGAAAATAACATCTGACATGGTAGATGACTTTGAGATGGAATTGACTTGTATCAATGGAGAAAAAGAAATACTAACTTTCTTACCGAATCCAAGAATCAAGTCCCTGAAGAAAAAATACAATCGTTTCAGATGCCTCAGTTTCAGTGATGAAGATGCAATGGATGATATGTTGCCAGTCCATTTGATATTGGGAACCTCTGACTTTCAAAGAATCAGAACAACTGAGCCATTGGTATTAGGCCCCAACCCTGACCGTGATCCTGGAGCAGAGTTCACAATGCTTGGCTGGACATTGAGTGGAAAAACGGTTGGCAGTGAAGTTGGAGCAGAAAAGGGTTTCTTCATGAATTCAACCAAAGATGAATTTGAACAAATGTGTTCGTTGGAAGTTCTTGGATTGTCTGATGAACTTGGAAATGAGGAAGATTTTCATGAAAACTTCAAGAAAAACATCAAACGTATGGACGATGGAAGTTATCAAACAAGATTGCCATGGAAACCAGATCACTGGGCAGTACCAACCAACCAAGATCTTGCAATGGCTAGACTACACAGCACAACCAGAAAGTTAGAGAAGCTCGGAAAATTAGAGGACTACCATCAGGTGATGTTGGAACAAGTTCAAGATGGCATATTGGAGAAAATCCCAGACAAACCAACTGGTGGAATAGTTCACTATGTGCCTCATCAACCAGTTATCCGTGAAGAAGCCGAATCAACCCGCCTGAGGATTGTGTATGACTGCTCAGCCCGTGCAAGTAGCCAGGTGCCCTCATTGAATGACTGTCTGGAGACTGGACCGTCCTTACAACCTCACATCTTCGACATATTGCTCAGGAATCGCATGAAGAAGTACTGCATCACTGGTGATGTAAAGAAAGCATTTCTACAGATCAAGCTGGATCCAATGGATAGAGATGCACAGAGGTTATTTTGGTACGACAACTTGGAGGAAAGGACAATAACAGCTTATAGATTCACCAGAGTGATATTCGGATCAGCACCCAGCCCATACATATTGGGGGCCACGCTTGAAAAACACATTAACCAGTACGAAGAAAAGTACCCCCAAACTGTGAAGAATCTGAAAGAAAACACGTATGTGGATGATGTACAATCTGTGTGCAACACTGTGGAAGAGCTTTTGAATTTCAAGGAAGAAGCAACAAACATCATGAAGGAAGGTGGATTCAAGCTGCATAAATGGCACAGCAACGCACCCGTTGAAGTTGATGCTACCAGAAGCGAAACAGAAGTTGAAGATCCCACATACGCCAAAGTGATCGTTAGGACTCAATCAAGTGAGACAAAGATCCTTGGAATTCCATGGAACACGGAGAAGGATGAATTCAGGATCAGTTTTGCGAAGTGCATAGAGAATGGGAATGGAGGAGCAGTTACCAAGAGGAAAATGCTTTCCATCATCAATGGCGTGTTTGATTTTTTAGGCTTTGTATCCCCTGTGATTATTACTGGCAAGATCTTGTACAGCAAAGTGTGCCTGAAGAAAATATCTTGGGATGAAGAATTAACCAGCGAGATCGCAGAACCTTGGCACAAATGGATCAAATGCTTGGCTAGAACACCCTCTGTATCCATACCCAGAAGTGTAATCAGTGGTGAAGTGGTGAAAATGGTACTACATGGCTTCGCAGACGCAAGCAAATTGGCTGTTTCAGCAGCAATTTACATCGTGGCGTATTACTCAAATTCAGATGTGAGCCAACGTTTATTGGTTTCAAAGTCTCGAATTGCCCCTAAGAAGAGTATTCCTCGCCTGGAACTTGTTGGCGCTCATACTTTGTGTAAGCTGGTCAATCATGTGAAGAAAACATTGGTTGAATATCCGATAGAAGAGTTCCATGGATGGTTAGACAGCACAACAGTATTGCACTGGTTAGAAGGCAATGGTACATGGACTCAGTTTGTAAGAAACAGAGCAACAGCAATCAGAGAAAGCAACCTAACTAAATGGCACTATGTACCTACTGAAGAAAACCCGAGTGATAAAGGCACAAGAGGAGTTGCCCCGGAAAAACTTGGAAGATTGTGGTTCCACGGTCCAGATTGGCTGCATAATAAAGATGAGTGGCCTAGTCAACCAGATATCGTGGAGACACCTGACACACTGTGTGAAAGTTTGCCCAGGAAAGAAAGGCAATTGTTTGCCAAGGAACAGATAAGGAAGCCAGATCACTTAGGTACATTGTTGGAGAAATTTTCTTACTGGAAGACATTACGAATTACGGCCTTTGTGATGAGATTCATAGCAAAATGCAGAGGCAGAAGAATTCAAGAGCCGATGTTGACAGCAGAAGAGATCAATTCAGCAGATACATATTGGATGAAAAGGTCTCAGGCATCTGAAGAACTCAAGTCTGACATTGCTCTGGAAATTGATGAAAGTGGGGTGTGGAGATGCAATGGAAGAATTCCAGGATACAATCCGATATTCTTGCCCAAAAATAACAGATTGGTAGCCTCACTTATACAGCAAAGCCACGAGAAGACGCTTCATGGGGGAGTTTCAATGACGTTGAGTGACATGAGGAAAAGATACTGGGTTCCTAAACTCCGATCACAAGTGAAGAAGATTGTACATCAATGCAACCGCTGCAAGAGACACAGAGTTAAGCCCTTGCCAAGTCCAGGAAAATCCATGTTGCCAAAGTTTAGAGCCCAACTCAGTCAGCCTTTTGCATTCACGGGAGTGGACTTCGCTGGACCGATCATATACAAGATCAAGAAGTCAACATTTGGGAAGTCATATGTAGCCTTGTTCACGTGTGCAAGTACAAGAGCCGTGCATCTGAAGCTTTGTAAAGATATGTCCGCACTAGAATTCAAGAGAACGATGAAAGAGTTTGTTGCTAGAAGAGGACTTCCACAAGTAATGGTGAGTGACAATGGAAGAACATTCGTTGCAACAAATAAATGGTTGAAGACATTGGTGAAAAATGAAGATCTGATGAATTTTTTGGCAGTTCGAAGGATCAAGTGGAAGTTCAACCTTTCTCGTGCAGCCTGGTGGGGAGGTTTTTTCGAACGACTGGTAGGAATTATGAAAAGAAGCCTCTCGAAAACAATTGGCAGGAAACTCCTCACTTTTCCCGAGCTGGAAGAAGTCCTACTTGATGTCGAGTGCACAATGAACAACCGACCATTATGTTATCAGGGAGAAGAGTTTGAGCATCAAGTTATCACACCGAATATTCTACTGAGAGGAAAACCTGAAGTGCTCTTGGAAGAAGACTTAGACAAACTGGCCCAAGGAACCCAGTTGACAAAACGAATCATATTTACAAGGAAAAGCAAAGAGCAACTACGAAAGAGATGGATCAGTGAGTATCTCTATGCCCTAGAAGAGAGAAAACGGCGATTCGGAGGAGGCGCAGATATTATTCCCAAAACAGGAGCAGTCGTTTTGTTGAAAGAAGACACCAAGAACAAGTCGCTGTGGAAACTTGGAAGAGTGATTGGAAGTATCCATGGCAGAGACGCAGTAGTTCGTGGACTGAAGTTGAAACTCGGGAATGGAAATATCGTGGAACGACCTCTTCAACTCGTTTGTGACATGGAGATAGGTGGAGAAGATGACGCAGCAGAATTGAACCCCAAGGCAAAGGAGTTTATTCCTGAAGGAAGACCAACGAGGAAGACGAAGACAGAAGCATTGAACCAAATCAAGGGAGTCGTAATGTATGAAGACGAAGAAGACTGAACAATCAAACCTTAGTATATTTTAGTATAATATTAAAACTGTAGTCACATTTTAATAGGGGGAGGGTGTGGTGAATCCTAGACATTAGGTAATCACTAAAAGGACATTATTTCCTCAAGTATAATATTAGACATTACACACGCTGTCGTCAAACAGTGCTTTCTTTGTTTTGTATCCAACGCGACTAATTGCTTGTCTGACGCATTATAAATAACTTTGTTATGATTGTACGTTGTTTAACCTAGTTTTAGAAAATCACGTAATTTTTGTTGATGTTTTGACCTGGTTTCTATGACCAGGGTAATTAAAAAATTTGCTTAAATAGAGTGCAACTCTCAGTAAATTTCAGATAGGATTTGAGGTTGCCTCACATACGAATGTATTTTCTGTGAGCATAATCATCATAATCAGGACTATTTCTCGTGATATATTTAGTGTCACTGGGAGTTTCTACCCAAAAACAGGGCTTAGTACGAGACTACAGGAAATTCCCCACACGGAACCTGCCGTATTTAGAAACCAATTTACACTGGTGACAGTTATCGTGGGATTTGAAATCTGAGAAGTTTCAAACTCGCCGCCCGAAACCGAACGAGAGCTGAAAGATTACACCGCCATTTAAAAGGGACGTAAGTGATCACTGTACATACATTTTGAAGCTGTTTTTTTTCTTTTCAATATAACTTGTATAAAGAACTCGATTCTATCCATTTCTGGTTATCATTTGGCAAAAATGAGTAAAAAGAGAGCCGCCAAAGTGAGGGAACATGAACTTGAAATCATCGCTTCATCCCCACAATTAAAAGACCAACCAAAAACCGTTGTCCACCCAAACAAATTTTTCGGGGAACCGGGAGAAGATGTTGAAAAGTGGCTACGAAATTTTGAAAGGGTCGCCAAAGCCAATAACTGGTCAGAAAAAAGGCAATGCGATATCTTGCCAGCATTTCTACGGGACAGAGCGGCCGAATATTATGATGAGCTGCATGACGGGGATAAAAGTGACCTCGAAACACTAAAATCTGCATTAATGAAACATTTTATGCCTAAGGAAGCTCGTAGATTTTATTATGCAGATTTATATTCACGGAAGCAAAACGAGCTAGAATCCGCTGATGATTTTGGTCGGGCCATACAACTGCTTGTCCGCCAGGCATATGCTGAAATGCCCATAGAACACCAAGACACTTTGATGCGTGAACATTTTGTTAATGGTCTTAGGTCTGATTTAAAGCGTATGGTCAGGGGCGTAACTTGGCCAATAGTTTTGGGGGGGTGAAAAGGGTTTCTGCCCTGCAAAACTGAGTGGTGCCCTGCAGACCTCGTAGCAACGGTTTGTCTATAGGTTACTAGTGAAAGCTTTACCAGTGTACACTGGTCTTTACCAAGGACAAACTTCTAAGCAATAAAAACAAACTTGAAACTTCATTGCCTATGAAATTTCTATTTCTCTACGTGAGCGTAAATTGTTTTTTTATATTCACTTCATTTAATGTTGGTTTGCAAAATTAGGCTAATAAACAGCTAATGGGGGGGGGGGGTACATGATGTAGACAGCGCAACGAAATTTAACCCAGTGGGGCTAAGAGTCGAGTTTAGTGAGGTAGGAGGGCCCACCATGGTTGGGTCCGACGTGAAGAAATTTTTTGAAATTATACCATGTAAAAAGGGCTAAAAAGCATCTTTCAGAAAAAAATTTAGCAAAATACTATTGTGCTAAAAGAACTGATTGTTTATTGAAAATATTATTGTTTATTGGGAAAAATAGGGAGGGGGATGTCATGCTAAAACTCTAGTGTTAGACGTTTGGGAAGGAAAGAAACGACAACCTTTCGTTTCAGATTGCACGTAGTTGTGAATGACAGAGGAAGATGTTGTTTTGATTGGGAGAATTTTTTTTCCTGAACAGAAATGTGCAGTTTCTTGTATCAAGAAGGCCATGTTCACACATCCAAAATTAAAACATTGCAATGATACAGAAAATGATTTACTGAATTAATGCAAATAAAAGAAAAATAATAAAAATATACGTGAAAAAGTTAGCAATTAGATGAAACAAAATCGGTATTATAACGATTTATTATGTTTTTTAGTTCATGCACTGTTAAAAAGTAATAGAAAAAATGATAAAAAAATTCCTATCTTGACCAAAGTGAGGGACTTCAGTCCCTTATTCCCCCCCCCCCCCCAGTGACGCCGTGCTTGTCATGAAAATAATTTACAACTTAAATTAATTTGCATGACTCAACCTTGCCCTCATAAACATATGCATCAACCATTGCATCCATTGGCTATGACTTTCGGTAAGAAATGCTTTCGCTTTGCAAATAACGGAGCTTTTCCTTACATACCTGTTCCGTTCTCTAAAATGCAATGTCAGGAAGGGAGGTTCATAACAAATACGATATTTCCATTTCAAAATTCCTAAACGGCTCTTTATGAACTTCAGAGGTGGCATTTCTGCGTGGCAATAAAGCTCTTCTTGGCGCCCTGCGAAATCTTCGATTGCCCTGCGAAATCGACTATTTTTTGGATTGGGGGGGTGTCACACCCCCCCACACCCACCCGGTAGTTTCGCCCCTGCGTATGGTACTAATTTCGGACCCTAAAACATTCACGCAAGCACTGGATTTGGCTAAGAGGGAAGAAATCCACGAGCAAATTACAAACGGATCCGCCCCCTGGGTAAAGCCAAAATTTTCGTACCCAAGCAACGCTGTTGCCACAAGCCCTGTTGCCGCCGTAACTGGGGAACAAAATTTAAATGCAAGAATAGACCGTTTAGAAAGTGTGGTCGAAAAACTCGCCATGACTCTTGCAGAGTCCTCTGTTTCCAAACGCCAAGATCGTCGGTTTGGGGGTAGAGGCAGATATGATAGAAGGTACGAGGAAAGAAATTTGAGGTCCAGTGACGGAAGGCCGATCTGTAATTATTGTAAGAGAGTAGGACATGTGGAGGCCGTATGCAACACCAAAAGAAATGGACAAAATTAAAAAAACTGAGTAACGCTGCTCACGATTCGTCATCCTTGGGGTGTGATGCAGCTAATAGTAAATTTTTAAATCCCCAATCTTCTTCGGATAGTCGTTTGTTTAATGAACCGTTACAATGTGTAACATTTATTGGACGTGTCGAAAATTTTGAAACCGAAATAATTATTGATTCTGGCTCAGGTGTATCAATTATTAGTTTAGAGCTTTTTACTTTGATCAATAAACATGCTAAGTCACCGTTAGAACTTTACACTAATTCTATATTAGCTAAAACTGCTACCGGTGAGAAGTTGGATATTATCGGTACAACTACGTTAGAAGTTGATTTTGGCCATAGTAACTGGTATGTAGACTGTTATGTTGCACGTAATTTCAACTATTCATTCTTGATAGGGACCGATTTCTTAGTCAAATCTGGCGCCAAGGTAGATCTGTCTACGCTACAAGCTACTATAGGGCAAGATAAGATTCCTATAAGTGTAGTTAAGCGTCCTAGCCAAGTACAGGTATGCGTTACAGAATCCTTAGAAATTCCAGCTCGCAGCGAAGCGCTCCTCACGGGACATATTTCTGGGTTGCAGGGTACTGTTCTAGTCGAGCCTAGGTACGAAATAGCAAGCAATGATTGTTTATTGTATCCTGCTAGATCTGTTGCTTGTGTATTGAATAATGAGATTCCGGTAAAGATTTTTAATGCTAATGACTTTCCAGTCAAGATTTTTTCAGGAACATGCGTTGGGATGGCAGAAATTCTAGACGAGACACGTATTAAGTCTCAAAATGGTGACGCCCATACTAACAATTCCTTTTCAGATGTGTGGATAAATGAAATAGATTTAGATAACTGTTCGATTTCCAGCCATGAAAAGCAACAACTTTTGCATTTGTTGACCGAGTATAGGGATGTGTTTGTTAAATCTGATACAGAGGCAGGTCTTGCCCAGCGTTTCACACACAACATCGACACTGGTGCACACCCCCCTCTTTATCAACGTCCGTATAGAATTCCTCAAAGCCAGTTAGGTATGATTGATGAACATATAGACAACATGCTAGAAAAGGGAATTATTAAGGAATCTAATAGTCCTTGGTCTCAACCCCTCGTTATTGTAACTAAGAAAGACGGTTCGCCCAGGTTTTGTGTCGATTTTCGAAGGCTAAACAACATCACTAAGAAACAAATTTTTCCTATGCCAAGGGTAGATGAAGTCTTAGACTCCCTAGGTGCTTCATGTTATTTTACAACACTTGACCTCGCTTCAGGATATTGGCAAATTCCTATGAAATCAGAAGATATGGAAAAAACCGCCTTTTGCACTAGAAGGGGCAACTTTGAGTTTCGCGTTATGCCCATGGGATTAGTCAATGCTAGTTATACGTTTCAAAAGATGATGCAATTGGTATTAAGTGGCTTACAATGGCAAATCTGTATGGTCTATTTAGATGACGTAATCGTTTATTCTAAATTATTCGAAAAACATCTAGCGAATCTACGTTCTGTCTTCGATCGCTTTAGAAAAGAGGGTCTCAAGCTTAAGCCTAAGAAATGTCACTTTTGCAAACCGGAGGTCTTATACTTAGGCCATGTTGTAGGTAGGGATGGAATAAAACCCAACCCAAATAAGGTGGATGTCGTTAAGACATACCCAGTGCCCCGTAACTGTAATGAAGTGCGTAGTTTTGTTGCGTTAATATCATATTACAGGCGATTTATCAAAGACTTTGCTTCGATTGCTAGCCCTTTGAATAATTTACTTAAGAAAGGAGTTAATTTTCAATGGACCGATGTATGTCAGGTTGCTTTTGAACGTCTAAGGGACTCTTTACTTAAATCACCCATCCTTTCATACCCTAACTTTAAAGAGAGATTTTGTCTTTATACAGACACTAGCAATACGGGTTTGGGTGCAATTCTTGCACAGAACATAGATGGTATCGAAAAGACCATAGCTTTTGCAAGTCGTAGTTTAAAGCCTCACGAGCGTAAGTACGCAACCATTGAAAGGGAATGCTTTGCATTAGTTTGGGGTATCAAGTACTTCCGCCCATATTTGTATGGTAGGGAATTCGATGTAGTAACGGATCATAACCCCTTAAGATGGTTGGATAATGCCAGGGACCCCCATTCTAGACTTTCTCGGTGGTCTTTGACACTTCAAAGTTATGCATATACCATCAAGCATAGGCCAGGCAAGTCACACGGGAATGTCGATGCTTTGTCTAGAATGCCAGAATCTACTTCGGATAGGGAACCCCCAAGGGAGGAATTACCTGCTTTGATTTGTGCTATTGATACGCCAGGTTTGCAGTTAGAACGCATCAAAGAGCTCCAACACCAAGACCCTGCTTTGACAGACCTTATCAATTATTTCGAACAGGGGGATATCCCCGAGAGTTCCATCTCAGCTCGCCGCCTTATGGCTACGGTCGAAGATTACTTATTTGAGGAAGGTGTATTGTATCATTTAGACCGAGGTCGAGCACGGTCAAGAACCAACGTTTCCAAGCAGCTAGTAATTCCCAGATCTCTTAAAGATGAGGTTATGTTATCTTTACACGAGGAAATAACTTCTGGTCATCTATCATTCCTTAAGACATACCTAAAAATTAAACAACGCTTTTTCTGGACAGGTATGTACACAGAAATTGAGAAATGGTGTGCTTCTTGTGTAGACTGTGCAACTAAGAAAACGCCGCGAAATTTAGCTAAGGCACCTCTACAGCCCATCCCTGTAGAAGGGCCGTTTGATCGCGTGGCTGTAGATGTTTTAGGCCCATTTCCAACATCGCAGCGTGGTAATAAGTATGTAGTAATTTTTACCGATTATTTTACCAAATGGCCTGAGGCATTTGCTGTCACGAATGCTGATGCTCCTACCACCGCCAAATTATTCGTTGAGGAGATCTTGTGCCGACATTCAGCTCCTCGTAAGTTGCTATCGGATCGGGGTAAGAACTTCTTAGCTAAAGTAGTGAAGGGTATTTGTCAGATGGTTAACACGTCTAAGGTTAACACCACAAGTTATCACCCGGAATGCGACGGACTAGTTGAACGATTTAACCATACACTTACCACCATAATCTCTATGTACGTGTCAGAACATCATGGAGACTGGGACCTTTTCATCCCTTACGCTTTATTTGCCTATAGAACTGCCGTACAATCTAGTACAAACGAGACTCCATTTTATCTTATGTATGGAAGAGATCCAAGACTTCCTATAGACGTCTCCTTAACGAAAGCACAAGAGACTTATTGTAACACTGACGATTATCGTGGAGTAATTGCAGGTAGATTCTTAGACGCACGGAAATTGACACGCGACAATATAGAACTAGCCCAACAGAGACAGAAAAGCCAATATGATAAAACTGCCAAAGACGTCACGTACGATAGAGGACAACAGGTTTGGTTATACACCCCGAATAACAGAAAGGGTCTCTCCTCTAAACTAACTCACAATTGGCACGGCCCATATCGTATACTGGCCAAGAAATCTCCAGTAAACTATCTCCTCAGTGCTAACGAAGAGCGTAATTATATCCAAACCGTTCACGTAAACCGCCTTAAGCCATTTATTTCAGCAGATGATAGGCCTAATCAAGATGCTCCCAATATTGACAATTGCAACCAGGAGGAGGAATCTGCTTGTTTGGATGATGAGAGCGACACAGATCCAGCTGAACTAGTAGTTAAGGCCATTCTGGACAAGAAAATAGTGAAAAATCGATCTGGAAGACGCGACACCTACTATCTCATCCAGTGGGAAGACGACAGTCTAGAGCCATCGTGGGAGCCTATCAAAAACTTGCACTGTGGTGAGCTTTTAAAAGAATTCGAAACTTCGTTACATAATAAGAAAACTTGCTAGTTCGTACAGTGGCTACATTGTCCCAAGAATCGAGGGCGATTCTTTCCCCTGCCCCGGGAGGAATGTAATACCGCTACTCCAAGCGCTAAGCCTCGCTCTTACCTGCCTCGTTTGCGCATTTCCTTCGCCTCATTCATCCACTCTCCCAGCGTTAGTCATACTTGTTTGTGCATGCTCTTTTGCGTCAACTTGCATCGCACTCTTTGTTGCATTGCGTATACTAGTAGGAACACTTTCACTAAGGAAACCCACCCTCTATTATAGTATTATTTTAAGAACTACACTACGGATTGACTCAGCTTATACATACGTATCTAGACACTTTCCTATTGTTTTTTTAGCTTGTTTTTCCTCTTATGTAGACACCTAAGATTAGCACATTTACATATTTTATTTGTACAAGGAACTAGTTTAACATATATATATCGTTCTCTACGAATCCTGAGTTAGTGAAGAGTTAGAGCTAGCATTGTGAGCACGTACACTTCGCTCTTGTGAAAGGCTTAGTGTTACAAGTCGTACAACGATATACGTTTGAGAAAACTATATCTGTGTTTATTTGTTGTGTCATTCTGAAGTTTTGCCGAACATTTAGCTCGGAACCTGCCGTATTTAGAAACCAATTTACACTTTTGAGCACTTGATCTCCACATTGCAAGTTTTGGGCGGGGCTCGGGGCGCCTGACCCTGTTCTCTACAATTTCAATTATTTTTTAGGGGCAAGCCCCTTTTTGGTTACTCGATTGTATGCTTGTTATTGTTTAAGACAGTGCCTTGTATAGACAGGGCATTCCTCTCAACCATCGACCGCATTGCCTAACCTTTGTTTTCTCGGCTGATTATGGAACAATATGGTATAACGAATAATTTAAGCCCTTACAACATTTTAAAAAATTCATCAAAGTCACGTTACCGATGACGTCAAAAAGGTTATGTTTCCTAGATTTAAAACCATTGTAACTTCTTAAGTATACGTCTGACTTCAATATAAATGCTAGATTCGGGCTCGCCTGAAGGAAAGCTTTCCAATGATATATACACATCAGTATTTTAACGATGCCAGCAATTTTCAATGATGACGTCATCACTTTCAAAATGGCCGTCGAACAGTACATTTTAAAACAAAATCTCTGATCTAATCAAACGCATTTCTGGATCGTTTTGTGGCAATGTTTTGTCAGGTAACTATTCTGCATCACTCAATTTAACGTTTCAAGGTACATACCGTAGATCCTCGAATTGCCCCCCCCCCCCTCGAACTTAATCTGTAACTTGTTAATCTGTAACTTTCCTTGCTCGTTCCGCATTTTTCTATCACGTGTATTAGGATAATCTTTGTATCATTATGAGTAACTTCATACCTACGTCAATTATCAGCATGTTAAGTAGATCGCCATAGCAACCCAGTATTCGCGCTACCCCCACCCCGCTCGTTACTAAGTAAATTACTTCCTTTCACCGTTTCATTTACGTATGTCTATTGTTTTTAGTTCAGTATATATGGGGACCCCGTACCTCATCTTAGGCAGTAAGAATTATGGAAAAGTAGCAGCAAGAGAAAGCAGTTTAGGCATGCACCGTTTTAGGGGCAAGATGCTTGTGAAAGATCTTGTCGCCTTCGTTTTGCTCTTAGTCGTTTTGAGATATTTATAGGAGATGTATCAGTTTTGGAAGACCTCTGGGATAGTTCTTGAGAAAGATTATATCACACACCGAGACTTAAGTTATCCTAACAGTAGTCCTTAAAGACTAAAGGTATAACCAAGATAGCACAAACACAGAAAGTTCACGTACTTCTTTGAGCCACTTCAACTCATCCTCCTATTCAAACTTTACATGCTGTATATATACTTTAAAGCAAGAGGATCTATATTTAGAAAATAATGAGCAAGTTTCATTAACGACATGAAATACGTAAAAAGTACGACGTGAAAACATGGGAAAGGAAGGGAAGGGCTGAATAGGTATGCTAAAACAAGCTTAATGACGCTAAACTAAATAAAAACATACGTTAATGATACCTGTGATACAAGGAAAACGAAATAAACAACGATGACTAAACTAGGCATTACGGTCTAACAATCCTGGGAAAATCCCGCACCTGTAAACAAAACAAAGAGAGGGGATGTGACGCAGACTTGCTTACGTGCGTTCCAGGGGTAGCCTACGATAATGATATGCAAAACAGAAGATCCTAAAATGAATGGGTCTACGGGGAAAATGTAAGCAAGCTGCGGAGACGGGCCTAAGGGGGTAAAAGGAACGTACAAAGGAGGGTTCGTGACACACCTCCCTCCTAAGATTAATTATATTACCGAAGGTAAAATACCGTATTAATCTTATCTAATTATAAAAAAAAATTACGTATAGTCCAGTTTATTTCTTCGCATTGAAATCTTCTAGAAGTTTGTCTGGAACGAAGTCTGCAGCAATCCATTGAGTGTGTCCATCGTTAAATTCTACAAAATACCTTGTAACGAGTCTCTGTCCCGGTATTCTTGAGCGCAACTTGTCGTGGACCCTTACAATTTGATCCGGTTTTCCATCAATCTCTCGTGCTGGCTTGACCTGTTCAATGTTAACTCTTTTGATTTTATCCCTTTTCTTCCCGGGCATTAGGAGTTCTACATTGTTGCTACCTATCACTTTTGTCACTTCATATGGTCCTGTCCATGGTTGATGGAATTTCTTTGACGTCCCTTTTTTAACAATAAAATTTCGAAGCCATACCTTTTCTCCTTGTTTGACATTGAGTTGCTTAATATGCTTGTCATGATTTTTCTTCTGGCGGCGTTGTTCGTCTGATACCAACTCTTTGGCGACTGCATATGCACGCTGGCGTTCGTTCTGCATTGTCTTCAGGAAATCGTCTGTGTAAAGACGTGTCGGGGGCTTCATGTCGGCAGGCGAATTCAACTCTCTTCCAAACATCATGAACGCAGGGGTATGGTGGGTGACAGAGTGCGGTGTTGTCCTATAGGCGAAGGTCACAGCATCGAGGTACTGATCCCAAGTGGATGGCTTGTCAGAGGCATAGATTCGTATTGCATTGAAAAGTGTCCCGTTCAAGCGCTCATTTAGGCCGTTGGTAGAGGGTCGAAATGCACAGGTGTAGATCTTCTTGACTCCTAACTGCTTGCATAATGCCTTCAATAATTCTGACGTGAATTGACTTCCTCTGTCTGAAAGTAGCTCTTCGGGACATCCATAGGTATGTATAAAACTGCTGACTTTTCGTGCAACCGTCTCTGCTTCCGTGTCTTCTACAGCGTAAGCAATTGGCCAACGTGTGAAATGATCCACCATGACGAGGGCATATGTGTTTCCTTGTTCTGACATTGGCAGTGGTCCTACAAAATCCATTGCGACTATCTGCAGTGGCCTTTCTGTAACAATCGATTTCATCGGCGTTTTATGAGCTGGTTTTGACGACGCTCCGAATCTGGCGCATTCCTCACAATGTCTTACATGGCGATTGATGTCAGTCTTCATGGTAGGCCAAAAATAGGATTGCTGGATCTTCTTATATGTCCTGTAAAACCCTGGATGTGCTGAAATAGGTATATCATGGGAGTTCACGAGCAACTTACCAACCATTGATTTTGGTACCACAAATTGTTCCTGTGTTCTCCCTCGTTTTGACTTGAATCTTCGATGAACACATCCATCGTCTCCCAGAAAGAACGATTCCTTATCCCTTTCCAGTTTAGCAGCAAGTTTCATATCATCAGGTGCTTTTCCTTGTTTCAAGAGTCTCATCAGTGCCCCAGCGTACGTATCATTTTCTTGTAGCGTTTTGAAGTCTGTTACCAGCATGACGTCATCTTCTTCCTTCAAGGGGCAAGGGGATACAGGGCTTTCCACTGCTTTGGCTTCCCGGCTGTCTTCTCCCGCTAAAGGGTACCTCGACAATGTATCTGCATTTGAGTGAAGTCTGCCTGGCCTGTGTTTTACTTCGAAATCGTAACTTTGAATCTCGCTAATCCATCGTGCAAATAGGTTATTCGGAGCAGTCATTGTCTTTAACCATTTCAGGGGCCTGTGATCGGTAATAACTAAAAAATGTCGGCCATAAAGGTAAGGGTAAAAATGTTTTAGCGACCATACGATACCCAATGCTTCCTTCTGCAAAACTCCATATTTCCTTTCAGAGGACTTCAGCAATCTACTGGCGTATGCAACTACCACTTCACCATTAGGCGTGTCTTGGGCGAGAACTGCTCCAATGCCATATTCGCATGCATCTGTATACAGCTTAAACGGTAAACTGAAGTATGGGCACCTCAAAATTGGGGCTGACGTTAGACAGTGTTGGAGGTCATCAAATGATTTTTGAGCATCTTTATTCCACACAAATTTGCATTTCTTTTTCGTGAGGTCAGCTAGTGGCTTTGAACGGCTGGCAAACTCTGGAATGAACCGTCTGTAATAGGACGTAAGTCCTAGAAAACTTCGAACATCAGTAGAATTTTGAGGTAATGGCAAACAACTTACTGATTTCACCTTTGCTGGATCCACGGAAATTCCATCTGACGAGACGATATGACCAAGAAACTTCACTGATTTTTGCATCCAGTGGCACTTTGAGGGTTTTAACGTCAGGCCGGCTTTCGCAACTCTTTCCAAGAATAGATTCAGTCGATGTGTATGCTCTTCTTCTGTTGCAGCAAAAACCACAATATCGTCTAAATATACCAGGCAGTGTGTCCAGTGCAACCCAGATAACACGAGGTCCATCAGTCGCTGAAATGTGGCGGGAGCGTTGGCTAGGCAAATGGCATTACACGGAATTCCCAGTGTCCATGATGGGTAGCAAACGCGGTTTTTTCGATGTCGCTTTTCTTCACTGGAATTTGCCAAAATCCGGACTGCAGATCTAGCGTTGTGAACCAAGCTGCATTTCCCAGGGCGTCCAATGTTTCATCTATCCTCGGAAGGGGGTAGGCATCTTTCTTCGTCTCGGCATTCAACCGTCGGTAGTCCACGCAGAATCGAAATTCACCATTTGGCTTTTCCAACAAAAGTACGGGACTGTTCCACGGACTGGATGAAGGCTGGATGACATTTGAAAGTAGCATCTTTTCCACCTCTTTTCGTATTTGCTGTCGTTTCGTCTCTGGAACACGATATGGCCGTTGTCTGACTGGATAGGCTCCCTGCACATCGATTGGATGCTCTACAAGGTGTGTTGTCCCCAATTGTCCCGATGTTGGCCAAACATGGTGTTTCTTTAGGACTGAAAGCAGATCTGATTGTTGTTTTCTTGACAAGTGTCCGATGTTGAGGTCTTCAATGGGCACTTCAGAAATGTTTTCGGCAGCATAATCATCATGAATGGCGTTCACATCTGATATAAACGGCTGCAAATGCATGACTTTAGTACCAGGCTGTAAAGATACTGTACTGCGAGTCGTGTTAGCTAACTCGATCAAGACAGAATTATTGGAATCAGCTTCTGTTACAACCGGGGCAACTAAAACTCGATCATCAGCTCTAACTAGCTGTCGCTCCCCAAACAAAGCTAACCCACAATGATTCCCCACCAATTCTGCCTTGACACGCACAGGTGCCCCTACAGGCAAAACCACAACAGATCTCAAAATGGCAACACAATCAGATGGCAATGATTCAAAAGGAATTTCAGCAGTCCCTAGCATAAGCAATTTCCTTCCATAATCAATTATTGCATTCTGGCCTTTCAAAAAATCATTACCCAACAAAAAATCAAATTTGAAATTTTCTACAAGAATTACTTGCAGTTCTAAACATTGGTGTCCAATTTCTAACCAAACATTACCCTCACCAACAACTTCAAGATTCTTTCCCCCAGCACCAACTAAACAAACATGCGTATCAAGAATTTTATTATCAAAACATAATTTTCTCCAAAAATCAAAATCAATTATTGTGTACTTGGCTCCCGTATCAACAAAAATATCAGCATCAACATTATTTACTTTACCTCTGACCCAAACTCCTTCTTTCGCTAACCTCGAACTCAATGAACAATTCAAATCAACGGGGATGTCCATGTTCTGTGAAAATACAGGAGTCCCCACACTGGCTCTTTCTTCCTCTATGAGTCAGGATCGATTCGTGTTCTGCTGCTGACTTCTCCGGGGGGCGGCTTGAGGGCAGTTTCGTTGAATGTGTCCTGGCTGGTTGCAACGGTAGCACACAACATGTCCATTGGGTGGTCGTCTAGCTCCCTGATATCGACTGGGTTGAAGTGCAACAACTGGTTCTTGTGAGGCTAGTTGGGCTTGGTTGGCTGCTTGGGAGGCAAGGCTCTCTACCGCTTTTGTGAGGTTCTGTATGGCCTTCCAGATCTCTTCGTTGCTTTTCACCCGTTCCTCGTTGAATTTTTGGATGGTTGCCATAACATCATCAGAGATCGTATTTACGCGAGATTTCCTTCCTAATGAATTTAGAAATACTTCTCTGCGCTCTGCTGCGGTAATCGCTTCTTGGAACGAACGAGGGCTCTTTTCCCACACTGTTTCTTTTATTTCCGGGCGAAGGCCTTTAATGAAAAATTCACACGCTATGCGATCTTTTCTTTCAAGGCTATCCAAGCCATCGTGTCCCTTAATCACCAACTTGTCGATCTTCTCTGAGAATTCTGCAACTGATTCTTTTGGTCCTTGGGCAATCTCTTGCAGCTTCTGTCGAGCTAGGAACTTCTTCTCCTCTGTATTAAAAAGATCTTCTAAGGATTCCTTTAGCTGTTCCAGGTCTTGTCTTTCTTCTAAAGGGATTCTCCAAAACATTCTGGCTGCTCGTCCACTCAGGTATGCTGGGATCAACTGAATTTGGTTCTCGTCGGTCCACCCATTTGCCACTGCTGCAATATCCCAGTTAATCATCCATTCTGTTATGTCTTCATTGTCCCTCCCAGTAAAAGGCTGGATATCGACAATCGTTTTCCTAGGCCTAGGAACTGGCACTGGTCTTTGAGGGGCAACGTGAATTGCATCGGCTTCGTTTTCATCTCTGTGTGCCATTTTTTTCTATCCTTTTGGGCTCGTTGAAACGTTTATTTCAGTTAAAATCCCACTCAACTGTCACCATAAAATGTCACACACCGAGACTTAAGTTATCCTAACAGTAGTCCTTAAAGACTAAAGGTATAACCAAGATAGCACAAACACAGAAAGTTCACGTACTTCTTTGAGCCACTTCAACTCATCCTCCCATTCAAACTTTACATGCTGTATATATACTTTAAAGCAAGAGGATCTATATTTAGAAAATAATGAGCAAGTTTCATTAACGACATGAAATACGTAAAAAGTACGACGTGAAAACATGGGAAAGGAAGGGAAGGGCTGAATAGGTATGCTAAAACAAGCTTAATGACGCTAAACTAAATAAAAACAAACGTAAATGATACCTGTGATACAAGGAAAACGAAATAAACAACGATGACTAAACTAGGCATTACGGTCTAACAATCCTGGGAAAATCCCGCACCTGTAAACAAAACAAAGAGAGGGGATGTGAAGCAGACTTGCTTACGTGCGTGCCAGGGGTAGCCTAGGATAATGATATGCAAAACAGAAGATCCTAAAATGAATGGGTCTACGGGGAAAATGTAAGCAAGCTGCGGAGACGGGCCTAAGGGGGTAAAAGGAACGTACAAAGGAGGGTTCGTGACAATTATGCCCATGTCACGCGTTAATTATTATGCCGTTGTTAGCATGCAAGTAATGTAGCTGCCGGGACGATTTTATCGAAAGAAAAGAAGGAAAGATTTAACCGATTTACGTCGCATCATTTATTGGCCATCCTCTGCCTTTTAAAAGGTCCTGAGAATCAGATCTAAGCAACATTTTACAAACTGATGCATTGGTAGAAATAAAACCCTTTTGAAAAAATCGAGAAAGAATAAACCGAGAAAAGATTCTTGCATGCAAAATAAACATCGTCATTTCGATCCTTTAAATAAATCCATGAAAACTAAATTTAAATCCTAAAAGATACTTCAAATTACTTTGCATCGATTCATTCTTGGGTGTTTCGTACTTTTTCTGTAAATACAAAGTCTGCGAGACAGGTCATAGAAACAAAATAGAGAAATTGCGTAAAACCCTAAAAATTTCTAAGTTTAAGCAAGCAGGCACAATATCTTTTAATAATAAAGTCTATCGCGGAGAGCTTAAAATTGCTTCAAGTTCCTGGAATTATAACAGAAGCCTATCAAATTTGATAACGTCGAAGTTTCTCCTACGAAGAATTTCAGAGAGTGTATGCCGAAAAGTCTTCTCAGCATTAAATAGTTGCACGTGCGCAGAAGTGCACCAGGCTGTCTTTTTTATAGCAACAATCTATTGCCTTCTCTCAATTGTCTATCACCACCATGTGCATTAGCCAGCTTCATAGATTTCCATGCTTCATCAAAATTCTACACAATATTAGGCGTGCAGCATGTTGATAACACCACCAATCAGCTTGTGAATGGCCCACTTAATTTGACTATGGACTTCACAGATGTATCATAAAGCCATTTTTGAACCGTTTATACTAATTGAAACAGCTTTCGTGGCCGACCCTCCCGTCTTTTTGCGATCTTTAAACTTTCGCATCTGCTTTTCAAATCTGTCCATTGATTTCTTCGAATTCTGGAAAAAATTCGAGACAACATTTTCAGGAGCAAATCAAAACAAAATAAAGGTGTAGTGCTTGCGTGCGACCAAGGATCCAACTTGTGCCACGCCACAAAAATTTGCAACCACAAGTCAACTGGCGATCGTGCTCTGATTGACTTACAAATGCAAGTCCCTGAAACCGTTACCCGATTTCAGTTCTCCCGTGACCTTACCATTGAACCATCTCCCCCCAAATTCAATCAGAAAATTGCACATTAACCCGACGGTGATATCTGCCTTACACCCTGAATAATGCCCCGTTGTCCATGATCTGCAGTGCGCGATTAATTCAAAGTAGCTTGTCCAGTCAGGGGCGTAACTTGGCCAATAGTTTTGGGGGGGGGGTGAAAAGGGTTTCTGCCCTGCAAAACTGAGTGGTGCCCTGCAGACCTCGTAACAACGGTTTGTCTATAGGTTACTAGTGAAAGCTTTACCAGTGTACACTGGTCTTTACCAAGGACAAACTTCTAAGCAATAAAAACAAACTTGAAACTTCATTGCCTATGAAATTTCTATTTCTCTACGTGAGCGTAAATTGTTTTTTTATATTCACTTCATTTAATGTTGGTTTGCAAAATTAAGATAATAAACAGCTAATTGGGGGGGGGGGGTACATGATGTAGACAGCGCAACGAAATTTAACCCAGAGTCGAGTTTAGGTAGGAGGTAGGAGGACCCACTATGGTTGGGTCCGACGTGAAGAAATTTTTTTGAAATTATACCTTGTAAAAAGGGCTAAAAAGCATCTTTCAGACAAAAATTTAGCAAAATACTATCGTGCTAAAAGAACTGATTGTTTATTGAAAATATTATTGTTTATTGGGAAAAATAGGGAGGGGGATGTCATGCTAAAACTCTAGTGTTAGACGTTTGGGAAGGAAAGAAACGGCAACCTTTCGTTTCAGATTGCACGTAGTTATGAATGACAGAGAAAAATGTTGTTTTGATTGGGAGAATTTTTTTTCCTGAACAGAAATGTGCAGTTTCTTGTATCAAGAAGGCCATGTTTACACATCCAAAATTAAAACATTGCAATGATACAGAAAATGATTTACTGAATTAATGCAAATAAAAGAAAAATAATAAAAATATACGTGAAAAAGTTAGCAATTAGATGAAACAAAATCGGTATTATAACGATTTATTATGTTTTTTAGTTCATGCACTGTTAAAAAGTAATAGAAAAAATGATAAAAAAATTCCTATCTTGACCAAAGTGAGGGACTTCAGCCCCTTATTCCCCCCCCCCCAAGTGACGCCGTGCTTGTCATGAAAATAATTTACAACTTAAATTAATTTGCATGACTCAACCTTGCCCTCATAAACATATGCATCAATCATTGCATCCATTGGCTATGACTTTCGGTAAGAAATGCTTTCGCTTTGCAAATAACGGAGCTTTTCCTTACATACCTGTTCCGTTCTCTAAAATGCAATATCAGGAAGGGAGGTTCATAACAAATACGATATTTCCATTTCAAAATTCCTAAACGGCTCTTCAAGAACTTCAGAGGTGGCATTTCTGCGTGGCAATAAAGCTGCGCCCTACGAAATCTTCGATTGCCCTGCGAAATCGACTATTTTTTGGATTGGGGGGGGGGTGTCACACACCCCCACACCCCCCCGGTAGTTTCGCCCCTGTGTCCAGTAATATTGTGGACTAACTGCTAATATTGTGCACAGTCAGCAGATGCAGAAATTCGAGCAAACACATTCAGGGATTTAAGTGAATAATTCCCGGATTTAAATGAATAAATTCTAATATACCTTCAACTATTATGACATCCAATCTTATTTATGTAGTCGGCTTAAAATGGGAATTAATCGTTTAATTCGAGTTAATACCCGCGGGGAAAGTGCGCAGATTCCCCTTTTCTAGAATCGGGTGGTCCCACACGTTCCTAAGTAGGCTGTGGATATCATGTTACCTTAGCTATTTGCTAATCACCTTGTGGTATTTTCTAGGTGGTCTTTTCCTGGCATATTTGTTTAAGTACAGCGATGCAGCTAGGGTCATGTCATATTTTGCAGCAAGACTCACGCGTTGTTTGTACGCGTTTTCTCTGTAGAGAAGTGAACTATTCTGCGAAAGCGTAACCTATTTAAAACCCGCTAATAAAAGACATAGTCCTACCGTCAAATGGCCGGACGCTGATCATGGTCATGATTTCGACCGTTGCTTACTGTTGTCATAGCATGGCTGGAAAGTTGCAGGTACTGGTTGCTAGGCCTTGGCAGAGTTATCGAAAGTTGTAGCAGTTCAGGTCAAGCGCTCCTGTGGCTGCTGTCTACTGCTATTACAGTTTCAGTTACCCTGCATCTCGATTCTATCACGGGCTCCAGAGAAAAGGTTGTACCAGCATTTTTTTTCTACATTGGCTGTAGCATGGTTTGTAGGTTATTTGTTTTTAATTTTCGATCCACCATTTCCTGCCGCTTTTCATCATACCAACCCTGGAGCTTCATATCTCCACCATAAATATAACTAAATAAGGGGGCAGTATTCAAAGACCACAGTACTGCCTCTCGGTAAAGCCACATGCCAGGCCGCCCAATCAAACGCATCCACCTCGAATACCTGCTTGTTGTTATTTGTTCTTATTCTTTCAACTAATTTACCCTGTCATGTTCTTGTCCAAGGCAGGGATGCCTGTACTCAGAGATGGCAACAGGGGCAAAGCGTAGAGAAAAAAGGGCAAAACAATAGCCCGTACAATAGGCAAAAGAAGAAAAATGCTTAATTTCGCGAGGTCAGGGGCAACTGCCCTAGCTGCTCTCCTGGCGCAGGCGTCCTTGGTTCCATTCATCTGGGATTCAACAAACGCCGTTTCTAAATTCCCCTCAATAGCGAATAGTATCTTTGTTGTGTCATTGTTGGCGTAAGGGGTGTGTGGCAAACTGCCCCGTTATTTTATATTTACGTGGAGGAAATTAACGCTAGCATAAAATTGTACAGTCATGCCAGCAAAAGTTTCTGGACACGTTACATGGTCCATCTAGGATCAGTTGTTTTAGCCTTTTAAAAGTATCAAGATCCAATTAAGTGACACCCATCGGCATTGCACACAATTTAGCAGGCCCTTGCTTTGGCTGCATCACACTGCCGCCCTCCGTTCAAAGCAGTCATACTGTGGTTTAACAAACCTGCCAGTATGGTCATAGTAAACGTTTAGCGAGCCCAATATTGCTCCCAGTGTTCTAACCTTCATACTTTAGTTTCGCAAGCACACCTGTAAAGTTCGAATATCAGTTTGATCTTGTTTCAACAAAAATCAATAATCAAATGAATCAATAAATTGACTAAGGATTGTTTTCATGGTTTTGGTAATATCACATTGCTTGTTTAGTGGGCCCTCATGGTAGTGTTCACCTCAGTCTGGCACCAAAACTTCGCTCGAGTTACATAATAACATTTTAAACACTGTGGTCTCGGCAATGCCCCTTGAAACATCTTGATTGCCAGTTTACTGTTTTTAGATAACCCCAATTAGTCTATTCCTTTGATTACTCTTCCTAACAAAATGGAAATATTGCCTACAGCAAGACGATACCAAAAAGCAGGGCCGTCTTGAGCCGGCTTGTGCCCAGTGGTTATTGACAAAACAAACCCCGTTCAGAAAATTCCTGCGGCCATGCCCTTCGGTTTCGGTTTCGTTTTCGGTGAACGTCCTTTTTGGTTACAATAATTAAAAAGATTTTTTTAGGGATTTTTGCAAGAATGTGCAGGAACACTTAGAGTGGATCTGAGGCACGTGGACATTTCTCTGCACTTTGCTTTTTAATCCGTATGCTTTCCGTATGCTGAAATAGTAGCTTTTGTTGCATTTAGAAGATATCTTATTACATTATTATAAGTGCCACTAGTCACCATGGCAACAAACTTCCAACTAACTACACGCTATATTTTCAACACACAAACAAACAAAAAACAAAAAAAACTTAGTGTAATACAGGTATTTTGATGTCATTTGTATAGCAGCAGAGCTAAACAATTTAGAAAAAATGCGCTGGCAACTTTGCTCTCTGTTTTCATTAATCATGATCAGCAAATGCATCAAATGTTTGTTTTTATTGCCTATTTATGAATGCATTGTGTGCCCCCTTTTGTTCTGGTGCAAATTTGATTGGTTTGAGCAATCTGTATTTTGCTACTTTAGGCAAGCCTTTTTGTTGAGAGCGAACTTCTTGGTTAATGTAAAACGTGCTATATTGTTAATACTAAACTTGGATTGGTTTGCTGTAGTTATGCAAATCTCTTTTACATTTTACAATGAATTTACTAACATTAGGCACACTTCACTTGGTAAATGTAGAATAGTTTACTGTAGCTTTGCAACAAATCTGCAGAATCTAAAACATATAAGCTGAATCTGCAGAACCAATGTTTGCAATATAAATCGGAAAATACCTAGATAGCTTACTGTGGTGATGTTTCTTGCTAAATGCAAACATGTCAATTATTCTGTCATGCAAACTGCAATGGTAAAAATAGTGGCAGTTTGCTGTGTTTACGCAAACTCAAATGGCAAATGCAAAGTCTTCTTTGCCATGGTTTACAAATTCACATGAAATATGGAGATAGTGTGCTGCGATTATGGAAATTCACATAGTAAATACAAAATGTTTTCTTGCTATGGTTTCTATATTCAAATAAAATATGGAGATAGTTTGCCAGGGCTATACATACGTATACATACATAAAAAAAGCGTCCGCTGTTGTCGCCATAACAAGTCTAGTTATGCCTTTACTCTTGGTGGCAAACATGCAACGTGAACAAAAAACAAACAAACAAAACGTTTGTTGTTGTTTGGCAAACATACAAATGTCTATATAAAAGAAAAGAAAAACCATTAAGCGTTTTCAGTTGTTGGGAAGCATGTAAATAAAACAAAACATTTGCTGTTGTTGGCAGAATGCAAATTTATAAGTACAAACAAACAAACAAATAGTAAGCGTTTGCAGTTGATGGCAAACACGTAAAATAAACACAAAACGTTTGCTGTCGTTGGCAAGCATGAAAAATAAAACAGAACGTTTGCTGTCGTTGGCAAACAGGCAAAGAAAAGCATTGTGCTGTTGTTGGCGAACATGCGGAAGAAAAGGGTTTGCTGTTGTTGGCAAACATGCAAATATATATATATAAATAAAAAAAAACCATTAAGCGTTGTCAGCTGTTGAGAAGCATGTAAATAAAACAAAACATTTGCCGTTCTTGGCAGAATGCAAATTTATAAGTACAAACAAACAAAAAATATTAAGCGTTTGCAGTTGTTGGCATACATGCAAAATAAAAAAAAAATAAAAAACAAAACGTTTGCTGCCGTTGGCAAACATGCAGAAGAAAAGGGTTTGCTGTTGTTGGCAAACACGCAAAAAACAAGCATTTTGCGGTTGTTGGCAAACATGCACACTCAAAAAAAAAACCTTAGCTGTTGTTGGCAAACATGCAGAAGAAAAGAGTTTGCTGTTGTTGGCAAACATGCAAAAACAAGCGTTTGCTGTTGTTGGCAAACATGCACACTTAAAAAAAACCTTTGCTGTTGTTGGCAAACATACAGAAGAAAAGAGTTTGCTGTTGTTGGCAATCGTGTGGCAGAAAAGCGTTTGCTGTTGTTGGCAAACATACAAAAAAAAGCGTTTGCTGTTGTTGGCAAACAAACAACGAAAAGCGTTTGCTGTCGTGGGCAAACATACAAAAAAAGCGTTTGCTGTTGTTGGCAAACATACAACGAAAAGCGTTTGCTGTCTTGGGCAAACATACAAAAAAAAAGCGTTTGCTGTTGTTGGCAAACATACAACGAAAAGCGTTTGCTGTCGTGGGCAAACATACAAAAAAAAGCGTTTGCTGTTGTTGGCTAACATACAACGAAAAGCGTTTGCTGTCGTGGGCAAACATACAAAAAAAAGCGTTTGCTGTTGTTGGCAAACATACAACGAAAAGCGTTTGCTGTCGTGGGCAAACATACAAAGAAAAAAAAACCTCTTTTCTCTTGCTTTCTCTCCCCGCTTCTCTTCACCAATAACCTCCTCCCTTAGTAAGGTTAGGGCAAGAGTCTCCTCCAGTTACAGGTTTTTCTAAGTCAGTGTTTGATGGGTGTAAACATTGTCATGTTTTTTGTGGCGGGGTAAAAAACTGAGGCAGTTTTTTCCCTGGAATCAAACACCGACCATAAAATTGCGTCATTGCTCAGGCAAGACAAGGGCTGATGCACCAAAAGCCCAAAATGTTTTTCCTGAGATTAGGGTGTTGTTTATCATAACTAAGGGGCCCCCGCGATGGAATTAATCTTGATTAAACTGATGCAAAATTTTTGTGTTCTACAAAAACACGAGCATTGGAAATATCAATTTCTCGATGATTGTTGGAATAATCTTTGTTAAATTCAGTTGGAATAATCATTGTTAAAACAAAACAAGTTTATACCCCACTTAAACCATGTTACCAATGCATTTAGTTCTTTGTTGCTTGCGAGCACTTGATCTCCACACTGCAAGTTTTTGGCGGGGCCCGGGGCGGGTTATTGTTTAAGACAGTGCCTGGAAGCAGACCAGAAGGATGAAGGCTGGAACATTTGATAACTGATGCATTGGTAGAAAAAAACCAGAAAAACCTTTTGAAAAAATCGAGAAAGAATAAACCGAGAAAAGATTTTTGCATGCAAAATAAACATCGTCATTTCGATCCTTTAAATAAATCCATGAAAACTAAATTTAAATCCTAAAAGATACTTCAAATTACTTTGCATCGATTCATTTTTGGGTGTTTCGTACTTTTTCTGTAAATACAAAGTCTGCGAGACAGGTCATAGAAACAAAATAGAGAAATTGCGTAAAACCCTAAAAATTTCTAAGTTTAAGCAAGCAGGCACAATATCATTTAATAATAAAGTCTATCGCGGAGAGCTTAAAATTGCTTCAAGTTCCTGGAATTAAAACAGGAGCCTATCAAAGTTGATAACGTCGAAGTTTCTCCTACGAAGAATTTCAGAGAGTGTATGCCGAAAAGTCTTCTCAGCATTAAATAGTTGCACGTGCGCAGAAGTGCACCAGGCTGTCTTTTTTAAGGCAACAATCTATTGCCTTCTCTCAATTGTCTATCACCACCATGTGCATTAGCCAGCTTCATAGATTTCCATGCTTCATCAAAATTCTACACAATATGAGGCGTGCAGCATGTTGATAACACCACCAATCAGTTGGTGAATGGCCCACTTAATTTGACTATGGATTTCACAGATGTATCATAAAGCCATTTTTGAACCGTTTATACTAATTGAAACAGCTTTCGTGGCCGACCCTCCCGTCTTTTTGCGATCTTTAAACTTTCGCATCTGCTTTTCAAATCTGTCCATTGATTTCTTCGAATTCTGCAAAAAATTTGAGACAACATTATCAGGAGCAAATCAAAACAAAATAAAGGTGTAGTGCTTGCGTGCTACCAAGGATCCAACTTGTGCCACGCCACAAAAATTTGCAACCACAAGTCAACTGGCGATCGTGCTCTGATTGACTTACAAATGCAAGTCCCTGCACCCGTTACCCGATTTCAGTTCTCCCGTGACCTTAACATTGAACCCCTCCCCCCCCCAATTCAATCAGAAAATTGCACATTAATCCGACGGTGATATCTGCCTTACACCGTGAATAATGTCCATGATCTGCAGCGCGCGATTTATTCAAAGTAGCTTGTCCAGTCGTATTGTAGACTAACTGCTAATATTGTGCACAGTCAGCAGATGCAGAAATTCGAGCAAACACATTCAGGGATTTAAGTGAATGATTCCCGGATTTAAATGAATAAATTCTAATATAACTATAACTAATATGACATCCAATCCTATTTATACATTCGGCTTAAAATGCAACAGCGCTCGCGAGAAACATGCGAAATGACTAACCTTCATAGTCCCCATCATATCACCTAAACCACCGACATCTGATTTTGGCCTTATGACGTAATCCTTTGTTGATGGTCTCGGCACACGGGCTCTTACAATAAATCCCTTATCACCAGGTCTTCGCGGTCTAAAGGATGATAACAAGTAAAACAAAATCAAAATTTAATGCTGATGCTGAGGGCAAACCGTAGAATTTTTCTACGAACATGATCGAGTATTCTTGGTTTGGGGGGGGGGGCGATTTATTATGAGGGTGGGGGAGCATAATAAAACATTAACATGAATATGTGCCAACCATACAGCTGAGTTTTTCTACCATCAATGATTCTAAATATAGAGAAAACGTTGACGAAAATATTCATATATATAATGGGTATTAAATGGCTTTGTTCTTATACACAAAACTTTGACTTATAAAAATCATGGTTGTTATAAATTGGCTGGCTGAAAATTTTGATTGCCCGCTAAGTTTTAATACCGATTTATCCTTCTTTGGTTTCTGGAGTACTTCTGAGGGTACAGGCTCTTGTATATTTATTAATATCTTTGCCATTCCCCCTCTTGTGGGCAACCTTGTCACAGATAAACTTTTCAACCTTTGCGTGTTTGTGCTGGTGCTTTCATTTTTCTAATATTTTCTAATAGAAATTAACATAACGAGAGTGGCAGCTGCCCCTCCAGCCCTCCGGTATAGGCCTAGGCCTAAAAATAGACCTTAAAAAATGAGACCTAGGACTGATTCTTAAAATTATATCACCTGCATGTCTGATGACTTCCAAAGATAAATCTAAAGAAAGATTGGGTGCTGGATCTCGGGCTGTGAACTTTGCTATCAACAATGATGCAACAGAAGCACACTGCTGGAATACTTCTTACGGTAAAGGCAAGTTCAAATACGGCAACCCAACTGAACCTATACGGTAGCTAGACATATACCAAGCATGCGATTATGATATGCCTCAGTGCGATTTACAATGCCAAAGCATAGCACATAGACAAACTGTGTATACCTTTTCTCATCTTGAGAACCGTCCCCAGCATACTCATCGGTAGAACTAGAACAAGAACTGCCGTGAAAACGTGCGAAAAAGAGCAAAATAAGAAACAGTGTAACCACGAATATAGGCTTATATACGTCATTCATCAAAGTTTGAGATACAATTATTGATACCCACTAATATTTCATAGTTTTTAAACAAAGTCTTGCTAATGACACGGTGGAAAGAGTCAATAACTTCAAAGACATTCGATCAGATTTGGTATTTTCAAATTGTTAGTTTCATGAAAATGAAATGAAGATGCAGCTGCTAATGTCCAGAAACTGCATAATAAGAGAAAAACTGCACCGACTTTTTAATAAATTTATTAATTTAACAGTAATACCTTAATCTCCTCTTCTTGTATTCAACTGCATTTATTTTGTCTCTTTCCTCTCTCTCTTCTCTGCTAACATCTTTGAAATTAGTTTGCACTCCAAAGATGGGCCTTGCCCATTGTGCTAGAAAATCGAACGATCAACATTTAGTGCTTATAGAATTTTAATTATTTTTTTCTTGCAGGTTCACTGTCAGTTTGATTCCAATTGATGGAGACAAGCTTTCAAAAACAACTAGATGCAAGCATGGCCATAATTCGGTGAGCTGTTGCAGAAATGGCTTCCAAATTACAAATAATCACAGACCTTGAAAACGAAGGCCTTTTTATACAATGTTAAAACTATTCAAGTTTCTATTTTCAATGTACCATGAAGCAAGCAGGTACATACCAACTATTTTTCCAGCAAGGTTTCTGTTTTCTCTTGTTTCTTTTGGATGTTTGTAGAGAAGCATGACCGCCCTTCCGATGCCGCTCATTTTCAGCGCACCCGAATCTAGTGCTGGGAACTGTTAATAAACATATCCATTGTTATATACATAATGTTACATTGATAATATACAAGAGGTTATAAATAAATTTACATTTAAAGGGTCTGTGTGTTCAATTGCGAAGTAAACGATGATAAAGGTGGGAAAAAACAACATAAATAACACAAAAAACAAGCATTATAGATGGATAAACAATAACCATCTCAGAAGTTTTAATCAGTATTTGATAAACCAAAAAAACTTGCCAATACGTGGAGCTAGTCAAGTTAATAAAAACGATCTATCAATATATTGCTAAATATGAACCATTATTAAGCATAATTATAACAAAACGAATTAACTGCATACCTCTGAAAGTAGTTTTAAAAACTGTTTCCTAATCATTATATGAGGCAAGGAGTTATCAGGCAAAGGAGAAAGCCATTCCTGACAAAAAGAAGATTCAGTAAATAAATTAAACAAACAATACGATGAATTGTTGAAGTAATTCTTCGCTAGTTTTAGGTTTAATACGAATGTGAGATTGAACTGTTTGGTTACGATTGTGAGATTGAGCTGTGAGATAGAATTTGAGATGGAACGTAAGATTGAATTTTATCAACCCTCTACGTACTTGCTATAGAAAATCACTTATTTAAACAACGCCAAATAAAAATGTGAATAAAAAACTAGTTTCAATAATTGAAGCCCAAAATAATAAGCATAGATGAAATAGATGACACAAGACTTTCCAAATTGATATGTTTAATAATGAGGCATCTGCAACAAGGCGTCTTTCCCTAGCTTAGATTCCTTGCATTCACTACGTTTGATGCTGCATATTAGCACGCTGCTTTAAATTAGATTTTAACTGAATAAATAGGGGTCAAAATTATACATGGGGCATAGCTGTGTGCTTTTACCATTTCTTAGAACTGTTTAATTTTAATTTCAATATACTTCTAGCTTCTAAACTGTATTATTTAAGATTTGTGAAAAGTTGATTGCTACTCTCGATCGAGTTGCACCAAAATTTCCTTTTTTTATATTGTGCTGTAATTTAGTAGCAATTTAGTTTTTGTGAATGCAATTTATGCTACTATGAATGCGGCTAAACAATACAGCCGGGGTGAGCTGAAAGTATCAATTACAAACAGGCTGGTACATGAAGACAAGCAAAGCAACCGAAAAAGATGAATAATACCTTCATCACAGGTAGCACGCCACCATCAATAAAAGTATGCTGCAAGTCGGCTCTAAAAGAAGACACTCGAGACTCAATACCATAATTGTTAATTAAGTGGCAATTTTATTGAAACGACTTGCGTCATGCAAACAAATTAAGAAATGACAATAGCAACGGAAACAATTATTTTGATTATGATGATGATGACTGGAAATTGGCAAGGAATGTGTTTATTTGGATAAACCATAAATCATGAAACTAACTTGTTCAAATGTGATACAACACTGTCCAGCATTTTTAACTTTTTTGTTGCTGCTCGTCCAGCCTGATTCAACAAACGATCCTCCTACAAACAAGAAATTAATTAAAAGCTTCCTTAATCTATAATAACCTTGACAAAATTGGTGGACAAGGCTTTACGTTGCAGCAGCACAAATCAAACACAGACTAGAAATATCAATCAAATTTTTGGATTGAGATAAGGTACTTGTGAATTTGTAGGTCGAGAATAGGGAAAACGTAACCTTGGGAATTTCGAACTCATTGATAGGCCCTAGGGATACTTTCGCCTTGATGGATTTCAATTGGTCCCCCCTTTGAATTGGTCTATAAATAATTTTAGGTTTTAGGTGCCTTTTGCAGTGGGAACTAGATGATCATGTGTCTTTGCCACTGAGTAAGGCACAATTAATTTTATATATTGTTTTAATTTTTTTTCTAAAAAACTTCTTTGGAATAGAAAGCTAATTTCATGCAATAGCTAAACCTAGGAAATACAATGAAATTTAATGCCTTATGTCTGTGAAATACAATCAACAAATCAAAAAATAGAACACAGTGAAGTGAAAC
Organism: Rhopilema esculentum; assembly: GCF_057945365.1. Taxonomy (NCBI): domain Eukaryota; kingdom Metazoa; phylum Cnidaria; class Scyphozoa; order Rhizostomeae; family Rhizostomatidae; genus Rhopilema; species Rhopilema esculentum. The sequence goes on from NC_142835.1 coordinate 477,646, forward strand.
TGAACACAATTGCTTTAACCGATTTGCAACTAGAAAACATCATCTCTATAATTTGAAGGGATGTGTTTTAATGTAAAGTTTGGTAGTCAAAAAATGCACCAACTGAAGTAAAGCTAACGTTCACCCTTTTGGAAGAAAATCGCTCAGAAAGATCCTTGTGAGAAAGATGGTTATTCGGAATACAGTCGTCTGTTGACTATTTGAAATTATATTTGAGTACGGTTTTGTAAAAAAGGAAATGATTGGACAAAAAGAAACAAAACAACATTAGAAATTTCAAAAGCAAGAGTTGCAAAAAGGGAACTTAATCGAAATCACAAAAATGGAACGTTAAATGTACTTAGCAGGATGTTTTCTAGTCGTTATCTACTTAATCTTGATTAACTATTTTCATAATATCAAAATGCAAGAATTTTTTTCAACAACAAAATCATAGAAAACAGCATACCTCTGCAGCTTCTCTCATATTCCTGATCATTGCAGCAATAATGTCGTCATTATCATTAATTATTTCAAAATCCTGTGAATCATATTCAAAATAGTTGAAATTAGGTGGATGACATTACAAACAATCAAGTTTATCTAAGCAATGGTCGGTCCCAAGCATCCAATTTGGGTCCATTCTTTGCCATTTTATCGTTTGAATAGTGAGATCCTTTAGACGTATATTAAGACCTTGTACATCCAGAACAAAATTAAAAAATAGTCTGAAGAAAATTAAACCAAAAAGGCAGTGGCTTAAGCTCCTTGCAAATCTAGTAGAATCTAGCCCAAGGGTATTTCTGGGTTAAGCAAATCAAACTTCTCAATTTTTTCTATTCAGGCAACATATGTTGTTAAAAATAGTCACTTGAAAATTATAAAGCTCAAAACCTAAAGGATATATGTAGGCCTCATAATTCCTGGCTGGGACATCAACCTACCTCAGCAAACAATAAAACGTTAGTGTAGATTCACCTTTTATATGGCTAGTTATATGCATTTTAGTTCTCAGACAATCAATTCAAAGAGACAATTTTTAAATAGATTTCCACTTGGGATGATGCTGCATAATTGGCAATGCTTCCTGCAGTCAAATCATTTAGAAATGAACTGGTATAATTTGAAAGTTAGTTGTACCCTTTTCCTTCGTCTGCGACTGCTCATAGCCTGTAAAGGAATGTTTACATATAATTCTCCACAACAAGAAAATGAAACCTCAATGTAAATCTCATTAGAGATTCCTCTAATATTTTCATTTATTCAAATCCAAATTTTTGCAATAATAGCTTTTCTTTGTTTATGATTTGATTAAAAAATATATGAAATGCAATCATAGAAGTGTGAAGCTGGTTACTTTGATTTAATTGTAAATATAGGAAAATTTATAAAATTCTGAATTCAATATAATAATAAAAAGTCTCCAAGACCCCTTATTATTTAGAAATCGCCTAACATACCTCCTTTTTTCTTTGCATCATTAGGTCAAAATCTGATATCATTCTAAAAGATAGAAACAAAATGATATGCCAGACCTCACCTTTCTCATTCAATTTTGTACTTTGGGTTTTAAACAAATGATCTTAAAGGCTGATTTTAAAAGTTATCTTTTTCAGGAAGGAAATTTATTAATATTAAAGAACAGATTGAAAACAGCATCTGATTAAATAAGTTTCTTATGTATACTGTGTGTATTAGAAAAGGTATCAAATGTAATATCTAATAGATCTTTGTGGTCCCATGCATATTTCTAATAGACCCATGTATATTTCTAATAGAGCCATGCATATTTCTAATAGACCCATGCATATTTCTTCAAGTTTAATAATTATATATTGTTATATCTCCTGCAGGCTAATAGAGTTTATCATATTGGTATAACAGCATTTCTGCAGTTGTTCTTAAATGTATGTTGACCTTTTTTGGCACTTCAAATAGCTAATATATCATCGTTTTGAAGAAAAAGCAATTGTATTTATCAACAATATTTTTGAGGTACAAAAGTTTCAAAATGGCTTTGAAAAAAGCAAACATTTGAGTATGCTTTAGATTTTCGCCTAACACTCTAACACTGTTGAGGTTGACCAATCAGTACCGCTTGCCTATCGAGATTGTTACCAATGGAGTCCTGAGGTGAAAATGAACTCCTTCTGACTACACGAAAGCTTTTTCATATTTATGTAGATAGATCCCAAAACTGCTTGCCTATCGAGATTGTTACCAATGGAGTCCTGAGGTGAAAACGAACTCCTTCTGACTACACGAAAGCTTTTTCATATTTATGTAGATAGATCCCAAAACTACTGGATGGGATGAAGATCGGGCTTTGCCAATTATCCAAAACATGTTGCCATTATAGTTTTTTGCACACTCTAGGTTCTTCAGTAATGCTCCCCCATAGCGGAATCACATGTTTTACTAGCCTTTTTATCTGCAAGAACGAGAAGGCTGTTCTCTTTAGGGAAGAGTTTTTTTCTAATGCTGGAAGGGACATACTGTTTTATTCTATCCCCCAATTTTTTTTAGCTGAAAAACTTGCGATTTTCTCCTTAATGTAAACCGAAATGACATCCTCTGGAAAGCCATTCTCCAGAAAAATCATTTTCAGTTGTTCAAATTCTGAGTTGAATTTAGACTTGGAACAAATCATCAGTGCCCTATGAGCAAGCATTTTAATGAAGTTGATTTTCCTTTGTTTTGGGCAAAACAAACTTCATCGAGTGTAAAACCCCAAAAATGGGGGTTTACAGCATACACTGGTGAGAAATCCAGTGCCAGACTTTCAACCAAAACATCTAGAAATTGAAATTGATCTATGTTCTGTTGTTTTATATTCTGAAGACCGTCAGACGAAAAGCTTTAGTATACTTAAATGTTTGCTTTTTTCAAAGCCATTCTTAAACTGTATTTACATTCAAAATAAATGGTAACAAATTTATAAAATAACTGAAAAACTTAAACCATACTCTGGTCTGTCGGATGGTCTATCATCATCGCTACTTTCCTCATCTTCAGGCATCGGTACACTCCCGATTTCCTGTTCAGCATCATCTTTTTTCTCAGCTTCAGGGGCAGTTCCACCCTGCTCAGGACCAGCAATATCAATATCACTATCATCTTCGTCATCTGATATGATGGCCCGTGACTTCACTGCAAAGCAACAGCAATGAATATAAACATCAATAAAATTACAGTTTATGAAAAGAAGTATAATATTGCTATAATTTGGCTACCTCCGGATGACCCTTTAAAACATGGTTGCTTTATCCAAAAACTTCAGCATTTTGTTCACAGCTATGAATCAATTTGTTTCACTTTTGTCTTATATATATATATATATATATATATATATATATATATATATATATATATATATATATATATATATATATATATATATAGGGGGTATCTTATGGAATGTAAAGTATGTGGTGTACAGTATGTGGGTAGCACTTGCACGCCTTTTAGGCTTAGGTTTAATAACTACAAGGCGTGCAATCGTAAGCTTATCGGGGGCTCTTCGGGTGTACCTCAGGCTGATTTTTTCCGGCATTTTGCAGGGAAGGATCATCATGGGTTTCTCGAAGATATAAAAGTTACTATTATAGATAGACTTAATGGGAATGGTAGGATACGTGAAAGTTTCTGGCAGTATAAGTTAGAAACTTTTGCGCCCCGGGGCCTTAATATTAGGTTAGTTGACACATAGTTTTATTTTTATTTCCTATCTTTTTGTTTATTTTCTCCTTGTTACTTTTGTTTATTTTTATTTTTATTTTTTCCACGTTTTCTATCTACTTTCTTTCTTTTCTTTGCATTCTATATTTATTATATTTATTTACCTAGTTTCTTATTTTTTTTTTGGGACAGACAGCATTTACCGTTCCTTTTCCTTGGACCTTTCTGCATGCTATACCATCTGCTATCACACTTGTTCTATTGTTCTTTTATCTATTGTATTTATCCATCTTTTCTCACCTCCGGCTGTGCTTAGAAACTATCATTATGTTGTTAAATTAGCTATTATTGTTCTTGCTTGTAAAATGTGTTACTTTTTGTTCTTTTGTTCCGTATTCCTTATTTTACGCTCCAGATGTATGTGTTAGTTATTCTGAAGAAGCTTATAGCGAAACGTCAACCAAGTTGTTTTTTTATTGAGTATCTATTTATATTTTTAAAGAACTTTAAAGTTAGGAGCTATTGAATATATATATATATATATATATATATATATATATATATATATATATATATATATATATATATATACTCAATCTGCAGACAGTACTGTTTCGCCCTTTGTGGGCTCGTCAGTGCAGCACAGAGCTTGTCTGAGACACAACCCGAGCCATGCTGTCAGAGCAACAAGGCAGTTTAACGGATTGATTGTGGGACCCTGCCAGAGTGCTCAAACAGCGCATGCGCAGTGATCTTCGCATAATGCTAGAAGCAGGTCCCCACAGAGTCTTATATATATATATATATATATATATATATATATATATATATATATAAATTATGTTAATGAGGTTTTGGTTGTCAAAACAAAGGTCAGTGTCAGGCTTATGTTTTTAAGGCTCAAAATACTTACATTTCATTCTTTCTGTTTTTAATTCCTCTTCTCCAAAGCCCTAAGAAGATGAAAAATGTTGATATAAAAATTATTTAAAAGGTTTATTATGAATGGAAAGGCAAAATTTCAAATATTGGAAACACCAAAAATATGAGAAGACAGTAGCAAAATGAAAACTGTTATGAAACCTCAAATTCCTCATCTTCTTCATCGCTGTCTCCAAAGATGTCTGCTATTAAGCCACCAACATCACCACCACTGAAAGAAAGTTGCAAGGATAATTATATACGCAATAAAGAAACTTTTACTAACAAAAATATGCATAAAATACACTTTTGAAATTTAAAAAAGGCAAAAACAGTTCATTTAAAAGAAGAAGTTTCAAAGTGATCAGAAAAATGTGACCAGTTTTAAAAAAGATACTTGGGGCTATGCAATATTTAAGGAGGGAGGCGTGATTCTTCTCTTCTATAGTGAATATACCTGGGGATGTTCTGCAAGCAAGGGTAATTCTTTTTCAGTCTTCTAGTCCAGTCAAAGGTATACTTTTTGTGGCCAAGCCAAGGATATCATATTTGACATACTAGTCTAGGGAATGGTCTTTGAAAGTATGAATTTCTTCCTGACACCCCACTTTTGTTTATAATAAACTAGCAAATGAAACAAATCAACCTTTGACATTTCCCAGTTCAAACCAACAATTCTGAGATATCTGTTAACTTGCATGGCTTGGAAATGAATCTAACCAAGGGTATCCATTTTCAATATCAGACTATGCTGAGGGTGTACTTTTTGTAGAAATTGGTCTAGCCAAGGGTATTGTTGTCATTAAAATTAGTCTTGCCACAGTACCACTTTGAATGTGCAGAGCCCTACCAAAAACTTAGCCAAGAACCCCCCCCCCCCCCCCCCCTTCAGAGCTTACATCTACCAACCAAGGTTGATGGTATTGAAGACAACTTGAAAACACTTATAGATTCCGTCTGACTGTATTAAATTGCATTTGATTTGAATTGAACATTCAAATTGTAAGTTACCTGGAAGATTAAGGAATCCCATTCATTTTAACCGTAATATACTTCTTGACCAAGACCTTTCATTTAAATCACTATCATATTGAATCCTTATAAAGACAACTAGCAAGAGAGGACCAAGGGTTATCACTCAAGCATTATCATTTACCCTTGCTCCTGTCCCTCTGGAACTTGTTCATCTTTTTCATTATCCTTTTTGTTATCTTTTTCTTCCTCATTTGTGCTTTCTTTTGGTTCAGTTGGACTTTCAGGTAATTCTGTACCCTTATTTTCTTCTTTGTTCTCTACTGAAAAATAACAAATGTATAAAAGTGAAAATGATTGACAAATTATCATGTCATAGCTTATAAACATCAACATTCTATGAAAATTAAATAAACACAGTAAACTTCTAAATTCATCTTCAACCAATTTGGTGCTAACGTCTAGATTTCATTATTTGTAAATTAACATTATCATTATCATTATGAAAGAAATAATCAGTAAGTAAACTAACAATAATTGATTGTATCTAAAGAGAAATCATATTAATGTTATAATCACATTATATTATTTCCATGTGAACTTACTTTTGCTTTTAGGGGAAGCAACTGGTAGTGAAACATCTGTACTTTCAAGACTATGAGCAAATCCTTCAAGTTCAGGAGATATATGATCAGCTCGGTTGGTTTCTTTCAAAATGTCTGTGATCATTGCATTTTCTGCTCCTGAAATGTCACCAATGTCACTGAATGGAGATGGAATTGGAGCATCAATATAATCAGCATCAGTATGATCTTGTTGTTCTTCTGTGTTTTCATTAAGATTTGGGGATTCTTCTTTATTGTCATCTACATCAGATAAATGCTTTGATTCATCAACCTGCGTGGATTCCTCATTGTCGGACACATCACTTTCTTTATCAGCTATATTGACACTGTTCTCGGGTGATCCAGTGACGGCTTGGTCATCTTCTGACTCTTCCTCGCCAGCACTGAATGCCTCATTTTCCTCATCCCCAGAAATATCTTCAAAACTTGTATCTTTAGGCCTTTCATCATCATCTCCATTCTCAAAATCTTTGCTTTGATCTTCGCCTTCAACCGGTGCCGCTTCTTGTCCTACATCGTCATCGATATTTCTCATTTCCTTGTGCGCGATTCTCTTCCCTGCTGGACGTGGCGGGACAGCATCATCTTCGTCCTCATCACTGTCATTATCAGGCGAATTTGACGGCGTTATGTCTTCGACATCATATTCTTCATTACTTGCCATACTCTTAACTGTAAAATTGCCTAAATAAACTTATATCAAATTGGACAATACTACACTCCAAAACTAGTGGCCTAAAACTTGACCTGCTGCTGTCAATCTTTTTTCTTGCGATTATGTTTTCGTGCTTACATATGCCACAATATGGTCAAATAACTACCTTTATCGATTTATCTTTCCTAGAACATATCAAAATATTTTATACCAATATGCTTGTACTAAAATGATGAAGAAATCAATTATATATGACGAGGAAGAAACACAACTCAGACAGCAAATCAATCAGCAGAACGCCATATTGGATTCAGTATTATTGTCGCGGTGCGCATGTCTCTCATGGGTCCACCGCAGCTACCAATGTTCAATACCATCTCATTGTCAAACAGATGGTCAGATGCTAAGAACCCCGCAGCACTAGCACCAGGAACTCAAAAACTACAGACGCCCCTCTGGGTTCATACAGGTAGTTGTAAAATACAAGAAATTGTTAATAACGTTTGTTTGAAAGGAGAAATTCTGAGCTTGTGTTCTTAAAAATGTTCAGACTTAAAAAAACTCTTATCATGTTCCTCCCTGTCAATATTTTTGATTATGCAAATAAATTATGTTAATACATGTTAATTTTTTCTACGTAGTATTGAATGGAGCTGTCTAGTTTCCATACTGCTCGACCTGATAACGTAATTATTTTACCCTAACCCTAACCTTAAACCTAACCCTTACCCTATACCCTAACCCTTTACTTGAAATGGTAATCATGCTAATTTATGACCATTAATCATGCTTATTTATGACTATCAGGTCGAGCAGTATGGAAACTAGACAATTCCGTATTGAATACCTTATTTGTCACTGCTCATTTTGATAAAAATAGGCATTTTTGAGTGGGGGCCCTCAGAAAGCTTGTCAGATCAGACCATGCCCTTTATGTGAGCTATAAATGTGAACAAAGCTATTTTGCCACAGAAAACTTTTGCTTAAGAAGAAAACTTCTTTAGAGAGACTCCATTGAAGTCTTATCAACGGTAACTGGAGAAACAGGAGATTCTGTGATTACTCTTTTGAGAAGTCATTCAAACTATCCAAATATATGTTACATCTTCAACTTATTAAAGAAACAATAAACTAATCATTGAAAGCTAAAATTTTACATTTCTTAGCATTTCTTTTCTTACATTTTTCCACTCAGAGTTGCTTTGTCTTCTCCTGTGGGAAATACATATGAAAAAATATCATTTGACAAAATTCGACAGAAAACTGGGCTAATATCTACGCAATTGAAATCAAATACATAATTAGCAAGCAGTTTTGTTTTCATCTTCATTGTATGTTTATTTGTGTAGTACAGGCTATTAACTTTATGTTTTCACTGCACAAAGCGTTTTTTATGCACAAATTGCTTGTCACTGCACTGCACCTTAAAACTAGGTCTGTATAGTGAAATTCGTCATGAATCCTACATAGTATGTCGTAATGAACATCGTAAATATCAATGAATAACTTAGCGCATCAAAAAATATGAGAATTCGTAAAGAAAAGCAAAAGCACAGTCGTGCATTGCGAAGTTGCTTTGAAAATTGCCGTTTTAGAATTAAGCCACGTCTGAAAAAAGTGCACCGGTTTAGCTCTTCATACATAGAGTCGAATGAAGTTTGCAGTTTTTACGTCCATAGCAAAGACATTCTGCTAATGCATAAGCTGTTCTCAAGATAGAATATCTGTGTGTTATTTTAGGGTCAGTATGTTCTTTAACGTCTCATTATCCCTCTTCTAAACATTATTGATATGGTGCTATACGTTGATCAAAGAAAACAATATTTGATACGTACATTCCAGTTTCTGACCTCAGCTTCATTTATTTATTAAACAAACTTGAATAAAATCCTACTCAAATACATTGTAGCTCAGCAATTTCAAAATAAATTAAACTTAAAGATGACATGAGAATAGTATCAACGTGATTCTCCCTAGGACTGATTTAAGAGGAGTTGTCGAAGTGAGTTAACTTAACTTGAGCGAGCCTCTCGGTAAAAATGGTTACAGCAGACATTAAATAAAGCTTTATAGAAATAGCTTTGAAAATGCACACATCAGAACATACTTAAGCTTTCATCTTTATAGAAAAGCTAGCAACACATATAAATAGGGCGTTCTAAAATTTAAAAGAAAAATATTAAACTGTTTGGAAACGATGTATGCAAATTTACGTATATAAGCATAATATAGTTAGTATGAGATTGGTTAAAAATAGTAAGGTTTCTGAAGAAAATGTCCACAAAACAGTGAAATTTAACAGATCACATGATTCTACGAGTTTTAAATTATTTTCATGATGATTAAGTGAAATTTAATCAAAATTATTTTCACGAGAGGCATCCTTTCTTTTCCCGACTATTCCCCCAGTCGATATTTTTTGTTGTTCGTTATGGTCCCATTCTACAACAAAATGCGCAATCCTGTGGAACCTTTTGTCATCTTGGGTTTTTTTAGCTAAGAATTCTAGGGTAGGGTGTTTGTTTGGTTTTATAGTGTATTTGTATTCACTTTTTCAACTAGGACTATTCAAGGGCTCGACATAGCGTGGTTCTCACTATGCTCAGTGAAGCCTAATTACAAAAGTATTTTTTCTCTTTTCTCAAACCAACCACCCTCATTACCCTAACAGTTTTTTTTCCAGCATAATGAATCTTCTTATGCATTCGGCCATATTCTATGCTATTGACGTTTTGATGATGTTAGGTAAAACTAGTGCATCGGCTGATAGTTGGGTTTTGTTGTCCATTATTTCCTCCTCAATTTCGTTTATGTTTTTGTGTAACTTTCCTTTGGTTAAGCGCTCTCGATGATGCGGGAACGTAGCCTCGCGATTGACTTCCTGATATCTATTACAGCTTTTTTTGCGGGAGCATTTTTGGCTTACAACTTGCATCGTAGCTGGCATACATCTGCTCCGTGCATTAGCATCAGTGGCGGCGCCAAGGGGTGGTAGGGGGGGGGGTAATTACCTCCCCACTTTTATGAAAATATGGTCTATATATTTCTTCTAAAACTGGATTAAAAAGCGCTGGGTAGGGGTAGATCAGATTTCCCAAGGAAAGGGACGAGTCACTGGAGCGAGGCAAAAGAGGTGTGGTCACACTGGCCACGCCCATTACCCTCCCACTCTGTAATAGCTGGCGCCGCCACTGATTGGCATACATCTTTCTCGTATTAGAATGTAATAGGGCTTCAAAAATGAGTGCACCGTATCGTCGAGACAAACTGGTCCTCCGATGAGAATTGAAACAAAGATGCAAGATCATTATATTCCAATATCTATCTTCCGATCAAACGATCTTTCCGCGAATAAGGTTAATGACAATGTTTCTTTACGGTTGTCCTATAACGTCAAATTTGTCTCAAATAAGCAGGGGCGTCGATAGGGCCCGTAATAAAGTAACAAGATCATTTTACAAACTACTATTTCAGCGACTTATACGGAATCAACGCCTGTAAGTTTATCGCAGAGAAATGTCCACATGTCCTCGATTCATGCAAAACGTTTTTGCAGATTCTTGTAAAAATCCTTAAAAATCTTTAGCAACAATTGCACCTAAAAGGGCGTTTCCCTTTTCTCCGGGAGACTTCAGGGTGTGGTCACAGATCACCCCTGGGCCCGAGCTATCTCTCGACGGCCCTGCAAATGAGGCACAGTCTTTTACAAGCACTGTCCTCGCAAACATATAAAAAAATAACCCATAGATGAGCGATTCCATAAATCCATATACATATTGTATAACTCCATACTTCGTGTCGACAAGATCTTTCACAAGCATCTTGCCACATTAAAAGATCGTTGAGAACTAACGTGCATTTAAACAACAATTCTTAACCTTGTCGCTTTTAAATGCATTTGACATTGACATGCAGAAGTACAGTGAATCCAAAAATAACTTAGGCCAAATTGATCAGAGCACGCGCACAAGAGAGGAATTGGAAACTGCTCACGTGAAACCACTCTAGGTTTTCACCGATTTGCAGAAAGGCGGAAACTGTTCGGATGTTTTTCTCTGTGCGCAATTTGATGGGTCAACAGCTCAAAAGAATCATAAACAATCGAATGTGCAAAAATTGAAAAATTACTATGGTTACAAATAACAAAATAAACGATGTCTAAACTAACATTATTACAAGAAACTAACGGATATTAATATTTCTATGACACAAAAATACCTATGTGCAACAAGCCCGGTGAAAACCGTTCCAGATGAGAAATTTTCCGATCGAAGAGTTCCCTTTCAAAAAGTCCAATGATCTAGATATTTTTCCATCCTACCATGTTCATTGCGAGCTGAGATATTTTGTTCCTAGTCAGTCTTTAGTTCTAACTTTGGCACGACATAATAATGAGGGAAGTTTTTAAAGTTATAAACAAATTTACCTATATTACTCGACTCCAATATGAGTGCTCTCGACAAGATTGCAAATTTTAGTCATCTCCTGCCAACCCAAAGAAACTTTTACTGCCCCTGCCATCAGCCATCCCTATTGGAGAAACAAGACATGTTACACAGGAGTGTAAAGAGAGACACAAGCACTCCGATTCTGCGTGATGTGGAAGGTTTTTGACTCTACCTCTTAGCAATTTCGAAAGTAACTTTTAAGACTATTATTTTTTGCACTCCCGCAGCAGGCTTGACAAAGGTATTTTTGAGTATCATACCTTATTGAAAGAGATTGCCAATCTGATTCAGAACAATGAAAGGAGTCGTTATTCAGCTTTAAAATCTTTCCTCTCAAAATGTAATACTTAGATAAAAATGGAAAACCATGTTATATTTCCGATAATATCTGAAGTCTTTCGACAATCCGTAGTCCGGAAAAACTTCTTTTAGAAACAGCATTGGTCGCAGGCATTACAAGTAACAGCTTCAGAACTATTATAACTTGTGCTAACAGCGATCTTTGGCCCTTTTGATCGTATTTCTCAAAGTACTAAATAGTAATACAAAAGTGTTTTACTTATGATACTAAAAGTTTTGGGGGGGGCCAGGGCCCCCCGCCCCCCCTATATCTCGGTCACGAATTTATCCGGACAGTTTCGAATTCAGTTGCGAATCTTTTGTTAGAGAAATAAGTTTACAAATTTCAGTGTCAGTTTCCATGAAAAGTTTTAATCAATTTCCTCGAATTTTTTCTTGAAGTTTTTTGGCCTTTAATCTATGTATTCGTTGAAAAAATATAATTTTATCGATATTTAACAAACTCTGCAAGGGTTTTTCCTCAAGATGGTAGCGACCGAAACACATGAATTGACTTCTGAGCAGTGTCTAGAGATAATATTTTATCACAATGATGGGAAAAAGCTATCATTAAATTGCTAATATCATTGGATGCACAAAGACTCCAACCTTCAAGCTATGCAAAAAAATTGAAAAATAAAAAGTCTAAAAAATTTTTCACGGTCAAAAAGAGCAAGAGCTCTCGTGACACCAATGTCTGAGCGTTCCACCCTAACCAATTTGCATCAAAACTGGTTTGTATCATTACGCAAAACTGCATTAAATGTTCATAAACAATTAAACTTTCAAGGAAATTGCAAGGAAATTGATAAAGAAATGTGAATGTACCATCGTACCGACTAATTTCAGCAAGACTTGCAGCGGTAAAGAAATAATATGGCTTTTTGGTTCTGCACTGAATGATTTGTCTGCTTTGTCTGGTAAAATGTTTATACTTTTACTGGAAATGTTTAAAAGCATTTAATCTGGTAAACTGTTACCAAATGTCATCCATGTTTTATAATCGATCGGTGGCATCTCCATGCTTACATTTTTCCCAACTGAGAGTAAACACGTTGTATTTCTCTTTATTCGAAAATATGTGTGTCTCAAGAACCAGTTTGTAAAAAATTACCATGTTTTATTGGCCCATTTTAACTGAGTCCAAGTCACCTGACTTTGATGTTCTTCGCCTATTTGACATCAGTTGATTTGCGCAAGGCTTGTAGCGCAAAGAAAAAATGATAACGGATAAAAAGCGCAGAAGTTTTGCAGCATTTTAATGTTCTGGTTTTTTTGGAGGGTTTCTCAAAAAATTATTATCACTAAGTTAAAAAGTCGTTTTCGCCAGCCTAAATTTGTTTTTGTCTGAAAGCGCAATCGATCTTCGATTTCGTGAGGGGAGTGTATACGCCATTGCCCACCGAAAAATCTCCCTGTGTCCGTCTAACCACAACGCCCCTGAAAAAGGGGAAGATAAAATCAAAAAGTAGAAAATACTAGTAGGTAAAGTAAGAAGAATAACGCTTATGTGTTATGTACATGGACAAAAATTACCGATGAATGTGGGGATATGAGGGTGTGACACCCCCCCCCCTCCAATCTTTTGTGTCGTCAAGCGAATTTTTCTTTGATTCAGTAAAAGTATATTTTGGTAGTCAGACGATATCGGCCTTTCTGTCATTTTCTAGGCATCTGAAGATTTGACCCTAAGTTCCAATTATTTTATAACACGCCCCCATTCCTTGCCTCAAAAATCTGTCCCTAGTTTTTAGTCTAAAGTCAAAGAAATGTTGTCATTGTAAAAGTAAAATTTGTTGTTGTTGCTGTTGTTTGATGTTGTTGTGGTCATCAAATGTGGGTGAAGATTTTTTGGCGGCATCCGCTGCATGATATGCCATGCTTGTTATATTTTTGATAGATGCTGTTAAAAAATTAGCAGCCATTTAAGTGCAACCATGTTTCCAGTTCGGACGATGAGTGGCCCTGCAATGGCAGTTAACGGTAACAAGATCATTATTGAAAGGGTTGAAAACCCAAGTGAACAAGAAGAGGAACTGTCCAAGATGGCTAAGGAGGGTGTACAGGAAACACTAAGGTACGCTTACGCACTCACGTTCAATACAGTTTTGAAATTTTAATATCAACATTGATTTCATGTTACTGATTAATATTGGCAAATCAAAATAAGAATTTCGAAATAGAGGGATTTGGATAAAGATCCTTAAAAGAAAATTGATGCCCCAAGATTTTAACTGCTAGCTATTAATTGTTTTTACCATGTTATTTGCCTAGTAAGTAAACAAAAAGTTTGTATGAAATCCATAAACAACTGTCAAGACTATTGGAAAGCCTAAAGAGATTCCCTGCTTGGAGGGGGACTAAATAAAATCTTAGGGTAGCTTAAATCTACTTTTGAGCACCAATGCCTCCACTTCTGTGCATTTTGTTTATGTTTTCAGCATCAAAAGGGTGTAAAGCAGGGACAGGCAACCTTTTTAACTTGGTGGGGGGGGGGGGCAAATTTGCAGCATTTTATTCCATGGAAGGATTGATTTGCCCTGTCAAAGAACTGGGTGCCCCTGGGCAAAAGGAAATGTGCAAAACTGCCTTTCAGTCAGACACAAGTGATATCACTCAAGCAGGCAAAAACATGTGGAGAAGACAACCCAGGAGTTATAAGCAGAGAATCTTAAAAATATTTAAATCAATATATTTAAAGCCAAGAAAAAGAAGGAAAGCTATGAAAGCAAGGAAATGTACACTGTGCCCAGCAGTTTAAATGAAAGTGAGCAAAACAAGTACCATTAATGTCAGCCTGCTAGCATGCGTGTATTGTTGCAAGTTTTACTAGGCTTTGTGAAAGGAGAGGAATGATCCTACATTTGTCAGATCTGGGTTGGATTCATCATGTATTTTGTCTAATGATGTAATGCTTAAATATACCGCTATCTTTAGAGCATAATGCCTTTTCGTTTCTTTTTAGTGAAGAGATTTTTATTCCCTATGATGCATCAGCATTGCCGCAATCATATGCTGCATTAAAACATCCTGGAGATATTGTTGAAGCTGGCTCCCTTGCGGTAAGGCAAACTCTTAATTCCGATATTATTCTTTAACATTCGTAAAATAACTCTCGATATATAAAATCAGCCAAATATGTTCAAAATTGGATGTGATATGGCCAATGAAATATTTTAGTTTTGCTAATGGATTTGTATTAGAATAGTCATAACATTATGAACCAAGACCAATTTACAGTGGTTTGATGGGGAAAGGGCCTGTGCTAATGGGGCCATGTCCCTGCCAGTTTGTAACAAATTCAACTGATTTTGCACATTTTGAGGTATTCCATAATGCTTTTTGGGCTAAATGGTCAAAACGGTACATTCTAAAAATAGATCTTTTGACGTCATCACTTTGGTACTCTATTGACTGGCTTTCTTTGGAGTATCCCATATCTTTTTTATACTGTTTCCATGGGCAAAGTATTTTTATGTATATAAATATATGATATCGTGGTTGCCATAGAATGAAAAGCCAGTTCCTGTCACACTTCGAAGTTCAGAGATACATCTAGAAATATAATTGATTTAGACTTATATAAGAAGAGAATGGAAGTTCCAGTATTGGTACTTATTCCATAGTTAAATTTTATGATATATCAAACTTGTGTCTCTGATTTTCTGTTTTCTGAGTTCAACTTTTCAACAATTTTAGGCTCAGGGGCTGCCTGCTGTAGAGTATGATATCACCTCATCATTCCCGAAAGAAGTGATTGCTGAAGGTAGGTGTGTCAGTATGCATTGTCTTTTAAGAAATCATGTTGCCAAATCTTTCTGAGATAATAAAGGTTGGCAATTATTGTGGGCTCAAGCTCCCCATTTCTGATGGCTCTGGTTGACAAAGGAAAATCTAACAAAGAATGTGAAATGAAATGATTAATATGAAATGTATTGGTTATCCAACAGAAAAAAATGACTTGTGCCGCCCGATGGCTTTGAAAGCTTTGTTTTGAGCCACTTAATTCCATTTATTTATCAAGTTTTTAATGTAATGTTTGGTTGTGCCAGCTTTGCTAGAAAAATTGAAATTGTCGACTTTCTTTAATGTTTTTTGCTTGATTATAGGTAAGCTGAGTGATTTGCAGCTCGAAGGGATTCTCTATGCTGTGAGTTATTCATTATTTTATTCAATCTTTTGATCTTTTGGTTTATCTTTTAACATTGAAAGCCTGTTTCTAATTACAATTATTTGTAGTATTTGTTTTCCGATTGTTCTTTGACATTTATAAAGATATAAGATAGATTTGATAAAATACTGTTTTAATAAGAATGAATTATTCAGTGGAAACTGGCTATTTTGAATCCTGTAGAGACCAAGGAAAAAGTTTGTTATTGTGGGAAATTATTATGCAGGGAGTATTCCGAAAGACAAGACTTCTAGATAATAGTAACAAGAAGTTTGTAACAAATGGACCAGTAATTGCAGTGTTCTACTCTATCTTTGTTATTAAGACTTGTATGTGCACAACCCTTTTACAACAGGCTGGTAAAGGAGAATTGTAATCATAATCATATCCCTGTTTTTAGTTATACAATGCCTATTCATAAAGAGTAGAAGCAAGTAGTTCTCTGTTTTTTAAGTTATTTACAAGTTC
The DNA here is from genome assembly GCF_057945365.1 of Rhopilema esculentum. Taxonomy (NCBI): domain Eukaryota; kingdom Metazoa; phylum Cnidaria; class Scyphozoa; order Rhizostomeae; family Rhizostomatidae; genus Rhopilema; species Rhopilema esculentum. Next base: position 493,903 of record NC_142835.1, read on the forward strand.
TTATTGTCATAATCATAATTATCACCAGTGCCAAAGACACCAGAAAATCTTACCAAACGGTACCAGAGCAGGTTTTTTCATTGGTGATGGAGCAGGCGTTGGCAAGGGACGTCAGGTAGGTGATTGTTTGTTCGTATGGTGATCTTTGTTATGTACACATCCCTTTATGTAATGTCAAATGGGTAACAATAAAATGTAAGATATGACATGTTTACCAGGTTTTCGCCTTGTGTTTGCGAACGTACTCCAAGTGGGCAGAATGATTTTTATTTCTGTTCTGAATATGGCCTTATTTTCTACTTTTCCTCCCCGATCTTCATTTTTCCCAAATTGTACAGTGTTTTGGTCTTTACCTACTGCGATTAAAGAAGGTTTTACTATTACAGCATAACTTGTTAACATGGTTATGAATTTAGAAAGTCGTAAATAGCACAGTACATAGAGATACCAGTAATGGAGAACTGCATCCGCAAATGTTCGTCCAGGTAAAGCTTTAGTCTTCTCAACTAAAGGATGTTTTTATCATTTCTGTGCAAATACTACACGGGAGTGTTCACATGAGAAGAGGCCAGCTAAACTCTAAACAGGAAATGTATATGTGTTTGTTAGACGGACAATTTGGGTTAGGATAACACTAGCTCGCAAAGCTACAGTGTGCCAAAACAGACTGTGATAAAATTTGAGGATAACTGGTCATCCTTTCATTAAACTGATGGGAAATTCTCTATTTTGAGTAGCAAGAGGGTCCCCACCGTCAGCAAATGAGTCGGGCCTTTATCACTGATCACTATCATCACTATTGTCACTCACTATTGGTCCGTGCCTCAGGCAAGGACCAATAGAAAGTTAAAATACGGAGCTGTAAACAATTAGCCATAAAAAAGAAGGATCGACGGAGAATGTATGACCGGGAAAGCTCCAATATTTGAGGGTAGGCTATATAGAATACATAAAATACATAGGGAAAATTTAAGATTGTGTAAGGCTGACGTAAAAGTTATATGTTAGCGGATGTTTTTCCACAAGACGATAGTTGTTCAAGCTTTGCACCTTGAGTGGCTTTTTCACAGGAATAAGAAATATGATAATTTTATCCTTCTTAGGTTGCAGGGATAATTTTTGACAGCTTCGTCCGCGGTCGATGTAGGAATATCTGGTTCAGTATTTCGACAGATTTGAGAATTGATGCTCAAAGGTATTTTACAAAGAGTTTTTTAAACTGTGCTTCTTCGCTCTTTCTTTTCCTTGCCACTTAGCACTTCTGTAATTTGAAATATATGTTTTCTTCGATGGAAACATTAAGAGGTATTATAAATTTATTTCGTCCTAGCTCTAGCTTTTTGTTTTCAGGGATTTGCACGATATTGGCTGCTATATAAAGGTCATAGATGGCTGTCAAGAGCTTGATAAAGAAACCAGGTGTGAAATTTGTAGGACGTAATAAAGAACAAGAATGTTAACTTCTAAATTTATTAAATTTTATTTGTAAAGTATAGCTCTCATTTTGTGTTCAATTTGCATTTTTTAGGATATTTTTATCGACTTTAAGCAACCTTCGTATACGTGTCTTCTTCTCGCAATTACAATGCATTTTATCTTCATCCACTTAATCTCTCAACAATCTCAAAATTGTCCCACAGATTCGTTTAAGTGAGAGACTTGTTTATTTTTTTTAATTTAAACTGTTCGAAATTGATATCATGATAATCTATGCCTTTCAATCATAGAGTTTTTGGTCTGCCAAAAGACTTCACAGAAGGCGTTGTTTTCAGTACATATGCTACACTTGTTTCTTTTGTTCAAAAAGGTGAACATTTCGATAAAACTGACGCATGCAAACTGCAGTCAACTTTTTTTAATTTTATAATGACAATTACTTTCCTATTTGCCAATTGCTGCGTGCAAGTGAGATGCCAATCATGTACGTCTTTGTTGAACATCGACCTGAAATTCTCTTCTTCACTTTTGCCAGTATAATATCGATAGCTGTGATGTTGGGATTGGAAATTGAGCTTGTTGATTTTATCATGTTGCACGTGTATCAATATTGCAGACCCTTAAATGAATTCCTCATTAATACTTATTGGCCAAACGTTATGTTTCGCGTTTACATTCTTGTTTAATTTGATCATCTAAGAAACAGACTCTTGCTGTTTTTGCAAAGGACGTTATGGTATTGTCACTCTTTAAACGATGATATTGTCGTTTTTCATTTTTTGTACTTTAAACATTGTTTTCAAGGTGTCGGATCCGGGAAGCAAAGTCGATTAAAGCAGCTTATTGACTGGTGTGGTGGTGACACATTCGAAGGCTGTTTAATCTTTGATGAATGTCACAAAGCAAAACACTTTCTTCCTGTATGTTCATTTCCCATTCCATGATCCTAAATTATATCTGATTCCATTGAATTCTAAGTATCTAATGATATCTAATAGCGTAGTCAAAACGCTTTCAACAAAGTATTTTTGAAGATCTTTATAATCTATTAATTTTCAAATGCTAAAAAGAGTCAAATTTTTATGATTATTCGTTTAGGTAAATTATTAAGTCAAGCGTATCGTAGAATCTCTAAGAGTTCCAAAGTATAAAAGAACATATTGACCTGCGCGTGTTTTTTTGTTCTTTTTTAAGCTCCTAAAAATTCATTTGCTTTTCTTGCTAATGCAAAAGTTGTACTTAACCAAGAAACCCTTTTTGTGTCTCTGTTTTAATTTATGTACAACCAGCCCTATCACTGTGGTATACCATTGAACGCTGCAGACCGCTTTTGGCGCATCGTATCGTCCAGTTGTCGCTTCGCTATTTCCAAAGATCACCATTAATTTCGAAGTAGCCAGAATAAAACGTAATTAGCTGCAATACCATTGGAGAGTTCTCCATTTTAATGACATTTGGCTCCCTTTGAATCTCTCGCATTCCTCACATAATTTACTGTAGTTCTAAAAACGTTCAATCTTTGTTATTTGATGGGATACTTGAGGTCTAGCTTTTTCTTGTTATCTTTTCTTAGGGAAATGAAAAATCAAGCACTAAAGTTGCTTTGGCTGTTACGGAGATTCAGAGGTGTGTGAACATTGAGTGCTATGAGTTACTGCTTTACTGAGTTTTTTGTCCTGTGACGTCTTCCTTTCATGAGAACTGGCAGATTTATTGATCCAACGGACAGGTTTCTTTCTCCAGATGATGTAAATGTGTATGCAAAACGGTAAAATGTCAAGCTATATCCGGAAACTTTATAAGAAGTTGTGCAGTTTTCGAGGAAGTGAACACGCGTAAATATTTTTATTTTAGTCATCGGAACAATATTATGGCACGAAGAGCAGACCAGTAATCAAAATCTTTGAGGCAAAATCAATATCAGAACTTGCTTCTCTCTTTTCACTCAGTCTTATCTTTTTAATGTTGAATTCTGAGTCATTTTCTGCCGGTTTTTGAAGGATGTTGCCAAAAGCCCGTGTAGTCTACTGCAGTGCGACTGGAGTCACAGACGTAAAAAACATGGTAAATTGTTGCTTTTTGATGTTTTTATCTTTGTATCTCATAAATATTGCATCAGATTTGAACAAGAAACTCTTTTTACGGAACAGAGCTGCACAAAGTTTGCTTATTATACGCAGTCCCGCAGAGTTGGCGATAATTTGCCTTGCTGCATCGCATATTTTTTTCAACCGTACGGAATACTGTTACATAACACTGTCTTTTGGGATATCTGGTCCATATGTTTCTAGATGCTAAAATTCTGGTCAGCGTAAATCTCGCCAAGCATGAAGTTTTTAAATATACCATTATCTTTAACTTTAAATGTGCTGATTTTCTCTTAGGCCTTTATGGAGAGGCTCGGTTTGTGGGGAAGTGGAACTGCATTCAAAGATTTTACTCCGTTTTTGGATAGTATTACCAGGCGTGGATTAGGCAAGTCCGTTGCACGATTCCTTTCTTGGTGTGCTAATTTTCATTTACAAGATCTGTCCGAGTCTTCAGCTCACCTGTTCTTGCTGCTTCGTTTTTCTCCGTCTTCATCTCTTCCCAATGTTTGTGTTATTGTTCTCATTCTTGTCACTTCTTCTTGGTTTAAACTGTGTCTTGATTCTCCTTGAAAAATGTAACTGGCAATTGAAAGAAATGCGAAATAATGTATGTTCCTCTTTTGTCTTCAGCTCTTTCATTAGGATATGCCATATATATAATATATGATTTGCTTCGTAATTAAGAAGGACGTTTTGCTTTCAAAAGTTATAATGCTTAGTAAATTCATTGAATGTTTAGAGTAACATTATGAATGTGGCGGCTTGTTTGCTAGAGAAGCAGACCTTAGTCTCTGTAAACGTACGACCTGTTTTTTTTAGGGGGGGGGGGCATTTTAGACGCCTATTTCCTTTGATTTTTTTGCTCTTTTCCCTTCAAAATGAATCCCAAAATCTCGATGCAGATAAATTTATTGCAGTAGGTTTAATGTAGTAAATAAGTTTGAATATCGATATGGTCTGACTTTATTCATAATGAATACGAATCAGTATAAACCAGTATCAACTAGTATTATTCAGTATCAATCAAACAATCGGTATCATTATTAATCAGGATCAATCAGTGTCAATCAGTCGACATCAATCAATCGGTATCAATCAATCAATCGACTTCAAACAGTATCAATCAATATCAGTCAGTATTAATCAATCAGTATAAACCAGTATCAACTAGTATTATTCAGTATCAATCAAACAATCGGTATCATTATTAATCAGGATCAATCAGTGTCAATCAGTCGACATCAATCAATCGGTATCAATCAATCAATCGACTTCAAACAGTATCAGTCAGTATTAATCAATCTGTATAAACCAGTATTAATCAGTGTGAGCCAATCACGTCTTCATAATGCTAACAGGCATCGTCGACTGTTTTAATTTAGGTACGCTTGAAATGCTAGCAATGGAAATGAAAGCGTCTGGAATGTATATCTCAAGAGGACTTTCGTATCGGCAAACTGAGGTATGACTGTCTAAATGTTGTTTTATGTCTAATACTAGCAACGCTTTTGTTTTATGTCTAAAACCTTTTCTTAACTAAGCAATTTTGGTTCAAGTGAGATTGATACATTGTTTTTTTTCTTACAAAATCCTTTCTCAGTTCATGAATGTAGAGGCGAATCTCACAGATGCGCAGGTGAAGGTCTGGGATCAAGCTGTTCACGTTTGGTGAGAAATTATTACTTCACATGCATTTAAGTTCAGTTCAGTAATTTTCAACATCAGCGACTTTTTCATTCTTTTGCGTAAACCATGCAATTTTTCTGAAAAAATAATTGTGAGCACAACGTAACGTCAGTGTTGCGTGAATCTTCTTATAAATTGACATGGGAATTGAATTTATCGTCACAACTCTTGAAAATCAATGTATTGAATGTAAATTTGATTAAAGTACTTAAATTTGTCCTGTGTTATCGTAATACAGTGGCATCGTGTCATGGAGCATTTGTTAACACAGTGTAAGTTTTCAAATTAATGTTAAGATATGTTAATTCATGTCAAATTATTTGAAGGAATGAACTAAGACGATCATTATTGGTTGCTCTGGGGCGAACCAAGACAGTGCAGCCTCGTATGTGGACCCAGTTCTGGGCGTGTCATCAACGGTTTTTCAAACAGCTTTGGTGAGTTTTCTCAGAACTTTTTGAAAAAGATTTAAATTATAAAAATGATGCTAGATTCTCAAATGAAGTATCTTATGTTGACCCGCCACACTCCTGAGATTCCAAAAAATTTAATTTTGATTGCTATCCAAAAGTTGAGTCCAAGCTGAATGTTGCAACATTTTGTTAGTAAATGTATGTAAATCAAAAACAACCCGAATTGATGACCAAGAATTGCGTTTCCTTGTGTCCCTGGCTTCTTTTTCCTGCAAAAACTTAGACAGCAGGATAAAAAGATGATTATCAATTTGCCGGGAATTTCTGACCTGAGTTGATACGTGCAATCATTTTTCATTTGAGATTCAACATATGTATGGCTATAACCAATATTGCAAGTCCCAGCTGAACAATGGATCTTCAATCATCGTGCCGTCTAATCAAACAATTAGTTAGCTAGAAAAAAACTTCATTTAAAAAAGCTAGCATTAAATATCTATTGGAATTCTCTACAGGAATTAAAGGCAGTATGTCCCCCAATGATTGGCTAATGTGAACAATTGGTCTTCCCGCCTTAACGGTTTACGCTGCTCGCTTTGGCTGGCCTAGCTGCTGTAGTGGCCGACATTTAAAACTGCGAGCAAAAGGTTATTGGAAATGACAAGAAGACTTAATTACTGGAATTTAATGCTGATAATAAAAGCATTTCTTTTCCTCGTTGATATATCTGTCGCACAAACCAAACAGGGAACCCAATTTTTCTAGCCACAGCTTCGCTACAACGGGAACACAGCCATTTAATTCAAAAGCTCTGGAATCAGAGTTGTCTCTATTGGTTTAACTCGTTTAATTATCGATCAGAATAAACGGTGCGTGAATTTCACTCCAGTGAAAATAAATGTTGAGCACAAAAGGGGACAAACTGCCTTTAAATATCTCCGCTGCCCGATAAACACGCAAAGATTCCTATAGATGTTTTTGTGGAAGTTGTGTTTTGTTTAACTTTGTTTGGCCTATATTCTTCTCAAAGATGCTCACGGCACAATTTTCATTCCTGTTTTTTCAACATAATTATTTGCTCGTTTTAATTTGGCTAGGGGAACAATACCAAGTTAGATGTTTTGTTGATATGTTTCCTTTGATTCTTCTTTAATTTTCTTCCTTTTAGCATGAGCATGAAAGTTCCAAAAATTGTTGAGGAGGCCAAACAGGCATTAAATGACGGATATTGTGTTGTCATAGGCCTTCAGACAACAGGAGAGGTAATTCTTAATTGATTTTTTCTTTCTCAAGGGAAAGAATAATTTGTTTTGAATTTTTCTTGTTCAATGTTTCATGATTCAGTTGTGTTGTCCATTTTCACACTTCTGAAAATCTACGAAAACTCTTTCGAGACCAACTGTCCTTTCTCCAGTCCCTCGAAAACATTTTCCATTCGTTTCTTCCTTCTATCACGCAATTTTTTGCTATTCTGTTCAGCTTCAAAATCGATTGTGATATTGTGATATCACCGTTTTCTTGTCTTATTTCAAGCTTCAAGCTTCACTGCCCACGATGTTTACCAATTATAACTTTTACTTCATTTTTATACAAATTGAAGAATTGATGAAATGAATATTATTTATCTTAAACTGTTGTCTTACCCTTTGGAATTTGAAATCAGTATAAATGAATTTTCCAAATTTCAGGCTAGTTTAGGGCAGGAGATATCGCGTTGCGGTGGAACAGTGAACAAATTCATATCATTGACCAGAGAAATCCTGCGACGCTTTATTGAACAGCATTTTCCAACGGAGGTCCACCTCAACGTGAGTTGTATCCAACTGAACGTCCGTTTTTAGGCAAAGGTTATGTGATATTTGAAATCTGATGGCCTATTTTTGAACCCAGCTCCATTTGAATTTCTTTGTACTGTTAAAAACCTTTTTGTGAACATTGAACACCAAGTCCCTGGAGAAAACAGACTAGAAATTCAAGAACCTACAGTACATGTTCTCTTTCTTTGATTGCGAACCTTTTTCAGCTGAGAAGAATAACATGTTTTTGATACCCAGGTGTCTTCATGAAATTTTAATTTTAACCAGGATCATTAGAAATTGCACTCTGCGCATTGACAATTTTGGGCTAATAACTCTGTATGATTACTCTGAAATTACGAAATGCTCCAAAACGGTTATACTAGATAAAAATATTCTATTAATTCGTTTCGCAAGGATTCAATGTCTCATTTTGTTTGGGTTTATAACTTTGAGCAGTTAACAATTTGTTTGGTTTCTAAGTTTGCAAGCTGTAAAAACCCAAGATTAAAATGTGTTATCCTTATATATTAAAGGCAGTTAACTTTAGTTACCTTTCTCAGTGTTTTGGTTTTTAACTTGTGTAAGAATGTATGTATCTATGAAAAATCTGTTTGTTTTCTGGTTTCTGTTAGGTATAGGCCTAGATTTTGTCAAAATGGCCTCTGATAATACAAAATATTAAAAAATTATTAGAATTGGGTAGCGTAGCAGTTGAACAATTTCCAGAAAGCGCACTCAAAATGAGCCTTTTCCTCATGTTTCAATTTCAATAGGCTAATTAAAACATTTTCAGATCATTTCTTTTTTAAATGCTAGTAAGAAAGGTATGTTTTTATTTTCGAATGTTAAGATTTTGTTTACTTTGTATATTTTTTTATTTTTCCTGAAAATTTCTCTACCAACTCTCAAAAAATGTCATAGCTCTTTTGAAGCTCTGTTCTAAAGTAGCATCCTCACACGAACGTTATAAAGATTTTTCTTTCGGTTTTGAGATTTAACTTCTCTTTGCTTCTCTCAAATCCATCAGATTTTATTTGCTTCATTGCTAGCTTATTTCATAATGCCCTAATGCTCTTTTTCAGCCTCGTGAAAGAAAAGTAGACCAATGGAGCGAGCAAGCTAAAAGCATGCTGCTTGGTTTTGCTGACAAAATTTCCCTGCCCAACAGGTATTTTTGAACTTGTACGCTCCAAGAGGAGTGATTTCCTGTTACACCTGCATATTTTACCGACCACTATTTAGTCTAGGTATACATGAAGCCAATTCCAATTCAAAACAAACTCAAGTTTTTGCGAAGAAAAGACCAAAAGCTATTTGAAGAAAAGACTAAAGAGCAATGCAGAATATTCTATATGAAATATAATTTTGTTGCTGGGGATATGGCCAGATACCATTCTAAGAAAAATTTCCTGACGCTTCTCTACAGTTTTAGAATGAAGAACGTGCTTAGTTTTAGCGATATGCACATTTACATAATCTTTTTTATGCTGTTAAAACATTGTTTCTCGTTGGCTAAAAATTTATTTATTCCAATGAAACAGCAAAATCAGAAATATCTTTGTATTGTAACTTAAAACCAGTTTTAAAGTAACGAAGCAGTGAATTTGAATTCGATAGGTTGATCGAGTTAATATCGATAGTCCGGTTGACTGATTGGGTTTTGATTGCAAATTGCGAACGACCTTGTGGATCATCAGAATTTTTCTATTTCAGTCCCCTAGATGAAATGATAGACCTTCTGGGGGGTCCAGACATGGTCGCTGAAATGACTGGTAGGTCAGGCCGTGTTGTGCGACCTGGTCCAAAATCAGAGCCTCGTTATGAATCTCGGGCAGCTGCTTCTGGGAGTGTCGAAAGCCTGAACGTACAAGAGGTAATCACTTAATATAGGTTAGCATAATTAGCATCCGGTCTTTAAAGAATCAATTTCTGTCTGAACCTCTTAGCTATGTTTAAAGCTACCAATATCGTTTGGCTTTAACGTTATGAAACATTGCTTTGATCAGGTTTTGAAGTTCCTTAATTGTGATACACCCCTTTTTAGAATAGTGGTCAATTACCTCATACCAAGACTAGTTTTGCAGTCAGTGATATTTCAGGGCTCCTGTGACATTTGGTCTCATCGTAAATGTTTTAAACATTTCTTATCGCTGATGCTAATTAAAAATCCCTGTAAAAAATCCCTGAATGTTTGCTAAATCTATTTTTTTTGTTATAGCTTTGTATATTGTAATTTATAACTGCAGAAACATCAGCTGTACTTTGTGCGCCAATTAGGCATCACATTATACCTGCGCTTGCATTTCTAGAGAAACAGCTTCATGGCAGGGAATAAACTCGTTGCAATAATCTCTGATGCAGCTAGCACTGGTATAATTTTTAATTTTTTTTGTGATTTCTTACAGAGCAATTAAATAAACCTATGAATAACATTGATTGTGTTTCTTATGAGAATCAAATGATGTAATTTAAGAATTGAGCATCGTGACCTTTGTGATATCCTATTAAACGGTACGTAATCTTCACACTGTTCTTTTTTACTCAATCCATGTACCTGGCGTTAGGCCACGTCACCATCCTCCATGTTCTCTATATCGCAACTGCTTTTATTTTGCGTCAATCTAGCTAGCCCTTTTCTTTTACATCACCTTCGCTCTTCTCAAACCCTGGACAAATCCAAAAGTCAATTTCTATTTTACTTTTTTGTTTATCATTTGAATCAAGCTACGGAAAAAGCAAGGTTTGGATTTTCAAACATAAATATCTCATTGTTTTTTCTCTATCTCACTTTATGTACGCATGTCACCTGCATCAGCATCGACAATATTTGGTTTTAAATATACATGCATCAATAGAGATAAAGCGTATCCCTTTTTAAACGTTGATCGACTGGCAAAAGTTTCTAGTTTTTCAATGCTGTCATTTGGAAAGGGCTTATTTATCTCAATACTTTTTTGATAAAAATCAATGTTCTCGTGCTGCGTTTGGTAGTGTAAATTTGACATCATCTTCATACCTTGATAAAAAAATATTTTCAACGTGATACATATTTCACAAGATTTGTCTTCTTTTAACTTTGTATTCCTTTAATTTTATTTCTATGATTCTACGATTGTTTGACGGCAATCAATGTTAGGCCCTAATGTTTCCTACTCAAGCAGCTAGTTCAAAGTATTTCAAGGAAGATTAACAATTAAATTAGATATATACAATTAAATATATAAGGGCTGTTGATGGCGATATTCTATACATCGTATAGCTTTATGGAGAATCGGAATATCGTTGGCAATTTGTTCACTTAACTACTTTGATTCAATATTAAGTTGCACAAACTTGTTGGTACATCATCAATCTTGAAGGATTAATCGCCTAATATCACTTTCTTTTTTTCTTGACGAAACGGTAAGAATATTTTCAGCTGAAATATCGTAACACTGTGATTTAATGTTTTATCAAGGCATTTCGCTGCATGCTGACCACAGAGCTGAAAATAAGAGGCGAAGGATTCATCTGACGGCAGAGTTGCCCTGGAGTGCTGACAAAGCAGTTCAGCAACTTGGCAGGTCACATCGATCAAATCAGAGCAGGTAATGATAATAATAATGATTACTTGTGATCCAAAAGTATGCGTATTTTTCTCTAGTACATAGAACCCTTTAGAATTTTGTCTAAGTAGTTTCTTTATTTCCTATCTTGGTCGTCAAGAGATAAAACGAAAGATGGTAATTTAAAACCTTTAGGAAAATTGACCAACTCCTCTTTTATTACATTTCGTGACTTGGACACGAACTCTTCCCTACCGCTACGGCCATAGGCTAAATTTGATGTCATCTTATTTTTCTGCTCCTGTCATTATCTGGTTTAAGAAAACCGAGTAAGAAAAGCCCGCCCTTGCGATTGTAAATCTTTGTCATTATCGAGACCCATACATTGTCAAAACCTTGTCATTACCTAACTTTCATGGCGCTTTTGTTAGTAGTATCTTTTCATACACTTTGCTAATCACCCAGATTATCGGGTCCTGTTCATTAGACAACGCTTCTGTGACTTTACTTAGGTTTACCTGCTGTCAAACAAGAGCTTCTTACAACATGCCTAAAGTCATAAGTCTTTTGATATCGTTGCCTCTTCTCCAGCAGTCACGATAGAATCTACCTCATCTTCTCTGATCTGACAGAGATCTTCCATTTAGCTGATGTATTGTAATTTTTGCGGTATCCTTTCTCGGTCAACTTGTAGTGTATTAAGTCGCTGTGGGCTTTAAGTGTCGGCGTCTGGCGAGTTAACTGTGTTTATTGACGTGCTAACCTTCAAAGTTCATTAAAATAGTCGGCTTGACGCTAATGAGTTTTCCAAACCACCTATAGTAATCAATTTTGCTTCGTCGGGTTATGCCTATTGCTTCACTCAGGGCACTTGATATTTAACTAGAGTTTCGTTAATTAAGTCTTCTTGAAGCAATGCTTTCTCTTTAACGTAATGTATCATTTGGTTAATCTTGCAGAAATTGTTGACATATAATCAACTCTTTCAAGGAATGAGGCAATGAAACCATTGTTTTGCCTAATCTATAGGCCTTAATACTGATAGATAAAAATGGTGGCCTTCGTATTTTCTTTGCGTATTTGAATTGTGTGAGTTGATTTACTGGCTTTTCAGTTATCAGCCATCCTAAACTCTTTTTAGCGGTCCGATTTACAAACTTGTCACGACGAACCTTGGAGGAGAGCGTCGTTTTGCTGCAGCAGTTGCGAAAAGGTTGCAATCTCTAGGTAAATATTCAAAAACATTTTTGAGGAAACCTGCTAAAGAAATTCATTGCTTCCTCCCTTTTTTGAGATGGAATTTGAGCTGTCAAATTGGTGCAAATTTATTTAACTTTCATTCTTTTTCTTCTTCAGTTGTTTGTACATGCTATTCAATCGATATTATTTATTTATTTGTATTTATATATAGCTAAGGAAGTGATTTTGGTTTGTTCTTTCGTTGGTTTGAATGTAAACTGAACATGCCTATTCTTTGCCATATCTTCGTTATGTCCCACTACTTTCTCCAGCCTTTAAGTTCTTGAACATTTTTGCCTATTTGCTGACCCTAAAAAAAGTTAAAATACCATTGTGGATCCAAAGCTGTATCTGTCGTTCAAAGCTAGACAACCGTAAAACAATGCTTTCACTTCAAGAAAGAAGTTTTTGTCCCTAATAATTATCTTTTGGTGATACAAAACTTGAAAATTGCTTTGAAAAAAGCAAACATTCAGTAAACTAAAGCTTTTCGTCTGACACTCTTCAGAGTTTAAAACGTCAGAACATAGACCGAAAACTCCACGCTAGGAAATATATATACCCAATTGTGGATCGAAATAGGCCAATCAGAAACACGAGCACATGACTGTTGAGGTTGACAAATCAGAGCATGACTGTTGAGGTTGACACAAGCACACGAAAAAACCGCTACTGTGTAGACAAAAGGAGTTCGTTTTCACCTTAGGACTCAATTGGTAACATACTCAATAGGCAAGCGGCACTGATTTTTTTAAAAATTTTCCTGGTACAATTTACTTACATTGATCGTTATTTAAATTCAATAATTTGAAAAGGGATAGTCATGGATTCTTGCTTCCCCGGGTGATCGTCCTTGTTATGTAGTCCAGTTGTTTGTAAAGTATAGTCTCAAGTACCTCGTTATTGTAAAATGTTTGTATTGTATAAAAAAATAATTTTTGAATGTAAATATAAAATTGACAGAGAGAGCGGCAAAATGTTGAGTTCAGATCACAAATTACAAAGCTAAGATTATCAATTAAATTTTATACAATGAAACCTGCATTATGGTAAACCAAAATGGCGGATACTTCCTAAAACTATCAGAATTATTGGGGAATGGCTTTGAAAAAAGCAAACATTTAGTAAACTAAAGCTTTTCGTCTGACACTCTTCAGACTTTAAAACAAAAGAACATAGATCGAAAACTCTACGCTAGGAAACATATATACCCAGTTGTGGATCGAAATAGGCCAATCAGAAACACGAGCACATGGCTGTTGAGGCTTACCAATCAGTGCCGCTTGCCTATTGAGAATGTTACCAATGGAGTCCTAAGGTGAAAACGAACTCCTTTTGTCTACACAGTAGCGGTTTTTTCGTGTGCTTGTGTCAATTTACTTACATTGATCGTTATTTAAATTCATCATATTGTACCGCACGCATTTTAGTATATTTATGGAATCAAATTATTGAACCTATTCAAAAATTTGATGTGCAAAAATAGGATTTTCATATTTCCACCCTTTATATACGTGTAAAGCATTTTCGCCCTTTTTTACTCTTAGCCTTCTTTCTTAAAGCCTTTCTTCCTTAATATTAACATTTTTTTCGATATACCAAACAAATTGATACAGCAAATTTAGTTATAACCTGGTCTGTTTCTGCTACTTTTTTACTATTTCCCTCAAGCTTTCCAGATACGAAAACTTTTCGCATTTGATTTATCATTTTGTTTTGTTCATCTTTTTACAGACGGATGTGTCATAATATTATATCATTCTTCCGTAGGTGCATTAACAAAGGGAGACAGAAGGGCTGCAAGTGCAGCCGATTTATCAGAATATAACTTTGACAGCATTTATGGGCGACTTGCCTTGCGAACAATGTATACGAGCATTGCCCAGGTAAAATAAAGTTTGCCAACTTTTGCTTGAATTGATGCCCCTTTCTCGCTGATGCTGTCATTATGGTAAGATTAGAGTAAATGTTTTGCGAAGGGTCGAGTTTTTGTTGTGATGTGAGTCTGTGAATTTTTCACCGTGGTTAAACGTTTTTAACAACTCATGCTTAGTGTGCTATATCGAGTAAGTGTATTATTTTTTAACGTAACTCCATTTTGCACAAGGACGATTTAATCTCTTTATAATTGTACGTTTTTGCGGAAAGACAAGCATTTGTAGGACGCCATACTAATGAGTTTCATTCGAGGGTCTGCTTTGTAAGCCTGCAATAATAACTCCATATTGTCCTTGTGTAACGCATTTTAAGTCTTTTATCCATCAAAGCATCCCTGTGGAAAATGCCAAGCTTTGTGCGATTAACATTTACAAATCTAGCTAAAAGTTTTGTAATTATTCCAGCGAAATTGCCGCAGACTGACCAATGTGCAGGGTTCTCTAAAGCCATACTAAAAGCTGCTAGCCTGTTTTAATTAATTTCATAAACCACGAGAAATCTTCTTGAATCAGATATGTTTCTAATGATTAGTCATAATTAAGTCGACACTGTTGCAGGCGCTTTGTTAATCCCTCCCTGCTCTTAATCTTGAATCAATTACAAAATACAACCAATGTAGGCCTATTCTATTTCTCGCTAAAAATTACAACGCAGGCAGCCATTACGCTTAGGAAGGTTGAGCTTTTCATTTTTCGCAGGTTTTAGCCAATCTTTCGTGTAAACTAAAGGAATTTCAAAATCATAGCCTTCAACTATCAACCATAAGACAAGTCTTTCTTTTGTGTGTGTGTGTGAATAATGGAGAGGCCACGATAGCAGGCTGCTCGACGGACTCCGATGGAATACTTTCGACGAAAAATCGATAAAATAGTAGTTAACTTTTGCTCTGATGAAGCCCTGTATGCCGGGGCGAAATATTAGCCTCAATTGATTTATGTGTTTTTTGTCGTCCAAACATTTTCTAATGTGTAATACGGTTTTCAGATTTGAATTTCCTTCGAAAAATAGTTTCTTTTCCATTCAATCAATTTACAGAGGTTTAATCAAGCAGAGTCATGCTGAAAGCACGGGTTGATAAGAGACTCAAAAATAGCATGCAATTTGCTCTGGCAATCTGTTTCTGCTTGACCAGTTCGTTTATTTTCCGGTCGTCATTTACCATATCTATATACACGATCTAGTTTTTTGTACATGCTCGGCCTTTTCATACTTTCTACATCCTTCCCTCCATAATAAATTTTCTACTACTGGGCTGACATTACTATAGCTTTCATGACCAACAAACTCAATTTTTCAAGTGAGCTACCAACATGAACTCTGCATCTAATGACTTTCCTTTGGGCTGTACGCAGTTAATTTCGGAGGTTTAGAGTTTGATTTGATAGGTCGGTGGCTTAAAAATCCCATCCCTTGTCGCTAATAGGCTTGGATATAACAGTTGAAGGCTAGGTTTGATGTTGATTTGCCCTAAATCGCTTTTCGACGTGTCGCAGTTGTGGATGATGTCAGGTTAGATACGAGATTGGCGGCTGTGTTGATTGTCTTACTGACCAACATTCTCAATGGAAAGTCAATTCGGACCTTCTGGGGCCTTAGTAATTTACCTAATTGGTAGTCTTTGTTGGCCTTTGAGAAGTTTTAAATGCCTTTATAGGTCTTTAAAGTAATTAAATCTCATCTTGAAATCAGGTAAATCTTGAAAATCAGCACTGCTTAAGGGCTTACCCTCTTTAAATATTTGAAAATGAAATGAATTTGTTTATGAAACGCTGCTTTTATTATGTAATGTGTGTGATGTCTTTTTCGTCTTGTTTGTGCTTCTTTTATCAACCAAAACCCGTCGAACATCGAAAGCTTGTAATATAAGCACTGGCATTCATCTGAATATCAAAGAAAAAACTATACGAATATATATAATCGCTTCAACAAACTGTTTTATCTGCTTTACGCTATACATTCTAAAGAAAAGAGGCTTACACGATGCCGAAGAAATATATTGCTAGCTGAAGAATACGTATTTCAGCCAGAAAGTTGAGAAGCATAAATAAGAGAAAAAATGTTAAGCAAATTTCTACTTTATCATATTCAGTATCTGTCTACCCTGAAAATTGTATGAATTATATACTATGTTTCATTTGCATCTTAATTGATATCGTTATCTTTTTTTAATGATATATCTACGATAAATATCGTGTTTCCTTTAGCACACGTTCTTTAAAGGCGTCATGTTCTCAGATGTGCTTGAATGTGCTAACACAAGCAAGGAATACACTTTGGAAGAATTTCACAACATGCTACGGGTAATTCACCACCGATTTCTTCAATCAAAAAGCAATAAAACAGAACGATATCACCCACAAAGTAATTATTTAGTATTTTTGCGTATTCAGATCTGATTGCTTGCAAAGACAGCGCAAAGCGATGTTTTTTTGGGGGTGGCACGGTAAAACGCACGCTGTTGGTTGGGTGCCTGATACATCCCAACTTGTGGTTCATTTGAAACTCGACCTTGTGCTGATTTCAGCTTGCTTTTTCATGCATTTTGTCTAGGATACCGAAACTATCGAGGCGTTGTGTCTCTTTGCATCTTAACTCTGGTTTCCCATGCAATAACCAACAATTGTACAAATGTAACCTCGTTTTTAGAATTACTAATTTTTTGTTAAGATGTTTTTAAGAATCTAAGTGTTGCCTTTCAGGAATGTCTTATCAAAATGGACATGATCGACACTAACATTCTGGGTGCCACAGTGAAGCAAAGTGAAGCAGGAAATGTGTCAAAATTTTTAAACAGAATTCTAGGCCTCACAGTAGAAAGGCAAAATTTAGTAAGTGTTTTTTACATTCCATGGGCTTTCGAAATTCTGATTTACAAAATTGACTAACTGAAAAATTCAATTTTGTTTGTGCCCATGGCCAAGTGATTGAAAAGCTAGTTTTTAAGTAATTTTTATAAATAATTAAGAAATTGTCTTTTTCATTGATGAAGATTTTAATTAAAATTTTTGCTTTTGTTTGGAGTTTGAGAATAAAATTGTTTCCGTACACGCAGGAAAGTAATTTTTCCTTGTGTTTAGTTCACAATAGCAGCCAAAAAGCGTAGTACTTCTATTGTGAAATTCTTAGTGCTTTTCAATTCTCCACATGTCTTGTACTAGTGAGTTCACATATCTAAAGTGGTCGCCCGAGCTCACCAATATTTTTTCTTTTACGTATATCATTATTTTCCTTCATCTTTTCCATTGCAGATATTTTCATATTTTTATGAAGGCATGAAGTCTTTAATTAGGGCAGCAAAAAGAGATGGAAGGTGAGCAAAAACTTTTTTTTAAAGAAAAAGTCGGTAAAAAAGTATTTTCGGCCTTTATTCAAATTTTTGAATGCAAAATCAATTGCCATAAGTTAAGCTGGTAACTATAAAATTAATTTGAACTTAGTGGTTAAACGTTCAACCATCATCTTTTATGTTTCCTATATAATTGAGGTAGAGACTTCTTTCTGTCTTGTTTCAAACTGACAATAACTATAACCTATCGTCTATATTTGTAATTCTTTCTTGATTTGGTCTTATGACCAGCTTGTCTTTATCTTTCAAGAGAGGGTAATTATCATATTTGCCAAGTGTCAGAATGTTAAATGTTACATGCATACATTTGAAAATTAAAGCCACGCCATTGTTTATCATTGTTCTGATCCTATCAAAGTTTTCAAGAGATTTTAGTTCGTCCTGTCTACAATTCCTAGTTTCAGGACCTATTACCTTGAAGTTTATAGGTCCTGAAATTGAACCAAAAGCTTGCCTAAGTTTTTAGGTTACAAAAGATGATCAAATTTGAACAAATTTGGAGATGAATATTTAAGATCTTAAACAAGAGAAATTTTTTTATATTTCTGTAAAGTAATTAAGTCTCATATGGTATTTGGCTATTTGGGTATGTTGGTCATATGTAGTTTTAATTCTAGTATTTCACTTAAGGTTTCGACATTGTACAACGCTTTTAGATTTTTTTCTACACCGTTATCTATCTGCCAATCAATTTTAGTCAAATATATGAAATGGATGCAGAAAACGGACCTGAAATAACTTAGTCATCTGCTCTTGTCTCTTTCAGATACAACGAAGGTGTTACTGACGTCAGAGGCAACTCTATCAAACTGGTCCAGGAGCCTGTGATTGTTTTCTCCGAAGCTCAAATATCCTCTGTAGTAACAAAGTATATCATCTTAGCTATTCATATCACTTACTTTATACAGCTTGATATGTGTATTTTAGTGTATGAGTATTGATCTATGCATTGCATGTTCATAATATCTTCAAGTGCACTACTTTACGGACTGTTTTTGCTTTCAATACCACATTTTAGGAATCCATTTTGCTGTCCTCTTTTTGTTGTGTTTCGTTTTAATATTTGCTATTAATCGTTTGTGTTACAATATACATTTAGCTGATACAATGATGTATGTTTCATAAATTTGTTGTAATTTGGTTTTGCACGTTGCTGGTTTTGTTTGTACAGTTACCAAGGATTACAATAAAACTTTTTCGAAGTTGTCCTCATGACAAGTTATTTTTCTGTAAAATTTTAGAATGTTTTATAAGAGCTTTGGCTTCTTCGATGAACCTGCTATCTTCAGGGTTCATGTTTTTCCTTATAAATGCAACTATGTCTTGAATTCATGTTGAGAGTGTGATTTCCGTTTTCAGGCATGTCGTATTGTCTATTGATCGTGGACTTAGTTGGGAAAAGGCTTTGAATTTACAGGAAAGTCATTCCGGCAACTTGGATGGGTTTTATTGCTCGAAAAAGGAACAAAGGGGCAGACGACTCTATTTATTGGCAATTGAAAAAGATCAAGCAACGAATTTGTTTATAATTTATAGGTAAGTTACTTTCAAGGTATTGCCGGTATGCCAGATAAAATGTATGCAGGAGGCAACAAATTTGCCCATTCAAATAGTTATGCCAGAATAGTCATGTCGGCTCTTTTTAAAAAATATGACGAGAGGAAAAAATTCTGGTCTCAGGTCAAAAACTTTTTCCAAATATGACGAGAATTTTAGTGCAAAAAAGTTGAATACGATGCGAATTTTTAGCACATTTACACGATAATAGATGGCCATTCAATTTGCTTTCGGCGAAAAATATGATGTGAATATGACTTGAATTTGATCGTGTAATCCTACCTTTTTGGTTTCAAAACAAATCTGGTTTGACCGTTCACTGTTTAATTTCAATTTTAAACAAAGATTTTCCATTTCTAGCTTTATTTTCAACGCCTATTGTATAACATTTTCAAATTTGGCTAAGCTAAATTTAGCTTTCCAATGAAAACTTTGAAACTTTACTTTTAAGTTTTTGTCACATCCAACTGCCCAGGTTAGAAACAAACATCCCTTTGAAACTGCTTTGTGAATAAATTAATAAAGATTTTTCAAGAGATAATTGTTTAAGTAAATCTTGCTTCAAGTTTGCCTTGATTTAGGTTATTTGTTTATAATACTTTAATAAATTTGATGTTATGTTTAATTGGTTTATTTACTTTATAATAGGCGTTCTCTACCTGACTCATCCAGATAAGATCTTCAGCTTCTAGATCTTCTTTGTAAAGCCAATAAATTAAATGTTTGACCCCGTTTCTATAATATGGCTGCTAATGATTCAACTTTACGCGAGTTTAACTATTTTATTTCGAAAGGCCGAATACTGGAATGTCACCTTTTGAAGAAACAAAAGATGACCTTTTGCAGAAATATGGGCATGTTCAAGCGAGCGACGCAGGTACAGAGCTCCACGCCTTACTTAATCCTGTACTTTTCGTCATCTGGGTCTTTATAATGGGATATCCATCAGCATAGACTGCTGCAAACCTCTTTAGTATCAAGCTCGAAGTTTCAGCAAGGAGTTATGTTTTCGTGTTAAGCTATTTTCTTGACTTAAGAGCAAATAGTAGAGCATAGGCAAGTCTAGGCCCTGTAAGCCTACGAAGTTCCAGAATCATATGATAACGGACTTTCGTTTTTGTTTCGTTTCTGCAGAAAAAGACCTTGAACACAACTCGTTTGCGATATTGCCATATCTTCGAATATATTTTTGCAGCTTTTGTGAAAGTTTCAGATATAATTGAATTGATAAAAGTGGTAATACTTTATCAATGTTTTTTACATCTCCGGTTCTGCTGTCAGATGAAAAATTAACTTGGTCTACTGCTTGAGCATTGCTGGACAGTGCTTTCTTAAGCTAAGGGATTTAACCTTCATATCAGCTGTAATAGTATTCTTTCAGAAGCAAAGAGATTTCTATTGGCCAATAACCGTAGCTAAACGGCAATCATAGCCATTACCTATGGAAGTGATAACTCTCACACTCAAAAAGGCAAGCTTTTCTCCTAAGGGATGCTGGAAGGTAGAGGGTCCTCCTGGCCCACGGGGTAATTTCCCATAAGTATAAGCATTCGGGACGCACCAAATTCGACAATATCTTTGGCACCATCATTAGAGTGTCAGAAATTGCTTGGAGGATGCTCCAGCTATTTGTCTTCGCATTCAACAAGATAGAACTAATCTTGCCAATTTCTTAGGTTTCCTTTCTCTGAGAATAAATCATTCTTTGCTTCTTATTGATGATGTATTATATAATTATTTGCTAGAGTCTGGATGGAAACTGCAGTATGAAAAGACCGAATCAAGCTGCATTCATGGCTCAAACTGCAAGTCTGGTCCAGCCTGCTCAGGTGCATTTCTGTCTCTTTTAATTACGCTATTTTTATAAGGCTTTTTTGTGACTTGTCTTTTTCATATTATTTTGATGCAAAGTTTTTGGTTTATGCCCAAAATTTGTCTTTAAGTCGGCATGAAAACAGATGGCAATTATAGTAATTTATCTACAATACATTACGTATACACCTTTGGTGGGCGAACCTCGAAGGGAGAAGGGTGATGTCTGTACACCAATTACATCAGTGGATAATAGCAAATTCGATGTAGCATTTAATGCAAATGATACTTAAATCCTTGCCTTTTTAACAAAGCATTAAGTTATTTAATATGGGGTTGTACTTGAATTCTTTCCAGTGAATGTAGAATATCACATTTAAAATGCTAAACAGAATCGTGTGTAGTTCAAAAGGGACGTTTATCACTTGTTAAGCAAACATTTAGAAACGACTTCCTTCCATTAAAATTTGTTGCTGGTTTTACTGTGACCTAAGAAAACCTCCATGTGATATTATAATCTATCAACTTGGCTGCCTGGTTGCAGGCATGCTTGTTCTGTTTGTTTAATGGATGGTAAACCTGTAGAATTTGTAAACAAATGTCGGAAGGTGGTAGCCAGGCGCCTGTCTAAGATATTATAATGAGATAAAAAAAGGATACATGCTGAAAAAGGATTAAATTTACATTTAGCAACAATAGTTGCTTAGTATCCGAGCAGCATCAAATTTTAAAACAATCGTTTTGCCCTGTAACAATTCAGTCTTAATCCCTGTTTTATTGAATTTCATGGCGTCTATTTTTACTTCGACTGTGAAGCGAAACTGTACTTGAAATGCTATTATTGTGTTGAGTCATCTGCGGCATGAACGTCAAAGCTTTTGGAACGCGAATGAAGTACAATAAATGTATATCATTGTAAAAGCAAAACAAAAATTGTCTGTTCTTGATAACTAAGTAATTTATGTGTTCAAAGACAGCACAACGATTTCAACCACGTGGCTCTATTAGTTTGTTTACACAAAGTTTAGGCCTTGTCTGCTAGGGTACGTGTTCAAATGATAACAACCGGTATGCTTGCATTTTTGTCATTATGGCAACAGTTGTGTTAAAGCTGGCAATGCAAAAGGGCTAAAAATGATGTTAATGTCTACGTTTTAATTACGTCATAAAAGATTGCATTCTCTAGTAGGTAGTCTGAAAAATAAACTATTCAAGGACCTCCTTCGTTCCATTTGATGGTTCTGCAAATTATTTAAGTAGGTACTTGAGTCTGAGTTCCTTCGTCCCCCTGGGTCTCATCCCGAGCTGGAAATGCGGCTACGCAGCAGTCACCGGCAATTGTGCCTGCTACACCCCAGCCTAATTAGGCACCAGCAGACGCAATTCGGTAGTTCGCAGACATGGAGGCTGGGTTATAGATAACATAGACGGAAAACAAATGGATTACCTTTCTTTTATTTGTGCACCATTTTAACATTGCTAACAACAAATTTGTGATGAGTTGTTTTTAATGAAAAGACAGGTGCTTAGATATCAGTATCAGCTAGGATTTTCCTAGGGAAGAAAATTCTGGAAATTGAAGGAAATCAGAAAGAAGCCTAAGAATAAATGTTTCTTAGCTCAGTATTTCTGTAATATAAAGATTTTTTATTTGAAAAACGATCTTTAAGCAAGATTTTAATTTTCTTTTAGTTGGTTGTCGTATAACTCACCTTCATCTTCTCTGCGGAGGAATTATCTCACTGCTCAGCACATTGGAGCTTGTTGTCAATCGTTACGCTGAGGGACTGGGCCTAACGTGAGTGCTTCAACCATCAGAATGTCAATGAATTGCCTGCTTATATGGCTGCCTTTATGGCTGCTCAGGCCATTATTTTGGGAAATTTCGCTGAGAATAACATCTAAACTTGCATAAAGGCGTATCTCTAATCAATTTCGATTTCCTTTTTGAGGTGGCATAATGCAACAGTTTTAGCTATCTTAAGCGTTTTATGAAGTAAAGGAAATGATTCTATCTCCTAAATGCAAAGTCAGGCTGCACATAATTGAATTTTTTTTGAGTTGGTAGTTTTTATCCCCTAAATGCAAAATCAGGCTGCACATAATTGAAATTTTTTTCAAGTTAGTAGTTTAATTGGCCTGAATCAGGTTTTGGGTAAGTTGTAGTTCTGTTTACCATTAAAACGTGCTTGCTAAGACCACACAATTCATTTTGTATGGGGGACATAGGGTGACATAATTAAGATTATTTTGTAAATCTGGATTATGGTCACTTCAGGCGGGTGGTGTAGCCTCTTTAGAAGCTTTGCCATAAATAATGAAAATAAAGGTTTTATTGTTGCAAAAGTGCGGTGGCAAAAGCCTGATTTTAGCTGCAATTTTCATTAACCTTCGTCTTGTTTTTTGTTGTTGTGTTAATTCGGGTCGAAATAAGTTCAATATTGCTTTTTAAGTTTGTTTTTGTGAACAATTTTATTTGAGACGCATGGCCAAAATTGAAGAGACAAAAGTGTATATTTTTTTGCAGAAATTACTGACAAGATGATAATTGTACATGGAAAATAATGCTATGGCTTCGCACCAAAACCAGCTTCTCACAATCTAGATAACGTACACCATCCCCCCCCCCCCCTAAAGTTTTCTCATCGGGTTTGCAAGAATCTCAAGGACCAACTTTGTGAAAAAATGGGGGGGGGGCTAGTCCCCCCATTCTTCCATTCCCCCTCCCTTGGCTCCGCCACTGGTCGGCCTCGCATGTTAATGGTCTTCCCTGCATTTTATGTTGCGCAAATTTGTATGTCTTCAAACATACTATTAGTATAAATGAATTCAAAGAATTTTTGTGTATATCATATTACTTTTCTTTCTCTTGTGAAACTGAGGAAGATTTAAAAGAAGATGAATGCAGTTTAGAGGTTATTCGGAAGTCTGCGATAAATGAAATACGAAATGCCTTATTCCTGATGCAACTTTTTTTATTCAGGGGCATCAATGATGTTATTGCTTCATAATTTCTATTCAACAACTGAATCGCATTTTGAAACTCATTTGCTAACTTTGTTAACAGGAGAGAAAACAGGGCGCTTCGCGTCGTGCGTGTGGAATTAGATGATGGACAGAAACTCATTGGCTTAAAGTACCCGGATGTTCTCATAAGTGAAGTATCGAAGTTGCTCAAAGACCAGAAAGCAAATTCGAATGATAGAACTGTAAGTGTGTGCAAAAATCTTTTTGTTTGCTGGAAGGGGGGTTTGTCAATTTCCTGCCACCATGCTCCGATTTCGTCCTTTACGTAGATTGTTTTAACCGAACTTCAGATTGCGAATTTTGAAGAGAATATGAGCTGTGTTTATAATAAGAATATTTCATTATTAATTCAGACTATTAGGCTATTTTCTTATCATTTTGCGAAAAAATGTTTATGAGTTTTGAGTAAATCTTTTTGTGAATTCCGCAGACGATCAAATTTTTCTTTGCGTTTGTTTAATTTTTCAGATATTACCACGAGTTTCCTATTTTAACAATAAAAGATCTATATCAATATCTGCAGAACAACGTATACACCCTCACCCCCCCCCCCACCTCTACGACCAACTGACTCACGCCCAGTGCCTTTTTAGTTTCGCTCCCTTACATGAGACTTTTGTCTGTCTAGTAAGGAAAGCATTAATACATATTATCCACCGAACAATAAATTTAAATATTTAATAATATTTTTGAAAGCTTGCAACACGAAAATCCTTTTTCAAGCCCAATTTACACAAGTGACTTACACAACAGAATTACTACTCAAGTAAGTAATAGGTATTTGTACAAATATCCCAATTATTTACAATAACAACGTTAATAAAAGATGTCATGTTAAACCGATAGGATAAAATGCTACCTCAAATAGAAGTTATGTTATTAAAACCAGATTGAAGTTTGCATTCACTTACATTAACGATGGAAATATTAGTTTGCAAGTCAATAGTGTTTAATTTGCTACTAACCTAAGCCAAATATCGTGATTATGGATGGTTGAAGTAAATGAAAACAGACGTATTAGTGTGGTGTGTCAAAATAACAGATGAAGGCTATACCCAGATGAAGGATATTTCACGAAAATTTGATTTTTTTTAAGCCGTAGTGAGAGGGAACTGAGTATCCCGGATGTAGCAGAATATTAAATATGTTTCAGCATAGCATTAGTTCTTTTCTTTCCGCTTGGGATTTCTCTGGAAACCCCTGGGACCTCTCTTGTGACAGCTATCTTTTTCATTTTTGACATACTTGTCAAGATTCAACGCTTTTACCCAGAGTTCTCTGCAAAGGCGTTTTATGAAGACTTAAGCAATAATCCTAGGATGGAAGCTTTATCGCTTTGCTTGCATGTTGACATCATGTTTCTACTTTTTTGTGCTCATTTTTCTAAATATTTGATACATCGTCAAAAGGTTTAATAAAGTTATCTACCAAAGTCTTATATAAACACACATGTTAAAGAATTGAGGTTACAGCCATAATGAATCCGATAAAATGGCGATGACTGGTAGAGCTATTTTAGCTTTTTAATATCTTTCCTTTGGGTCATTTTCTGTCACGATTTAGCTTAGATGTTAATCCTGATCAGCCTTTTCTATTCCTTATTATTGTTACCATGAAGACTTTTTCAGTTTTCAGGAATACGGGATGCTATCGACAGCTGCCACACTGGCTGAGGGTTATTATAATGAAATATTTTCTATAATGTATGCGCTGATTACTAAGATACAGGTTCCCTTTATTTCACTGAGGGGGTATTGGGGGTTTTGGGACACCCGGAAGACACCCAGCCCCGACTTTCCTCCTTTATTTCCTCCTCCTCTTCTTCCTTCTTTTCCCTCTTTGTTTCTAGCGTTTTTACGATGAATTTGTTCTGTCTAGGAATATTCGATGGTAATCGAGAATGCATCGTCGGTGAGTGAATACTTACGAAGCAAAGCGACAACACCTCCACTCACGCTAAAGAACTTCTTCAAAGTGAAGAAAAAGGACTCCGTAGATAGAGAAGTTGGGGTGTGTATTCATGATGATGTTAAAACAGACAATTGCAAGGAGGGCACTGATACGATCGGCGAAGGTTCTTCGGAAATCGAAGAGGCGGCAAAAAAATTAAAACCAAGAAACTCACAGAATCCTGTGGTAGGAAAGAAAGAGAAAACTTCAGTATATTTTAAGCGATCGTCCTCATCAATTGAAAGCAAAACATTTAAACAGAAAAGCTTAAGTGTTAAACGGAACGCATCTTGTAATTTGTTACCGGATCAGAGCAAGCGACAAAAGCAATCGAACCTTATGAACTCTTTTCAAAAGCGAAAGCCTTCAAAATCATTAGACTGTCCTATATGCGAAATTAAATTTGATGTCAATTTAAGTAATGAAGAAATTAATAAACACATCGATGGCTGTCTTATCGAATAACCGATTTTTATCATTTAAATACGTCTGAATTTTAAATTTGTAACCTTCTACAAAATTCGTATTTGTAAAAAGATGCATTAAAGGTTGAATTTTTTCTGGTTACATTTCATGTTTTGTTAGGTTCATGGTTTTTGTTTTATTCATGTTACTTATAGTATGCCTATATTTTTCGTGATCCTTTGCCCTTGTAAATCAGGCTAGGTATATATTCAATTTTTTATCGTGGGTGTTTTCTGAAGACAATCTTGCTGACATCCTCGCTCTAAGATGTAATTCATTAAATGACCAGTTATTGAATAAAATAACATTGTTCATACGCCACAGAACATTGCCCTGTTGGTAATGTAAGCGAGGGTTAGCCCAGAGCCTCTTTTCCTTCTCGAATTTTGCAGATCTGGTACCCAGGGTATCCAGGGTAGACGTCAATAGCGCCCTAGTTTTCAAGTGTAAATCAAAATATCCGGACGAAGGAAAGCTTTAAACTGTTGCTTGGAGGTCTAGATAAAGATTGGGGCAGCCATTTTTGTAAACAAAATCTTATGGCATGAAGCTGAGCAGCAAATGTTGCCGAAAAATGTTTGACCATGTTCGAACATTTGGGCAAGAAAATTTTTACTTTGGGATAATGATACCGTAAAAGCTCTATTAAGCCCCCTCTCTCTATTAAGCCCCCTCTCTCTATTAAGCCCCCTCTCTCTATTAAGCCCCCTCTCTCTTTTAAGCCCCCTCTCTCTATTAAGCTCCCTCTCTATTCAGCCCCTCCCAATCAAGCAAAAACTTAAAATAAGCCCCCACTCTCTATTAAGCCCCCCTCTTTAGCCTTTGTTGTCAAACAAAGCGCGCATCTAGAGGGTCTCTTAACGGGTGTCATGATAATAAGATCATGGGCATTAAATACAGCCAATGTAAAGGCTTACATACTTGTGCGCCTAAGAAGTCAGTTGAAATTTGTTTAGAAGATGTCTCTGGGTTATCAATTGATCCCGACAAAATTTGTATGACATTTTTATAACAAAAAATAGACAAGGGCATTTTAAAAACATTTCTTTCTTCAAATTTTTAATATGCCCCCTCTCTCTAATTAATCCCTCTCTCTCTTTTAAGCCCCCCTCTAGGACTGAAAAGAATGAATAAGCCCCCCTGGGAGCTTAATGGAGCTTTTACGGTACTTGGATATCGAAACAAATTGAGAGCAGTAGTTTCATTATGCTGCAGGTACAGGCAGTACAATACAGATGCTAGAACCGTGTACCGTTCATTTTGGTCATAGGATTTAGAAAATGTTTCTTGGTCACCCTGGCTAATTATTGCCCTTTGACATTCCTCTTTGCATTAGCTGTCCTCTTCTGCATTGCATTTATCTATCATTGTTTGAGGTGTTTCTCAGCCAATTATTGAGTTATTATGAGTCAAAAAAATTATAGTGTTGAGCTTAAGTATTGTCTAAAAAATAACCAAGATGTCCAAAGATAATGATGAATCAGGATGTCTTGTTCCAAAGGAGCTCCTTTCAGACAACTCCGTGTTTGCGATATGTGAAGAGGACATGTCAATCACAAAATTGCAAAATATTTCAAGATTTGCATTCTTAGATCTTGTGCATGTTAAAAAGAAATAGATTGAAGCAAAAAAGTCAACACGCACAAATTTCCCACGATGAAAAGAAAATAAGCGCGGTTCTCCTTGAAGGTCCAATTGACTGAGAGTTTTCAAACAGGCCCCTACACAGTATCGGCGGGGATCTGGGAACATGGTCGGCCTTGTAGATGTGATCATGTTTGCAGTACTGTTTTATGCATAACAACCTCATGATTTTGACCAAAGCAAGGTTTCCAATACTAATTTCATGAAGTCTGCAAGGCGGCGAAAAACTCTGTTTTGACTTCCCCAGTTTTGCACTTCCAAACTAGACAGATGACTCTAAACTGGAACACTTTGTAAAATCATAAAAAGGAAAACCAGGAATCTAATTTGCAAAAGGTGAGAAAACGTGTTCCAGTTCCTGATTAAGTGAAACTCAGACCTGATTGGTTAGCACCTCGTCATCTTGAGTTGAATCTCTCAGCACACCCCACAAAAAGTCTTTGTAAAGATTATTTTACCTTGTCTTCTACAAACCCTATAGACGAACGGACGAACAAAAAAGCACTTTCATAACATACCTATCTTTTTTGCAGGGCTAAGTCCTAGCTAGTATCACAAGAAAAGGACTACTAGAAATGACGTTAGATAGGCTTTTGCTGAAGTTTAAGGTTTCATGTTGAATTGGATTGGAACTTTACTGTTTCGCTCGCATATGCTCCCAGCAGCACGGCCAACATTGTGTCGATCAGTTCTTGGTAATTCGTGCAAACCATTTCTTGCGTATCGGAATCGCAACTGGCAAGCAAATTGTCAAACACTATTTCTGTTCTTTCCATTTGTATTTGTGCCCCTTACCAAGGCCTATTTTAAGAAAAATTTTTAATACTGCACATTTATAACTACATTTTTTATAGGAAATTTTGTTGTTGCAATTTTTAGAAATTTCTAGTCATTTCGTTTTGTTTTAAGTTTTGATAAGAGAGTCTTTCCGATACGAGATTTGCATTACATGACCTCTATATCGAACTGACGGGGAAAATTCACATTTTGTGAACAAAGCGAGAATCTGGGATAGCGGCAATTAGACATTTTCACAAATCCCAAAATTCAATACTGCACATTTTCGAAATCAATACTGCACATTTTTAAATTTATACTGCACAAAGTGTGTAATACTGCACACTAAAATAGGCCCTGCCCCTTACAACTTTCACTGCTTTGTTAAAGGTTAAAAGTTTCAAAGCTTACAATCACAACCAAAATTACTTGGAAGTGGAACACCCAACACTTTGCGCTGTGCTTTTCTATTTCTCATTTGTTTTCCCGAATACTACTACTTCCGTCCCCCTTTCCCTCCAAAACAATGTTTAAAGTATAGAAAAACATCAAACAAGCCACAAGAAAAAGCATACTCCGTAACTCCTTTCTTTTTTCTATAGTAAATCAACATTGTTCTTAGGGGGAGAAGGGGGTGGTTGAATTTGCCTTTGAATACCTACGTTAGTGCTCCAAGACTTTTGGCAGCGATTGTACGTTGATAGAGAGATTCAAACAAAACGTAAGAACTGGTCCTTGCAGCGTTATAACATAAGGCAAAAGCTAACTTTAAAGTAAAGACTTCATTTGTCTTCATAAGATGATGAATATCCCTAGCTCTAATGAAATATGCCTACTCCAATTTTTAAACAATTGTCCTGTCAGCACACATTCCATAGAAGAAGACTGAAGTGTCCTGTTGAAATGAGAAGGGCCTTCGTTGAATCTGATGAAATTAAAATACTTTAGCAAATTGAAACAAACCAGATTTTCATATGGAAAGGATTCGATGGCCAAAGATCTTCGCGATCCAAAACGGAAAGTCTGCGGCGAATCTGCGCGGAGTTGCTAACCTTTGCTTATCAATACCAAAATTCCCAATACACTCTCTTGAGAACAACGTCTACAATTATTGATATTTAAGCTATTCCGATGCACAAATTCATCATCATAATTTCTTCTGCAATTTGTTTTGGTAAAAACAGTGCATGTATTTTATTCTAGAGTAACATTGCTGTTGAAAAATTACACATTGCTTTCTCTTATGGTAGTTATTTAAATAAAGTAAATAAATGCTCCCCCACAGCCAATTACTGTTTGACATTCATATTAGCTTCTGCTATTAAACCTACCTGCAGCCTCCACACAGCCTGCACCGCCTATTCAGCTTTTCTACAGCCAGCCAGCCTTGATAATTTGGTGACATTATAGGCGTAGCTCTAATACCGAGAGGGGCTGTTTGATAATCGTTGAAAATCAGAAAAATTGCAGGAAGGTACAGAGGGAATTTCCAGCCTTTCTTCCCAAGAAAGCCTACTTGCACTCCTGCAATAATTGATTTTGTCCAAAATTTATAGTTCCATTAGTATTTAATTATGTGAATGTTTTAATCAAACCTGTTTATAAGAAGCAGTAATTTGGAGTTTCCTTTTTTGGTCTGTTATGCTAGAGAGTGGCCTGGGAGCCTACAGCAAAGCCCTAACAAGCGAAAGAAGGGAGGGAAGAAGAGAGGGGGGGAAAACAAGTTTGTTGGCTTTAGTTTTGATTAAAGACCGGCTACAAATGTATGAGAAGCAAGGGAAAGTAATAGCGTTCCGAAGTTTAAAAACACGAGGAGGAAGATTGAGTTGTGGGAAGTCGAGATTTCGTGGCGAAAAGACTTGAAAGGGAAGCACTGAAAGAGTGTTTGGTTCATATCTCTAGGAGTAATTCTATGGTAGAATCTATAAAGATTTGAGAGATTTGTAAGTAAGAAAATTCTCCAAAATGTCAATGGGACACAATGGCAAAAATTGTGGATGATACAGAGAACAATCTGGAATACAGTCTGTGTTTCGTGTTTGAATTTGCTTATTAGAAATAGGCAATACGTCACACTAACAAATATAAATTCTTTATAGAACAGAGCGAAAAAGATAAAACAAAGAAAATAAAGAAGGAAGTCAACCAGAAGCAGCAACCAACTTCTGCCTTTGTTTCTGAAGATGGGATAATAATTAAAGTTATGAGAAAATGATAACAACAACTAACTCAGCCAACTGATTTCGAGCCTCGTGGGAATCTCCGGGTAACCCACAGAGATTAGAATCCCAAAAGACAGAGGTGGGGGTACCCAGTGAGTCTGGTACCCAGGGTAGGGTGGGGGGGGGGGACCGTGCTGCACCAACACTACCCAGGGAGAGGGGAAGTTCACTCTTCGCAATTGCATACGAGATTCTCACGAATACAAAAGGATTTCCAAGGATTTTCAGATAAAACAATAGGAATTCTACCAAAGGTGTACGAGATTTTCATGGAGTGATTTGCCCCTCGACCCTGGGGTTCTTTTAGGGTTGTGACATGTCAACCATGACCTAAATATTTTGATCAAAGTGATCAACCATGATCTAAATATTTTGTAGAAAGAACTAATACGAAGACTATCACTTTATGCACTGTCCCTCTGGCCACAGGAACGAACATTTTATGTGGGATGGGGGAGGCAATGGCAGAGGCACCCTGGGTACCATTTATTTATCTAGAGTAAATCTGGTACCCAGGGTATGGCAGAGGTGATTAGGAAAGCACAAAACATTTAATGGAGAGATGAGATTTAGGGACGGATATACCGGGGGTATGTGGGCTGTGACACCCCCGGTATTTTTGTGTCGTTTGGCCAATTTTGCTTCGATACGGTGTTTTCTGATAGTCTGTAGCAATTAAATTGTCCCGTGATTTTTCTTTATTTATCTTCTTATCTTCTTTATCATTAAGTTAAAAATGAAATTGTAAAAATTGGGCGTTTCCAATTTTTTTAGGCACCCGAGGTTTTTAGGTACCAATCATTATCCTATATCCTACAATTCTTGCTTCTAGTGGGAGTTGAGCTTGACTGAAGCCAACTAGGGCTGTGGTCTTGCTCAGGGGCGGATCCAGAGCAAATTTCAAGAAAGGGCAGTTGGTAGTGGGGGCGCTGAAAATTGTTCAAAAATTGGTGACGAGAGTACGCTGTATACAACAATTTCTGACCCTAACTACAGACAGAAGGCTCTCTATTCACGTTCTAAGTATATAGTCTGATATAGTCTGATATATAGTCTGAGCATCACTGAAGGTTTCTTAGTGAAGTTTCTCTCCAATAGACCAATTTTCCGGCTGAACATCCGCTGCTCCAACATTGTGGCTCCAACTCTGCTAGAGTACTCTGAAAAAGGGGCTGACTTGAATAGTTTTTCTTTACTGAGAAATCTAAACATTTTAGGGGGCAGAACATTTGCCGCTGTTGGTTTGATTTTCAACTGGAGCATGGCTGTATAGTTGCTTTAATGAATGCACCTAAAATTCAAAGTACGTCATTATTGCAATAGGTAGGAGGGTTTGATGAAAGTTTTTTTGACACATAAATAAAGTTTTTGATTGATTGATTGATTGATTGATTGATTGATTGATTAATTGATTGATTGATTGATTGATTGATTGATTGATTGATTGATTGATTGGTCACTTTGCTTGGCGGCAGAAAAAGTTTTGCAACCATGCCATTCTAGAGGCCGGAAAATGGGTCTGGGATATTTACAACATCGACTGAGGACCAAGGATCCTAGGCACAAGGGCAAAATATTCCAAGGATTTTAGGCACATCATATATGTCCTCCACAGTTCTATTTGGTGTGATTGTGACATGGAGATTGGACAACTTTTAAGCGCAAGAAATTGAACATGGTTTGAATGAAGGCAAGAATTAAAGAACACCACTTTATGGATAGACTTTGTTGTCTTCCAAAGCGCTGCAGCACTCTTATCAAGTTAATTGAGGTAATCCTCGAAGAAAAAGGTCTCATAAACATTTTCACCAAATTCTCATTTTTACCAAATTCGCTAGACTTGCTTCATCTCGGAGAGGGAGGGGCAACTTCTCCTGGTTGCCCCCCTAAATCCGCCACTGATCTTGCTCCTAAAAGCCAAGGAGCAAAATATGAAAAAGGGTACATTAAACTCACTGACATACCTTGCTTTTAACATGGGCTCCGATAAAGGTTGAAAAGTGGGGGATGGGGGGCCAAGAGAAAATTTAACACCCATAACAAAATATTTTGAAAAAAAACTCTATTGTTTTGCAAAAAAAGTGTGGGGGCCAAGGCCCCCCGGCCCCCCTTCTTCGGAGGCCCTGTTTAATTTTCTTCTTGGGATGATTTGGTGAACCATGGCCTCCTGGCCCCCAGGTGCTACGGCCTTGAATACACAAACCTCCTCTACATTCTAGCAAGAATGCAAAGAATGCATGTTCGCCACGAGGATATATTTACCTGTTTTGCACGTTTGATGAGCACACAAATGGCACACAGATATGCACACAAATGCAATGATCAGCGGAAATACAATGTTCAGTTGTCTATCAAATGACCCCATTTAAACAATGCATTTCATCTGATGCCGAATTTATTGTAGTGTTGTACAATTTTGCGGTGCACCAATGTCTGGCAGGAGCATCTCAGAAACACAACCAAATATTTCTAGTCTTTTTAACCAACCAGTCTTTTTAACAACCTCATCGTTCGCAAAGCTAGAGAAATTTTTACCTCTGGCAAAGATCTTGGCTTCTTACTGGCTTCTGAGACAAAAACATTGCCATGGCTATATGTTTGTGCCTGTCCCTCGATTAGTCTAGCTACTGAGAGAGCTCCTCGTATACAGTAATTCCCTTCATACAATCTTGTTTCTATGTTTTGTATTATTGTTATTCCTGTAGTTTAGTTGTTTGTTATAGTAGCTATCGTCGATAAATTTATGTAGTGGAATTTAAGATATAAAAACTGAACTGAAAAACTGAACTGGTTGTAGGAGGTTGGGGGTTGGGGGGGGGGGGTCATGCACATGATGACATAGACCAGTCAATATATAAATTTAAAACGTAGTCTTCCCTATCATACCTGTTTTTGGGTCGAGGGCTAGAGTCCCCTTGCCCCCATTAGTTACAGGCCCTCACATGACACAGCTCTCTAAGTTCATCTTCGCACTTCTTGGTACTGTGACCCCGTATGTGGCATCTTGTCGTTTGACAGGTATTTGTCGACCGTGCCCCCTTGTTTTTCAGGTCACACGTAAAACCAAAAAAAGGCAGACAAGACCTCTTGTTGCTTGTTTAGACTGATCGGTTACCAAATCGGAAGTCTATCAATCACGCCGCTTCGAGTGCAAGTTAAAGTTGGTGATGAGTGCAGCCACGAAAAAGGACGTGTGTTGATTCTGAAAATCCTCTGTTCTCTTCGCGATCGCCGTCGATTCCCAAACCGTTGAGTTTCTTTCTGAATACCAATCATAATCTTATAGAAGAGCACCGAACTCCAATTGTCGACCAAACTCTAAACAAACTACTATACGAATGGAGTTTTAGCATAGAAAACAAAGAGAATTTCCTGCCGATCATCTGCTTCTGCACTTTTCCCAAGGACAATCAGGGGCAAACGTTTTTTGACGTGTGCATCGAAACATCAAGGGAAGCCATAAAGGTCGCTCCGTTTCCACTGTAAGTATCTTGATGTCTCTTGGCGGGAGCTATTGAAAAAGAGTATATAATACTTTTTATGATTCAGGGGCCTATTGTACTACAGCGTGGTGTCTTGAGGTCGAATTCTAAAGGCAGATATTAATGCTGAACTGCAGAGTGGCCGTAAACAAAGCGAGAGTTTAAGACCAGGTCATCAAAGGATACCGATAAGGGAACAAACTTATCACTAACTCGCATCGACATTGGTATTTGGAAAAGAACAAGTACTTTTGGATTAGGATACAAAGTTTATGATGGATTGTCATGGCCATTTGGCACAGAAGCAAGCGGTGAGTTCATCTTTGTAGTATTGTGTTGTTTCTACGTCCGCGCCGCGATAGTCGTGAACGATTCATGAATGAAATAGGCCACGAATCAGCAGCCAACTCTGATATTTTGTTATCGGTTTCAAAAAGTATTCGTTCTCATCGTAATTTCAGTAAGTCTGTTAACCTAACGCTCTCCTACTACATCAACACACCCCCGAGTGTGTTCAAATGCCAAGACGTCCACCCCAAATCTTGTCTAGAGGGATCGTTTGACATTCTTGGCATAAATGGATCATATTTCATCAAGTCTCTCTCCCTTCCCTCTCCGTAAATAAAACTACTACGTACTTCCTTTTTCTTCTTCCTCAAACGAATTTCCAAATCAAAATTTTTCAATCTCGGTTATCTTATTGATCTGAAGTTTAATTGCCCAGCTTTGTGCGTTGACCATGTAGAAAGTATACCTGTTGAATTTCGCTCAGTTACTCACAAAAACTCATTTAAAAACAGCCGGAGATTGATAATTACCAATCAATGCATTTGAAAACACGCAATTAAATGCTGTGAATAAAACAGGAAAATTAACGAAAACCATTATTGTTTTAGCAACATTTTCCTTTTTAGTGTTAAGAAAACATTGCCCTTGTTCTCAATATAATGTTTTATTGTGGAAACAGAGCTTGCTCACTCACAGTGGATCGAAAATACTCTGAAATCTTCAGAGATCCTCGGAAATACTTAGAATAATTTCCACAAGATGCTTCATGACTCAAAAGAGTTTTGTATCGAAGCATTTAAAAGACAGATCGTTGCATTCAAATGACATGTCATAGCCCGTTCAGCAAGGCTTGTTTTCTTGTCGAATTATTTTTGGTAAAGCCCAAAGAAATCGATGGCTGGACACAAGACGACCAAAAACAAAGGCCAGAATTCTAATCCTCTCAACTGCTCATCTTGTTAATGGTTTTAAAGGGCGGCTTCCCTTGTCAAATTTGGACCCCTACCATCCTCCTGTATTTATTACTTTAAGAAATATAATGTTTGAAAGCTATTGAAGTTCTTAGATTTTAAATCTTTATTTAAATAAAGACACGGAATTTCCAACTCACTGTTAGGCCTGTGCCTTGCTGCCAGGGCCTAAAAATGGTACTGACCATTAAATGTTGCCCTTTTGTTATTCATCCGTATGTTTGAACGGGTTTTTAGGCCCTGAGATAGTGTAGACTGATTTCTTAACTTTAATAAACACGAAGGACCAAACTTCTAAGGAAATTTACTCCGTAAATTAGGATGTTAAAAATGAACAGACAATCAACTTTGTCAACTATACACACAGCAAGGTTGCTGTAGAGCAGAAGCCTTCCTACGTCCAGTTTTGCAGTAAGACCCGTGTCACATTATTTCAACTCTCCCTTTTCAATCAGAGCCACCAAGTAAATTTGAATTTTTTTTATTATTGTTCCACCAGACTTTGCTTCCACTCCTTCATCTTTAGTTATTTATAAACTTTCAAAAGGGTAATAATTTGTTTTTGATATTGTTGAAAAAGATCAGGAAAGGTTGAATTTTTTCCAATATAATGCTGTAAAAGTTCTGTCTTGAGCTTTTCTCAGAATTTGTTATGATCCCTCAGCGTTGTGAACGATGTTTCAGGTTTATGCTTACCCTCGCTTTCCACATATTTTGTCGTTTTTGACGTCCTAAAAGGAAATGCTTTTTTGAACTTACATCATTTGCCAAAAATAGACGATGGTGCTAATAATATTCGGCATTTTAGTTCTCATAGCTAAAAAAGCCAAGTTTTTAATCCCCCTATTTCGAACCCACGCTGCATTTGAAGCCTTGGCAAATGATTCTGGTTCGCGATACTTGACCTGGATATCGATTTGATCCCACGACCTTTTCATGTTGTTCCTTCGTCTTTATTTGCTGAGCCACTTGCTATGAATTTTCGTTTTTTTTCACCGTTCATAAGCTATTTACTTTGATGTGTTTGCCAATAGATGAGGAAACCTTTCTTTCCGTTTAAGCTCACTTTAATGCTATAAAAAACCTGCGGCTTCTCTAATTATTCCGATCAGTTGAAACTGTCACATGTTGTAGCAATAATACAATTTTTATAAGGAACCTTTTTCTTATAAAACCGAATACCACAAGCTCAGAATTTTGAGATTCTGCGCCAAAATGGCCTAGTGTGATGATGTGTGAGTTTTTGATGGGTACAGAAGACGATGACAACGTCGAGCTAACTTTGCCTCATCAAGGGCATTAAAAACAAAATTTCAAAATATTGTTGCTTATCTTGTTATTTTTCCTGTTTGTCTTGCATTATTTATTGTTTGGCCATACGACCTTATAATTTGAAAACGCACATTTTTCTGTGAGAAATTAATGTCCTTTGATAAAAATAGTACTGAGTGATACGAGTTGCTAACTGCATTTTTACTTTCAATCTGAAAATAAGTTAAATAAATGTAGGAGTGATATATATAGCAACATATTTAAGGGACAATTTTAGAGACAAATGCTTTTTGTTTAGATCACTTCTTAGGAGTAGCCGGTTTAGATCGAAAGATATGGAGGCTACTTTGCAAGTTACCATGGAAAATATTTGAGCCATTTGATTTATTAAAAAGTAGGCCAGGGTATCCGAAGCACCATTAGAAGCTATTGTGGAAACAAAAACAAACAGTGCAATGTTTTATGTAGCAAGCCTACTATGGACAATCGTACATAGATCCACTTATAAAATAGACACAAGACACTTCATGTATCATTGCTCCTTACAAATACACAAATTTGAAATAGTTCCACCTTTTAAGGGGAGTAAAAGCTTGTAGTTCCCACTAAAAAGGCCAAACCAGTGGCCTACTGCGAGAGGGGTATGGTACTGAATTTTTTTATATCATTCGATGAATGAATTGTGAAATATTTGATGAATTGTGTTTTTGATTAATTTTGCGTGATGGTCGCATGAAAAGTGTGTTTGTAAACTCTTGTTAAACTTCCTAAGTTCAGGTAGACGACACACAGCCTCGTTGTTTGGTCAAGCAGCGTGAAAATCGCGATGTCAGATTCACCTGCACTCTTTTGTGAATCATTGTTTGCAAATTTGCGATGGTCATGACTTTCACGGGCAAATGGAAATTATGATAATTAGCTAATTTTGTCGATGGTCAATTGACGTTGATACAAGATTGATCCAGAAGCCCACACGAATGTTTGCCTATGGATCAGACTTAGTCTTGCTCGTATCCTTGGTACTTTAATAATAATCCAATGCAAACACTTATAGTTTGCACAAACCACTAGCTCTCTATAATGGTATACCTTATTGAAAAGGCTTAAGACACACGTTACTTTGCATTATCGGTTTCTAAATGAGGGTCGTTCAGGTCAAGTTAATAAATATCAGCCATATTGCTATGGTATTCACACTTCGTTTTCGTTATGTTTGCTGGGTGACTGGTTGCCGCAGAGTAGAAGCTTTTGAATTACCCTCGTTCCCCCGTTAACACGTGAAGAATTTGTTGACCTTTATCTCAAAAAAAGTTAACCCATCAAAATATTATGCTCTCGCCACTTTAAGGTTACGGTAAACGTTTTGAACACGAAAATTGGTTTTTCCTTCCTAAAGGCCAAACAGCTCAAGAAATCTGGATAAACTATATATCATTCGATGCACAAGATTATGGCGTATCTAGCCAGATAACAATTATTGGCAAATAATGTTAAATGTTATTTTCCATGCGAATTTACTGGTCAAAAAGTGTACCACCTTCAAAAGCTATTATGTACCCTTGCGTTTGAGGTAACAAAATCTGACTTAGACCAGCAGGAAGTGCAGGTCCTAAGCTACCAAAGTGTGTCTCAGATTTTCTAAATTCCTCCTCTTTATGAAACTATACCCTGTCAAAAATTGGCAAATAATTTTTCCACCCTTCCGCAGCTGTATTTGGGTATAAAAGACGGACCAGAGAAAATAAAAAAATTTTGAGACACACTTTGTTTGCCCAACGTCTGCCCTGGCCGTGTGCAAATTTTCGAGCCATTCGATTGGTTCCTTGGGTACATAATAGCTTTTTCGTACCTGCATGTAGAGGAATTTCGAGTCCGGAGAAAACGGGATTTTACTGATCGCACTTGCAAGATACACTCGTAAACCACAGTGTAATCCGGGTCAAGTCACTTGAAGATTTAAGATCAATAAGCCTGTTTAAATAAACACGGCCGTACATTGGATATATGGATGTGCCATGCGATATTGTAAATGAGACATGCGACCACAACCGCAAAGCAACGATAATCGGCTTAACAGGTCAAGAGATTTTCAGGCCTCAACTAAAAGTTTTGATAAAGAAATTATGGAAACCTTCGGTTACATGGGATTTTTTCCACTTTCAAAATTTCTGTTTGTTTCAAATTTGGTATCATTGTGTGCCTTGAAAGTTCGGCTACTTGAATGTGAAAAAATCGAAAAAATGATGTTTTCATCAAGAAAACGTTTACCGTAACCTTAATGGAGACCCCAAAGCGGTAGGAAATCCACCGACCATGTGATGTCGTTATGTCCTGACTTGCGTGTTTTTTATTTAGCTTTACACGGTTTCTGTCTAAACCACCAATGTAATACTATTGTTGGGTCATGCACTTTGTTCTGGTTTGTGGATTTAGCCCCACCCCCCTCTGCAGAAAATTTCTTCTGGCCTCTATCGAAATGAGGTTTTCATATCATTTGATTAGTTTCTATCATTTCATCTAAGAATTTTTTTGTTAGTTTATCTTTACCGCTATCTTAACTATTACGGCTCTTCCATGCTTCTAAATACAGAGCTTTCTTCCATGCTTCAGCTGGGACTAAAATACCTCCAAGTGGAAATTTTTCAATGCGGTTCTTCAGTGATTCTTCAAGAAGTATTGCAGCATCTTTAATCTTTCTACGTGGACACAGGAACCTCCAATCTCAGGGATAGCGTCTTCATGCAACTGAAATCCATGGTATATTTATTGGAAAACAATATTTGACGGATTTTTTCATTTTTATGATAGAAATATAGCTTTTTCTATACCTGCCTTACGAAATACTGTCAGATCAAGCTGCGCCTATAAGATCTTCAAACACAATTTTCGCAAATTATTAGGGGTGCATTGCCCCCTTGTCCCCCAGTGTCTACGGGCCTGATGTCATGTGATATGACAATCGAAGAAGAGCAAACCGTGTTCAATTTTTATTAGTGTGAAACTTGGATTCCTGACTTTCATACCTGAATGTATAACAACACATAGAGATGTAAAGCGAGGTCAATCTAGCTCTAGAGCTGCTCCGTAGTGATAATGATAGCGATTATCATGATTCTTTTGGTCAATTTTTGTATCATAATTTTTTCCTTTTGCTATTCATTTTGTTGAGGTCTCCTTCCTTATTTGTATCATCAATAGATCAACCATAAACCTTGCTGCATTTACGGTTGCTTCTCATTGACGTTGCCTAATCCAAATCCCGGTATAAAATCACAGATTGCTGCTTAAAGCCAGTGCATGATGGCAACTCCATTACACACCTACAGCAACCCACCATTTTCACCTTTCTGCATAACTTAAAAGAGAACTATAATTCAGGCATAGAATCAGCCAGACTGCATTATCCTTCAAGTTCAACCGGATGAAACACAAACTGTATTTGAAAATTAAATAAAACACGTACATTTGTACCTCGAGTATAAATGATGATATCAAAGCTTTTATAAATAGTAGAAATTAAAATATTCCTTATAAAACCAAACGATTAATTTTCAGTAATCCTTTTACAATGATACAATGCTTCATTTAAAAGAGACCACCGAGATTGAATTTTTGGTTTTAAACGTTTATGTTTCCTGTGAAGCACTTGATTGTAAGATAAAGGCATTTATTTACTGCCGGGTCATACGAGGTGGATTATTTTGCTTAAAGCCACAAATCGAACAATTTAGCCCTATGTTCAACAGTAGTGCAGTGAAGTTGTTGTTCTATGGAATAAGAAAGAATGCAAAGGCACCAACGATGCGTAATAAAAATCAGTGTAACCAAAGTTAGTGCAAAGTACGAGGGTGCCAAGAATGAGGGTTCAAAGAACGTGATGCTAAGAAAGAGGATGCAACGAAGGGATGTGCAACGAAAGACGCTGCAATTTAAGAATGCAATTTAAGGGGGTGCAAAGAAAGATAGTGGATAGAAATATGGTACAATGCAAGATAGTGCGAAAAAGGAGAGTCCAAAGCAAGATGGTGCAAAGCAAGATAGTGCAACGAAAAATTATGCAACATGTAGTCTGAATTTAGTGTCCAATTTATCGACAGTGACTCTTTTCGTCGGCTAGGAAATGTTACCATTAAATTTGAATAGTGGATAGATGAATATGATCGCCCTTCCATTTTGTATTTTTTTATTTTATCGATGGGAAATTGTAGAAAATTTTCATCCATTTTAATTTCACATCCAGGTGGCATTGATACTGTTTTCATGGTCGCATGACTTACCGTGTTGTTGGCAGCTCTGTTTTTATATTCGATTTGCATATTCTAATGCACTTTGAAGTTTGTTCTTGCTTAGGCTCCGCACGTAAGAGTACCTGTTGAGATCCGTTAAATATGCATACTGCGGAGTTTTTGTGGATCGCGAGCGGAGAACATGAAGGAATATCGCTGCACATGCAGAACAAGCGGGATACGTTTGCCTGTGTTTTGGCCCTTGTATGCTAAATGGTATCGTACCATCCTAATTGAAATCGATATGAATACCTCGGCATTCCTTTAACATAAATTTATTGCTGGACCTAGTATGAGTTGAGCCAAGTACGTGTTTAGCCTTGTGAGGCCAGATTAGTGAGTCCTTCTTAGTTTGAGCGTTTTTTCTTAACAGCAGTATCAAGGCGTTTCATTGTTTGCTTCGATTTGTCTAATGCTGCCTTGCAGCAAACCCATTGGTAGGGTGGTCTTCTGCTTTTAAGAAAATAGCTTCCACTTACTAAAGTTGGTATTCCTCGCTCTAAAATAGGACTAAAACCACTCTATCTTCCAGTTATCATCTCCATCACATTTTGTGCTATATTCTTATCCCTCTCCGCCCTGATTGGTCGACTATTTCGTTCATCAACAAGTCTGTTCATATACGGTGCACCCAAGGCGATACAAACAAATGACATACAAGCTGTTGACCATCTTTCCCACCATACTTCATCGAGAGCGTTTGGTCATCACCTCAGCTTTTGACATCAAAGTCAGTTCAAAGCAAGTCTCGAAAATGATATGATTTTTCACACTTATGCTGTACTCAAATCAGAAATTTTTTCTGTAAAAATATGGCTAAAGCGGGAGTCTTTCTTTCTACTTTTACTCCGTCATGTTCCCTTCTGTTAAGAGTGGAGAATGATGTTTTCGATGGATGATTTTAATTAGAGTTTCTCGTACTGTTATCGATTGATGCATAAAGATACGACGGTTTTTAGTAAAATAACCCACTTTTATGATTTGCCAGTCAAGAAATACCCTCTGATTTAAGAACAAGGACATCATATGAATAAGAGCTGTTCTCAAGAAATTACACTACAGTTCAGATTTATAATGAAAAATGTTGTCCAAAATATTTTGTTTAATTTATTCTTTAAAGGTCGATATAATCGCTTTATGCAAACTTGCATCTCCATATCCACACATCGTCTAAAAAGTTTGAAAATAGCCTTAAAGAACCTTTTTGATATCGTTGTTTCTGCTGGATTTCACGTATAGATTGATTGTTTGATTCATTTGAAGATGAGATGGGGAATTTTCCAAAAGGTTTTTTGATTGATAAAAAATTTTGGCCAGTGACATTGCTACGATGCTTAGGAAACTGAAAACAGGATCTTGAAGTTTGTTTTCTGTCCAGAAAGGTCGTATAGGGTGTATAATCATTACTTCAAGTTGAATTTAAGGAAGAATATTCGCCATAACTTGGCTCTTTCAAAGAAGTAGTGAATATTTGTCAGTGAGATTTCGCAATTCGTGCGAAATGTTAAAACCAGCACAGGACATGGTTGCATGATAGCTGTGATGTTGCTGCAGCTAGCTATCGCGGAATCACAAAAGCTAAGTTGCGTTGCTGGGTAAAAAATCACATTAAAACAGCACAAATCACTATTTATTAATGTTTCTTTTGTCTCAACTACCGTCCATTCACACAACAACTTTGCCGAAATTGCAGAAAACATGATAGGCTAATTAATATTCATCTCTGTCACAACAACACTTCTGCTTCACGTCCAAAAGAAACATATGCCTTCTTGTCACGAAGGAGAAACTTCGCAGGGTTCCAAGTTGAAATTGCCTTTTTGAAGCAATCATCAACAAATAGCGGCTAATAAATGATTTATAAACATTTTGAAGTTAAGGAGTTTAAGCATGTTTACAGAATTAACCCAACTTAACTGAAGAAACTATAAAATATTTGAAAGATAGAACAATTGATGATTTTGATCACAAGCCAAGCATTCTTGTAAATAATTTGTTTTGGATAAAAATACCTTTGTTTATGAAATTTCAAAGTTTACGTTGATCTTTTTTAAAGCTCATCCATGTCTTTGTATTAATATTTTGAGAATTATCGCTTTGAAGCATCTCAATTGTTTCTTTCGTAAACAATAAATAGTTTCGAAACAACTTTGAAGCAAGGTAATTCCTAAGGCATCTTAAGCCTTCCTAACCATTCGTCGCTATCTTCTCCAGAGGTTCCGACTGCTGTTCAGCGCTCAATGTATAGGTTTCAATCTGTACTGTATCGTCTGAGATGGAAGTAATTAAGCTCGAGACTTCCTTTTCTGATACAAATCGTATTAATCGCTACAAAACCAAAGGACGGTTTGTACAATTAGCAAGCCAAGCCTATTTAAGTCTGATGCACACTAGTCGCCAGCCTATTAGCATGCCACACCAAAACACCAATCTAATCAAAATGATCCATGTGTCACTCGCGTGATGAGCATCAGCAGTGAACTCGTACAAAAAATATCGTTCTTAAAATGATTTTGTTGTGATATTAACATCAAAATATTTTCTCTAAATGCTTTTGCGCAACCATCATGCTATGTGACTATTTGATTCAAAGAACTGGTCTGATATCGTACTGCATTAAAATACAAAACACAGTCAATTTTCTCAAGACAACTACCGCTAAGCATGCCGGTTGCGCAAGAGCCTTTAAACCAGTACCTCGCCATTAGGTTGTCCAAATAGAGAAAAACTTGGTTAACCAGTAGAAAACAGTTATAATCCTTGAGAGTCTTTGTAAGAGTTTGCGTAAGAGAAAAGTGTCTTTTAATCAGAGTGAGAATAGGTTAGTTAGGTGATGCAACTATGCGGTGAAGCGCCATGAGATGTAAATTTTGCCCACAGGCCTTCGGTCTAATGCGCATGTGCATTTGATGCCATTCAGACAAATGGGAAGAATAACAGCCCTAAACAATAGTAAAATCTAATCTCGTCTCCCCAACAAGTAAATGTAATATTCAATATCTTGCTTGTCATTCACATGCCCTGTGGCATGATTGATCTTCTAGATTTTACTAACCTATTTGCTGAGAGTCGTTTTACGGTTGTTTCCGGTTAAGTCGAAGTATCAGCCTAGTCTCTATATGTTACATCCTCTTTCAGAGTATGCAACATTTATAATAAGTTATAAAATTAAGTTCTCGGTTCCTTTTCAGCTTCCATGAAATGTTATAAGTATGCTTGCTCGCAATTTCATTATGAAAAATCGAATTAAAATTTCACACAAAGAGGGATGTACAAAATTCTCGTATGACCGTTCTCTCTTGTAAAAGTTGTACGAGATCCCAATTACAACAAAGGGGTGCTCACCACTTTGAGCGCTTGTGCAGCTTGCCCAAAATTGTCTCCCTAGGACGTAACCAAATTTATCAAGCAGGTATAAGAAAATTCTGTTTGAGAATTCAAAATTTTGAGAAGCAACAGATCTATGTGTTATCAAAACTTGTTTCGTTTTGGGCACCATTGTTCAATCAAGGTCCATTAAATCACTCCTGTCACTGGTTTTAGAAAGCCACTGCTCGATGCAAGTTATACCCTTTATTTCATAAAAGCGAAATTGAGTGCTCAACTTTCTTAATGCTGCTGGAAATTTCATTCTCGTTGTTTTAAGACTTCG
This sequence comes from Rhopilema esculentum, assembly GCF_057945365.1. NCBI lineage: Eukaryota > Metazoa > Cnidaria > Scyphozoa > Rhizostomeae > Rhizostomatidae > Rhopilema > Rhopilema esculentum. The sequence continues at coordinate 538,801 of NC_142835.1, forward strand.
CTGATTTTAATGTTTTTTTCTACCATCTGAGGTCATTCATCTTTAGATTTAAATGTAATTGCTCTTCCTTTAAGTCTCTTCTTAATTTTTCTGCTTGGAGCACTGAAGCTCCTTAATTTTTTCTGAATTTCCAGTACCTCAGTAGTTTCCAGTTTTTCTCGTAGCTGGTTTCTTGTGAAAGATGGGTGAATCCATTCTAAAACTGGGCGATGGACATTCGCTTTCAGGATAAAACGTCATCAAACTTTGAAAGCTAAACTTTGAAAAGAAGCTTTTCATTTCCGGTGCCTTATTAATTATTGCTTGTATTCTCAAAAGTTTTATTTTCTAAGAATGATGTCAAGGCAATTCTTGCTTCCATTAAATAACCGCTGGTTTTGCTTAAATATCTTTTTTACTTCTAAATAAAGTCATTCATTGTACCTCCCCTCCTCTTTCACATCTGACTCATTGCGCCGCCCATTGTGTTGACTTTCAATTATTCTCAACTTCTCTTGGTGTGCAAATTTCAAATAAAATGAAAAGCATAATTTAATTAATAAACATGTGTTAAATTATTCAGCAAATTATGAACATCATGAAAATAATCTTTTTAGGTTCTCGGTTTTTGTTTTCTCGCAAATGAATGTAGGCCTAATTTCTTCGTGTTCCAGCAATAGCCTGATAATACCTACGTCAACATATTTGCCACAAGCTTGGTTGTACATTTATCAATTGTAACTATGTCAAACACACTGTAAATTTCTGTGATTATGCAAGATTTTGGTATCCGGCTTGTAATAAGAAGATTTAAAGCATTAGTCTATTGGTTTTTTTATGTTTAACTTTTGATTATGCTAGCAGATACAATTTGTGATAATACGATCTAGAAGGGACGATTGTAGCAAACTCAAATGTGGACAGGCTATTAAACAATTCCCAACTTAAGCGATGGCAAGCCATAAGATTACTGTGAGCATTTGAGATTCAAGAAGCTTTTCGTTTGAAGAGATGTTTTTACCAGCAGTAACAAATGACATTCGCATGCTTTGTTCGGTAGTAAGGACGCTCCTAATCAACATAATCCATTTTTAATGACAACAAAGAGTGATATCAAGATGTTACAGTATCGGCAAAACCTCAAATTAGCATCTTTGTAATGTCAACGAATCCTTACTCAATGTTAAGATCAGTTTTGCGTGCTGTCCAGGAAGTTATGCCACCATTCCACTTTTTGAGACATACTCCTCCACAACTGCACCTTCCAAATGTTTAATTTGTTTCCAGTGGTTCCATGAACGAACGACCTTTTTTCCTTGTCTCAAATGCGATATCAGTTCTATGATATTATTCAGCCTTTCATTCATTTATAGCTTTATAATTCATCCAATTTCAAAGTTCTTCTTTCCTTCGCGACTTGCAAACAAAAGATACAGGAGAATTGAGCTCGCTTAGGAAGCCAAGATGACCAACTGGCTCCTCAATGTGAAACACTGATGTTTCTCAACTCTTGACGGGTGCAAATTGCCTCCCTTTGTAGCTGTTTCTTTGCTGAGATTACTTGCCTTTAATTATAGAAAGTATAAAAAAGAATAGGGGAACATTGAAGAACTAATGTCATGATGTAAATAGTCGTACAGTTTTGATCTTAGCTACTGCATTCTCCGTTTTCTTTAATGCGTCTCCCCAGGGTTGTAAGAGGGTGCTTAATAGCTTTTTGTACGTTTTTTGGTAGCATACTCACAGCCAGTTTTTTGGAAGACGCTTTTAGTTATAAATAAACATTTAACCATTACAACTGTTGTTCCCAAATTCGCTAAGGCATACTACTCTTTATCCTGGCAATGTTCTCGCACTGGTAATTATTTCTAGAAATCTTCTCCATTTAGGAAATTAAGTCGTGGCTTTGAATGTTCTCGGGCACAGCAGAGTGGTATTTTGAATAAGGATTTGTGGAAATCGGTCTAATTTGGTAATCACCTGTTTCAAATATTAGAAGTATTGGGGATTAGACCACGAGGCCGATTTCGTAGCATAAAGAACTGCTCACGAATGAATACGTTTATGCCGTGTCGTAAAAATTTAGCTTGTTTTGCAAATCTCTCCCTGGACAGATGTTGCCTGTTAGCGGTGGATGAATACGTAGGCCTTTGTGTGAAGAATACTCTTTGTTTGCTTGTATTCCGTTTTGACTTGCTTTATTTCAGTGGATATCAAGCAATCATAACATTAATTCCTCGAAATCCTTTTACGTTGGTTATCTTGTTAGTAACTGATAGCATCCTGGTTATACGGATAAACACGCCTAATGAAAGCAGTGTTACCGAGCTAGATAAAATAAGCATAAAACATTCCCATCTAAAAAAGATGTTCTACAAAGTATGGTGCTTTCTGTAAGATCGTAACATTCACAATCGAAATGATGACGTCATAGGTAATTCCTCTTCAAAACAATTCGACATAACAGGACCGTATGCTACCGTTATTGCCTTATTGGGCGATCAACCAGAAGGATGGAGCAACAATTTAAAGCTGGAGACACGGTAAAGGACTCTCGTCATTCATTAGCAAAGAGTTTTCAATGTTTTTTAAAAATGTAATTTCTGGGTTGACAGTAAAGTAGGTTTAAAAAAATGATTGGTGGTCATTTTTTGTTTTGAAGTGCTCCAAAGAAGAATTTGTGTAGTCGCTCTGTCTATTCTTCACTGAAATAAGAGGAAGGTCTCCTCAGATTCGTGTTGAATTGATAAACCATTGCGCACTAACCCGCACAGGGCCTGTTGTATAAATCCTTAATCATGATCTTCTTTTATTCATGAGCTATGATTAGCCAGCAAAAAATCTTCGACTAAAGCCAGTTTTCCAGCTGAAAGCGTTGCGCCATTGCTAGCGTGCACGAATGTTCTTGTCAAACTCAACCGATCGTGAAAACAGATTATCTTGAAAATTTGGCCAGGGGACAGGATGATCCCCGTTAATTGATTGCAGAGACTAGAGTGCTTGCGCCTAACAACACTACTAAGCGCATCCTTTTGGTAACTGTAATCATTCTGGCGTCCACGATATTGATAAAAAGAAAATAAGCGAAGCAATGCCTTTGCATCTGCACAAGTCGCTGTTAGCATTTTGAACATACTCGCGCAAGAAGCGGAAAGAAGTTTCACAAGACCTAACGTTCATGATATGATGAACAAATTTTTAGATCACCTCTTGTAACATGTCCAGGGATCCTTAAATGCAATCGGAGCTGATTAATGAATGGCTTTGAAAAAACATTCTTACAGATTTTGAGGATGTTAGTCTGACATTCTTCTCAAACTTACATCTTTTCAATTTTAACATTCAACACTTTACAAAATAGAGGATTCACTGCAAAGAAACCATCCTTTACATATATTAAACACAACATTGCAAAAGCAAGACATCGCAGTTTTTCTACCAAAAAATCTGTTTTGCCTCCATGGCATTTAAAATTCTTCGATGCAGTGTACTAATTCGAAGTTGCTTGTTACAGCAAGTTTGGCACTTTACTCTGTAGTGATTTTTCTTTGGACCGACTTCGGTAGAATGTTACCTCAAGCAATGAAGTTGTCGTTCCAATGGAGCTGGTTTTGTCTAGAAAGGCTCTTGCCTCTTGCTACTTCCAAAACTCGTGTTGGTTATTACCCATGCAGTAGAAGTAAGAATTTCCTCTGAAGTGGTAGCACAATTTGCAGGATTTAAAACTCGCTTTTTTCTAGTAATGTCAAGCCCAGATCTTTCTTTCTACCTGTTCAATGAATATCAGTCAATTTTATCAGCTGTTTGAAAATACTTTTCGTGAAAACACTTCATCTTTGAAACTTGTTTGTTGTACCACAATAAACCATCTTTGTTTTTATCAATTTATCTTTTTTGTTGATCAAAAAAAATCTTACTTATTTGCAGCTTGCGTAGTTTGTTCATGCAGTTGCAGCCTTTATTGAACCACGAATCATACATATTCATGTTTCTTCTTATCCTTTATGCGTTTTCCCGTCTTTTTCCACCAAAAATCTCCACAGAGAAGCTCTTTTTGTGTCAATTTATAAGAGAAGCTTAACACCCATTGACGTTGTACCATCTGCATTGATAAAAAACATGGTCACAAGACATCAAATTTCTGTTTAGCTTTACAACGTCAGTTTTGATTCCTGAGTTTTTCTTGAATAATCGATTATGGTCCATAAAAGCTTTGCTTTGTCGTATGTTTTTACTGACGATCTTTTTTACAAAGAATTTATTTAAAGGGCAGCTGTTGTAGAATAGTCTCTGACAACAAGGTTTGTTCCTCTGGAATTTTTTGATAACAGAAACCTGTTACAAAGCCATGGAGTTTGTGATAGCAAAAAGCTCAAACTTACTTGTAATTTAGAAACCGTAACTTGCAATAGGATGGTTGTTGAGAACATGAACAATTTTTTTGCTGAAGTGATTATAGCCCAGCTCTCTGACATCTGAGATAACCTTAAAACACCGAGCAAATCTTCTAACTACGTAAGTTAAAACTGAATTCACTCGCTCTTTTAAAAAAATCCCTATGGTGCAGTGGTATTGAAAATTATTCTTGTCCCAACAGCTGTTCATTCTTTCACTTCGATAGATGGTAATTAGTGAACAAATCGTACGAGTAACTTCCGCACCATGTCCACTCCTACTACACCCTGTCCAGTCCTGCTGCATTCTTTCCTCCTTAAAGTCTTAGATCAAGCTAATGATTGATAAGACTTTATGAAGAGAAAGTCTTTACAGATCTAAAAGACAAATTTCACTCTCATTATGCATCAAAATAGAAATCTGAAGATTGACTAAGTTTCTAAACCAATAAATAAGTAAACACGATAAAGAAGAAAGCAACGTCAATTGTCTTGCATTGATTTAATGAAGGTCTTGACTCGCTCGGTGTCTGTCCATCCTTTTTGCTTGCACGAATGATGTCATTAGTGGCCGAAATTTTCGAGGGCTTAGAACAGCATTAGCATTATTTAAGTGGATCGGGTTATTGGATCCGGGATAATGGCAGAAGAGCATATTGAAATATTCATACAGAGTGTTCCTATACTCAAGCCGGCTTGGTTTTGCGTTAAAAATTCATGGCCTAAAGACGCCATTATTAGAGATATAAACAATTTTATTGTTCTCTGTTCTGTGTAATTTACGTTCTTGTATTATTTAGTTGTCAAACCTATTTCGTAACCCCTCTTAATCCTTAAAGCGTATATTCAGCACCTTTGGTAGTATCAGAGCCACCACAACGCCTGTCAAATCTCCCTGAACTGACTATTCACAGCCGCCGATTTTCTCGCCATTGGCCTATTCGTTTGCAAACCTGCGGAATTCTCTCGATGTTTCTAGTGAATCTGCTATTCTATAGACTTTATATTCTATAGATCAACCAATCAACACAAAGAGGTAACCAAACTTTAATGCTTTTATTGCGCTATTCCGACCACATTTGCTTTTACTTGAAAAGGAACTGTTTTTTGTAGAATTATTCCTTACCCAAAGTCTTACTTTTTTTCATTTTCTTTCAAGTGTCCACGTCTATGAATTTTTTTACAAAGCTTGAACTTCCGCGGCCTACCCAGTTCGCTGTTCTTCGATTTCTTTTACTTGTTGTTGCTCCCACTGTTTCTAAAGTATCTTCGTATCTGTATAAGTGCAAGATGACATTTGTAGTTATTTATATTATTAGAGATTCTTATAAACAATATAGGGCCATGTACGCGTCATTGTGGTACCCCAGAGAAATTTGATTAAAAGCATTAGAAAGTATTTCTAAGATTGCAAAAGTTCTCTTCCTCCGATCATTTCTAATTGTCAATGTTTATAATCATTTGCTTTGATGCTAGTTGAACAAGCCACGCTTTGATGATAAGCCTAAATTTCACCAGAGACTTATCGCAATTCATTATGGGGGAAAGGGGGGGCGATTCAGTTGCTTCTAATTCTTTGTTTTTAAGGAAGGAGATTTTGCTAAGCTTTATGGTGGTCGGTTAATAGGCAGCAAAGGCCCAGATAGCAAACTTTACAAAAAAATGTAAACCAGACTGAGTTAAGGTTAATTAGTCATATCTTCTCTAATGTTTCCAGTGAATAAAGTTATCACAAAGAACACTGTGCAGTTCAATTTATTGAACATTCTTTTTGTTTCTTTAAAGACAAGCATCTTCCTTTTTGTAATTTTTTTTTAAAAAAATGTTTCTTGTATAGGGAAAAATCAGGAACAGTATTTCTTTTAGCTTCAAAATTCAAAAACTGCTGGTCTAGGAGTAAATGTTTCTGATAAAACTGCCACGCATATTTTATTATGGCACCCATCATAATCTGAAGGTAGATTTTCTCTAAGGCCTTAGGGCACTCGCGCAAAATCTGTATTTTTGTTCGTAGTGGTAGGGCAGCTTCAAGAGCCAAGCGGGGCAAATTCCCCACTATTCAGTATGTTAAAATGCTTGGTGCATCAATGAATGATTTTTATTGTTTGGAAAGAAATATTTGGACTGGTTTTTTATTTCGAAGTTTGGAGAATTTATGCAAGGCGGGGTCAATCTGACAGTCCTGAAAAATCTGGGCCAGCCACAAAAATTGCTAAGACTTGCTACATATCCCGTAGATCTTCTTGATAAAAAGGTGATCAGCAAGCTTTGTTAACGTAAATATGTGGTTCACCATTCTGTATGGGTATATGATAATCTCTGCATCAGGTTTGAGCACAGTTGACAGACTAAGAGTATCAATTCGATGTTGGCTACCCTACATTTCCCTTTCAATCTCCTCATCAGCCTTGCATTAAACTGCACAATCTCGATTGCACAAACAATCAAAAGCCTGAGGCGATTGAGGTTAAAATGCCAGTGATGCCAACTATTTTTGTGCATCGGTGTTAATGCCTAAAACCGTGTTGTTATTACCATTGGCTCGCCCTCACCCGATCATTCTCGTTGCGGTGAACCTCTGTGAGTCAGATACTTGAGAAGAAATGGGAAGGAATGGAAACGCACAGAAGGAAACACATTCTCATTCTCGATTTTGGTTTTTTTAATCCCGTAGGTACGTGTTTTTGAGAATGTGTTTTAATAAGCCTGAAGCTGAGAAAAGGGAATTCTCGCCAGTGTCAATGCAGATTCTCACCTGTTCTCATTCAACGTTAACACCATTAACTTGTTGAGAACAGAGAAACTTTTATAATTTTCTTAGTGCATTTCTTCTAAACCTGTCTTCAAATGTCTTTCTTGTTTCATGTCAAAATTGACATCATGGAGCCGGTAACTCGGCTACCTAGTCGTATTTCTTTATAGCATGAGGTTATCATGCTGTTTAATTTCCTCTCTTGTAGCCCTTGTACACCTTTGTAAACCCTTGCACTATGCACACTTCAAATATGATTTTTCTGTCTCCCGTGACAAGAAACTTTTTCTAACTAAGAATCACAATTAATGACTGATGTTTAGCCTACGCGTTGACCAAATATTTCTATGGTGTTTCTGCCTAATTCTTGCCACGCTTCTGATCTTGCTTGAGTTCACTTTGTTATTGCAAAAATGCATTTGCTAATATCGTTTTTTGCAGAACTGCATTCACTTGCTCTGTTATTAAACCTAGTTTAATTAAATACTGTTGCACACATGGCCGAAACTTCATCTTCTTGGCCACAGTTTTCTATCCTAGTTATTAACACAAACTTGATTTTTGTGAACAGCAAACGCTCTTTATCTTAGGCTCCAGGTTACATCTGCAAATTTTCCATGTTATTGCCTCTTAATAATAATTACCTCAGAGTCCACCAAACTATTTTCTTCATTAGTTTATTATCCAGTCTACTACTGTATTTTTATACGTAGCTGTAATCTCTTACAGATGTTTATATTTGCGGTGTTTTTGTTGAAGTAGCCTTTGAGAATGAAAATGCGATATCTCATGTCCTATTTCTGAAATCCTTCCTTTCGGTTTTGCAAGCCTCTTCAGACCTGAGCCACTAAGCCTTTTATCATCTATGTTCACAGAATTCATTTCAAGTACATCTTTCCTTCTAAATCTGTTAAATCTAATAATGGTAAAAAAGAACGATAAAAATTTTTTGCTCGTTCAAAAAAGCAAGAATAAGAAAGAATAACCACAAAAAAGCTTTCAAAACCCTTCTCCTATCAGCAATTCGGAAGTTGCTTATGCAATTGCAGCTCTGAGGATTCGTTACTTTTTCATTGATGTTCTGCTGATAGTGCCAGCGTTCTTTGATACCTTTTATTCTACATCACACAATCAAGTTGTAGTAAAATGCGCGTTTTTTTCAGTAAAGCCTTAATATGTCTATCCTTTTTCATACTTTCTCAATGAAGATGCCTCTTCTGGATCTTGCTATCGTTTCAAAGGTTGCACCGACTGAAAGAATTCACTCAAGTAGCTATAATGTACACCTGACAATACAATAACATTTACCGTCGATTACTTCATCCTCTATTTTTATTATGATTCTTCATACAATGTTTGAAGAAAACAGATTTAATTATTTCATAGCGGATGCCCGACTATGCTTTCCAATAAGAAGGCCAACTATTGCCTCCTTCGAAAATCTATTCTCATTTACTGAACTCTCCAAAACAAATCGATGAAAACTTCATTTTTATTCAAAAATGCTTGGTCATTGTTTTACACAAATTGAACAAATTGTGATCTGTTGACGACAATTGAACAAAATCCGCCATCGGTTTAGACAGACTGAGAAAGTTGGCCTAAAGTGATTTATAGTCCCTTCCTGTTTTGGTGTTTCATCGTGCTGTAAATTTGCTGTTTTGACTATAGCATTTTGATGAGAAATCTAGCTGAAAGACGCATGTTAGCTGCGAATTAACACGCTTGTTTTCTTTCCTTAACGCATTTTCCTTGTTACATTACCAATATACGCTCTTATAAGAAAAATTTTTATATTCAGGCTCAGAATCATCCAGAATTTTTAAGATGATTATAAGAATATTGCTCAGCATCAGCTCGTATTGTCTCATTCTTCAGCAGTTGTTTAAAGCTCCATGGTTGTTAGGAACACGTTTAAAGCTGCTTATTTTTTTATCGCTCCACCATTTCTTCGTAATGACTTGAATTTTTTTTAGCTATGTTCCCCTAAAACCATGTCAGATTTGAAAAAAAAACAATAAAAATACTTTAAGATTATATTCAGGCTCAAAACGAAAATATCTGAAGAGTATCGAGCCGGACAAAGTAAATAATATTCTTATAAAAAAGTGTACCCAAAGTGAAAAGTGCAAATGTATATTCGCGTTATATACCATCCCCTTTTGAGACCTTTTTACATTATGCCTATATCTAACAAAGTTCTTGTTATATTTTCGGATGTCCATTTGTTTTCGAAATAGATTTTCTATAAACCTGTCCTCAACTTTTCAATTTATTTTCCCGCAACGGTTTCTAGAAATCAAATTTCATTGTTACTACATATTTTATTGAAAAAGAAGCTCTATTATTTAAAGATACCTGTGTTTATGATACTATAAGAATCTTGTAAATTCAGAATGTCTGTATATGAAATGACCAGGTGTCGAGGAAAGAAACATTTTTGGAATCAAGAGTTGTAATCTTTGGAAATGTTTTCTAATTAATCAGCCCTCCCAAAATAATAAGCACAGCTGCTCAATACGATATACTTTTAAAAGATACTTTCTTTGAGGGGATTTAGTCCCAGTTTTCGCCAGAAGTGATTCGTTTGTTTACTCCCAATAGGTTTTGAATGGAGATGACCCAGCTTGGCATTATTCGCAATGGACATTTGTAAAACGTCGAATATCTCCCATATGTTGCACGGTCATTGCTGCTTCTTCACTGTGCAGTAATCGTCATACCAAATGGGTCACCGTGCCCAATCTCCGCCGGATTCATATGGAAATATATCGCTGCAGTTGGCTTTTTACTCACGAATCGTTTTAATAAACCCGCCTTTTCTTCTTCTAATCCTCAATCACACTCGATGTAGAGCATATGGCTTGAGCCATCAAAGCCCAAAATTTTACTCTTGTGCAGGCTTTTGCCATATTTCAACGGAAAATCGCCCTCGTTTATAAATTATGCATGCAAAACTGTGCCAATTCAGCGTATCTCATCGCGCATTGCCCTGCATTTTCGTGTCATTTATCTTCAATACTCAGTTCACACTTTGATCGATTCACAAGAAAAGTTTAATACTTTGAAGCATGCTTCTTTTCCAGGCACAGAAAGTGTCACACCTCTCTTTAAACCTAAATGCACCTGGTTCTGGAGGCAAAACTTGATTTTTGGGGACCGTCCTCCAGGATGTCTGGATTTTGCCTTCATTTCGCAGCTTCTGTCTCCATCAGCCTCATTTCCATTTGGAGGTCCAGCGGAGTGCTTTTAATGCATCAGCTACAAACAGTATTTCTATCATTTAGTGGTTGTTTTAGCTATGTAGCTTCAGGGTTATTGTTCCTTTTATAATTTCAACCCTTGCTAAGCTTGTTATTGACGGTAAGCGTAGATCGCCGGCAAAATAACCGCTGGCCTCGCTGCTCCCAGCTGATTTGCTCTTTGCTAATCATTGCCACTCTTTGTTACACTTTGTTACTAATGGTTTCTTTTTTACACTCAACAGCTTTATTCACGGTTTGGTTTATAGAACAGGGCGTGTCTTAGTTGCAGCCTCAGACACTCAGAGTTGCTACTGAAAACTGTCCTGTTCTTTGCACCGAATATCGTGTGCAGCTCTGCCTCTACGGCGTCTAGCCCTTTATGACAGACCGGTAGCAAGTACGCCTGAGGATCGGCACAGAGTATGTTTCGTGATCAATCGTATCATAATCAATTTGATCATTTATTGATAACGATACAACCATAAGAACTTGTTGTGTTTATAGTTTTTTACGCTAACAACACGTACGAATCACGCACTGCAGATTTCCCCGTGTCTCACTTTTGTCAGCGAAAATGTTGTTAGCACCGAGGCCTAATCGAATGGAACGATGACGAAATGCTTCTAGGTTGAGAATAGTTTTTGACCTGCGTTGCGTATGTTGTTTTAGGGACCGCCTCACACTATGTCACGATATTTTTGTCATCATTTCTTGTGGCAGGTACATCATCAAATAAAAATGTTATTCACCCAATATTATTAGCTGTTTCAAGGGTTTCATGGAATTCTAAGTTGTATTGTATTGGAGGTGTTAAAAGTTGAACATTTTGCAGGTAAATTTTGCGGGTGAGCTAATTGTAGGAAGCAACATCGAGAACATGTGTAGTCTTTCCGCAATTATCAAATCAATTTCAAGAAATCTCCATGCGCAAATGTGAACTCCCTGTCTCAAACGAGAGCTTGCATCTCATGAAAAAGGAGCCTAAGAAAAAGAGCTTGCATCTCTTGTCGAAATGTCGATGTAAATTTCGAGCAGAATTTCACACGAGGCAGTGACTTGAAATATAGGAATGCTAAACATCTTTCTCAGTATTTTGCTTTCATTCGAAGTGTACGAAAATTCTTATGGTACAAATTTATTTAGTTATTTTTGCTCCTGACTTTAAAAACTACTTCGATTTCAAAAAAGTAGTTTTTTGCGCATTATTTGGTTAGACATCTTTCCAAAGCTGCCCTTTTGAGAATAGTTCGCAGAATTTCCTACACTCCAATACAAATCAAATTTGTGTTTGTGGTACTGTAAAGAAATTTCCAGCCAAAATAAATGTTAACGAAATATTTTCAGTCAGTGTAAGAGTTTTAGTTATCAACGACAGGGGATCTAAGGCATCTTCGATGAGAAGCGGCTTCCATTTTAAACTATTATTGGCTCTGCCAGGCGTTATGACAGTCCTGCAATGAATCTCCCATCAAATCCATAATATTTATATTAATTAATGTACTTTTGATACATATTTATTGTAACTTGGACGGAACTGTGTACACACTAGAATGATTAAAATTGTGCCGCGCAAATTTACAAACAGGCAATTTTTTCTTTTTATTTACGGGACGCGTTTTGAAAACAACAACGAAAGAGCGACTGGCGGTGGATTGTAGATCTCGATTCTCAGAATATCGTACCCCGCTTTTTTTGTTTATAAATAATGTTATTGTTATGTAGCGTCAACTGTCTTGTTTCATTGCCATTGTCACGTGATCTACATAATCACGTGGTCTTTAGATAGCTGATGTTTTTTGAGAGATCGATTTTAGTGCACATGTGATCGAGGAACGAAGGTTGTGTTATTGCGTTGAGATTTCTTGCTAATTGGATAGTCTCATTCATGGTTTTAAAGCATTTCCATGAATATTGGAGTGATTATGGCTTGAGATAACGCAATAAATTGTCTGAAATATTGAAATTCGCAGAGTGGATTGAATTTAGGTGAATGAAACACGGTCACAGGGCAGCTACAGCTTAAACTGATTCCAAGATACAAGACTAGAGAAATCTGTATTGGAAATAATATAAAATAATAAATCAAGATGGACTGGGTAAGAATGAAAGTTTTTTTCTACTGTTATTTTAGTCAACTCGAATCCTGATGAGAAAGTTTTAATCTGGGATTAAGAAGTGTTTCGTGTTAAATACCCGCTCAAATTTTGTTTGAAAGTTTGCTACTTGCTTGTTGAATCAATGAATTTATGGCTGAATGGGAAGAGACTGCAGTTGTATTGTTTTGTTAGGAGTATGCCCAACTTGCTATCTGTGGTAGAACACGCAAGATTATTTCAAATGTGGTTTTCTGTTGCTTTTCGTTAAGTCTTGAAAATGGAGACGTCCGTTAAACCCATGTTCGAATCATCTTGCCTAAGAAATAAAAGCATGTGCTACCATTCAAAAACTGATAAGGTGTTCACAGTTCTTCCCTCTGCCCAATCTCAGGGATTTACACTGGTCTTTGTGTAGCTTTCCAAATTTTTTTTGTAGAATTTCTCAAACAAATAAAACAGAGCAACTTGATAGCTTCTAACAGCATTTCAAACCTGCTAGAGGATTAGAATTAAACCAATTCTTATTTCTTTATCTTCTGTAATCACTTGCGTGTTAGTTAGCTTCTGTAAAGCATTCGGCTATAGACCATTTCTGAATTATTTATTCAGTCTTTTTCACAAAAGCCGAACGTTTGTAAGGCCAGTCATTAAAATTTATATATTGCAGGAACTGCGAATCTGTCCAGCGCAAATAACTGCCAGTTGATAAATATTTTTCTTTGTAAAAACAAGTTATTTCTTCTTAAAGAGTTTGTTTATGACCCCGACTGGTTTCAATCAAAATCTGGTTCTTGAAATGTTGGTAAAATTTGTTGTTGCTAGAATTAACAAAAAATCTCAACTTTGGTTAAGAAGTTGGCTTGTTGTCCCGCTCAAGCTCGAATTTTTACTCCGCGCGTTTTGTGGAAAGGTCTTTCTGAAAAGGTTACGGTAGTCAGGTATACCGCTTTTCGCCTTTGAGGATATAGAGAAACAATCCCAGAATAAATAAAGTATTGCAAAGCTCCAAATACCGCAAATCTCCTCTAGGAATCTTTAATTTAGCGACTTAATTGTGAGTACATTTTCAAAGTCGCAAATCCACAAGTAACAAACTTTATGTCAAATCGCAAATTGAAGACTTTATCTTTTCTCATTGTCTCCTTTATTTATTCCTCTTCAATGATTTCATTTGATGACTTTTGCCTGTCACACATTGAGGCTGGCTGCCATTTTATGTTTTTGCGATGATGTGCTTAGAAAGATATACAGTTTGAAGTTTCAACCATATTGCCAAAAATTGAAAAAGCTGGACAGGAGTTTCTCTTAGATTTAAATTCTTCAAGCAATATTAAATGTTTATTAAAATAGTTTAGTTTGTTAACAGCTCCTGTAGATATTTAACATTTAGTTGCCGTTACATACAGCAACATAAATACTTAATTGCAAAATTTATTTTCGAATCGATCTCGGTGTTTTCGATCCAATTTTCTAGAAGCTTGCCCATGGCGTCAAGAAGCCATTTTCCTGTTCATACAAAGATTTGAATATTTAAAGAGATAATAACAGATCGCGTGTGATTTTTCAGCATTTCTGAATAAATCTTATTTCATTATTTGCCACCCAAAGAAGGAAATAAAGTTTATCCAATTGAGCAAGCTATCTTTGTCCACGAGTGGAACTCTTAATTGTCTTATCAACTGTGGTCTTGCATGTTCAATGCAGTTAATAAAATAAGTACAATCATATTGTCAAGTGTCTCGGTTCTTACTGGTTTCTAATTATTTACTTTTTGATTTTTGTAATGTTTTGTGATCAAAGGCCATAAATGATTCAGTTCATTTGTCGGACCAAGTGACTTTTCCTATGTTTTCGAAATACTTTCAACCATTGGTTTGTGTTGAGAAATTTTCAATTACGGTGACCTCTTACAACTTTTAAAAAGTTCAGTTATATATTGATGCTCTCATAATTACCAATTACTTTCTCTCATAGTTCGTTTACCATAAAAGTTTTCCGACCCGAGTAGAATTCTGCTCTAAAGTATATACTTTAATTTAATAGATATCTCTTTATAGATCTATTTATACTTATGAAATAAGTCCAAGCTTCGCAAGCGAGCTTTTTTGTTTTTTTGGGCTTAGACAAACGAAGTCTTCTTCTCTTTGAAAACTCTACGAAAAGCGACAAATTTATCAAGAAAACTCTTTTCATTTTCGCATCTGCTCAATGAGCATTAAAACTTCACAAAATTTTTCAAGAAAAATTAATTTGAAAGAAAGTCCACCTAAATTCAAATTTTTCTTCGTGAAATTTCTCGTTTGCGAAAAACTGAAGCTGGCCAATCAGGATTGCAGCTGATGACGTAATCCTGCATTTCAGAGTGGAAAGATTCGTTTTACTTTCAACTGTATAATGCCAATTTTTCAACTTAGAAATTTATGTGTACAGTGAGGCTACCCCTAGGGGCCCAAGGATATTTTCAATTAGCTTTCCCCGCTGTAAACAATTTTTAAAAGATTGAATCGAATATTTTTAGAAGAGTTTGCAATTCATCGTGACTCGATCTTTACTTTGATGTAATTCAGGATATGGCCTAGGCAAAACCCGCCATGTTTTATCAGATGGTTCAGATTCACCAACGTAAACACGTGGCAATATATCAAGATTCCTTTGAGAAATCATTAAGAATTTATAATGAAATCCCCATACCCTAGTACACATGGTTTCTTAACTCTTTTACAAAAAATAATGACATTTATCGTTTCTTACTATTTTATGATTTTTATGATAATTTCGAATCAACATACTTTGCCATTACTTTTTATACCTTTCTATTTTTCTTGAAGATTATTAAGAAAAAGAAATTAAAACTATTTTGCAAATTGTTGATATTGCTAATGGTCAAATTATTATTTGCTCGTTCTCACACAAATGACAGAATTTAAGTTATCAAATATGTTATCAAATTTGCTCGTCTCTAAGATATTCTTATTTGAATTTGTCATCGAAATTATTTTATCCCTTTAGAAAGCTTTGAGCGCCCAGTCGTAGAAAATTCAGCATTTACCTGTATAAATAAAATTCACATGGCCGATATGTAATTTCTGATAAATTAATTACATCCAATCTTTTCATTATTATTTCTATTACGCTAAAGTTCAAGTATTACAAAGTTTAGAATTCTTTCTAGGCCTTCTGCTAAGCGTTTAGTCGAAAAACAATCATATCGTTCCACACAAAATGGCCACCCGATCTCAAGAGCACTTTGACTGTATTTATTTTCGTAAAATCAGATCAATTCACAGTCTCTGTTCTTGTCAGTGTTGAAGATCAGGCCTTCTTCAATTGGAATGTCATAAATTTATTCTTGGTGACGAAGTTTCTTTCGAAGTTTTGACTTAACGGATAATGTTTCTTTGTGTTAGGCCCGCTGAAAATGAACGAGACGGGCCGATCGCCTAAGTCTGTTTCTAAAATATTCTAAACATTGAATGACAAATTATGATAACATCGGGAGCGCAACTGGGATTCTTTTTATTGTGTCGACCAACGTTTTATAATGTTTATTAAACAAAGAAAGGACATTTATGTCTAACTTTGTTTAACTTTGACTCCATCACATTTCCCTAGACTGGTTATTCAGTACTCATTCGATACGTTTAGTGACATATTTGACATCCTTGCCACTGAGGTATAAAGCCTGTTTTCCAATATTTATGCAAACACGTAGGATTTCGACATTTGTATGAAGATATTATTCACACAATGCGGATGTTTCTCCCATCAATACTTTCTTCGCATCTTCAAACATTGTGTACACATTTGACATGAGTGCTTTACCTTGCAGAAGTCCAAGAAAAGCAAAGAATCGAAAATGAGGCAACTTCATCACTGGGCAACGCCTAGAAAGTCGGTGAGTCATTTGTTTAAACGATTTGAGTCTTTTCCGCAGTAATCCACAGCGCATTTACAAGGACCATGTCGGTGTAGTGTTTTATTGATTGAAAACACTCAGCTCCAGTCATGGTCGTGGAATCTCCAAAATGTTTCATGAGTTAAATGGCTGCCACGCTCAACAGCCTTTCCGATATTGAATTCTACTAATAATCGAGAAATTCTTCATCCACTTCTTCACCAATAAGATAGTCAAACTTTCCATTTTGAATGAAAACAAGAATTTTTGAATATTTGAACCTATCATTACTTAGTGATTGGCCAACTTCCATTTCTAGGGTTAAAACTCGTTCCTCTTGAAACGTGTATCAATTTTTGCTGGTATCACCAATATCCTAACTCAAGTTCGCAGCACCATTTCGTTGTTTTGTGGTTTTGTTGGTTTTTCGTTGCACGGAATGTGGTACCTTGTATTTCTTCGTCTCCATTTACTGCCTGACAAACTTTGAAAAAAGACTTCCTTAAAATATTTACCATGGATCATTTATATTGTTTGCTTAACTCAAAAATATTTTCATAACAAGCAAGGATTCTTGGCTTGGCTCATCAAAACTCATTTGAAGACTTTTGGAATAGATGTAGCGATTTTTGAAATTCAGGCAATTCTCAGCGCATATATTTTATTCCAAATCACATTTAAGATCATTCAATGATCCATACATCGTCTTATAGTAAGAATACCGTGGCGGCATACTACGGCATCAAGTTTCGTTTATTTCTGCCCATTTTGTTGCTATAGCTGTTAAAAAAACCCTTCTTCATGTTGCATTTGCTCTACCTAAAGCAACCTTCACCCACATTTTTCTACCTTTTTGAGAAAGCAAAAGATTAATGTATATCGGTCTTTGCGCTTTGAAGGAATCTGTAGCACTGCTCAATTACTACTTATCTGTCAGCTACCCTACTTTCCACACTCACATACGTTTTAGTGTTCACGTGACCCATTTGGGTTTTTGATTCGCTTTTGTGTGTCAACCTGCTGGAGTCTTTCATCAGCAAACGTTTGGAGCTTACGAATAGAGTAACTTGCAATTACGTAATGATCTCACCATCCTTCCAAGAATACTTATGATCTCACTCCGTTCTAAATTATTTAGAAAAGCAAAGATAATTTCGACACAATCTAGATCCAAGCTCATGATTTTGTCCAAAAAGCTACAAACTTCCCCCTGTCGACTTAAAAGCAGGTCTGACTCAAGCGTTGTGCTAAGTTACGTTCACCGAGAAAACCACATCTTCCCAATTCTGCGCCAGAGGTGTCAAAAGCTGAATGTTCTTGGTCATATGAACTTAATATTGCGGATATTTATTGATTTGTTTTTCATCATGAATTTTTCGTCGTTGGGTTTACATCTAATTAGCTTTGGGATCGCAGATAAAAACTTTATTGTCTAGCTGGAAATGTGATTTTTGGCTTTGGCAGCACGCTGGGAATAAATCTGTGGTTTTTAATCACGGTGATGTCCTCTGATTTTGTGGTCGAATTCAGAGATAACTGGCCAAGTGGGACACCCCTTTTGGTCCATCGTTTTACTCTCAACATGCTAAGCAAATGTTCGGGAAGAAATCTATTTATAACATTGCAATCCACAGTTTAAAAAACTTCTAAGTAATCTCAATTTGACCTGTTGTTAGAGATTTTAATTTTGTTACAAGCTTTAAATCCTAAACCAAACCGGTTGGTAGATTGATATTAGGGCATCATGGTCCCGCCAGTGTTTTCTGTTTAAAAGGCTGGGCAGTATTGGGGTCCTTTCTAACTTTCGTTGCAGAGGCTCCGAAAGCACCTTCTAAGCAGCCCAACTACATTTTTTGTAGATATGTTAATATAAAAATACAACAACCAGAAAAGGTTTTAAGGTAAACAGAAATTCAAGTCATTTCTTGAACAAAAAATAACGTGGCTCAGAAACAACGATCCAATATCATGTTCTGTGTGATCCCCTTTCGGTGAACTACAGTCTTCACGAATTTACGATGAAAATAGCCTACTTTGTAGGTAGGTGTGTTTAGATCAGACTATTCCTTCCATAAAATAAATCCTCATGTGTAATGATTTCTCTCAATGCAGTGTCTTCTTTATGACATAGCTATAACAAATCACCCTATTCACAATGAGTTAGTTACCACTTGAGAGCCGCCCTTGCCCTCCTGAAGATTCAAGTCCAAACCCAAAGCCTAAAACCAGAAGATCTTTAATCAGATAGAACCATTTCTTTTTCCCATCGAAATCTCCTCATGGCATGTTTATAGATACTGTATCAATACCAGTGCTTTGTTTGCAATTGTGGCGAGGCCACGAATTGTTATGATTGTTTGATTGTACATCCTAGATGAATGCTCGCTTTAGATATTTGAAGTGCTCATGCTTTATTCAGGGAATTCTTACGCTGATATGTTTTAGTCATTGTTATCATTTCATTTTATTTTTCTTATGAAGTTAATAGGTTGTACAATGAATGCTCCAAATGTCCGATTGGATTGAATCGATCCTTGTCCCTCGCAGTCCAACTAATCTTTAATTGCCACAAATTACCAGTTGTTTAGCTCATCAATTTTACGTTATGCCCTTCCTTCTTAAAATCGATTGCAATGGAAACATTAACAAAGTTATCAGTTGGTAACCAAACATGGAGCTCATCTCATAATGTTTTGGCTTAGTAATGACGACTTTTTAATATTTTCATGGGATACGGGAAAATGGCATTGAGAACCTTCTGCGTTAACTTATTTAATCATTTATCGTTTGATGAGTCGTATTTAACTATTCATCATGCGTGCTTTCTGTATGGCAGAAACTGAAAATAGCGTGAAACTGTAGGAAATTTCAGCATATAGGGGTCAATTTAAAGGTCCTCGGGGTGTAAACAAATTAAATATAATTCTTTATGAATATATTCCTTTTCCTTTATAAACTGGAAATTATTTACAGCACAATTATTTGCAGCTTCTAGCATAGATAGTTTCAAAAAGTGTGAAATTACAGACTTGGTGAAAAGTGTGAAATTCCTGTGTTTAAAGGAACCGAACTTTCATTCATTTGGGATGACTGCAGAATGGATTTTGGATAACTTCATCCCAGTCTTCCTGGCATGTACTTTCTTAACAATGTTCCCAGTCAAACGATTTAGCTTTTTTATCTAAAAAGAACTGGACATGCAAGCCGCTCTATCGATTTAAGCTGAAAAATGTGTCATTTTAGTCCTCTTCATTTTGTCACTTCTTAGAAGCCACAAAATCTACCGTTTTTCAACTACTGCGAAACTGGACACTAGCAAGGCATACTTGAGAGGGGCTCCTCATTTCATATCGAGAAAATAGTCGATTGAGAGAAAAAATAACAAAATATTAGAATGTTAATTTATGCTACATATTCAAAATGCATATTCAAATTATTTCCGGTTTAAAATGCAACCTCCAAAGATGCAATGCAAAAAAGATTAATCAATGGAAAATCATGATTATAATATTTAATCGTTTTTGTTTTATGAAAATATAATGCTTTGTATGTTTATCCTTTTAGAGTTGTAGGTCGTAAAAACGATACCCAAACCATCTTGACGTTGATTATGACAAGTTCAATTGGATTAATTTTGTAAAGGAACTTAGCAATTGTTGTTTGGAGAATTTGATCAGAATGTGGTTGCTTAGCAGGCAGCGCTTAGGAGATTCATCTAGCAAATCTGCATCGAATCAGCCACAACGTGGCCTGGTATTCCAAAAACTTAACCTGATCAAAAGCGCCAAAATTAAGATGGAGAACGAAGTTTTTGTTGGCCACTGCCTTGCCTATAGGCATAATAAAATTACCAAATTTAAAAATATAGTGGTCAATTATATGCATCCTAATTACCTGATTATCAATTAAGTCAATTTAGTTTTTGTGCTAGTTAATGACGATCTTTATGGCAATAAACATCGTTTTTTTCAAAGATCTTATTAAGCCAATTAATTATCAATTTCAGCCTTGGGGTTGAATGATTTTTGTGAGAGAGCTGTTATACGAGCTTCGATTGTTCTCGTTTGTCGATGGTGTCCATTCATTGGTTGTGTTCATTCATTGATGATGAACTAAGCAAAGGGGTTCATGTGGCTCCTTGTGGGACAATTTGTCATCCGACGTGTTCTGTGCCTACATAAACTCCCGTTACAGTAATTCAATATTCCAGAACTAAAAATTTGGGTTAATCAAAATGTTATGTATTAAAATGTTTTTGTTTCGTTTATGATTTGGAATGCTTCAGTTTTATACATGGATTTCTTTCTGAATGTAAAAACGTTCTGAAATCTGAATGAAATACTTGCTCAAAATAAGCAAGTCTAAACGGGTATATGGACCTTGCGAATTTTTTAGATCAATGACAATTTGCAGTAAAAACAGCCAATTATTAGAAAATATTATATTCCGCAGTTATGTTGGACTATCGGTTGACGATTTTTGTCTAATTTGCGCTATAATATTCTTCTTATGATATCATAGAGTTGCGTTTAATGCCTTTTGAAGATAGTTTTGTGTCAAATCAATGGCAGTTGGAAGGTTTGCCTGGGATCTACTTCTTATTGGCTGCTATCTCGTGCCGTTTCTCTTTTTCAGTAGCAAATGCTTTTTCTGGTGCTGAACCCCAGCACTAAAAAACGTTCGTTTAGGCCAGACTTCCCTCTTATTAGCCTGCCCATTAGTGTTGCTACTGCAATTTTCTTCTTTTTTCTTCAGACATCCTATATACATATATATATATATATTGTATTTAAATTTCACCTCACAATTTCTTGCAAGGCCTAATAATGTGCATGTTGTGAGGACTAAAAAGACATCATTCTGTGTTTAAATAAATCTTCTCGTGAGTTCACAACAGCCATTGTAAAATAATGCGATAGAAAGCACTATTAGCATGTTTTGTTAGCTCTGCTTAATGTTACAAACGGATTGGATAAATATACTTGGACTTATGTCCCATTTGCGACTTTTTTGTTTGTCTTCAAGGTGGTACAGAAAAGGAAACTTTGTTTTATTCACTGCTTTTTAAATATTGTTTGATCAGACATCCTTTCAGCATTCAATCAAAAATGCATGTCAATCAAGCGATATTGCAGCTGAAAGTTTGAACATCGAGGGCTTAATGTTTTTACCCTTTGTCGTGTCTCACACTTTCTTCAACTTTATAAACCAGATTGAATGTTTCCTTTCAACTCGTTTGCTGTTGTGCTGGCACCAACTGTGTTTGCATATTCAAACTATCTATTCCCAGTTAACCTTCTTGCGTGCCCGAAATTAAAACAGGGCTGCACGAAGCCCCCTTCTACTGAATTTTAATACTTCTTAGATAAACTTGATAGCCCAGATTTCATTTTGCAATAAGGTCTGAGGAATAAGGTGCTTGACTACAAGTTTTTTTGAGGGTGAGGGGGGGAGGGGGGGGGGGTTGGATAGGTCATTCAAAATTATTTTTCAAAAATATAAAAGTAAACGATTTAGTCATCAGTTTTTAAGCAGTCTAGTTGAAAATCTTTATTCGATCTAGACCTTGATTTCAGGAACTTGTTCGAAAAATGTTCCGTGTCCAAAAATTTCCTAAATGCATAGCTGACGAGGTCAATAAATTGCGATGGATGCATCAATATGTAACTTTCTCTTTTTCCTGTTTGAATTCTATGAAAAACTTGTGCTTCCACCTGATTTCTATAGGCTCGCCTCACTAACACAGATAATTTGGAATTTTCTCGCTTAAAGATAAGCTGCCCCTTCCCTGGGGCTAGCTCCCATTTATCGAAAGAGGCTGCCGACTGTGACGTAATGGCCTACAGGGCAATGGCTGGTAAAGTAAAAGCCGCTCCAATGTCCCACGAGGATTGGCCATTTAGAAATCGATAAAGAACATTTATCGTTGCATTCCTGTATACAGACAATAGAGCCTTACCCTGCAATAATAGTTTTTTAAGCGAAAACCTGTTCTGTTCTAAATTGAATGCGTGTATCGCCGATCATAATTTGTTTATCATTGATTTCAATGCGCGGCGTGCTCTTTTAGCGGAGCCACCAGTAAGTTTGACTGATCACGTCCTAATTGGATGGCGTTTGGAGAGATTGATGATTTTTATTCAATTGGGCCGGATTGGCGGACGAAGCGGTCGTCATTCGTTATTCCTTGCTTTCGTAATAGAACCAACTGATTTACCAGAGATATTCGTTGAATCAGTGCTCGAAACTCACGCAATACTGACAACATTTGAATTCGATCGATGGAGACGAACAAAAGGAATCCGGTGAATATGATTTACGTTACTTAAACATTGTGCATGATATCTCAATGAAACCTGTGTGCTGCTATCGATGCTACTATCGATGCCGCAAGTTGTGTAGAAGAGCAATGTAATTCTTGTCCATTGCTAAATGCTGCATTTATTTTCAATCTCTCGAACAAATTTTCTATTTTTGCTGTATTTTCACACCGTCTTCAACTACAAACAGGTCTTTGAAAATACAGTATTATGTTTAGCTGGCGTGTCGCATCTCCGGGATCTCAATAAATTTTTTTTTGCTTTCAACCCATTGAAATGATTCTGCTTGGAATATATTCTACCCAGTCCTGTTTAAGGAAATTTGTGGTCAAAACAGAAATTATGCGGAAAGGAATCAAGCAAACTGGTTAAAATTGCTTTGATTTTCAATTAATTTTTGTTTGGATTTTAAAAACGATGAAATCAAAATTCCTAATCGCCAGCCAAACACCATTCTCTGCCCTTCAACTTTTCAAGAATCAACTGAAAATATTTTAAGGCTTCAAAGACTGAAATGCATTTTGTAGAAAGCCAGTCAGTTTTACTGCTGAAAATAGCAGTAAGAATTTGTTCAGTGTTTTTCAATTTCTGATTGTGATCTTCAAAGTGTGTGATATAAAATTGAAAGAAAACTATTTCAAATAAACCCCCCCCCCCCCCCAGTATGGCTTACTATATAAATATTTTGAGATCCCTTTAACATCTGAATCTATACAAATATGAGCAACAAACGCTTAGAAGCTTTGCATTCTGTTTAAGGTACATAAAGCTGCCGAAGTGGTCTTATTGTAGCAATGTTTCATTCTGTTGTCTTCTGTTTAAAGGCTTCATTACCTGACTTTCCCCCAGAATGTCCATATATAGATTTCAAGGGGCAGTCCTATATTGTTTATGACCTGTTCCTCGTTGGTCATCATCAAACATAATTTCATTTTTCATATGAGGGCCTGTTAAAAAGTCGAACAAGTAAAGGTTCTAAGCGGATTGTATCTTTATCGAGGGTGAAGAACCCCCCTCCTCCTGCTCCCTATAAATAACGCTCATTTTTTACGCCACTCTTAGATTGCCATGTGCGACATTTATTCTCTATTCATGAATAATGCAGCATCCTCCATGACGAATCATGGCAAGTGCATAATCTGTGAGAGTTATGGCACCTTGGTTTTTTCTCGGGCATCAGCCTTAACATTTGACTGGATGCAAGGTGCTAGCGAAAAAGTGTCAATGCCGCGAGATGGCATGAATCTTTAATGAATTATGCCTGATCAAGATTTTATTCAGCTGCGCCAAACGTTGAATAAAGAATAAACTTTTAATAGTTCTATTCAAAGTACCTAAGTAGCGTCAAGTATTTTCCTTTAGCATCAGTTCGTTACATTAAGCCAATCAGCGTGCCCGTCCACCCCTTCACAAGGACCGCAAAGTTGCAGTAGCGTCTACCTTGTTCAATCTGGACAATTTTTGGCCGGTACAGAACTCGAAAATGGCTTTTAAAAATGCAAATATTTCACAACATACTACTGAATGAAAGCCTTTCCGTCTGACACTCCTCCGAGTATAAAATTGCGGATTTCCATTTTTTAAGTTCTAAAATTGTTGAATCGTTTCTCTTGTATGGAAATATCCGTGCGAGATGTCTACAGTCATGTTGAAATGCATAGAAAAAGATCGTTACCTGTGAGTCATGATATCATCTGCTGTCTTTTGTAGTCACAATTTTTTTAAAACCCAACGTACATTTAATATTCATTATTATTGTGCTTTGACTCATCAAATTGAAATATGAGCAGCAAGGATTCTTTTTGAAGTGAAGACTGTATGGTGCGCCATTTGTGGTTTGTGCTGCATTCAAATTGTGTGACAGTGCGTCTGCTTCGTGAGAATGCGGTCCAGTTTGAGTATATGCGGTCAATTGACATATTTTATTACAACTGGTAGCGACTAGTATCCAGGATAATTAATCCCATTGACAACGCAACTAATGTTTTTACTTTTGCTATGACGAACCTTCCTGTACATCGTATAAAACTGTTAAAAGATTTTATTGCTGTTCATTACAGAAAATACGAGAAATGGATGCGTAGATATACTGACACGCCTTTGCAAAACACATCTGCGTGCACTAAATACCAAACACAATTCTAGAGAAGACTTTTGTTTAAGGCCTTAACTCGTACTTTGGTAAATTTCTTGTCGATGCCGTTTCAACGCCGAACTTTTGTATCATCTGCGCCCGAATAATCTAAATTTCCGTTAACTCACTAGGCCATTCAACATCCATACAATTAAGGTTAATTTCCTCCCTTTTCGTTGAAATGCCTCGCAAAAATTGTAACAGGAAAGACCGCAAATTTAAGGAACTTTAACAGAATCGTTTGTATGGTGGATGAAAGTTTCTAGAAATTTTTATAATGCGGGTGTTGATACGCAGAGTGTGCTCGTTACTTTTCTAGAGTTTAAAACGAGAGTGACGGTCGTAGCAAAGGTTTATTGCGACCATCAATTTCGAACTATTCTCAGATGCATGTAATCCCTAGCTGTCAATTTTTTATTTATGCATTTTTTGGGGAAATAATGGTTCTTACTAGTAGCGGTTGCTTATAAGGGCAACAGGGATGTTCTTATTCAAGTCGTAGACACCATAAAAAAATTCAACCCCAAAGCGCTCTTCAGTGTGACACTTAAAAAGAAAGGTGTTATCTTGGTTTATAGTCAGTTGAGGAGGTGATCTTGAAGAGTGAATATTTTTAGAAAATTTATCGAACATATCTTTGAAAAAGTGGATTTCGTTGCTTGGTTCAAGACTTACTGGGAATAATGACTTGGTTTTAACAATTGTAAAAGAGGAAGAATTGTGTGATCCAATGCAGCTTTGTGAATTGATACATTGGATTTTGATATCTTACAAATAAACAGACCAACGATAAGACTGTCACAACAGCCCACCAGCACGAGTCTATGTAAAACCGCCATCGTGATATGATTGGTATGGTGGTGTGTTATTTTTGATAAGCTAGAGGATATTATCAGGATAGGACAAGTCAAACACCAGCTTGATAATTCATTCATGTGCAAAGAACAAAGACGATCTAATTGCTAATATAACTTGTAGAATCGATACCTCAGTGCCAGCACCTGGCACTGCCTAGGCCTATGCCAACGTTGATGGTATGCGTCCTAAACATCCCGTGATCCATTGCGGATCCCATTGACACACGCTAATAAGACGAGTTTTGTTGAAAAATTCTCAAATAATTTTGGGTGCAGACATTGTTCAACCTTTACCTATGTGTTGTTCTAATTCTGACAATTTGATAAATTTTTTGCTCTTTAAATATTCAAAGTTCTGTTATGATTCTGTGTTGTTTTGACTGTAATAAAATATTGGCCAAGGTATCAACCCTATGTCGTCGTAGAATCATTGCTACTATCATTTAATTTGTGGGCAGTCAAATAATGCGCTTTTCTGTCTGGACGAAAATACTCGAACAACGTTTAAGAAACATAAAGTTGTCGAAATGTGCTAAGGCAAGAGAACGCGACTTTCGGTTACTGGTATGGTGGCTTTCAAACATATTATTTTCCTCTTCTGAATTTTGATTTTGCCTTTCTGAGTTTTCTTTGAAACTTGTATCACGTATTTTTCTCCCATAACTCTATTTGCATCATTCGGGCATTTTACTTAACAGCAGTGCAGCTTTTTCAAAAGCTTACTAAAGTTGAAGTATCTGAAAAAATTAACATTTCAACGGTGATCGCACAAGCAAGCATCAATTTTTGAGACGGCAATTCTTTCAGCTCGAGGTCAATCAGTCTTTTTCATTTCCGCTAATTTTTGTAAATTTTCCCGCTTGAATTTCAAAAGATTAAATCCAATGACTCGCTATGCCCTCGAATTGCACGTGCCTCGAAGGCAGACGTCTGTTTGATTTGATCGATGTTATGGCTTGCTATCACATGTAAATGGAAGCTTGTCATAAAACATCACCATAGAACATCGCCGTGAATCGCCGCATATCGTAAACACAGAGGTCGCGCCTACCTGACCCGAATCAAACTACTGCCTTGTTTCCTCCTTGAATTTTCTGATTGTCTTTTAGATCAAAACAAACTATATAGCCAAAATATTCATTAACAAACATCTGTAGTCCAAGACATGTCAATTTAAAATTCATTATAGCATCTATGTAGTCAAATCATTACATTCTATCGATTGCTTTGTTACGCCAATGATCTGCTGTCTTTTGCAACAGTATACCTAAATTTTTACACTAAAGAGTTTTGATGGACTGCACAAGATGATTCTATCGCTTCCTTCACCTTGCATTTGACTCTCTTTATTTGTAGCATGCACCATCTGCATTCTGTTCTTTATACGTTATATTTCTTTGGAACTTATTCCATCATTCACGAATGGGAGTCAAAGTAGTACATCCTGCTATAGGGGCATGCCCAATCTGGTGCTTTCATTTAGAATAATTCTGTTACCGTTGCTTGATGGGACTGGTGCTAGGTCACACAACGAATTGCTAAAGCTCGTTGTTTCAAACATAGAGGGGGCTACTCGATGCTTAAAGGGGCCTGTGCAACCAGAAGTCTTTGCGCGCTCGCATTTGTTTTGTTTTTCTAACTGTGTTCTCCTATGCAAGACAAAAATGGCTAGGAGAATTCGATAGGAAATTTCTGGTATCAATTAAGCGTTACAGATCGTTTTGGAAGGCTTCTATTTGGTTTCATTTTGCGCACAGCTTGTGCAAACAGCTTTCCACCATTTTCATGGACCACGAAAATGGCCGCCTTCCCAGCTTCCGCCCGCAAAGGCTACTGGCTGCCCACGCCCCTTTAACAAAATTTTATGAAAATTACTACCACTCCCTCTGTGCCCACCCCTTCTGTCCCCCCCCCCCCGCAATGCACTTTTAAGAAAACATATCACTGCATGTCATATCACTGCTTGTTTACGAGCTTTTAATCGTGGGTGTTTGGCAGATGTGTGTCCTGTTCTCTATTGCTTGGACTTTGCAGCACCTTTAAGTATGTGACTTTAATGCCTAACAATTAATTTAAATTGTTAATAATTTCTGGTATCTAGTTAAGGTATGAATTACACTTTAAGAATGTCAACAAGTAAAGAGTTTCCTGAAGGCTAGACAATACAGAGAAATGGATTTGCGATTATGTATTGCCCGATTGATAAAAGGGGTAATAAATCTCATTTCTAGAACATTGGATATATTTAAGCATTTAGGAAATTGCAAAGGAAATCCAATTTTATTCAAACTAGTGCAGATTAAGGGAGAGAGAGGCTTATTAAGATTTTAAATACTTTAAGGTTGGCGCTTTAAAGAAAAGGTTTTGATGAGCTTGCGCTCAATTCCTCTTAAATTCTCAGCAATTGAATCTCAACGATCTATACACAGGGAAGCGAGCCCCGTCTTTGTTTGTTTTGGAAATTCAATGTTGCTTACTTCCATAACTCATAAACCTTTGCCAAAGGACTTTCACTCGTTCCTACAACTCTTATTTCCCGGTCAGGGAAGCTTCAGCTGTTTCTGTAACACGTTTTCTTTTAACCCTCGATTTTGGGGGATTGAAAATCCGTCTCCTGCACCATTTTCTGCCTCTCTATCCAACACCCAAAATTGTTTATGCTTTATGTTATCATAAATTTAGTAAGTGTCTTCTTTTCTCCACATTGATGTCTTCTTCACCTTTTTTATACTTCTCGCATATTTTGGAGCTCCTTCCTAAATCAAGGTGCATTTCTCACTAGTTTGTGTCTTTCACATGAATTTTTCTTCTTTGGCAGTCAGCTTGGTTGATGTACCAATTATGATGATTGTTAGATTTAATGCTAATTGTTTTTTTGGAAGGAGTTATCTACGATATTGCTTTCTTTATTTGACCAATATCGTTTGACAAGGACGTTAAGTGACACAATAATTTTGAGCAAAAGACAATCTTCCACTATTTTCACCAGATGTAGCAGGTGTTCCTGGGGTGGTGAAGCCCCACAGCAACCAACCACTCCTACCTAAGCAACGAACTTTTTGCCGGCTTATCTATTCATTATTTTGACATTGTTTTAATTGTACCAATTATTGTCTTGCCAAGTCTTGCTTTAAAGAAGCCCATCTCGCTTTAAAGGAAAGCATTGATCAACTGTTCAGAATTAATTAGAGGTTCTAATGATTAAGAACTGTGAAATTGGGAGATCAATGCCCTTTACGATAAGTAAATTTATAAACTACGACATTTTTGATTCTATGAAGTGATTAATGCTTTCTAAATACATTGAGTATTTATTGTATCATGTTTTTATTTCAATTTTCATCTAGATAACTCAAGCGCTATTCGCCCAATGAACACGTTTTAGCAAACAATTGACTTGTAAATTAGTGTGGCATTTTTCTATTGATTGTGCTAATTTTCAGCGTCTCGCTATGCTCCCCTTTCTTAAAAATTGACAGTAGTGATTTTGAATGTATTATCTTCCAGCCGTTTTTTATTGAAAACATCACATGTCCTCTGCTTTGTGACGTAGAAAACGTCTTTCAACTCTTTCATCCCTTTTTGATAGTGTTATGCGCTTACTTTTATTCTGCTTCTTCATTTGCTGTGGATTTATAACAGCCCTTGAATTCAGATATTAAAAGTAGGAATAGAATGGATGATTATCGCCATAATTTCTACTGTGCTAATGTACATTCAACTTATTCAGCCTGCATCTTTGAAATGACTGCAAATTTTACAAGCTTTCGGTGCTTTTAGTGATACAAATAGGGTCTCAGCCTTCAGTTACTTGCCCACTGAGTTAAAACATAAATCTATATTACCATTAGACGTTTTCTATCAATTCTTATTAACTATCGGAGTATGTTTTATTCTCTTGAAATTACCCCCATCAAAGAGTTTGGTCTACGTGATTAATGCCACACTATTTTTAAATGATCCCAGAGTCTCTTTATTTGTAATCACCTTACGTTAATTCGGTGAAGATTCTTCGAAGGATCGAACGTCCCTAAACTGCTAAGACACCTGACCCACTTAATCAATTTTCGTCCTTCCTATTGGTTACTAATTGGCTAGGAAGCACGGTTAAGAAATGCGATGTGTCATCTGATGGTGTTCCTTGCCCTTTGTTTGGTTCCATCTCTAACCTTCTTGATCACACTTTTGCCTCAATAATAAGTTGTAATTATTTCATAAGCCTTGCGCATAACTTCATTATGATAAGAACACGATCGATCTTTGTAACTTTAGCTCGAGGTAGGAAATATGTTGGGTTAAACGCTCTTCAGTTGATATTCTAAGACCTGCTGGGGCAAATTATTTAGGCATAACACCATCACCGAATAAATTAAAAATAATCTTCTATAAAATCCACTGATTTATCCGCAAACTCAAAAACCTATTTTAGAGGCTGGATTGGCCGAAACATTGCTGATAACATTGCTAATGAGTTGCCTGATGTAGAAGTACTGTTGACCAGTTTCTTCAATGTATGTTTTTAAGCTCAGCAAAAATACGAAATTTCACATGAAGCCCAACTAGTGAACTTTTCACGACGAAGGCAGATTGCCATAATTCTTGTATTTGTCAAAATTTAGACAAATATCTAGATTTCATCAAGATGTATTGATTAGACTATTGGGTTTATGTGCGCAGGCTTGGGGGCGGGGGGAGGTTCATTGTTTTGGCATTGGGCTTGGTCATTCTTTTTTTAATGGGAAGAGCAGTAACACGCATACAGCATCTTCCGGGAGTCAATGTTTACTCCCACGATCACGTGTCCCCTATCTGAGGTAACCAGGAGGAGTTCCAAACCATATGACAAAATACCGAATGTTTTAGTCATGGAACCTATGTGCCTACGCAACGCAATGTCCCCATAGAAAAACCTAGAGAGTAGGAAAAATCACATATTAAATCGAAAAGGAAATGGGCTTTTGGCTTGAATTCAATACTGCGAAAGGGGAAATTGGTCTTTTTACTGGATTTCTTTCCGTCAACAGTGACCCATATATTTGGTTAGAAATACGCAGAAAAACGAGCAATTAAAAGGGTATTAATTTTTGTATTTGAATACAATTGTATATTTCTTTGCAATAAAACAAGCAACCGGATGAATGAATTACCACTATAGGCAGCCGCCAGACTACAAACAAACGTAATCCTGGAGCAGATTGCATTTTTCTCATTCTCATCCAGGAAGCCTCGTATCAGTTTCTTGTATCAAAAAAGAGCGCGGGTCTCAATACTGGCAGTCGACTCACGACTATATTGATTAATATTTTTGCTCGAGTATACCGCATCGACCATTTTCATTATAAAACACCAGTAACTGAATTATCACAAGGCAATCTGTATTTTTGGCCTATTCAGATTCTATCAGATTCATAAAAAGAAAACCACAGAACATTTAAATTTTGTTTATGGGTACAAAGTTCTCTGGAGAAGAAAAGGCATTTGTCGCGCATCCTTTGAAAATAACGACTTTATAGAATTTTTACGTTTTTTTGATAATATTTGAAGTATCCTTTGCCTTTCCATGCACTGGTCCCAGAGACAAAATTATATGTTCTGGCGAAACTGGTTGTGTACAATTTGTTTTGGTAGGAATGTGTTTCAGTGTCTGAAAGTGAAATACCTGATTATTGTTGCATGCTGTCTCGTGGAAACTGAGCAGGAAAGATTCATAATTGTGTTTATACTTGAGACTAAAGCTTAGATATTTCGCTCTTTTAATATCAGGATTGTGATTCAAACCTAAGTCTTAGAAAACAATTGCTGAAAGAGCAGGGCGTGCCTGTAATGAACGAAACCTTTCTTTTAAGACTTCCTAGCAGTGTAAACCATTTTGTTTTGCGCCGAACACCGAGCCGGTAGGCCGTTCTTTCCATAACTTTCCGGGCAATTGTTGTGCGACACGGCCGAAGTGGTTGATTTCTGTTTTCATCTCTGCTTCAATCTGTATAGCTGTCAGCTTTGAACGGTCTGAGAACCCGACTCAATGACCGACTGAATAGCTTGCCAGGATACCAATACTAGTCATTATGCGTTCCTCTTTATATTGATAGTCTTTAAAAATAAACTTTAAAAAGGTATTACGTATGGAGGTCATTGGACAATGTTCTTAAATCGGAATCATTGTAAAGAAGCTAATTCATATTAAATAGATTATTGTGAGATCAGGACGGAATTTACAATACTTGCAGTGAGCAGTCTTCGTGCAAAACTGTTTCAGATGCGAAAGAAGTAGTTATGGATTGGGTGAAAGTTTTTCAAATCTTTTGGTACTTCGTGTTTTCGAAGGGAAAAGTTCTTCGCTCCTGGTTATCAACACGCGTCAAGGATGCGTCCAGGGACTGCAAGGTTAGCTTTCAATAATTGGGGTTTATGTATTTTTGCAAACCTAAGCGAGAATGCTACTTCAAAGAAACGACAAGAAATTCGTGAATTGGATATTTTTGTTATGATGGGTGCTAGCAAGACAAGTGTGTAACATTCGGTTTCAGGTTGAGAATTCGCCGGAAAGCAATTTCAGCTAGTAGTTTTGAATGGCGACACTGCATTAGCTGGCAGTTTTTAATAACCATATTTTACTTGTTGTGTTGTATATGCCCAAAAGTATTAATCATTGAACATGATTTCAGGGCACACAAAGGTAAATGAAGTTCACGTTCCGATGACGTGAATCTTTGCAACTTCACAAATTTCGCTACACAACAGTGCTCATTATTTACTTTCAATTTTTCCAGTGGATTTGCGCTACTCCCTTCGGGCTTGAGCTTCACTACAATCTAAACATGTTCCCTTTGCCGCAGAATTTGAAACTGACTCAAAAAAGCGGCGGAAAAACAACACATCCTAAATGCTTTACTTTTCATTTCAACGTATCTCAAAATTGGTAACTTCTGACATTTTTAATTCTGAAGTGGTAGAATTATTTGTGTCTGGCTATTGTGACTGTAGTGACGATCACCTCCTTGCGTGGTCTGTTCATAATCCGGTTGCCATATGTTTAAAAACATCAAGCGAGATTCACAGCTACAAAAATCGACTTCTAATACACCATGAACTAGTTTCATATTTATACAGCTATGACGCTGGTTGTTCTAGAGAATAAATATTTCTAGCTGTTTACAAATGCTTTCATGCACGCTGCAACAAGGTTGAGGTAGGGGTGAAGTATCGCTAGAATGAGATGATTGAGAAACTATGCTAATGACCACTAACTTAGCAGATGACTTCATCGCTGTCTTGTGTTCTCACTGTTCTTTCCAATGTAGCCATTCATCCGCCCCTGTCCAAAGGCAGACACCCTTTTATTGCAAGACAGCAACACCTGCCTTATTCGCGAGAGGCAAAATCCTTTTACAGAGCAACACCATCTATCACTTCTATATTGAACCCTTTTATTGATGGTCTTAGGAACATTACAATAGAAGTTCGATACCTAGATAATTTGTAATACAGGCTTTTTCAAGAGTCAAGTTTTAAGCAACTTTCAAAATTCAAAAGCTCCATGAAATGTGTTATCCTCTGAGGGTTTTTATTCTAGAAAGATCCCATCGTTTATCCCATTACAAGCAATTCTACGGAGGACTTTAGAGGGGCATCGTTGGAGGAGGAATTTCTTGGTTGAGCCACAAATTACCATTCTATAAATTACAATTGCTATTCATAAATTAGCCTTAGATTTCTTGGATGAGCTATTCTTTAAGACTGAGGTTCAGCTTGGAGTGAAATTAAGATTCATGTTTGATGGTATTACATTTTCCCTAGTCTTGAGTCAGGGGTTTTCATTACCTCAATTAGCTACGCCATTGCAAATTGGACACCGTCGCAGTTTTTCTCAGATCTTCCCCCTCTTCGGAACTAAAATGACGATGCCCTAGACTCACTCCTTGCAATTGCGTTGCGATTTTTCTGCACAACATATTTTTTTCACTCTTGCAACCGCTGCGTTAAGTGAAACTCAGTTCTGATTTTCACAGCGATTGCAAGTATTTTAATGGTCATTGCACAATTTTAAAATCGATTTTCGCAACTTGCGTTGCAATCTTGAGTTTTGCGCTTTTGTTTACAGACTAGCCCCAGTCTCCGCGATAGTTGCCCGGCCTCAGTCGTTGACATTTGCAGAGTGCGTTGATGTATGTAATACATGGCCTACTTTGGGACTTTTTTCTTGCTTCAAGGGTGTAAACTTTCTCTTCTCTTGCTGTTTTTTCGAATTAATTGAATTTATGTAATGAATATATGGTCTTCGAATAATGGTGAAAAGATTCCCAGTACGAAAATAAGCAGCTTTTCGCCTTCAGTCTTCTTCACAGTATCGATCAGGTGACACCAAATATATCAATATTTAGTGATTTTATGCAGACCCTCGAAATGTCCAGATCGCACACCCAACCACTGCAAAGGAAAGAGAAGAATGACACAAATTATCATTACTTTTATCTATATAGTTTATATGTTGATATGATTTCAGTTAGCTTTTGGTGATCTTTTCATATTGCGGCTCTGTAGTTAACTAAGTTCTAAGAAGCTAGGATAGGGCTTAAAAGATTCTAATTTGATATAAGATGTTACAAGGAGAAGATAACAAAATTCAGTATGTATGACTTCAGATTTAAGAAACAAATGCAGCTGTGGATGTCTAATAACATTACCCAGTGGATTTGAAAATCTTCTGCAAATAGTAATTGATAAGAGCAGTGAAAGAACGCAAGAAAAACATGATAACACTTGTAGTATCCGCTCTGCGAGCTAGATCTGCGCATAATGAGCGCAGACATGTCTACTTAGAATGAGAGATAAGCTCTTTGTGATCCAAACGGCAATAGGATACCAACAGATGAGCTGATTTTCTAGTTAAATATTTCAACGAGGTTTATGATGAAAAGTTACTTTCTCTGACAATTCTATTTGCTCATGGGATATGCATGCATTAAGTGATTTTGTTTCTAACTGGTGTTGGCCAAGACATCCACTTAAAAAAATCTATTTAACAAAGAACTATAAAGGTTGTCGTTTGACATGATCGTTGGGAACAGATCAATAAGAACTTTGAGTAAGAAACCGGCATATTTGTTACCGGTTCTGCTAAGAAAGCACCTTTCGGCTCACATGAACGCCAAATGCAATTAATTTATTTATTAATGAATCGATGAAATGATACGACCGATAAATCGAATCATTTGGCTACGTGGTGAATTGGGAAAATAGGATGTTGCTAAGCAACAGTTCTTTGCATACAATGGCAGTCTTTTTGTTGACGGGGATACTGTAACTGCACTGAAACAGCCAAGCATGCCGATACTCATTTCTTAACTTTTGGTGCAGTTGTTGCTTTTTGCGTCTTCCTTTTTCCTATGGATTGAATGATTTTAATGTAGTATAGATTTTGTTATAAGTTGGTGTGGGGTTTAGGCCGAGGATCTCCGAGCAGTTAGGTAGAACCATGTATACATGTTTAAGAGAATGACAAAGTTAGTAGGTTCGGAGAATGATGATTATTCTTGGCTTTTAACTACATCTATTTGCAAGGAAGGAAGTTTCAATTTCCAAGTCGCCTCCTTAAAGATCTTTTAATCATCTAAGCGCAATGTTTAGCATCGCCCAGGGTGTTTGTGCCTTCTTTCAGATCAGTTTCTTTGCAGGCATAATACATTGTTGAAATTATTTCAACCATTTCCTTTCACATCTTTGTTTGTAAATAATCCCTCGTCTCGGTATGCTTCCCCCTTCGATAAGAGATAAGATTTGAACCCTTATCAACCCGACTGATCTATAATTGTCCCTAATTTTCAACTGCCCCTAACTTAAATTACTTCCTATTTTAATTGGGGAGCTGTTTTGTCTGCCCAATCACCGATCTTCATTTTCCTTTGGAACCTGTCTTGAATTACATTGTGAACAGTCTAAGGAAATAATAAGTCTTATTGTCTTAAATTTTGCGAAGGGCTTGTGGCATTGACAGTGGTATGTGAGATCGACTTCTTTCAAATGTCTATCAGACGTCAATCCAATTTCATCCCTAAAAACCACAGTAGCTAATTCAGGAAAACCATTTATTTCTATTAAGAATGAAGCCTTTTTACACCATTTGACCTAAATAAACATGGAGATCCTTTGATAAGTGGTAATGGCTGTGAACACATCTCAGGCTTGCACAACTCATTCATACTTGTAACGATCTAGCAGAGGAAATTCTTACAGTAAATTATGCGAACGGTAATATTCATAACTGTTTTCCATTAGAAACTTGATACACAGAGACAGCAATGCGCCATTGTTCAAACAAGGAAAGCAATCGAATTTGATGGCACTGATTTGCATAATTTTGCACGTTTTTCACGAGATGCGAAGGCGCGTTTGAGACAGTGTGAAGGTTTCATTCTTCTGGCTCCTTCTCAGTTCTGTGTAGCAACCGCAACACTGCCTTGAAGGTCACCCGTTCTGGAAGAAATATTGCCGGAAAATTGCAGCTGTGTAGATTGACTGCATTTCGTGTTCCAGTCGCTAGTGACGTTTTGATTGCTTGAAAACAACGTAAAATCTAAATTGTTATCAGGTGGATTGCATGGAAAGCAGGCAGACGAGGCATAAAGATTTATTGCCACCCTCCTGTGTTAATATATGAATAGACTAATTCCTGGATGTTAGTGTCAGATTTGGAATCAATGGAATGATTAATTGTTGGCTTTTTGCATCCTCTAACAACATGACACTTTGATTTACAAGTCAGTGTTTTGTACCTGCAACGTACGCATGGTGGTCACAACATCAATTTCGCACGGTTAAAAACTGTAGTTCTTCGTGGCTTGGGCGATTTAGTTTCACGAATAAGCTGCTGCATTCTTTAAGCAATGATGGTAAGCATTTCACTTATATTTCTCTCGTTTTAACGAGGTTCTGTTTTGAGGCCAGTTTTTGGCAATTTCTGACGACTCTTGCGGTTCGCGGTTGCCAGTGATACATTTTGTATTTAATACCTAATTCTGAGAACAGGAATACATGAAGTTTGAATTAAGAGAACAATAGATAGAATCTTGCTGTTTGTGGTCTCCGATTTTGGATCTTAAGATACTTTTTAAAAGTAAACATAGCTTGGTTGCTGGTATTTAAGGGAAGATTTGCTTAGCTTACAAGAAAAACCAAGAGGTCGTAGCCTTTCCATGCACTCCAAATTCGGTTTGTTTTTCAAGCACCTTTGTTGTCAAATTATTTCCCTGTTATATGCAGGAATAGCAAAGGGGAGAGATTTGGAGAATTCCCCTTTCCGTTGTTAATGTTTAACAACTCGGTATTATAGATATTGTTATTACTAAGATCTTCGGTTCATTTTGCTCTTTTCTCTTACAATTTTATAACTGCCAGCACCCAGGCAACGAAATTGAGAACAGTTGAATAATTAAGAGTACGTCATTTGTTTATCAATTATTGTTATATCATATACAGTTTGTCCATCGTAATGTTTGAAAGATGTCGAGATGAGGTTATTTTGCGGTGAAGTCCATTTTGCGAAGCATAAATTTTTGGTACATTTTGCCGGTCACAGAGATCTGTGGACCATACGACTCATTAGGACTTTTCGATAAACATGTGTATCCTTAGCATGGCACTAATCACCGTGCTCATCACACAGCAACCACTTCCTATACCACCCTTCAAGTACAACCACTGCTTATTTGTTTGATCCTGTTCCCCATGTGCGAATCATAGTCGTCCAGTCGATGACTTGATTAATTTTTTCTGGCTGTGATGATGATCCCGGTCTTCTTTTGGGATTCTGCCTGTAATTGGAACCATGGCGTGTATTACGAAACACCTCAGCAAATGGCATCTATTAAACACCAAGAGGAGGAACAAAATGGGGTTTTTTATCCTCTTTATCCGTTTCACAAAGCAGCGATATGAGATTGTACTTGCCGTGAACCATCCAGAACTAACCCAGAGTTTTTAACATGAACCCCCACCCTCATTTAAGGGGATAAATGGAGGATTTACGCACATGTCATATTAGTAATCGTTCAATTTTACAAACGAGGTTTGCACGTGTGAAAATGCTGCAATGCATAGTCATAATGCTTTTAGCAGATCAACGATGCTGTATGATTTGGTTTGTGCTTGTCAAACTAACATTTTGACGAAGGTTTACAGCTGTATGAGAAGGTTTGTCAATCAAAAATCAAACAGTTCCTGAAATTACTATTCTCCAGGCTATTTTTGATTAAGACTTAATGCCAAATTCATGTTTAAATGTAAAATTATAATTAAAAGACAAAATTCCAGCCACTGTACTCGTAGCCACGGTTCTGGACAATCATATGACAATCAATCAATATAATACTTAGACCTGTTCCACGTTACTTTGAGCCGTCCTACATTACATTGGGCAGTCCAATACGGTTTATTATTATAACAAATACTTGCGAATGTCACAGAAATATCAATTAGCATTTAGTTAGCATTGTGTTTTCACATCAACGTGGCGAATCTTTTTTCAAACTTTGTCCTTTCAATGCAAATGTTTGTAAGGTTGGTTATTTGTTTAAATTCAACATGCATGAAAGCGGAAATGGAAAAAATTGACTAGGTAAATATGTGTTTTTCAGGCCGGGAGTTCGCTTCAACTTCTTTTTTCTGTAAGACTTGGTTTTCTGTTACTATCTCAATCGTTAATGCCTTGTAGTTGATAGCTCAAAATTTTCATGAACTGTTCAAAGTTGCTTGGAATGACATCACCCCCTATTTTCTAGAAAGATGGAGATAGAGAGAGGTGTAGGTTTTCCACTATCAAGACCAATAATACATTTTCAAAAAAATAAGGAACTTTGACGTTGATTTTTCGGAAATTTTACGTGATATACAGAAAGCAGCTCTCCGACAGTGGTGGCGTCAAGAGGTGGTATAGGGGTACTAACCCCGAATCACACAATCTTTCAAGACATTGCCTATACAATTTTTCTTAGAATTGATAAAATGCGATGTAAAAATGTAGGTCATACTTTTCTCTAAGGAAAATACACCTGGTGCTGAAGAGGCAAAAGGGGTGCGGTCTCATGGCTCATGCCCATCATCCAACTTCTCGGCAGTATCTGGTCTTGTCACTGGTCTCTGAATTGCATCTTTTCCCGTAGTTCGTAAAAGCAGTCTGCCTCCTTCGCGTGATAACATTTGCAAGATATGCAGCGTGAGCATGAAAGGTAGAAGGTCATATAATGGGCGACTATATTGACACTATGAGGCTACTTTATGACTCGCGAAAAGCGTGTTCGTTTTGTCAACTTATTGGTGCAAAGGCACCGTTACTGGTTTCCACCCATTTAAGGGCTTCATAACACCCTTTCGCGTTGGCATGGGGATGGGGTGCTGGTTTTGCTAAACCACTACGTTGCTTCTTTGGAGGTCAGTAGATAGCAGCATGGAGAATAGCTCACTTTGTGTGTTTTTACGTTAGCAAATAGGTGCTACAAGAAAACCTTTACTAGGATCAGACGTAACGTAAAAGAGTCCAAATTCAGTGTCTGCTGCCAGCACATTAGATCAGGGCATGATTCTACCATAGCGCGGTGCTAATCTTGTAGTATTCTGTCAAGCTAATCCATCACCCTAAACCAACCAGTGCATTCTTTATATGGCAATGTTTGTGATGCCATCTGCACGGATCTATTGTGAATTTTGATGGAAATGCCAAATGCAACTGTCTCTTAATACGCTCCTAGGGAGTTTATGTCGTGAGATTGTCTCCTTTCTGGCTATGATGATTGTGAAAACATGTGGATAGGCCAAAAATAGTCATCGTGAAAATGGGTGCTTTGTTCATAAAATACGCTTTTCTCACTACGTGAAATTTTATTTCAAATTCAATGTTGTATTAAAAAAGAGATTTAGAGTCATTTAGAGAAATGAAGATTGCTAATGCCAATAATAAAACCTAAAAGTTTATGTTTGCATCGCTGTTAAAAGCATTCCTTTCATATATTTGTTTCACACAGCAACCACTTCAGAAGAAACAGCGTTTCAATATTCGTAAAAACCATAAGCTGTCCTTTTTTCCTTGATGAGGATTTAGTCAGGTCATGACAGAAGTGAAGCATTTTTCTTTTTTCCAATTCTGTAGCAACCTTTTTGATGACACTACCCTTGAAATATCGCCCCAGAAGAAATCATTAATAGGATTATCTCTTCGAGTTGGTTATATTGTGATGGGATCCTAACGTTTCATGCGCAATACTTGATATCGTTACTCTGCCATCTTGTAGTGTGCCTCCCCCGCTGAATGACGTCACAGTGAAAACGCATACCTTTATCTCTGAGTCAGTCTATTAAAGAGCATACAAGCTTCATTGTTTATAATATCATTAATGATCTCTTTTTTTTCTAGGCGTTATGGATTCTAATGACTTTGTTGGCCTTGCAAGATCATGCCGGTACGTTTCAGTTTCGTTAATGTTGGATTAAAGTTACTCACCTTTTCCTTCTTAACAAAGAGAGGTTTATAGGGCTGTGTTCTAAATACGACAAAACTCCAGTCTAGAATTTCGGTATAATCTTCTGAAAGCTATCTCATTTGATTTAAGAAGATAAATTTTCGGATATCTTTTTAGAATTATTACTTTTTAGAATTTACAGAATTGTTAGGATAGGTAATACGTTTTAGCGGCAACTGCTTGATTTGGGAGTGGCTAAAAATATTGGCCAAAGTCATATTTCTAGGTCAACTAAACTACATATTTTCAGAAATTCCTAGTTTGTCTACTCGTTAGAAGACATTCGTATAAAACCAGGATGAGAGCCTGATTTCAAGTTATAACAACCTGATTCCACTTCCTCAAAATAGCAACTTCAGAATTTTATACCGTAACATTAATTAGCTTAAATATGTTTTAACCCCAGGGATGCAACCCAGATTTGGTTTTTAGTAGCAAGTTTCATCATTTTTTAACTGAAAAAAGTAACGATAGTGTGGTAAATGAGATAGCTATGCTTTTAGTTAAGGTACACGTAAGATGTTTTTTACTTAAAATTTGGGGGAAATGGGCAATTTATTTCCAAGCAACAAGACAGCCCTGTTCATTACCTATTCACTGCACATGGAAGGAGCCTTTTTCTTTTATTTCTGGAATAATTATTTCTGGAATTATCACCAAAAGGATTCTGTAGTAACTATGTCCTTTGCCTGTCCTGATATAGAGATTTGAAAAAGCTATTAGGAAAGTCCGTTATTATCATATAGAAATGAAAATTGCGAATTATATGCAGAGTTAGGTTGGCAAAATGTATTGCAGAGGAAGAATTTCAGACAAAACATTTTTAACCTGGAAAAAATTGTAGACGGCCCTGCATGTAGAGCTAACTAGAATTTTTTCAAGCTCAGGAGCTAAGTTGCAAAAATGTTGAAGCAATTTAGGACAACATTTTCCCGCTTCTTGGAAGGCACAAGTCTTCATGTTCAAGCTGACAAAAAGAAAATTTATTTGTTGAGGAATTTTCTGATCGTTTTTGTCTAATTGGAACTGATTGGTTTGACTTTATTGCTTCGGTAGATTTTCATTCCACTGTTTATTGATTTTGTCTTGATGAGTTGACAAAACTAGAATTGAAGTAGATTTTCTTTCTAAAGAGGCAGTGGGTCTTAATCTAAGAAATACACTACAACCGAAATTTGAGAGTTGAGTGACAAGGAGAAAAAGAGTTACACTAAATTTTATAATTCCTTTATCAACGTTTAACGGTTATAAAAAACGCTAAGCAATCGAGGTTCAATGATTTCATTAAGAATGAAACCAACACACCAGCAAAGAAACATTGAAGTATTTTGTGATTTTCCTAAATTGTTAGCGGATTCAATAAGGTTTATTTTATTTCGGAGAAAAACGTAACGCCTTGAAGTTTGAAGTTTTTTGTCTTAAATTCGGTTCCTTTTAAACTTGTTCAACAAAAAGCCATTCAGAAATCTTCAAAGGTTAAAAAAATATTTAGTGTTTTGCAGATCAAAAGATTCTTCTCAAAAAAGACATTGCGGGTTTCAGAACAGTGTTTGAAAATATATCTACAGTTTTTTAAATTCAAGACGGTTTCTCCATTGTCAAAGATAGTCAATTCAAGTTTTAAGGTGATTATTTACAGTAAAGGTGAAAAGATTTTTACAAGATTTCATTACGCAGTTCAAATAAGCTATGTGAAGATTTTTCTGTCGAAGATTGAATTTATAGATTATATTCTCAGAGGGATTCAGATAATGTTTTAAAATTGAATATTTGAAGGAAATATAGAATAGCGTTTCATAAACCCAAAACGGGCTTTGAAGTTTCAAAAGTAGTGAATTTTTATTTATGTATGTATGTATGTATATGTA
Source organism: Rhopilema esculentum (assembly GCF_057945365.1). Lineage (NCBI taxonomy): Eukaryota > Metazoa > Cnidaria > Scyphozoa > Rhizostomeae > Rhizostomatidae > Rhopilema > Rhopilema esculentum. The sequence continues at coordinate 580,851 of NC_142835.1, forward strand.
TGTATGTGTATGTATACGCAACATGAAAATAAAAGATTCAGCAGAAACATTTTGGCAGAGGCGATGCCATTAGGCATGAGGATGCATTGTAGGATCGAATCGCCAAAACGCGGTTCACTCATTTGCCGCAATCACTTTCAGCCTCGATGTCGATGCTGTTAGCCTTCCTCATCTGAATATCGTCTTCATTTGGGGCAGCCAGTTTCATGTGCCAAGCTCTACACATCAGCGTTTGTTCGTTTCTTGATTTTACTATTGCGAGATGCCAAATGCTTGAAACTTTTGGTTCTCCAGGCAGCTTAGTATCGATGTGTTTATGTTTTTTATTTAGTGCTTCTAATATAGTTTCAAGTCCCTTTCTCTAATTGCAAGAAAATCTGTCTTAAAAATCCTCTCTATCTGGTTTTCTTATCACTGTGGGCACCAAGGGTCGGTTCGACCTACACTGAAAATCGAGTAACAATTCAAGCATACATCAATCCTTTACCTAAACACTGTTAATCTTTTGATAAGGACCATCTGCTTTTTTGCGCGCAGGCTTTTCACGGACCGTTTTGAAAAATCCTGAAGCTGCGTCAATTAGAGAAGCGTTTCGGCTCAAAGACATGTCCCATTTTCATTATGTGCGGTTCACAAATTATGCGCTAATGGCTCATATCCTTTTATCAGACCATTTATTCCTAACGTCTTTAGTGTAGGCAAGCCCATTGTGTTTCTTATTGCTTCTTCAGAGTCCAGACAACATTACGGTTTCACGGCTGCTAGCCGGAGGGGGGCTAATTCATAGAGTGGTAAGAGTATATAAAATAAGCGGAATTTACTGTTGTGCTTGAACTTTTCGTTTTTCCTGACAAAGCGTAAAGACCAAAGCATACTTAAATTCCATTTCAAAGAAAAATTTGTTCAAAATGTACTTGGGAAATTTTGTGAAAGGCAAATGGGGAAAAAATTTAATCTGGAGGAAAGTTGAGGTGTTTTCTAATTTCTCACTATTTTTACTCACACCTGGAAACTTTTACTTACAATGCAGAGGACTCTATTTGTTTAATTTTTTTTATTTGCTGACTCTCCTGTTATATATATCCCATGACTTTCTTTAATAAGCGAACGCTAAAGTCTTCCTCTCTAGCCACATGTAATATTTCATTTTCTTTTATCGCAAATAGACCTCCTGTCTTCAGTACTGTACCGTCCCTTTCCTAGGATCTGCAGAAAGCGCGATCAACCGCGGGTAATCCCTTTTCAGGCCCATATCCTTAGGCTGTTTTGTCATGTTGCGGCCGAGTTAATGCTCATTAATTAACAATTTTGTATGAGGTTTATATTCGTTTGTTACTATCCCAGACTTGCCTTAGTTATCTGGTTTTTTTTAAAAAGCAAACGGCGAGATGTTTATCAACCCAATCGCCTGGCCTTCTCCCCCCCCTTCATTTTCGAACTCTGGGTTATGATAACCCGATGCTTTTCAGAGGGATCGCTCAAATTGCTGGCTTTCCAGATTTGGCGGATTTCAAGAAATGAATCAATTCATCCCCATTTCGGTTAATATAAAGAACCTTTTTCAATATCGGATTTTTGTTTCCACGTTGTGGTTACATTTAACCAACTGTTTGCACAAAAGAATAATTTCGAAATAATGCTCATTACGCGTAACATTGTTGTTTTGCAACCTCTTTTGCATTTTATCTCTGACCTGTTCATCATCGTTGCTATTTTCGATGAGGTCAAGCTTTGCTACTCCGCTTCGATTTTCCCATGAAAGGCTGACGCTGTGACGCAAACACGAGCAAGCCTCGCACATAAATCGCAAGTGGCGTTACACTACACTCGGTGACTGTGTATCGGCGCAGAGCCCTGAATGCGGCAAAGGCAAGAAGCCATTCAACGTACAGGGCAACAGGTGAAATTGTCAAGAGCGCCGAGTACGGGAACCTGCTTGGTAACAGCGGCATTTTCTGTTGCGCGGCAAGTGATACTGACGTGTTAAGCACTCCGCGCGACCTCGATACAAATGCAGCTATCTGGAATACTCAATATTTTCTCTCTCTTCGCAGCTTTTGCAGTTTGTGGTGGAAATTACGCTGGGGCTCAGAGTGGCAATCTGAGCACGCCGAACTATCCGTTGAATTACCCAGACAGTTCCAATTGCGTCTGGATAATACACTGTCCGTATTATCATTACGTGACTGTATCATTACCTAAAGTAAGCATCGAATTCGACAAAACCTGTGCATTTGATTACCTCGTATTTTTCGATGGACCGTCAACCGATGGCAGTACACTCAACCCACAAAAGTCGGGTGTAGATCTGACAAAACCTAGAGTATGCGGAGAAGGGTCTGATTTGCACTGGAAATCAAGTGGACACAGTATTACTGCAAAATTCGTTAGTGATGATAGCACGAGTGCAAAGGGGTTTTCTGGCACCTGGAGTTGTGTTCCCAAGAGCTGTAAGTAGTTACGTCTTTTGAAAGTTAAAGCCGTCTCATTTCAGATTTATCCCATTTTGTTTTGTTGTTGATAACTCGTCTCAACCACTCTGAAAGTATCCTTTGCTCACTTAGTTCAAGTTTACCGGAAATGATTCCCAGGATAAAGTTTTGTAAACGTGATAGAACATTGATTTTATGTTTACTTTGAAAAGGTCTTGGATTTTTCTGTTTGTTGAAGGTGTATTTTATACTCCAACGTAAACTCCAACAACCAAGTAAAGTTAAAGCTTGTTTTGATCACCTAACATTTCTACCGGTGTACAAGCTCAATGCTCAATCGTGTTATAAGAGTCGTTTGAATTACTCGTTTGGTAATAAAATTTCTATCAACTGCTCGTCAATAAACTAACCTTGAACGCCAGGTGCCTGTTTAGTGTTTTTCTCAATTCTTTGAAACGCTGACTTTCAAGCCAACTTTACCCATTTTATATTGCAAAATGGTTGTTTGTTGCAGGAGCTGGGCACATATTCGCGCGAAGTTGTGTTTAAACCGGCATGCATAATGTTGAACTTCAATAAGAATTAAGATTAAACTTTACTGATTCACATTGCTAGGTTTTAGGGCTTAGATTCTGCGATAAACGTCTAACTTTTGGCTTGAATTTATTTTCAGTCAATTTAGCACCCGAAACTGCTTCATGGGTGTTGCTTTTGAGTCGCTCAAAGGGGTCTTTGGGAGCCTTTTCAATTGTTTTTAAAAACGAATTTTTCTTTAATCGAAAAAACGCCCCCGCTTTAAAAATTTATCCGAGTTCAACTTGGATATATGGATCAAATGGAACTTTCTCAGCGGTAAAAGCGAGGATACAGTGGGATGTGAAGAGCTTCTGGATAAAAGCTCTGTTGCAACCGATGGATACAAACATTATCCTAGACTGATCCAAGATTTACCCATGAATTGGCGCATTTGTGTTTTGTTTGCGCGTCACTGATTCGTGATGGCGAACCTTAGAACTCTAATCACGACATTGTTGTGACTGTACGTTGTTGCATCTGCATCATCGGCTTTCGGCTGGGTTATTTCCACTTTCAAATCATTACACAAGCTGTTCCTGTTCATTTTTCATTGCCAAAATAATTTGTTCACTGAAAATTGTAGAAAAGTTGGAGACGATTCAATTCATAGTTGATACATAGAGGACATCTTCAGTATTTAAGTCCAATTTTATATAGTCACAATAAAGGAACACGACATAACACACACTATTTACTGGTTGGAGCCTTTTTCGCCAAATCCATGCACACCAGTGTTTGATGGAAACTTTGCTTTTTGCAACTAATCGTTTGAAAATACTACAGAATATATCAGCAGGGAAACAACATGCCTCGGTGATAATTTCTTAATAGTTGACATAATTCCAAATATTACATTTGAAAACCCAAGAAATCATGTATTTCAGCAAACCTAGGCCAATCCCGCACAAGCCTGTTCTTCTAACTAACTTGCTTCCTTTTTCAAACTATACATGCTTCAGTGCCCAACGAAAGTTTCTTTATTGTCACATTTTGAGGGCGGAATGCTAGAATCCTTACTCTAATTCGATCTCCAAATCCTCACCCAGTCGTATGGAGATGATTTTTAAGTTTTTTTTGGTATCTATATCCTTGAATTTACCATCAAATCTAGCCCTGATTTCGTGTGCCATATTAGGTTTAATCGCTTTATGTGTGATATTGTTGTGTCCTCAACCTGATTAGAAAATTCTATTAAGAAGCGATTTTTGGATTAAAAACTCTCATGGTTCTCTAAGCCATTCATATCCCTGAAAGTCTTTCTGCTCCCTAGATATACCTCTGAGTTCTCTTCAATCATCAAAACCTTGTTTTTGGTATTAATATGTTTGCTAGTTGTTTCTGTAAGCTTTTCTTCGCGATGTCTTCTTAGTGTATTTTGCTATCTTCTATTTCCACACCAAAACAATCAGCACATACTTTGGCGCTTCACACATAATGAAACAGCATTACCAAACAGCATTTTTTGCTTAAAAGTGATTTGTACTAAACATTTGACACCACCTAATAAGTAGGAAATTAAAAAAGACCAATTAAATGACTGCATTATTTAACGGCATTTGCTGCAGTAGCAGATCTTTAAACTGGCTTAATTCTCTGGATCATCTGCCAGAATCCAATGCAAGCAAAACGTACTTTTAATAGCCTTGCTTTCTACCTGTGCCTGTTATTAATTTTCTTAAACTGAAATAAACACCTGGATAAACACAAATAGATTCTTCAATTTTTGAAATGAATAAAATAGACTCAATAATAATAATTGTTTCAGAAAAGTTGCCACCAGCTCTTCGGCTTAGGAAAATTTGATATTTCGATTGTTAGTGTTTTGCTTGGAAATCAAAAGTATAAATATACACCCGTTGATTGTAGTATATTGTACATTCAGTTTGCCTGTTGTGACTTTACAAATCAAAACAATGCGATTATCTCCAGCTCTCACTTTATTGCCTTCAAGGTAACCTTATTGCAGAGAAAATAAAAGCCATACACCGCAAAGTTCTATTTTCACTGTTAATTTTAATCTGTTGCAATAAGATTTCTTACAGAAATTAGAAAGAATTTCGTTTTTATGATTATGGATGAGAAGACATTTGCCTTTTGAATTTTCTTATCATCCTTGCCATAGCAAAGATCGTTTAGCATGCGGGTGATAGTGGGAACCCTTTGAACAGTGGAACGGAACCTTGAAATTATGGCAACATTTCTGCTATATTCCTATTTCTCTGCTCTATTAGCAATCAGCGAAAGAAAGGGGCCTACAGAAGCAATCTATATTTGCAGCATGACTTGGGCTTGTTTCATTCAATTCTCTTTTATAACGTATTTTGTAACTTCCAGACTTATAATTACTGTAAAAAGCCCAGCCCATAACCTTGGCTTCACCTAGTTTTAAAGTGTACCAAGTATCGTAGCTCTGATGCAACGTAAGATGATGGCTCCTACCAATACATCTTTTGACAGAAATCGAGTTCCTTACTTAGCCCTATTACGTATAAAAGATTGTAAGCCAAGATTTATCTGACTGTGTGCTTCCTGCTTTCCTAGTGCCTCCAACAACAGTCAACACAAAGAAGCACACAACCTCTTCATCGCAATCGCACGTGATCAAAACCTCAATGCACACCAAGCAAGTGTCCCAAAAGAACACCTTGACTGAGGCAACTTCGCACAAATCGAATTCAATCTCAACCGTTCGTGGAACTGGAGAACACACAGTGACGAAAAATCGCGTCAAGTCAAAGCAAATAGACACTACCTACGTCATCACGGGTAAGATTGTTTTATATAATTCATTTTTTGAATGATTTGAATGTCTGATACTTCTGAATGATCTAGATAATCATGTAACAGAAAAAATCATTCTTTGAAAGACTCTTATTATCTAAAGAACCGCGCCGACTTTTCCTGGCTTTTCTTTTATCAATTTTAGGCAATTTATTTTGTTATCAACCGCTCATAAACTTCGAGGGTTTTCCAATTTTAGCAGCTGATGATCTTCAATCTAGCCATTTTCACATAACCGATTAATTCTTAAATCACACGAAAAGATTTTTATTATTTTGTAAACATGATCTTGGAAGGGAAGGGTAAACATGTTGATTCCTTGGGTATTGGCTAAGCTGATTCTCCCGCGATCTTTAACCCCAGTGTTTTCTAATCTCTAGTAAGCCGTTGTTTCGGTTCATGGTTTGGAAACCTTTGCATTCTTCGGAGAACTGTCTCACGGTGATAAGTAGATATACGGCTGAACATGTCAGATAACGAAGACCTCGATTATTGCTTTTGAAATGCTGTTTAAATTGTCACTTAGTTAACTTCCTGATTAGCAAAAGGATGGCGATTGAGAGAGGCAAAACGTTTTTCAATAGTGATGAATGTTAATAAGTTTCTCATTTCAAATTTATTTTTGTGTTTCTTGGCTACTGGTGCACGAAGAGAACACCCCCTGTTGGGAAGGCCTCTTTCCGATTCTCTTTAATTGCGCAAGTGAAAAGCGTATTCGTTGAAGTGTTCTAAGTACAAATTTATAAGTATGGTTCTTTTTTCCTGTTTTGTGTGCAGAACTAAAGACATAGTAGTGGGTCTCCTGTTCTTTTCATCATGCTTATTCATTTTTCATCATTTTTATAGTTGCTCCAACTGCAAAACCGGCCTACCAACATATTTATTGCTACCATGATCTTTACAAGAGCATTGAGTGGCGGAAAACCAGAGCAGGGACAACTTCCAAGCAGTTTTGCCCTTCTGGGAGCACAGGTATGGTATTGGCTCCTTTGCTACCAAATAGTTCTAGTCGGCCATCTCGGAGTATTAAAAAGTATTTAAAAGCAAATGTATTTCTTAGGGAACATGTTGTACACTAAATTCCAAGGTTTAAAAGTTGGATTCAGAATGACAATTAATTGACCTTGGGTAATTAGCCATTAATTTGAAGATTTGTAAAATGAATCAAGAAGCTTGGCGTGATCAAAGTTTTAGTCGTGTTAATCTTTGCAATGGCCTTTCTCATTCGTAGAAGAACCCCACCCTTGACCCCTTCTTGATCCGTCGAAGAACGAGCAGTTAACTCGCATTGCAACTCCAAGAAAAATCCCAACTTTAGTTGGAGATAAGTAGGACAGCATCTCCAGAACGAAATATGATTCGCCAAGTTCAAAATGGTAAATCGCTAAAAAGCAAAAATGTCCACGTATATGAGAGTGTTAATGTTGATAACGCCCCTTTAAAACGTATTTGAATCAAACTAAAAACTGAAACGCCCCTTGCGCAGAGGCACCTGCAGTGGTTTTTGAGGATTTTAGATATAATCTTTCCAACTTGAGTTGAAATGCTGTAAACAGGTGTTGATAAAGAACCCTTGTTAGCCTTGTGAGCATCTCAGGTTTTGGTGGCTTGTTTCATCAATAATAGATCAGAAACATCCCAATGCATTATACAATGAATTTTAATCAATTTGTATTTCGCCACGCTGTGCTAAATAAATGATATCTAAGTCAAGTGTATGCTCCTTGTCCTGTCTCATCTGAGACAATGGAAATCCCCACAAGAGACAAAATAAAGCTCTTTGTGACGAAGCTCTTATGTGCGCCCCACAATAGTCACGTCACTGTGTTGCAATTGAAGGCCGATATGACTGTTACGCAATTATCTTAGTTTGTTTACCATTGATAAGAAATATCTTAAATGATGACCATACATTATTCATTACAATGACCGTGCTTATTGTGGTCTTCCATTATAGTTTCAGCCTTTGTCTTCAACATTTTCCCAAGGTTGTCGTTGCCATTTCTGATTTTCATCATCAACTGCAAACTGCTCAGCTTCTGTCTTTTCTATGTGTCTATTCCCAAGCCCCTAAAGTTTTCATTTTCCCCCCTCTCCGCCCCCTTTTTTTACATATAGTCTTGCATGTAGTGCTGTTTAGACGGTTAACGATTTTTTTGATGCACGGGGGAAAAAGTAGCAGAAATCTACATGGCTTATAGTTATGATTTAACTCAAAAATAATCTTTCGCTGGTAAAAAACCTTTGATATTCGAATTTTTTGTTCTTTCGCAGGATTTGCCACAAGGCAGTGCTTGCTTGTGAGCAGCTCAAGGGCCGTTTGGTCAAACTTCATAGACACATCCGCATGCATTTCTGTCTGGGTGAATCTGATCGAATCAGAGGTAAATTCCCCTTCTAATGGTTATTTTTTTATTTATATTATCAATATCGTCGTATCCCAAACCCTCTTGTAACCCCTCACCGCATTTCAGTTGTTGCATTTCTCTGACAATTCCCATAGATTTTTTGCTCAGTGACAATCAATGGTGGTCCTCCCTCTAAATAGACCTTCTGTGTTACGAAGTTTAAGTTTAGAGCTGCTTTGTCTCCCTTTTTCACGTACCTGTGTTATTGCTAGATAATCTTTTGATATTATCAATATATACAAATTATTGTTCCATGTATTTGTAAAAACTTCCTGCATTTAACTTTCCTCTCGACTTCTGAATCATCAGTTAGTTTTGAAAAGCGCAAAAACAATCCGGGGTTGTTTTTTTTTGTTATCGACGACTGATATCTCTGTGGAAACCAATCTAGTAAAAGTAGTCATCTGCTCAATATATTAAGGTATCGTCTTAATAGTAAAATCGATCACGTGGCTAAACACCCTGTATCTTGACGTCGAAATGATGAAACTTGTCTCTTTAAGGTTCAAAATCCTAGCATTGAGGCTGCTGCAAGCACCGGCGAAATCTTGTCAAAAGCATCCAGTAAAAGCCTCTACGGAGGAGACCTTATCAAGATAAGTAACCAGCTGAAAGACTTGGCCAAAAAAGCGCTTACTCTTGATCTTAAAAATCCGCAGATTGACCAAGCCTCTAAGCTGAATCAAGTAAGTGTGGGATTTTTTAACCTTAGTGATGGATTGGAAACAGACGCGTGTTTTTGGTATGCGTTTGATTAATGAGACAATCGCAACCCAATACAGTGCTTGTTGCCAAGCCAATTGCAATACCTATACCTAGATACTTGCGGAGAAAGATTTTGTAATTATGTCGAAGAAGTGCTATTTGCTTGTGGACGGAATTGTCTAATCGCGTAGGCTTTCCCTGGTTCTCTGCGTATTTTATTCTTGATACTATTTTTAGATCACATCCAAATAGCAACCCATTGGTAAATTATTGGTAAACGTACGGTAAGCGCTATTTGTGAGCTTTCCGGTGCAGACCCGTGTCTTTTAGTGAAACATTGCGATTTTTATCAATTTTACTTGCATTTTTATTTCGGTTTTTATGATTTGCTAAACAGTTATTTCAAATATTTATAGGAATTCATGGGCATTGGGAATAATCTACTGGACAGCAATGCTTGGAATGGTTTAAACCAGGTGTGAATATAAAAAGTTTTTTTTGGATTTTCTATCCTCGACTTCAAAGGAAGGAAGTGATGTTAGGTCTCCTGGATTCCTAAGAAATGCCATGTTAGTTTTCCTTTGTTCCAGGAAAACTACATATGGCATTTTTGAATTAATTACCTCAAAAGTTGTCTTTTTCCCCAGAAAACACACATTTGTTTGTGAAGGGAAAATCTTAGTTTGAAAACAAAGCTCGTTGACGGAAATTACTGAGCGGAAGCATACAACTCGTATATTTTGTTTATCTTTATATTTTGTTTTGCTGTGTCAATCTTTATAAAAATGAATCGGTTCTTCTGTCATGAGTCCGAAATAAGTTTCCACGTGTTGCCAAAGTGAGGGAATGTTTTGTAGTAGTATTTGTTGTCTCGAATTTCTATGCTTTAATTCTCTCAGCGCCACAGGGAACCGCATTAAAAACATCCAGTTGTTTCTTTCCTGAAATATTCAGAAATCTTCAAAATAGTTGACTGTTACGCCGACCAGAAGCTTTTTGATACCGCTCGACATAGAGTTATCAGGATTTTTCATTGAAAGAGCCCTTGCTTTGTTTACGTCCTGTCATCTAGAATGTCAATATTCTTGTTAAGCAAAAGTACAGGTGCTCCTGCGTAGTCACACGGCCCCATAAATCATGTATGATCCTATGTCAAATCCGGGATTCGATATCATTTGAATGAGAAACTTTATTGGTTCTTAATAAGCAACCAGACGCCTTGTTTTGTTACGGCATTTTTATTCGAATTAAGAATTCTTAGGCCGCGGGTTTCTCTTAAATGCGGTTAGTCCTGCCTGTAGCCATCTTTTGTAATCCTCTGCAATTTTCTAAGATTTCGCCCTGCGATGAAAAGCAATAAGGCAGTCTTCTTTGTTCACTACACGAAATTGAATTTTCAAAGCTGTATAATACCGTGTACTTTTAGACAGAATTAGTAGCGTATACCCTCGTTGTAAATATGTCGGGGCTGCAATCCGATTAGAGACAAACAACAAAGCACTACTTTTGACCCGCCCGACTTGCTTAGCCATTTCAACATCAGCCTCGGCTGTTTTTCTCATCGCCAACCCTTTCCGTTAAGAATCAAAATAGTATTTCATTTAACCTTTATCTAGGAAAGGAATTGTCAAGAAACCTGCGTCTGGTTTATAGCTTCTATAAGACAACTGATCTGGTGTAATATTTTCTTTGCAGAACGGCATAGCTTCTTTTCAGTGTTAAATTGCAGAGATATGCAAAATAGTATCATTTCATTTAAGACTTTGTTTGGTTCTGCGAAATTCTATTTTCTGGAACATTCGAAGCAGGGTACATGTTTAAATTAGAGAGCGGGCTGTTAAAATACAAACGGAACGTATGTAGGTTATTTTTGAATGTGTTGTCGGCATCTGTTGACTATTGAGCCATCTTTTATTGCAATAATCTGCAAATTATCTAGACTAATACTTGTGCGTTTGTGCCCAGCATTAAAAGAAACAGCTGATCGCAAATAGAAGTTTTCGGAAAGAAAGCAAAATATTTATCATGTCTAATATGTTAATCTTTTTGGTCTCTGTACTCATTGTTCGAATAAACACATTGCCGCTCTGTCTCCGAACTGATCTTGTAACAGTGTTAGTTGTCCTGCTTACACTTTATCTTCTCTTTGTGAATTGCAGAAGCGCCGATCGAGGACTGCGTCGGACCTTCTGAAAAATCTTGAGGATGCTGCTTTGGCTATAATCAAAGCTCTCGGCCAAAGCCATCAAAATTTCAAGCGCCCCCTTGACGCAATAACACCCAATATTGGTAATTCAATCGATTTTGTCTTTTCTAATTTTACAGTCCTGCAAGATTTACACTTTTTTCAATTTCCTATTTATGTTGCCTGGATTATGTCCTCTTACCTGTTGAGTAAAATTTCGACCAATGTCCAAAGCCAACTTGTGGTTTAGTGAAATTTCCTAATCCGTTTAGAGTACTAGATTAAAAAGTGATACATCAAGAAAATGTAGATTAGATACAGAAGAAAATAATTTCGCTCATTTCAAGCATCGCCAGCAAGTATCGTCAAAACGACACTCAACATAGAAGCAGGCTGAGGTTCATGGCCGTAGAAGTTTGCATTTCTGTAATGCTTTAGCCCAATTCCAATTGAATGCCCAGAGTACTACATGTGATGGCCTAACTGTAATGAGCACGTGGCAAATGTCACGCCTGGTCTTTACCTTATTTGTGTCTCAACCGATTGCACTGTCTCTTTTTAGTGTCAACTTCATCAGTAATCGATGTTGATGGCGATGGAGAAGTTAGTCTTATTTCAGAGGATCTGAAGAGGAATGCCTCATTAGCAAACAAAGACTGGAAGTCTATTGGTCAAGTTGAAATACCGCGATCAACAATTAGGGATGTTGCAGGTAACAATTTTGCATCTCTGTCTTTTTCCTGGCCTTGTGACTGTAGTTTTTGAAAGTCAAGGATAAGAACAAAATTTTTCTAAAAAAAACCAACTTAACATTGCGGTATATTCAGGCTTGAATTATGAATTTGAATTTTCGGATATCATAAATGCGTCTTGTTTCTTTGGTAATCTTGTTTTTCGAAACTGATTTTCAGAATAAAAATATCCCTTCTTCTTGAGGTTGATAGGTTTCCTGAAATTTCTTGGTTTTTTTGTTTAGATATTTATGTTTACTTCAATGTTCATCTTCGGTCCTAGGTTCAGAGAAAAAGTGCTTTGCTGCATGTGTAATTGCAAGAAATGCTGGAAAACTTCTGCCAGTTTCGAAAAAGTAAGCTTCAAAATTCTATGGAGCATATCTTACGTCCTAATGTATGGATAGTCTTTGTTTTATAACTTCTTTGCTTTATTGCTCGTTTTCTTCCCTTATGAGTAATATAGTTTCTTCTCCAATGGAGACTAACCTTGGAAAAATTTCTGTCTTGGAAGTCTTTGTCTCCTTTGTATCAGAGAGTATGTATCACAAATGTTGATCGTTTTGTTTCTTTTATCCAGCAAAGACAGCATTAATACTGATGGATCATCTTCCCAGTTCGTGAACACCTTTGTCACTGGGCTCGCTCTTTCTCCAAAGCCAAAACGGCCGTTTCCTGCTCCTGTTACTATAGTGACAAAATCATTGACCGTGAGTACTTTAGGGTTGCTTTGCAGTTTAGGTTAATTTTCATTCTTTAGAAATTTTCCACAAACATTTTATTATAAACACCTTTTTCGTTTTAAGTTTACATACATCTCTGCATTCTGCGTGTATACATACTCTAACAATAATACGTAAAGCTCAGTTATTTTATTACACTTAACGACTAACGAATGTAAAAATCCACTATAAAACCTCTTTCAATCGTAAGTCTCAAGTTTCCAATACCTTCTCTCTTCTCATGCTATACAGCTTTGACTAAACGTGTTATTTAAATTTCTGTGGCAACTTAGTTATTACTTACTATTCTTTTCATATCCGATCGTTTCTCTCGTAGGAGATAAATCCAAAGAAATCAGAGGCTGCGTGTTCATACTGGAACAGCAATTCCAGGTATGAAAATTTATTGACATTAAGTAGTTTACGTCTTAGAAAGGACCACAAATGCATTCTCTGTTCTTCACAGGTTACGTAGATGCCTAAGTCGAAAGTAGTGATTTGGCTAGACGTATTGACACCGTCCTGCTTAACGACGCGATAAATCTTCTTTTTCTTTTAGCATTTATTCTTATATTAGGTTTTTTTCCGTAACAGTTATTGATCTCGCAGTGTTTTAGCTCTCTGTCTCATGGGATATTTAATATTCATTCTAACTATATATTCATTCTAAGTATGAATTCTTCCTTCAAGCGCCCTTACTTGGTCACAGACGGGTGTCACGACGGTAAAGGTCACTGTCAAAGAAACAATATGCCAAACAAACCATTTTACAAATTTCGCAGTGTTAATGAAAACAGGGACTGGTGACTATGGGGTATGTTACTTGCCTTACTCGTTTGCACCTTACGCGTTTGCACCGTATACATCTTAAAGAAACCCTTAATATGTCTTTTAAAGCAAACAAATGTCATCATTTGCCATCTTCGGTTTGTTCTTACCACTCACTATGTGTTCTGATTGTTGATAAAATCTTTTTTCTCGCCTAGTCTCGGCATCGGTTCGCATTGATGATCATTACCCAAGTCGGTATTGGAATCAGCCTGCTCTGTTTGATACTCGCCTTCAGCATCTTCGTTAACTGCAAGTGAGTCCAACTGAAAACTTCGCAATCATTTTTCATGTACACACTGATCAGCTTCTTTTCCATAGAAGTCTATTGACGCTCTAGTACCTCATGTTAATATACTCAAACCGTTATTTCCAGGTCGTTGACATCAGTTAGAAATACGATTCACAAGAATTTGTGCGTGGCACTGTCGTTTGCTTACGTCGTTTTCGTGGTTGGAATTTCAAGAACCGAAAACAAGGTGTGTTTGAACCCCTGCCAATTCAAAATTTGTTTAACATGTTGTTTTGTTACAATCTTTGCTTTTTCATACATTACATATTTTTAGAAAAGCACGTATTTAGACATCTTTAGGTCCTTCCTGGTAACATTTGTTATGTATTAAGTAATTAGTTATGTAAGAATGGTTTCATCTTTCTTAGTGACCTTATATTTTTAGATTTTTGTAGTTAATCAACAAAGGAAGCAGCTTTAAAGTCTTTTGAGAATTAACAAAAACAGGGTAAACATTTTCTGTGCAGTGTGGACCTTCTTATTTGCTTTCTATCAAATATTCCTGCTCTCATTCCTTTTCTTATAAACTTTCATTTGATTGCAGATCGTCTGTACTGTGTTTGCCACGCTGCTCTACTACTTCCTACTCGTCGCATTCCTTTGGATGTTGATGGAGGGCATCCAGCTTTATATTCTGCTTGTGCAAATATTTCCAAGAGGAGAGGGCTTCAAAAAGCAATATTATGTTGTCTGTTGGGGTAAGTCCATTTCGTTTGTCCATTCTGCCTAGTCTTGCATTTTATTATTGTAAATAGTTAAGTTTTCTCACGGCTATCTCACTTATATATCTATCTCATTTATGGATAAGTTAGCATGAATGAAGATTGCATAGTTAAGAGAAGAAGACCTAAAGTTAATGCTTGTGAGAATAACCTGAATGTCCGATTCGTGTTCTGCCTTTAAATTTATTGGCCCAATTGACTAACACAGGCTCATGAGCAGTTCACAATGTTTCATCCATCGCTTTGATGTTAATTTCTTAGATCATTGGCAAATCGTTTACCAGAAAAATGATGGTTATAGTTAAAGTGGTTTTCGAAATCACACCCATAAAATAACTTCGTGAGATGGATCAGATGATTTCAAACAATAGTTTCAAGACAATTTACTTTCTGCAAATTCTAACGAATTATAAAGATGCTCCTGCTATGTCATATTCCCTAACTGTATCGATGTTTTGCTATATTTTATTTTTATTTTTCAAATTGCAACAATTTTTTGCATAGAATGGAAAATGATCAATAATTATCAATCAATATTTCCACAGGTTTTCCAGCCGTCCTTTCAGTCGTTCTTTGTGGCTCACATCCCCACGGATTTGGGAATGATAATTTGTAAGTTTAAATTTATCTCTAAGACAGCTTGATAAATCGCCTTAATCTTGTGCTATGATCTTATTTTCACCTAAAACACTGTGGATCTCCTTTTTTTAATTGCCGCTCTTTGTACACGATTTTATTTTTACATTTCTGTCTTGTGATGCTGTTTAATAGAACAAATCAGCTCATTGTGCCAATCGTTCGTAATACTATGTTAAAAACAATTTTCTCCTTTGCAGCTGCTGGTTGTCGGCCAAGGACAATTTTATCTGGGCATTTGTCGTCCCAGTTCTCATCGTTATTGCGGTTAGTGTTCGATTGTATGTCTTTATAAGAAACGTTTTTTATTCGAATCTTCACAGCTGACAACAGCAACCAGAGTTTCATTCCAATCGTAAATTACGTCACGTTTAACTGCGAGCTCAGCTCTAACCAAGGTTATCATAAATCTACTTGCCCATGGCTTTGCACTGAGTGGTGTGTTTTACCTTCTTTTTTGGCTGTCTTTCAGGAGACAAATTTTCAAACCATCTTTTAGGTTTAGAATTCGGGGAATTATAGACTAAACTTAACTAAAAGCTATCAAAGATTTGCTGTTTTGTAAATCTATAGAAATGTGTATCTTGCTAGCACGAAAAATATATTGCTATTTATTGTGTGACGAATTGACTCAACCACCGTAACTTCACAATTATACTACTTCATCGCTAACAGAAGTAAAGATATACTTGTAAAATGCCTGTGTAAAATGAAATGTGACTGTCTTCGCAGGTGAACAGTGTTTTCCTGTTCATGACCTTCAAAACAATAATAAGGAATTCGTCAATTGTTACCAGAGAGCAAGAAATGCGACGAACCATCGACAAAATTGGGTATGTTCGACGAACTTCACAATGTTGTAGATTGTTAGAATAGCAAATCCTTCTTGTCAGTCTTCAGCCAGAGTTTACGTTAGCCTGTTTCATGTAACTGCTTTCCAACAGAGCAAATGTCAAGTAAAAATATAGTAAGGCAAAATATTCTCCTAAAATGTTTCTTGATTTTAAAGTTGAATAGACGATGCACTTGTGAAGTCTACAAATATATTTATCTTTGGTAGATTAAGCGTCTGTACACTACCTTTCTCATGTTGCTTATTGCCTTAAGACTCCCGAGCAAGGTATTTGCAGAAATATCGATTTGTAAGTGCACTTAATGAAAATAATCCTAAATATCAAGCAAATATTCAAGTTTTTTTAACGTTCGGTTGATATGGAAGCATTGATGCTGTAATGGCTAACTAACTGGTAATTTATCACTTTTAAGATACTGGGCCAAAGGATCAATCGGTCTCGTTCCTCTACTTGGTGTTACTTGGTTATTTGGCGTATTGTACATCAACGACGACACTGTCATAATGGCCTATTTATTCACGTTTTTCAACGCTTTTCAGGTAAGCTTTTCAGCTTTGTTTGAGTTCATTTCCACCCTGAATAAAGATTATTTTCCCAAAGTCAAGGTCAATCTCCAGTTTTTGCTTGTACCCTTAGCACCCTGCAGCATGGGTGCTAAGGGTACATCGTTCACCGCAGATTTTCCTTTTTAAGAAAATGTGACACAAAAAGGTTGTTTCTCATTTTGGCTAACATCAAGTCTAATTGCAGTTCTAAGCGATTTTTAGAGTTTAACTTCGGTTTGAGCTGAAACTTCGCAACTTGAATAATGCGTTATTAGGTAGCTGCACTTTCTTGCGCCACAATCAAATTAGAGGTTTGCTAGAGAGGGTCGCAAATCCTATACAATTGAGAAAGCATGCATAGCAGAGACATGCTTGTTTTTTTGCATCAGTTTCTTTGACAGGAAAGTAATCTCTAAGTCTTTGAGAGAAGTTTCCGTTAAGCCACAGCTCAACAACCAATGCCATTTTTGGATATTCCTCTGCACATTTATTATATCCCAAAATCTTTGCAGGTTGGCGCATTAATTTTACATGCCAGTTACAGGTCATCCTCAAAAACTCTCCGTAGCAAATCTTTATTACCACAATTTTGCTGCATTTCCTCTTTGCTAGGTCATCCCATACTTATTATGAAAAACAGTATATAGCTGACCTTCTGAAACACTCGTCTACTGGTGGCTTAAATGAATCCCATGCCAGCCAAATTTCTCTTAATTTCCTTTTCCTTCAAACCCGTTTTCCCTTCAATTCGATGCTATCAAATTTACAAAGTGCATTAAGTCTTATTCCAGAGACATTTATGGGAAATGATTTTGTGCCTGACAAGTTTGTTCCATTTAAGAAGGCTTACGATCCTCCTGCCAAAATTGCTTGTCATAATGTAAAATCAAAAGCTCTCGACAAAGATTTGCTAGTAATGTAACTCATTTTTTCTTTTTAAAGGGGGTGTACATCTTTCTCTTCTACTGTGTTCTTAATGACAAGGTATGTATTGTGATTGTTTATCTGTTAACCTTTTGAATATTATTTCATTTAGCTAGCACTGTAAGCTGAAAATGATAAGCTATGTTTAAGTTTGATTCACCATTTTGCAAGGTCAGAAAAATATTAGCGCGTCATTTACCAAAATCAGGCTCGTAAATTTGGCAAGCAATAACGCTGAATTTGTTTAGTAAAGTTATTTATATTAATCTTTTACGGTTCATGATCTCATGAGCTTGGCCATGTATTTACGTGTGGGTCTTTTTTCTCCAGGTTAAGGAAGATTTTCGACGACGATTTTGTGCAATATCGAGATCAAGCTCACACTCCTTCACAAGTTCTTCTAAAAAGGCTCCTCGAAACTCAGCACCCTTGTCATTGTCGGCTATCAATTTTCCATGGGTATGTATTCGGGATCCTTGTTAAGGTTTAGCTTAAACGGAACGCTGTGAACACCTTTAGTATTCCACGCATAATATGGCAATGTTTACCTTTGCCTTGCTGTAGTTTGCAAAACCTTTAAGACGATGCATAACACTGGTTGCCTTAAGCTTATGTAAAATACATTGATCTTGGCAGGTCATTTGACCTGGGTTAGAATAAGGGGCTGAAACCATTCGTTTTGGTTCTTAGCAGGTCTATTTTGAAAATTTTAGCATCACTGACGTCTTCATTTAATTTTCGTAGTATTTGTTTCTAAGCCAAGGGACTGTTTTGTAAGCTTCGCTATTATTAAGCTGCTCTTGGAGGGCTCCAAACTAGGGCGTGGGGAACGTAGGAAACAGCCAGAAAGATACCTGTGCTCAAAAAGCAAAATTCGCTGTGGTGTATGTATATAACACCAACATATGTGTGTTGCATCTTGCGATCTGCAAAACTAATAAAAGTTTATTTATGGACAGAACATAGCACTGTTGATAAAAAGTTTAACACAGATTTATCAGGCAGATAACAAAGTAAATTCAAACCCATGTTTACCCGTTAAATTCAAGAATGTATTTCATGTTCTTTAGAATCAGAGACGGGGTACTCAGACGGCCAAAGATGTCATTGTTGTCCACGATCCAACGATTGTTCGCAACGGCACCAGCAGCACTGGAACATCCACAAATGTGAATGGGACATTTTCGAAACGATACCAGGATATAATTCGAGAGGACGCAACCGTGCCCGACGATGAAGGGGCGGCCCTCCAAGGCTTTACAATTGGAAACGGAAACGAGGTACGTTACCTTGGAATATTTGCATATATATCACGTGGTTTTTATAAAGCATCTCACAAAATCCAGTTTCCATGGCTGAGTCATTTTGGACTCGCATTTTAAACGAGTTTAAAGACATGGGAAAAATGTAAGAGGAATGTAAATCCAAATTGTTTAAAACTGCTCAGTTTTTGAAACAGTCTAAAACAATTTCTCGCGTGAAATCTTCAGTTGCCAAACAATTATACTCAATTTGTTTAATCCTCTAAAAAACATCGAACCGAGTTTGTCCAGAGGTAATAACATAAAAAAGTTAACTATTGTTAAGCAAGTTATTGAACAGGCAGAGCTCTACACGCTATAAAATTGCCTGGTGATCGCATTAAGCGTGAAACTCGGAGTAACCGTCCTGTTCTTTACACCAAATAGCGTAATAAGAATATGATATAAATATAATAAGATACAATATAAAGCAACCAGTAACACAGTATAGTGAATGTAATGGCAGCTAAACCTCTTCCTACCAACTGCGATCGGAACACTGAACTGTATTGTTACTCCATTCTCGGTTTTCCATGCCGTGGTTACAGCACTTATGTATTCCCGTCTGTATGCCAGCACCACCCATCTTATTTACTTCCCAACAAATCACCCAACAACCTCGACGAACAGTCGCTCTCTCCCTTTCACTTTTATCCATTGTTGGTATTAAAAACGGTTCTAGTTCTCTCTAACCATTAGTTTGTTCCCTCTTTTTAGCACATTGAGTATCGCCTTAGCCTGCACAGCGCCGACTCAAGAGACTCAGGGTCAGATCTGATGTCACCCGAAGTGACTCGCTTAACAGGTTGGTTTATCGTCTTTGCTTTTTATCGTTGCTCATGCCCTTATTACATTTTGGCAGTACATTTTGCTCATGCACCTTTTCACGGCATCTGCATTTAAGCATAAGATATCTTACTCAAAAGTCCTTAGAACGCCCTGCGGTTAATGAATGATTTTGGGAATTGAAATTTTCCGGCCCCAACACACAGAATAATCCCCCTCCCCTGAAAACAATGCTGGTTGAAAGGCCTATTACTTATTTATACTAACCGATAAAACTAAATTTAATGAATTTTAAAAGTTTTAAGCGGACGAGCGGGGGTGTAACTTGAATGTGCAAAATGTTAGCATAGTGTACCAAGACTTTTGGCAGGTATTGCAGGCTCTTATGGCAGACAACTCTACTAGATTCGTCTAATTTATATTATACATTTGCAAATCAAAATCCCCTTCACGACGACGTAATGATGGTTGATTAGCTACATATAACTATTTATTTCATTATGGGAATGGATTTGAAATTATTATGATAAGCATTTTGATAAGCTGATTGTAACATGAATTGTAGCAGGCTATCGTTTTGCATCTGCAGGACCCCCTTGTGGATCAAATTGCCATATATCACAAAATAGTATTAACAAAGCACCTCTCGATGGCGAAGATGATGATAATGATGACGAAGAGGATGACATCGAAGAGGACGATAATTTACAGGCCTGTCCTGATGCTGAAGATCAGGAGGGATCGCTTGAGATGTCGAGAGATGCCGCGGATGAATTCGAAGAACGTGTTATGCGAGCTATTGAACGGAATATTCGACAGACCATATCTGAGAACGATGTCGGAATAGATATTTACGATAATGAAACTGTGTTGGTATAGCACTCAGCTAGAAGTTGGGTTCAGCATAGTAGTTTTGGCGTTCCGCTAATTGTGTGGAAATCCTTTCTGCAGATTCTCCTCGAGCGACCCAGAGAGCGGGACCTTGGAGTAACAATTTTATCAAATGCACCGAGGCAAAGTAAGGTGCGACGTGCCGTGCATGCAGTCATGGAGAAGGCAATACGACCGAGTTAAGGTGAAAGTTGTCTTGAGAAAATGAGAACAATGTTGAATTGGATTATTCACTCTTAACAGACCGAAGTCTCTGCTTGAGCGAGTCGTTGATATTGTCGCAACATTGTCTGTGATTACTCGAAGTGGCAGGTGTAATTCTCAGAAACCGTTTTACAGCTGTTAACTAAATTCATTTTCATAATTTAAGCTCAAATATTTGTGCAGTTTGTTTAACATAGATGCATTTGTTTTTAAGGAATTTTCCATTAGCCATACGCGCGTCTAGACCGTTCAGTCATGGCATATGGCGTATGGCGTATTTCAAGTTGGAATGAGCTTCAGTTTGTTGCTCGTTTATCGATGAAGCTGCTTTCCTTGCCCCCATTGTGATGTAACCAACGGTCATAATAAGTCATTATCGATTCGTAACTGTTCTTGTTGCAATATAAACTTAAGATTTAGAAAAGGAAATTTCCCTTAGCTTTGTAGAAGTCCTTCGCCCGTCTTCCCAACGCTCGGCTTCTTCATCTCCTTACTCTGTGAAAGCAAGCGTGTGTGTACTGAATTAAGCTTGTTCAGAATTGGCATTTTTGTTGATATAGTTGCTCACCTTGGTGTTCTTGGTCCAGAGACTCACTCATTCCTTTTGCAGGCTTCCATAACGATAGATGATCTAACTGATGTGGCAGATAATTTTCGGACATGAATAAAACCTGGGCGTATGCCAGTGACAGTTCATCTCAACTTGAGCGTAAATGTGAAGGTACCATCGCATGGACCTTCTGCTTTCCAAATTGTAGAACTTAGTTTGAAATGATCGACTCCGTAGGTTGCATTAGATTATCTAATTAAGTAGGTACACGTTTTTAATGCATTTTGCGTTCAATAGTTTTTACTTTAACAATTTCAAATTCAGATCATTTGTATATTATATGTTGTGCTCGGCTGTTGTAAACAGCGAAATTCCCCGCTGAAATGTGTTGTAATAATGTAAAAATTTAGTTAGTTTTAAACGGGAATGTGCAAATTGCCATGCATATTACTCTCAAGTTCAAAAAATGGTTGTCCTTTTTTAGTCTTGCCTGGGTAGTATGTAGTCAATTTGTTGTTTATTGGCCATGGTGCGTCTGCAGCAAAGGGTATACTGGTTTCAACATATCCATAGCGTTTCAAGATATTTAGTCTTCATTGGATGAGAAATCAGCTGTAATAGTAAAGCCTGGTTCCCATATAATCTTAAGACTGCCGCAGACGATCGGCGACGATCTGCGACGGTCGGTGGCACCTTCCCGGTGAAAGTGTTTCCATATAATCTTAAGACTGCCGCAGACGATCTGCGACGATCTGCGACGGTCTGTGGCACCTTCCCGGTGAAAGTGTTTCCATATAATGTTAAGACTGCCGCAGACGATCTGCGACGGTCTGTGGCACCTTCCCGGTGAAAGTGTTTCCATATAATCTTAAGACTGCCGCAGACGATCGGCGACGATCTGCGACGGTCGGTGGCACCTTCCCGGTGAAAGTGTTTCCATATAATCTTTAGACTGCCGCAGACGATCTGCGACGATCTGCGACGGTCTGTGGCACCTTCCCGGTGAAAGTGTTTCCATATAATCTTAAGACTGCCGCAGACGATCTGCGACGATCTGCGACGGTCGGTGGCACCTTCCCGGTGAAAGTGTTTCCATATAATCTTAAGACTGCCGCAGACGATCTGCGACGATCTGCGACGATCTGCGACGATCCTGACTTAACGCACTTATTCGTCTGACATACTTTGAAAACGTTGTTCTGATGTTGTTGTAGCGTTTCTGTGCCACTTCCACATCAATTCCAAGTTCCCTGCTCACTTCTTTCCACGCATTTCTTTCTCTAAATGGAATTTTTTAGTCTTTGCTCATCTTGTCGTAAATCACCAGGTAGTTTTGAAGGCAATTCATCAATGTTTCGTTGTCAATTTCATTCTCAATTTGCACTGTCATTTTGTTATGATTGCAAGGAAGAAATGACACGTGTTGCAACACAAAGGAAAAGGCGCGGGATTATATAAAAAAGAGGTTTTGATTGGACGACAGAATGCACGTGGGTATTTGTCAGCAATGGCATGTCGCAGATCGTCTGCAACCCATGTTCCCATACGATCTGGAAGCGCCGGGAAGGTACCGCAAGAGAAAAAAAGTTGAACATGTTTAACTTTTTGCAGATCGTCGCAGACCGTCGCAGACACCTTAAGATTTATGTTCCCATTAAAACTTTTAGAGTGCCGCAGACCGCCGCAGACCGCCGCAGACCGTCTGCGGCAGTCTTAAGATTATATGGGAACCAGGCTTAAGAAATGGAGGCTTGGGAAGGGTTTGCTAAGCTTTCAATGTCAAATGTATCACAAAGTTGATGCTGAAGATACAATTCGAGTCAACATTTATAAAAAACTGATGGAGCAAGAGATGGATCGCCGGTTTTTCGTTTGAAAGGCAGCGCCTGAATCTATGTAATCAAAGATCTTAAAATTTAGTCTTAGTTATCGCGTGTACATTTTAAATTGTTCTCGAGGCAATACCCAACTGAATAAACAAACTATCGTGTATTTTTCAATTTGATGCATACTCAGCTTTCAGTCTGAACATATTTTGTGCTAAGAGGGAGTTGACTTCACAGAAACTCACCATTTTCGATACGCACCTGCAAAAAAATTTGCAGCCACCATTTGTAAATTATGAGAGTATAAAAGTCTTGAAAAACGGTTCTTGAATAATCGAAATAGTTAACGATACTCGGGTGGTGCGGGAATAACGAGACGACAAGTGAGAGCGACGAAATGCTGAGTATGGTGAAATGGATAATAATAATAAAAATAATAATAATAAGACAAATATTTACAGAGTCTCAGTCACTCGAGGGTGCTTTTCATGAGGGTCCTCTAGATAATGGGAGGAAGGGGTGAGGGGGGGTAATCGCCAGAAGACAAACGAAAGAAACAAGGGGGCGAAGCG
Organism: Rhopilema esculentum; assembly: GCF_057945365.1. Classification (NCBI taxonomy): domain Eukaryota; kingdom Metazoa; phylum Cnidaria; class Scyphozoa; order Rhizostomeae; family Rhizostomatidae; genus Rhopilema; species Rhopilema esculentum. The sequence continues at coordinate 604,322 of NC_142835.1, forward strand.
GATAAAGACGAGATGGTCAATCCTGTGATGAGATATTTTTTGTGCCTTTCTTTGTGACGAGTTCATCTTGTCCAGGAATTGGCGGAAGCTAAATTATGTGTACATTGAATCTGTTTTATAATGGTTTATCTTTTATTTCGGGGAGGGGGGGGGGGTTGTAGAGGTTACAATTTCAATATAAGCCTGGATGAGAGTTTACATTCTCAGAATCGCGATATTCCTATGACGTCGTGATGCCCGTGATGTCCGTAGGTTAACGAAAATAACCAGAAAATATTTAATTAACCAAAATCATCATATCGTCACCAAAATTTGAAACTTTTAAGGCGGGATAATCAATATTTAATCGAATGTTGGTCATTTCTATTTGAACATGGAAAGATCGTTTACATTTGCCGCAAAAGAGTTGATACGAATGAGACAATATGGGATAAAATATCATTTTTGAGGCCCTACAAGGGGGGTTGACATTATTTCATAACGAAATCTTGCCATTATTCCATAATTAAAAATTAACTTGAAAAATATTTCAAAATTATCAAAAGGCCCATCCTGCTTCCAATTAAGGAATCGGATTTATTAATTCTTTGATACTAACTAAACTCGCTCTATCTATGAATAGCTTGGTGGGGTTCTGGAAACACTTAAAAGACACTCTTTCTATTTTTGCTTAGAACACTTCCATATACGGTAAAAACCTGCGTGTAAGAAACAACTTTTTTCAGAGTTTGACAAAACAGGTTATTGTATTATGGGGTACTTGTTGACAGTTTAGGCTAAATAGGTTCTTAGTTAAGTTCTTAATGTCTTCAGAGTATATATTGGTTTTGATTATCAGAAAATCTGGTCTGTTTTTCATTCTAAATAATTATGAGTGTACCAACGATGCCCAGTTAAATCAGCTCTATTTATACTAGGTTAAATTGCCCCACTCAATAACCTGATCAAGTTAACAAATATGAATAGGGTGTTAAACTTTGATAGATATTTTCAAAATTGTATCTATCAATTTTAGATACAATTTTAGAATGAATTGACTTCTCTTCTGCAACAAACGTCCTTATGTGGTCCTTATTACTAATGCAGAATTACTAATGCAATTCCAAACTGTTTCTTTGAGAAAATCAATTAGATTTAAATATATATGATATCCCCGTAAACTAAATACAAAATTTTATAACGGACAAAGATGTGAATCAAAAAGAAGAAACCTTATTGACATGCCATATCTTACATCATTATTATATGGTTGCTCACATTCATAAATCTTACCCAGTCTTTCACTCGTTTTAATGATGGTGTGAATGCTATGCTTTCACCCAAATACCAGTTTTCCGAGAATTGTCTCCGGGCACAAATGTTTGTGGGCCCTTAGTTTTGTCCTCAACGGTGCATACCGTACGTAACGCTACAGAATCTATCTTAGATGAGGTTTCTGGCATCTCTAGTGTATGTGTTTTCATAATTTCTCTTGCCGCCAACCAAGGGGATGGCCTTAAGACTTTAACAATCTTTATATTTTGGCTCCTCCAATTTCAAATACGTTTCGCTTGTCATGAAGGCCATTACTACTCCAAGTTTAGAGCAAGGAATACCGTCTTTCTCGTCATTTCTCGGAGTTTTGAGCTCGACGATTATCTAAACAGACGAATACTTGCTGTTTTGTGTGGCTTCTGCGATCAAATTAATAATCCTCATTTTAATATAACACTCCGTTATTTCGCTATTTTGATATTTCATTCTGGGAATCTATATTATTATATAATTCAACGCTAAAAATCTAGATATTTATATTTTTCCTCCAAAAATCGCAATTATTTCATATTTCAAATATCCCTGATAGGGCCTCATTTTTTAGTTGAGTCTAGAAATGTTGTACATTATCTCTAGTGCGAATGTTACTGTTTGCATTTCAGTTTTGAGGCATTCTTGCTAAAATTTGTGCAAAGTTCGTCAGAAGCAGATAGATATCTGTTCAATAGAGGATTTGGAATTTCCGTAGATTTGAGACAATGCCATTTTTTTCTGGTGTTTGCATAGGGTTTAAATCAAGGGCAGGCACGTAAATAATAGGGGGGCGTGGGGGGCGTAACGCCCCCCCAAAGTTTGGAAAATCCAGTTACAGTTGGAAAACGTAACGGTTGACTTGGAATTTTTTTCTTAAGACCAAACTTGTGAATTTTATATTTTAGGAAGTTTTTTTATTTTAATTTATAAAAATTCTAAACATTAAAATTCACAGGCTGAAGCTGACCCATCCAATCGTTTTCTATTGTGAATCCCGTCTCCACTGGGTCCAAATTGCACACTTGCCCCGTTTTCTTTTTCTTTCTTTCTGACGGGAGTTGAATCAAATTACGAACAGGCAAGGTGAACTTACGGATAAGAAACCTGAAACTTACAGTTTGGAATAATAATACCCGCATTGATCAGAAAATATTAGAGTGGGAATTTTTTTAGAAACTACGAGTAGTTAATTCAATAAAAGATTAAGAATCTTTCAGTACTAAAAATTCTCAACGCTTCTTATAAAAAACGAGTTTATGCTAAACTCCCCCTGTTATTTGTTAATGTCCTTGAGTCCTTATCATAAATTCCTATGACAAAACTGCTGTGGAGCAAGAACACATTGCAAAAACTGCAGTAGAAGTATTTGATCAAAGAAGAGTATTTCATCTTTCGAATCAGGCATATGCACAAGTTTGTTCTCAAATCATCATTTCAGTTGTAAAGAATGAAAAGGCATTTGGCCCTCTGAAAAGTTTAAAGGTAGTTTTCTTCGATCAAGAACGAAAATAAAAGGCCCAAATTCTTGGTGCTTCTATATCGTGAAAAAATGTATTTTAGATAAAATTGATCAATTGATCTGAAAGAATACTACTAATCATTAAGTATATCTAATACTGGTTTTGCTTAAATGTTGCTTTACTTCTTACAGTATGTTTAATGTTTGTTTCATGTTAATCAAAATTTAGAGATTTAGGCTTTTATGCTTTAGGCTAATTATTGAGTAAAGATTTGGTAATTATAAAGAAAATAGAACTATGGTGCTCGGGCTATTTACAAATATCAATTTGGTAGGTACAACAGATCTACTGGTCGAATGAAAAATTTATCACTTGAAGTTGGAATTTTCATACTTCCACGCCCCCCCAAAATTAGCAGCTTGTTTTCGTCCCTGATCAAGGGCAATGCTGGCGCCACGCGAGGAGCTTGTGGGTTTTTTATTGGCAAAAAAGCTATTTCAGTTGGTAAAAAGGGCGTTATCTAAAAAACTTTATTTTGTCTTCATTCTCTTGTTTTATGCATCCGTTTTACTATCCACCAACCGCCTTAGTTTGGTGTCACTTTTCATGAATTTTTAAACAAGTTTTATTCAAATTGAATTATTAACGAGCGTAGTGTTGTCATATCTGAAATTGATGCTTTCAAATTGCACAAAGGCACCCAAATGTTAGATAACGAAAACATCTTTGTATTTTCTTATTGCACCTATAAGGTAGTTTTTGAAACATTTCGACTAATATTAAAGGCTTGTCGTTTAGAGGGAATATAGAAAAAACCAGTGTTCTCTTTATCAATCTTTCATATAGATACTTGTGCATATAACACGGCCGTCAGAAACGGGGGGCTGGGTGGTCTGGATGCCTCAAAAAACTGTGAAACTGTTCTATACAAGACAATGGGCAGCCCCCCTAATATGGATTTCGCTCCGACGACAACGCATAAAAGTGCAATTATGCTTTGATGAAATGGTTTTTCAGTGAAAGTTTAATAGCTCCATTTAGTTTTTCATTTTTCCTTTATCAGGCAAACTCCATACAAGGTTTTGCGACAACGTGTATCAAGGGAGACTTTGTTGATCAAAGTATATTATGGTGTGTTGGCCTAAAAGGTGGAAGAAACGAAGGCAAATTTGGCCCCTTCTTAATGCCTTTTACCTCAAGTCATTATTCTCACCAGAAGTTGGCCCGCTAGAGACGTTTGGTATTTGGTATTCAGCAATGGCTTATTAGAAGAGAAGGAGCCCTTGAAAAGTACAATATAATAATAATAATACTAATAATAATAATAATAAACATTTTTAGAGCGCACATACAAATAAAAAATTATCTATCTATGGCGCTTTACAATGACAATAGTTTATATAAATATACTAATATGTGTGCAGTACATTATGATGCTATAATAGATAACAGGCTATGCTCGAAACGTCGTTAATTATTTTTAAAAAAAATTTCCTTGTACAATTTACTTACATTGATCGTTATTACAAAAGTTTATGACTAGTTTAAAATTTAGATAATTAATAAGAAGTTCTTTACTTGTTTAAAATCCTAAAACGGCTAAAATGAATGTTTATGCAATGAAGTCCGTTTAACTAAAAGCAATTATAAAGAAATAGGTTTTCAAATTTTTCTTAAAAATATTCAAATTTGGAGATGTTTTAACATTGTTGGGCAACAGGTTCCAAAGTCGGGGAGCACAGACGGGGAGCATATACTTGAATACCTACAAATTTATTTTGGCTGGATGTTGATTTTTCTGGCAGCGAAGCAAGCTGATCTGGACCTCTGGATAAGGCCTGGATTAGAGGTGTTCTCATACTTGTATCATAAACACATATAAACAGTGGGTACACTGTTGGTGTATGTCCCTTAACATTATCATTGCCAGCATTCATCTCAAGCTGGCCTTTCCTGAGGGCTTCGAAGAAGTCATCTACATATATTGAGAATAATCTTGGTTGAAAACATGAGCCTTGCGGCACTCCGTCTTCCTTTTTTCTCAGTTTACTGACGCTTCCATCAATCTCTGTGAAATTCTATCTGTTATTAATACAATTTTGGGTTGAAGGTGCCATGTGTCCTGAGAACTCTGCCTACGGAAGCTTGTGCATTAAAATGACGTGGTCCACTTCACTTTCAGTCAGTTCACCGGGTGTCCATGGCCTACTAAAGAGTCTATTGTTTCCATTATCTACACTTCCTTATTTCTTCAAAGACAGGCGAATTTTCCTATCTTTTATTCTACAAGATACTGGTTTAATTTCTTGCAGAGTTTCCAGAGACTATATATATATATATACCATGATTCACTTGATTTGCACATCAAATGTGGTGTTATACAATCTGACTCCGGAGCAACACAGTGTCGTTGGAACAAAATGATAATGAAGGAAGTGGTGGCCTTTTCAGTGTCTTCCATTCAGCTCCCGAATACAAAAGAAATGAGAAACAGTTTAGCGATTATTGGGCGTTGTTTTATCGATCTTACTGCTTTTTCCTCGGATTGCTTTATTTTGTTTCCAGACTGTGTTTTCTAACAGTTTCAGCTAAGAGATTTTGTCGTTATTATTTTCGGAATCATTTAAACTTTTCCTGTTCAAGAAATAAGCTTTGTTGTTTGGAAAATTGAATCCTGAGTTTTGCTGAATCCCATTGGCTACAGTCAAACTGTTTGAAAAGGTCAATTCGACATTCCAATTTATTTCTCAAGGATGTTATTTCCCTCAACTTTGGTTCGTAAACCGCTGTTTCGTTTATCTGTTTAAACATTGATATTGCAAAATTTGCTGGTTTTGTGTTAACAGTGAGCAAACAGTTTAAAGGTGGTGGTTTTAATACACTTGTGCGAAAATTGCTTCCCAGTGTAGCAACCACTTTGAAGCAGCACATCAGATGACGGTATAAAAGTTAGCGACTGTGTGAGATGGTTCTTAGATCTCCACACAGAGCTTCAGAGTTGCAACATACACAGCCAATTTGAAATGGAAGCGAGCGACGTATACTGGATAGCAGCTATAATTATCGGTTTGTCAGTAATAGTTGCGAATTCGATCGTCATTGGCACGTTTTGCCGCTTTAAAAGACGAATTTTGCGCCGCAAAGTCAACAGGTTTCTGTTATCACTCGCCTTCGCAGACCTGCTTGTCGGCGTGTTCAGCGTGTCTTTGGCGACCTGCTTGCTGTCCAACCAACGCATGATGATATACAAAATGGCTGGTAATATCCCCCTCTTCGGTAGTTTTTTCGCATCCATTTTGTCCCTGTCGCTGTTCTCTTTTGACCGACTGATTGCAATCCAAAGGCCACTGAGATATTACTCTATTGTAACTTGCAGACGCATTGCAGTTTTTCTTGCTTCAAGTTGGGGATTTTCCTTCCTGATGTGTGTACAACAATATTCTTTTTTTTTTGGCTTTTCTTTTGAACTTGAGCTGAGAGCACGTGGAACAATAATGATTATTTGTTTCTTTGTTGGTGCAACCGTATTAATTGTCACAAATGCGCTTCTGTACAAAGCCATAAAGAAACAGTATTTAAAGACTACAGAAAGTGAAAGCTTCTCTCTCCGAGAGCAAGGCTGTGGAGAAGATAACGGGAGAGGCGATACGTCGAAAAGGAGACTCCCAAAGAGGTCTGATTTAGCTGCATCTAGAGAATGTTTATGCATCGTTATAGTTTTCATTTGCTGCTACCTGCCCTTGTCATTATATCGTCTTGTTTATACATACGGCATCAGCATTAATGACATTCACGGAAGGAGATTGTGTCTTTTGTTTGCGCTGTTGAGTAGCTTCATAAACCCGTGGATCTATTTCTTCAAGCGAAAGCAGTTTAGGGCTCTTTATTCAAAAAGATCTGCGCAATCAGATGAGGAAAGCTTCTACCTGTGAAGACCTTTACTTATACGGATGAAAAAACAGTGCTAAAGTAAACATAATGAAGGTAAACGCTTTTCAATGTATTCATCACCAGCTTTCGTGTATTGAAAGAATAAAATGGCGAATACAAACAATCAAGCTTTATTATAACTGTTGAAAAAGAACAGAAATACATGCTGACTTAATTGATCTAATTAAAGATGCATGACGACTTTATTGTGTAAATTAAAGAAGAATATACTCAAGAAGAATAGCTACTTAATTATAATCATTTGCAGAAACCTTGATAGGAAACACCAGTGTTATTCTTCTAAGAACTCGTTAGATACTGTAAAGAAGTAGTTTTGCTCTTGCTCCAAAGATGTTTTGGATCTTCATCGAACATCGTTGAGACTTTCTTTGCGTCGCAAGATGCACTGCTAGAACCTATTAAAAATTCTTGGCGGTTCAGCATGAAAGCCTTTCGTTTTGCAGTTTCTGGGGCAATTCTAAACGACTGGAATGTTTTCCATTTTGACTGTATTGTGTATGTACCCGTTTTCTTTCCATTTTTTCAAAAAAAAGGAAATGCAATTTTTAATTAAAGTCAATTAGTAATACAAACAACAGCAACCATCAAATGTAGCAACGTATTCTAAGCTTGGAAAAAGCAGTGGTGAATCTAGGTGGCAACTACGGTGGAAGGTGGGGGGCCTTGGGGGCTTAAACCCTTCTAGAAATATTTGCAAGAGGCCCCGTCCACCCCAGGCAGCGTGTTGATACAGCAAAAAAGCTCTATATTCGAAGTTTGAGATAGGTGCAACAAGTCAGAAAGGTGTTTTAGTAGTCATTTTCTTTTATCAAAAGGACTTTTGGTGCGTGTGATGGTCATATGTTCAGGTCAAATCGCATTATCAGCATTATATCTTGCCTGAGTCAGACGAAACGATATAGTGGTCTTCATACCTCACATCACAGTCTGTTTTTCGCTGTTATTGGTTGCTCAATTGTAAGCTATAGCTGTGAACAATGGTGATTTTTTATCATTTGTGCGTTCCTGTGTATCTGTGTATTAACATTATTATGAAGGCCTCACGTTGTATTATTCTCGCGCCAAACAATACCCAAAGTCAAATCGCCTTTTTAAAACCACTCCCCCTTACCCAAAGAGCAAACAACACTTTTACACATAAACTGCAGGGCGCTTGAATTTCTAAGCGGATGTCGCAGAGGCGGATCCAGAGTGAGTTCCTTAGTGCACAGAACTCAGTCAGTTTTCCAACATATAGCTAAAAATAGTGTTGCCTGGAACAAGAAACATTTAAGCTAAAAAAGTGAAACCTAAAAATTCTAAGTTTCATCACAGTCCCTTCAGAATTTTAAAGCTGCCAGTTTGATATAATTCGTTCGTCCTTTCCGTCCCTTCTTCTCTGTCGTGATTGTGAAACGATTTCCCAAACGCTGTGGAGGACAACAGAAGTCGATCCTAGAACTCGGAAATAAACGTTTTGTGCCTCGGAAGTGAATGAATTGAGACAATGACATTTTTGTTCGGAACACGGATGGAACTTAGTCAAAACAGCATCTGGAACTCGGAAATGAAACCATCTTTGTAAGAGAGCAGTACAATAGCCAGTAGTTTATTGGCTACCTATTGTTTCTGTTCTAGCGTGGAAGTCGATCCTCGCAGCATTCTAGCAGATTGTTAAGCGTTTGAGATAAAACCAGGAAAAATCGTTAATTTTCCAGGAGCATTAACAGCCTTTGTTTTAAATTGCAGTCCTATGCAGGGGAGACCCATGCTCAGACGGAACACCATACTTTGATGAATAGGCAGGTGTCTACGGAGGCAAAACAACAAATTGCGAGGGAAAACGGGAAAAATTTTGCTATGTCATCCAAGACAAATAAAAAGGTATTAAGAAAGAGAGAGGGTTGCAAAAACTTTCACAGAGGCAGTTTTTTGTCAGAAAAAGATCTAGAATCTAGTTTAGTGAGTGGGTAGTACCTGCCCCCCCCCCATGGTATCAAAATGCACAAATATAAATGATAATGTTGCCTTGTGCACAATTATTAATGCATCATCTGAAAGACCTTAGCCTTGGCCTGGAACTCAGTCAGGTTTTTTGCTGGATCCGCCCCTGTAATCGGATATTCTTTTTGTCAAACTTGAAATAATTTTCTCGATTTTCCACTTTGAAAAAGATAATGAGCTTTGCCAAAGTATGGGAATATCTACACTTCATTTTTGTTCTCTCGCCTTAAGATCTTTCTGATTTCCATTTCCTTGAAAACCATATCAATGTTCTTGACTATTTAATTTTTCCATGCCATTTAAGTGCTGAAAACTCAATTGTTTAGAATAACAGGACAACATTTTTGTCTTGTTCATCATTAACTATATCAGCTAACTAATGGATGCACTTTTCCAAAGAACCAGCAGCCACAATGAAGCCCCTTTGCACACGATACAGATTATTTGAATTTGTAAGATTAGACAATTGGGCTTTGAATCAAGACAGTTATAATCGAATGCAATCTGGTTTAGGCAGGTGACCTACCTGACTTAAAGGAGCTGATGAAAATTGCAGAATAAACGAAGAATAGAGAAACGTTCTTAAAAGCTGTGGAGATCCGAACAGAGGCCAATTATTTTCTATACTGATTTAATAATTTTCAATGATTTTTCCTTTCCGCTACAGCCTTAAATGACGCAAGAAAAAGGGGGATAGGGGTATAGGAAAATAAGGGGTCATAAAAGAAAAATTATCATGATAAAGCTAATGATAAGAAAGGGGATAAAAGATAAAGGATTTGGTTTTTAATTGATTTACTTCCCAGTAAAACTCCTTTTGCGAAACATTGGTGCCCTGTGTGAGGCACTTAAGGTCTACAATAGAGGAAGCCAAAGTAAACTAACTCCTTTGTTTTTCATTTAATATTTGTTCCAGGTTACTAAACAAAAACCATTAGCAAATAAGGGTAGGATGGTCCTCAGAATGTTTTACCATTGTCAATCATAAGACTGAAGGTGGTGTTCTCTCATCATTTGAACCATTTAGTTTTGGGCTGTCGGTGCGCCAATCGCAGAGACGGCCATAAATAAAACCCCAACCGTTTTTGAGGGGGTTGAGAAGAAGAACAATGGCCTTCTTCCGCCGACTAGCAGCACCTTGTTCATGCAAAAAGTCGCAAGCCATACGGCCATTAACTAATGCACGAAAATAAGTAGAAAGTCAACATGCATGTAAATAAAAACCCCTGAACATTTCTAGACAAGGGTTGGGTGGGCAGGGTCGCAAAGTAAAAACCTTTCCTCTCCAAAGTCCAACTTCAAGTTGTCGTGCAACGTGTGAGAATGAAACTGTGCTAAGACAAAGTTTATATACCCAAAGCCAATGCACACTTGCACGCTGGTTGCTTTAGCCGTATAAAAAACACAATGTAAAGCTTACTCGAGCACTGCTACAATAAACACAAACTCCACAATTGTGCAATCTGTGCCCAAAAACAAAAGCCCAAGGGGCACCTAAAAGGCGTACCCTGTCACATATTAAACGTGATTAAATTTCATTTAATCAAGCTTTCGTTTTACCATTGTCAATACACCATATTCATATTAGCTATATGAACGTAAAATGAATGTAAATATAAAATGAAAGTTTCAATAAAGTTTAAATTCAAAACAAACTGCAATTAAACACTTGATTATCGTAATGATGTGGCAGTTTGTTCAGGGAGTTGTGTTAAAGGAATGTGGGTAGGTGCCTGAAATTTAAAGAATGATATCTTTCCAACTCTCCAGAGCTGAGTAGCGGGAACTTATGCTAGCACACTCTAAGTTGCACGTTAGAATTTTATGATTCTTGCAGTTCCTTGTTCTCTAATTAAAGCATGGAATTTGCTCGGTTTTTGCTCCATATGCTCTCTCTGCAAAGCGTATTTAGAATTTTATTCCTTCAGGACTTCAAATACACTTAACCATCTGCTTGACCATTTATCTGTTATTTTATCAATCTTAGCATATTCAATTATTGTATAGGCTGGTTCTTATAAAAAAGTGCCTTAACTCACCATTTTTTGGGAAAAACCTATCTCGAGCTATGTCTTTCGAGGAATTTTCAACTGGATAGCTACAGTAAACTTACAGTTTGCTTTCTTGACATTTTGTAATTGATTCATTCTTCTGTTTTTGACCTATAGTCGACTTGTATCCTTTTGTAAGCTCGATTAAGTCCAAATATATCTGTTTGTTAAATATATGTTGTTTTGTTAAAAGCATGCCCCCCTCAGGTATCGTTCTTGCTCAAGTTTGTCCACACCAGCCGACATCTACAGCTACATACTCAAACTTGTTTTGCTTCACTTCGCAGCTCCAGCATAAGAGAAATTTCATGGTAGCAAACGTCTTTGATAGACCAAACATTGTTAGACTATTAGCAGTTCTTATGTGGAAAGGCATTTTACACCCAGAAAAAACAGCACTATTAAAGTAACCGACAACTGATGGAATATATCCATGACCTTTCCCGCTATTCTTATAAAAGCAACCTATGATAGTTTCTTGTTTTGTCTTCATTTTTGAAATCTTCCAGTTCACATTTCAAGGCCTACAAAATGCAGTTTCAACTTTTCATGTCATCTGTTATTTTGCCAGAAAAGGTATCATCTAATCATCTACAATATACTGAACTTTTTATGCGTTTCTGCATAAAAACGAAAAGAACACCGGCGAACTAAAAAACACAGGGTGCTGATGATTTTGTAAATAGAAAAAAATGGCGGCGAAACACTGGGTTTCAGACGTATTTCCAGTTCAGTATACTGTGGAGGATACCTTATCTGACAGAACAAGAGATGAAATAAAAACAGCATGTTATGCTAGGGAAAAATTAAAGGATTTGTATGAAAATGCGTTCTGTCGTGTTCTGGCTGAGAGGGATCATGCTGAGTGTCCCGGTTAGGCCTGTTTTATTTTTTCTTCAATGACCGTTTATATCTAAATGCGTAACACTCCTTCTAAAGTTTTTGAAAATTGTATGATTGTTAATAAGGAAAGATGAATGCTGCAAGTAATTCCCAGCTTTTGCTAATGAGAAACCATCCGGTCCCAGTTTTTTATCATGTTAAGTCAGGAAGTCATTCCATTTTTCATGTCATCCTGTTTGTCAGGTTGGCTTTGGCTACAATAGCGGTTATCAGCTATAAAATTATAGTATACTTTTGCTTATGTGTACAATTTTTTGCAAATTTGGTCTGCAAGTCGGCAAGAATATCAGAAAACACATAGCTTCATATTTTACCGGTTCCTTCGTTTCAAAGTTCTTAGCAACGAAATTATCTTTGTCTTGGAATAGGGTGTCTATTCCCCCCCCCCCATAGTCAGTTACCGTATTTCCTCGAAAATAAGCCGTGGCTTATTTTTTATGAGATGAAATTTTCCGGCCTACTTTTGAATTGGCTTATTTTCTATCTTTTTTCTGAAAAGAGAAAAAAAATTTGAACAAATTTTTCAAACAATTTGCCAGTACATACGAATGATTTGATTTGAATGTTTGTTTGACTGACTTAAAGGAGTGTGCAGTGCAATGGCTTCACTGTGTCTTAGCTTATTTTTGAGGTTGGCCCATTTTTCCTATATTTACATTGCTACTTTGTAGTTACCCCTGTCACAGAAACAATGGGCACCTAGTTTAATTGATTGACATATTATTGCAACCAGTAACACCTCTATTGTTTTATCTTATAGCACAATGTATAGGAGTAAAGCCTTCCTGTTGTTGTTTATATGAATTTCTCCAATTTAGTCCTCCTGATAAGTTTTTCAGAGTTTTTCTGCAATATATGCTGTGCCTTATCTTATAATTCACTGCCTGTCATAATTTCAGAGAAAAAAGGGATTGTATTGGAGAGTTCTGAAAGAAAATGTGAACCAATCTCTAATTCTGTTGAGACTTATAAGAAGACAAAAAAAGATGAAAATTGTTTATGGACCAAAGAAGAACTAGATGTTTTCCGAGATGGCTTTTTCAATTTAAAAAGACGTGCGGTTCACCTACTTATTTTGTTATCAGATTCAAAAACTCGAAATAGTGAATTAAGAAAGAAGTGTAAAAATAAAGATGTAATTATTGCAAACCAGGACCATTTGCTTTCTGCACAGAAAAAGGAAATAGTGAAATCGACTGCAACAATTAAAGAGCTTCAAAAAGATCTGGGATACTCAGAGAAGAAATTACAACAGCTACTGATCATAGAGGCACAATACAAAGATCAAAATGCCTTTTTAAAAACTGAACTGGAAGAAGAAAGAAATGAAATTAAAAAACTACAGCTAGCTTGTAGAGATCTTAATAGATCACTTACAAGCATGCAACGGAAGACAGAATTGGGTCTTGTTGAGCAAAGGAATATTCTTATTGCACAGTATAAGCATACAAAGGAAAAGGTTGAAGAAGAAAAAGAAAAGTTACAGAAAGAGCTAGAACGAGAGAAACAGGAACACCATTTAACAAAAATAGCTCTTGACCAGCTTAGAAGACATTTTGCACACATACAAGCTAATAAAACAGATAAATTTCTAGATGTCACTGAGACAGAGAACATGGGGTAGATACACAAATATTTTGACAATGGCAAATGATTTCCTATGCATGTTCAATTAGGTATGATTTTTGTCAGTTGTTTTAGTGTTTCTATAGTGTAATACAAGTTGCTGATGAAATCTAGTTTTTATCATTATTGTACCTAAACTTTTCCACATTGTCAAATTAAATTGATTGGATTTTGAGATTTGTCAAATTAATTTATTTTCATTTATTTCTGGCTTTTATGTTCAGTTTTTTAATTTAAGTTCAAATGTTATTCTGTATCTAAAATTCTTCCTCTTGCTATTTTCTGTTACTTTGAATTTTTAACTGTCATTTCTAGATTTTGGAAAAAGACTGTTAAATTCCAAATTTTTCAATTTGTCATCAAATATACAATTTCCTTAAACATTTGTCAACACTTTAGGCAGATTAAAATGTTATAAATGTAAATATTGAGGTACATTAAATGGTAAGCATGTCAAACTACTTCTTGCAGTTTAAAAACCTAAATTAATTTCATTTTCAGTTAGCCTTTGTCTATTTTGACTCTGCTCCTACATAAGAAATTTATAAAGCATTTGGTTTTGAGATAATTCACAATCCATACCTTTTATCAAATGCAATCAAACAAATAAAGCTCAGTGATAAATCTGAGCAATGCCTTCTTGAATTTTAATTCACCATTTTTAGTTCAAGTTTTTGTAAAGAAGACTGTCCATTTTTTAACAAAAGACAAACAGCAAGCAGCTTTGTAGGCAGAACTGTCTGCAAATATTGTTTTGTTTTGATTTCAAAGTTACAGAACCACTTTCTATCAAACTGAAAAATTTCACGTAAATATCATGTATTATTGCTTCAAAAATCTATATGAATGGAGAAACATTGCTGTATACCAAAATAGCCACTCCAAAATTCTGCCAACCTTGTTGGAAAGTGCAGCTTGAATATGAATTTTGTTATGAGAACTGTAACATAAAACATAAAAGTTTCATTTTAAAATGACAATATAATGTCTCTACCATGTTTCTTATGTATAAATCAGAACAATTTGAGAGAAGCACTGCTCTTTGGCTAAATAAAGAATAAAACCCCCCCTCCCCCCCCCACCAAATGTAACAGGATCGCTGTATACTTCTGTAACCTCTTCCCCATTTAAGTATTCAATGTATGTATGCGTAGTAGCCAACTGTCACTCAACCATTGTATCTAGCATTTCCGTTTTAAAGAATATAAATAGATTGATTTTGTAGTTAAAGGAGCTTTTTAATAATCAAGAAAATGTGAGAAACTATGAAGTCTTCTTCGTCTAAATCCTAACGCGACTCGAAGTACTGTCACAGAATTGGTGCAGGACCCGCTCGTCTTTACCATCGATCATCGATCCTCTCAATGTCATACGAAGAAGTCCTTGGACTTGTCAGTGGTCTCGCCTCCGTTGTCAAAGAACAACAGATCACCGCCAAAGATGTTTCCTCTCAAACTCAGCAACAGATTCGAGAGCTCTCTAATGCCGTCCATGAATTATCGCAATCTGTTCGCAACAAAGAAACTACAAGCTCGCCCCTTCGTCTACCACAGCTCACTCTCCCTGAGTTTACAGGCCGCGAAGACCTTGATCGTTTTGCCGAACAACTCACAAACGTGCTTTCTTCTTCTGGTGTCTCTGCCAAATTTTGGTTCACCTATTTGAAACAACAATGCCGCCGGGATACCCGAGCGTTCGACATCATCTGTGCATTCGAAGCTGCCAATGCCGCTAGAATAGACGACAAAACAAGCAATGCTGAGTTCATTCTTTTCTATGAAACTGGCCTTGCTCAACTCAAAGCCCAGAGAGGGGTTCCCAAAGAGCAACAAATCCGCCAACTACTCGCCACATATTACTCAATGTACCAACACCCTTCCGAATCCGTGGCCGACTTCGCCCATCGTTTCCTTGAAACCCAGCATTCCTTGGAAAAACTCATTCCTGGAATTCACCGTACTGACGCAGATGTAGAATTAATTCACGCATTTATGCTCAAATTACAACCTTCTCTTGCAAAAGAACTCGTGAGCCGAGATTCACCCTTCTCTTCGCTTACCGCCGTGATTGAAGCTGCCAAACGGTTTGAATCCGTCCAGCCTCCAAAGCCTGATGCCATCGAAGGTTTATGGAAGCCCCAAGCCTTGGTTTCCTCTCCGCCACCTAACATGCTGTCGAGAAACTCTCAAGACTCTCCTCATGCCAAGCAAAATGTTCGATCACGCCAACAAGCTCAAAAAGACCCTCCAGGTACAAACTTTTGTCGTTACTTTAACAAATTTGACGTAGCACACTGCGAGATGCCAAATAATCAATGTAAAAGAGGCTATATTCATAAATGCTCAAAATGCTTTAGATTTAACTGTAAAGCGTTTACACATTCTCCCAACCCTCGTAGTGATTCTCGCAGTGCCCCTCCCGATATTCGTAGGCATGATAGAATTAAGGCAACTTATGTATCGCCTTCTGACCCTAAACACAGTAATTCTGTACTGCTTAGCTCGGTAAAAGAAATTGTCAGCGATTCTTTTTCTTCCTTAAAGAAAGACTTAGCAACAAGTATCGAGAAAGAAGTCGAACGGCAACTGCCCCAGCCTACCCAGGCTCCCGTGTCTCATGTGGCTACGACGCAAGATCCACTTTATGGTATGCCAGCTATAACCTCCCTTCCCGTTAATGCGAAATTTTCGTCTTTGGATCTTGCGGCAAAAAACATTTTGTGGACTAAGGTCACCTCTGCGGGTGTTTCCCTGCCCTTGCCCCTGGATAGCTGCTGCTCAGTTTCACTCGTCAGCCAACATCATGCGCAAACCGTAGCGAAATACGACCCTGCGTTTCAATTTACTAAATTAGAGCAGCCTATCCCTGTTTCGGTCGCTGGGCCTAATTCTTCCCTCAAGGCAGTTGGTGTCATTCAAGTGCCTATCACTTGGGAAAATGGCAAATCCGCAACTTTCACGATGCTCGTTGTTCCCAGCCTGTCTTGGCCTATTTTATTTGGTCAGAATCATTTGCGACAAACCGATGCACGTATATATTCTAAGGATTTGAAGGTATATTTTGCCGATTCTGCAATGGATTTTAACATTAGCTGTTACGACTCCAATCCAATCGAATATTTTCCTGCTATGAGAGGCCAACAGCCCAGCCCCAGCTCAACGGCCAATGTTACATGTTTGCTTACCGCCATGCCCATGCAAGGCACGTCAGCAAGCCATGTTTCTTTGACCCGAGGGCTCAATTTTGTCACGGTTTGCCTCATGGTAACCGCCTCCCTTATAGGCTCTCCTCTCTTTTCGGGGCCCCTTTGGCTGGAGGGCAATACGTTTTCACCAGGGCTTCAAACCCTTAGTGGTCCAATAGACCTTGCCTCCCTGAAGAGCGTACCTTTTTCTGGTGAACAACTGCCCCAATTTTACCCTGCCAGCCACCCTGGGTTTTCAAAATGTCGACCAAGTCGGCCACTGGCCCCGACCCCACCTTCTTGTGTGGCTGTTTTGGCACCTCAAAGCAACGACGCCATATGCTCTGATGATCCACCTGATATGGCCTTCGTAACCAATATCTTAATACGTTCGAACAAAGGTTCTGCAAATATACCTTTTAATGTTTCGCTCGGCACTATACGATCTTTCTCCAAAGCGGATAGTGTGGTGTATGAAGATACCGTGGATTATACTGCAAAACAAATGTCCGACCACTGGTATTCACAGGTATTAGCAAATGTGCATAATCCGCCTTTAGGTGTCGATCCGCTTGTCTCCTTGCCAACACACGTTAAGAGCACAGGGTTAGATTCTTCAGCATTATCCGAATTTCTAGAAACCAATACCGTCGAGCATGATAATGCTTTTCCGCCTACAGATAATGTGTGTCTTAACCCAACTTCACCAGAATTTTACAAACAGCTGGTAACGGCTTTAGAATTGGACACGCCCCAATATGCGCATGTGCCAAGTCTAGTTATGGACCGATTCAAAGCACTCTTACGAAAATACCCAAATGTATTTCATTTGCCGAATTCGCCACTGTCAGCCATTAAAGGGTTTTATCATGATATCAATACAGGTGATTCTCCTCCTGTTTATAGACTTCCTTACCGTAAGAGTCCTGCCGAATTAGCAGCTATTAAGGAGGAGCTTGAGCGTATGGTAAAACTTCGCATTATTCAACCTAGCCATTCCCCTTGGGGGGCTCCTTGTATCTTAGTCCGTAAACCCCCCGAAAAAGGAAAACCTCAACCACCTCGCTTTGTAGTAGATTATCGGGCTCTCAATGCTGTTACCCTTGGTGACGGGTACCCAATCCCTAACGTTTCCAATATTCTAGATGCTATAAGTGAGGGTAAAATTTTTGGTAAGCTGGATTTAGCCAGTGGCTACTGGCAGGTCCCAGTGAATCCAAAACATCGCGAAAAAACAGCATTTTGTACTCATTTAGGCCTCTGGGAAAACTTGCGTATGCCTTTTGGTTTAAAAACTGCGCCCCAAACATTTCAGCGTATACTTAACACAGTCTTCTCTGACTTCTTGTATCAATGGCTGATTATCTATATCGACGACTGTGTAACCTGGTCTTCGTCTTATGAAGAAGAGCTACTTCACTACCAGCAGATTTTCGAGCGTGCCTTTAAATTTGGTCTTCAGTTTAAACCTTCAAAATTCTCATTTTTCTCCACCGACTTGCATATTTTAGGCCATCGTGTTACCCCTGAAGGTCGTTTTCCAGCGCAAAAAGGCACGGAATCAATTTCTTCGTTTCCTAGGCCTCATAATGTGTCTAGCTTAAAACGTTTTCTAGGTTTGGTTGGATATTTTCGCGAGTACATCAACAATATGTCTCATCGAACCAAACATTTGCGCTCACTACTTAGCCACCAAGCCTCATTTTCTTGGTCTGAACAACACGAGGCTGAATTTCAGGACCTAAAATCGGCCCTGCTTTCTAAGGACATAATTTTGTACCACCCAAACTGGGACAGTGAATTTCAAGTGCACACAGACGCTAGCAAAATTGGCTGCGGCGCGATGCTTGCTCAAAATCATAACGGCGTTCTTAGACCTGTTCGATTCGCCTCAAAAGCCTTTACTGCAGCTGAATCGCGTTGGGCCACAGCACACCAAGAGCTTTTTGCAGTTAAATGGGCTCTTGAGCAATTTCGTCATTACCTTATGGGTCGCAGATTTACAGTTATTACAGACCATGCTAATCTTAAATTTTTAGCCGCAATTGCCCCACAAAATTCCAAGCTTGCCAGGTGGTGCCTCTCTTTAGCAGAGTTCGATTTTTCAATAGAGCATCGCCCAGGTAAAAATAATGTTGTGCCAGATGCTTTAAGTCGCGCACCTTTGCCGGACCCAACTACAGAGGTCAACATTCATGTCATTCCTCCTTCAGATACCTCCGAATTTTTAATTGCAACAATTTGCTTTGGTCTCAGTTTAACCACTGATCAAGACACCATTCCTTTAGATTTCGCTTCAATGTGTGTCCGCCAGGCCTGCCCCACACCCTCATCTCTCGTTAAGCCAGCTCTACCACACCTAGAACATAACAAACTATCATCCACACCCTGCATTGCCATTGCAACGGATGCTATTGACGTTACTCAGGCCAAATTGCCTACACCTCATCCGTGGCCAGACGATTTCGAACAGTTGCGCCCACTTAATTATGATCGAGTACAATTTGCACAAAAACAGCGCGCAGACCCGTGGTTAGGACCCCTTATACAGTTTCTTCTTAGTGGAAAATCATTCACGGCCATTTCGACCAACAACCAAAAAGTTCGGAAATGGGTTTCCACTATCGCTAAACGCACAAAACTCATAGATGGTCTTTTGTTTTATGCCGACGAATTTATGCAAAACCCGGACCATCTGCGCCTTTTTGTTCCTACAGACCTTGCCCTGCAACGCCATCTTATGCACGCCTACCATGACTCGCCACTAGGTATGCACCGTGGACGCGATGCTACTTATAATGCCATTTCTAGAGATTTTTATTGGCGAAATTTGTCGAAACATGTTCGAAACTGGATTCGTCGCTGCCCATCCTGCATTAGGTTTAAAACACTAAAACAACCTCACGGTCCAATGCAGGTACGTTTGTATCAACACCCCTTTCATACTTTAGGTGTTGATTATGTAGGCGAGCTTCCACTTTCTACTTCCGGGAACAAGTGGATTCTCACAGCAGTTTGTCCTTACTCTAACTTTCTCAGGGCTATTCCAGTCCCGGACAAAACCGCAACAACAGCAGCACGCGCCTTATTCCATGAAGTCTTTCTGCTTTTCGGTTTTCCCGCCGTTTTACAAAGCGACCGTGGTGGAGAATTTCTTAATGCAGTTCTTCACAGACTTACAGCTTTACTTTCAATTAAACAGGTTTTTACCTCTGGCTATCGACCACGCTTAAATGGTTCCACAGAGCGTGTTCACCGATTTCTCAACAGCGCTATAGGCATTTATTGTGAAAACTACCAAGAACGCTGGGAAGAATTCTTACAACCAGCTACTTATGCGCACAACACTTCGCCTATTTCAGGAACTTCTGACATTACGCCGTTTTTTCTCATATTTGGCCGTACTGCCCCTTCGCCAGAAACAATTTCTTTGCAGCTCCCACCACAAGCGCTGCCTGCAGATCATTATGCGCAGCAATTAGTATCTAACATGAAAGATGCGCATAACCAGTTTGATGCCATAAAATCTGATTTACGCCGTCGCCAGCGCGAACTTTATGATTCCGCTTCACGAGACCTACAAATCCCTGATGGAAAAATTGTTTACGTGAGAAAGGACTGTAGGCCCTCCAACTCTGGTCAAGTATCTCGATTTATCCGAAATTTTGACGGTCCCTATCTTGTTACCGGTCACCCATTTAATCGTTCTGATCTTTTAACACTGCGTAACGCTATTACAGGGAACAATCTTCCACGTCCCGTCAACATAGAAAAGGTTGTAGTAGCTCCAGACCCGTCTTCTTCAGATTTAAGTCTTCCTGAAGACGCCCAAGTTACGCCCGATACTGACTTAGTTGATTCTAGAATAAGTGCCAATCCAGACATCGCCTCTGTAGCATTAGAATTCGGAAAGTACCTCGATACGTTACCAAACAAATCTGCTATATCTTCCCAGGCATGTAAGTTTGTTTACGAGCATTTTCCCGCCGCTCGGGAAGTGCTTGCACGTAATGGTCGTCTTAGAGGTCTTGTAAAATCGTGCCCATACCTCCAACTCGAAGGAGGACTGCACGGAGGTACTTACGTTATATCGCTTAATCAAGAAGTATTCTCTCGGATATGTCGTTAATTTTCGTAAAAATAACCAAACAATCATAATGGACATTACATAATCTGCAATTCGTTTTCGCGTATTGTATAAAAAAAAAAATTATAAACAAGTTTCTAATTTTTTTGCCAACGAGGGGTGGACTGTAACAGGATCGCTGTATACTTCTGTAACCTCTTCCCCATTTAAGTATTCAATGTATGTATGCGTAGTAGCCAACTGTCACTCAACCATTGTATCTAGCATTTCCGTTTTAAAGAATATAAATAGATTGATTTTGTAGTTAAAGGAGCTTTTTAATAATCAAGAAAATGTGAGAAACTATGAAGTCTTCTTCGTCTAAATCCTAACGCGACTCGAAGTACTGTCACACAAAAAATCATTTATTTATTACCATGTGCAGTTTCTTCATTAGACATGATCCAAGATGTTATCTTGTCGGAAAATCGTAGGTCTTGGCCCCCCCAAATGAAAGCCTGAATTTCCACCACTGGTCCCTCCTCCCCTAATTCCAAAACTGACAGCTGCTTAAAACAATTTGTTCAGAAAATCCACCAAGGCACTTGCTAGACACTCTGTAGGAAGAAAGCATTCACTTATTTTGATAAAAATAATTTAATTTCTTTACATTTCACCCCTCTCTCCCGCTGTTACAAATTTTTCTTAATATGACTCAAACTAAGCACATACCTTTTGCTATTCTTTGCTTCTTTATATTAGGGGCTAAACATGCTAAAAACCAAGAGCAAGGAGATTTTTGGTATGATTTTAAATATATTTTGGAAATTATTGGGGAGGGGGCGTTTTCTGGCGTTCAAAAGGGTGTGGAACCTAGTTTTTCCTTGCTCAATTCTCCTTTGCCCCAGCCCCAACCTTACCTTTGCTACGCCACTGTATAACACACTTCACAAAAATTTCTAAAAGTTACCTCTCCATTCCCAACATTTTTTCATCGAACTTAGACAAAATACAAAACAGTTCCTGCCAAGAAGTAGGGGAAGTGCCCCCAGCCTCCCCAAGGGGGCTGTCCGGTGTCCTAGGTAAACTTCGTCGTTGTGCAACTGCGAAGGAGACAGCAACAACCGCCATTTGTTTCCAGCAACAGAGATAAACCTTGACGACAAGATGGTGGAAAAAAGAGCAATTGATCGCCATACGATAAATCAAAGATCAACTTACAAACAATTTCACTGATAAGACGTGAGTAATGCTGCTTTTTGAATTTCCCAATATGCAGTAAGCTCGTTTTTTTACCACCGGGGTCTTAACCAATTTTTAACACTCAAATGAGATGTGGAGAAGGACTTGTCAAAAATCACAAAACCGAACTCGTCATTTCAATTTTCGGAAGTTTACTTTGAAAAGTAAAATCAAAATAATATGCAAAATAGAGTAAAGAACAGCAGAATACTAACATCAAAATATAGTTTATATCTAATAAGTGTATATACCTAATTAAATGGCATATGAAAAGACCTTTATTGAGCTAACTTTGATACCATGCCCCTTATTTGGGCGCGACTTACCATTCGGGGGAGCTAGGAGCCGGGGGGTTAGGGGGCACGTACCTACGACTTTTCTGCTAAGCTTGAAGCATGTTCCTTTTATAGAATAAAAGTGCCCCTCTTGAGATTAAACATGCGTCATGTCATTGTTCAATTTTATTTGGCACTTTATAATCCTGGAGCCACTTTGAACTATACATTCAATTTGTTTTCGTCTTTTCATTCTTGGTTGTCCAATCTTTCTATTGATTGCACTATTTTGAGACTGTTGATGCATGCCTTGTAAAAATAGGTGGAAGATTCGAAAAATATCATATGCACCTTTGGAAAATATGGGAAAAGCTTTTCTGGATGCTGCAAATGGTTGAGAGTTTGAAAGTTAAAACTTCCTCCAGAAATGTTTAAGTGGCTTACTTCTGAAGTAGAAGATATAACTTCATTTGACACAATTGTAGAAATTGAGTGTAAAACAAAAGTTCTGGCTCCATTATCTTTTGCTCCAGCAGAAAGATCATTCTCAGCTCATTGGAAAATAAACAAAAATTACCAGCAAAGTAGTATGACAGAGCAGAGATACAACAACTTGATGATGCTTTGTTCTCATCAGCAAAGAACTAATAAAATAGATTTTAAAAAGGTTGCAAAAGCCCTTTAGAGCAACGACAATGGCAAATATTATTTTGGTAAATGCTAATTACAAAGGTTTTCATCCAGGTCTTAGCCAACTTTTCTTCTAGTTAACAATGAGACCATTTCAAAAAGAGCATATTCAAAGCTTGTTTTACTTGCTTTCTCTCTCTCTCTCTTTGGTGCCATATCATGAGACTTTGGCGATCATGCTTTGCCACAATTCTATGTCTTAGTCATGTGTATTAGATCAATCTCCTTGATTGTTGAACCATTTGTTTGGATCCATCTGGGTAGGCTATTCATCCACAGTATTCTCTGCCTTCCCCTGCTTCCCTTCTCCTCTATCTTTCCATTTAGTGCCAAGTTCTCAAGTCCCTCTTTCTGAAGCATATGCCCCAAGAAGTGAATCTGTATCATTCTGATGTCCTTAATAAGCCTTCTATTTACACAGGCTCTTGCAAGAATTTATCCGTTGCTCACCTTGTCTGTCCACAGTATTCTCATCATCTTCCTTAAGAACCACATCTCACAGCTTTCCAGGTGCTTCTTCAAATCTGCTGTTAATGTCCAAGCCTCACTTCAGTGGCAGAAATTGAAGGGGTATGAGGGCAACTGCCCCCCAGGTTTTGTCAAATTGTCGGCTTTGTTGGCAAGATTATGTCATTTGTCAGCAAATTTGCTTACTTTTGTGGGCCAAGAATAAATATAATAAAGATAATTTGGAATGGGTTTGGATGTGCAGCTCTTTGGAATACAGGTTTAACTTTTTCAGTAGTTGATTTGTCATTTTTTGGTTGTTGTAACAGTTTTTGACGAAGGGTTGAATTGTCAAAAATTAAAATCTTCAGTTAGGTACAGTATGCAGTAGGTACCTGATATTTATTTTGAGAAGTAAAAAGTGCTTATGAAAAATAGCATAATCCCAAAAGACATTGCATTTAAAATAGATGTTGCCATGAAGTGAACACTCATTCATTTTGTGTAAGGCAACATTTATAAGAAAATGAGCCCTAAGTTGATGTCAAAAATTAAGAAACTTTAGTACTTTTCAGGATTAACTGCTCAAAAATCTATCTTTTAATTATAGGATGAAAATGTCTCTTTCCAACATTAGACACCTGTTTCCTGTATAAGTGAAATGGATAGATAAAAATAAGAGCTACTGTTAACTAATTAGGTGTCCTGTTACATGCTATTTTGCTCTACCTTTTTGTATTCTCTCGAAAGTAGCATTTTGGTATTTAAGAAACTAAAGAAACTTTTAGTACTAACATCACAAATTTTAATTTCAAGGAACTAATTCTGACTTTAGTTTTCATAGGGAGAAAATGCATGTATTTTGATTAATTCTGTGACTTACATTATATTATAAATAACTTATGAATGCAAAAGGATTGTATGTCCAATGTTTTGAAAGTTTACATATAAGCATTTACTGCATGCAAATCCTGTTATGATAACATGTACAAAAATCTTTGCAACTTTATCTAATGATCTTTGTAGTTAAGGTTTATTGTGTTTATTGCTGAAGAGAAGTATAACTTGAACTTTACTTGATTATTGTGAGTCTTTTGATGCCAGATTAAATTCAAAAGCTTGAATTATATATTAATGGAAATCTTTAAATTATTAGATAAGAATTCCAAATTTTGCAAAGTTCATTTCTGTATGTTTTGCAGCTGCAAAGTTTTTTTTCTGTACGTTTTGCTGCTGCTGCTGAATTTTAATTGTTTTTGTCTGTTTAGTATAAATTTAGTTTCAATTTTTTTGTTTGATGTACTATGTTTTATAGTTTATCAGGTATAATTTCCTCTTTCTTTTTAAAGGGTTTAAACAGTTTGGACATGGAGATTGATGAAAGACTAAGATGGTTTGAGACAATTGTAACATCTTCTTTGAAACCAAGAGCTGAGGAGCTCAAGAATTTGTTTTCAAATGAAGAGAGCAGGTAATTGAGAAAAGGAATCATTTCACTCCAAATTAGAGTTGCCCAGAAAAGTGTTCATTTATCATCAGACCAATGTGCCTAATTTATCAACTGTGTCAACAAAATTAAGGAATTATTTTGCTTTGGAGGGGCCCATAATTATCTTTCTTTATTAGCAGCCTACATGAAACAATTCATGTATATAAACAAAATATTTCAGAACTATGAAATAACTCAGTTATTTTGACTTTGTGCATTAATATGCTTGTTAAATTTTTTTGGTGTTATCTTGAATGATATCTGAGTATTTGAACTTGAAATGTTTGTACAAAGCTGATTAGGCACAAACAACCATCTGTTTTCCACCATCCATTCCTGTCAAAAGTTTTTTAACACATCAGTCTCCAAAAGCAAATTCGGACATTCCCATCTACCCTGGAAACAATGTTGGTTTACCTACAACAACATCCTGCTTGTAATGGATCACAGGGGAAACTGACAAACATTTGTTAAGAGAAATAAATCAAGTACTCTTATTTCAATTTGAAATTTTCTACAGAATTTTTTAGAAATATTTCTCAATAAAAGTGAAGCAATTCCGTTTCTTCTCTGCCATTGTACTTCTACTTTTGCCATCTGAACCCAAACTCTGACCATCTTGAGCAGCATTTGGCAGCCACGAGACTTGATGATGTGACAGGATATATCCACCAACATAATTATTCAGCTTTTAATGCAAATCTCCCATCCTGTACTTAACGTTGCTTATAGCCTTTTAGTTGCAAATTGTAACTATTACAAGTAAACCAGAAATCAGAAGTTTGCAATGTTTATAAAATCAGAAATCTTAGTATACTGAGATGCATTGCATCTTCGAATAGGAGAGGTTCTATCTTGATAACTAGATTGAATATAGCAGGTTTTGCTGGTTTTAATCACTTTAGTTGCTTACAGGGAGTATTAGGCCTACTCAAACAACTAAATTTAGAAGTCGAAATTGTCATTGCACTTACTGTATAAATCGAACTGACAATTTTGGTTTTCGTAGTCTATCTTCTTCTGCGGTTGCAAGAATAATTTCTTTAGCTATGATTTCATCGACAAGAAGCTAAAGTTATTCCTACGAAAATTGTTTTTATAATTGTCTTTTGAATTACACCTTCAGGAGATGCCTGCTCGAGTTTTGCAACAACGAAGAAACAAGGCACATCTTCGTTTATTTTGTTGCTGAAAAGAGCAAAACACTGGTCGCATCATTCAGAGCCGCGTCTACCCTCCGATCTAAGGTTTTATTCTTTATAAAGACACAAAGTGCTGGGAAAATCACAAGGGATAATATAAATTCAGACATTTTCTACTGTTCGTGTAGTCAAAATGCAGTGCAGCATCTTGAAATTCTTGCAAAAGAAATCTTCCTGCCGCTTCTAAGTATTGAACAGAATGGTGGGCCAAGTGCAGATAAACTGATGGACCTTGTACACAGGCTCATTAGCAGCTTGCAGATCATCAATGGCAACATCGAGGTAAGTATCAAGTCTATTTCTACGATGTACAGCATGGAGTTCTAGTCCTTTTCTATGATAGATTATACTCAACCATATGTAGCGAAAGTACCGAGATTTGAGTGGGTTTTGAATGATTCGTATAAATAAATAGCCATTGAAAAAATGAATTGTTTCTTTAGACGAAGAACGAAGGCAGATGAAGGTACTATTAAAAACATCTTGCTCGTAAAACTCTTCCTTTAAGCTTAAGCAACATCAACTATACATTAATTTTTTTTTCTCAATGATGCCTAAAATTATGCAGTGATGAAGCAAGCATGAAAACATATTTTAATTTTAATTAAAATCAATGAATACAATTAGGTTTTTATTATTACAGGAAACAGCTTAGGTCAGGGAAATGATTTTGAAAGTTTCATTAATATAAAAATATAGTTATTACTCGATCATTAAGTCACTTCTCGCGCTTTACAAAGCGCAAATGTCTATCTTTCTAAATACAGGCTTTTCGGAAGTTTTGCTACAGCACTTATGAATGTGATATGAAAAGCGTTTCCAGAAAATTTCAACTCCTTCATTTGATAGTTTTGTATGTATGAGCTCCAAAGTCTAGACAGGAGACTATGAATAATAAAGTAGGTTAGCAGCTTCTTATTAGTAAATATAAGTAAATATCAAAGATAAGGAGCTCGAAATTAAACAACAAGATATAAAATAAAATGGTTTTACTTCCTAGCCATTTTTGGAGGTACCAATGTGTCAGAAGCCTTTTAAAATTGTTATTGAATGTAGTTTAAAAAGTTATGACAACTGCAGATTATGACATGTCACCTTGAAGAGGTTATTTCATATGCCATCAAAAGATCTTAGATAAATTATAATTAAATTCCAGTAATTTGAATTGAAGATAAGGAAGATAAAGAAATTATAATTTTCAAGCATTTATTATTCTTTTTTTCCCTCCACAGCTGTAACGATAGTCAAAACTAACCTTCATAAAGAAACAAAAATACGTGATTGGTTTTAAACCAAAACAATTTTTTTGCTATAGGGTGAAGTGAACTTGCCGCTTCCTTCGATTGAAGTTCTTTCCGAAGCTGCAGCATACAGTCATAGAAAGCTGGTGGTGATACATATTCTTGAAACCTATTTGATTGGCTGGATAAAGCAAATTAAAGTAAATATCAAATGTTGAGAAATTGTCATATTTTGGCCTCTCCATAATTCAGACTTTCGAGCATCAAGATTTTCTCAGTCTTGACCATAGATTGCAATTTTTATGCCGTATGTTACTAGAAAGAGCAGCTTTCCTGTTTTCCAATTCACCACCCTAAAGTTTGAATAATAAGTGCAAATAAGCCCCAGTAGAAAACTTTTTCTTTTTGTGCTCTTTGGCTGTTTAGTATTTCTAAAGTGTACAACACTTTTTCTAAATTTTCCCTTCCTTTTCTTTGATCTTTCCTCGTGACCATTTGCCCTGTAACCAAAACTATTGCATTTTTTTGTTAGAATTCACTAAAACTTGAGCCTGAAAGTGAGATCGCAAGACGCCATGGGAAGGAGCCCGGGCCTCTTTGTGAAGCTGAGGTAGGTTTTTTTGCACTAGTCAGTACTTCTAGTGAAATAGCTATGTCGTAAAATTCAAGAACAGTATGCTTTGAACGAGTGACT
The DNA here is from genome assembly GCF_057945365.1 of Rhopilema esculentum. Lineage (NCBI taxonomy): Eukaryota > Metazoa > Cnidaria > Scyphozoa > Rhizostomeae > Rhizostomatidae > Rhopilema > Rhopilema esculentum. The sequence continues at coordinate 632,113 of NC_142835.1, forward strand.
TGATGGCATTAATCCACGCAAAACGAGCTAAATGTAGCTTTTGGAAATGGGCATGGCATTGCATTGCACGTCTTGATTCAACGCTGTTTGATTTTAGGTTTGGGCAAATCATTTTGAAAAGATTCGGCGAATAAATGAGCAACTTTGTTCACCTGTGGTAGTAAATATTCTTATGAATTTGGAGGAGGCCAACAGCACATACGCACAGTCGTTTCACAACGTGAAAAGGGAAATCTCGAAAGTGAGCCTTGATTTTTAACTGGAATATCAAATACATATATTCATTTTTTTGCTTGATTTTGTAAATGTTACTACCAAGCTTCCAAACAGAAAAGATAAAGTTTTTTGCATTTTAAAAAGTCATTAAATTGTTCAATCCAATTAAACTTTAAACATTTCAGTTCTTTGATCCTTTATTCTTTCCTATTTGCTTAACTTTGTCTTATATCCATTACTGTACAAATACAAATACAATCTATTACTTTGAGGCATGTTCTGGACTTATCTTCGATTTTATCATATTTCTTTTCATTATAAGTATTATTCAAATCTATTTATGCAATTTTTCATACTCATATTTATAGAAGTTCATTGTATATTTATATTTTTCTTTTTCTTCATTTCTCGGAATCACTCAATACTTCTACTTCTTCATTTTCTTTTTTCCTTCTTCTGTAAACTTTACTTCTTTTTCTCTCTCTATTTCTTTGTTCTTCTTTTTCTTTTTTGTTCTACTTCTTCAGCTGCTTCCTCATCTACTGCTCTATATTTTTCTTCTTTTGCTGCTTCTGTTTTTATTCTCTTTCTTCTTCTTTTTCATCTGCTCTTTCCTTTTCTTCATTTTTGCCATTTTCCTATTTTTCTTTCTCTTTCGGTCCCTCTTCTCTTGTTCTTCGTCCTTCTTCTGTTTCTACTCTTGTTCTACGTCCTTCTTCTGTTTCTACTCTTGCTCTACGTCCTTCTTCTGTTTCTACTCTTGTTTTTCGTCCTTCTTCTGTTTCTACTTTTGCTCTACGTCCTTCTTTTCTTCTTATTTTTGTTCCTCAAGCCACTTCTACCTCCGCTAAAGACCCCTTTAGCAGATATTAGGCTTGCCTTTGCTGCCCTTCTCTTACCGTAATTGTATCTTAGCTGACAAGCTCTAACCATCTTATTAATTATCACATCAACCTTTTATTGTTCAGGCTGAGCGGGAAGCAGACGAGAACTTGCAGTTTTTGAGCACTATGACCCACTGGTTTGAATCGCTGTCCTATTCAATACTCGCATCAGACATGATGCCAAATTTTGCTCCATTGATGCATACCCTCTTTTTGGTATGGCAACATTCCAGGTATGTCTTCTTTGGTAGCTTTTTACCAAATTTGTTTACGCTGCTGCTTGCTTAAACGTTAATGTTCTAAGTTTTCGTCTAACATCATAATTCCGCGTAGCATCATGTTAAAGCATAATTCTTTATCTTTTCTAGACATTTATAACAACCTCGTCATGATTTGATATCAGCCGTTTCCTTTTTTTTTCCTACTTATTTTTTTCCATATGCATGGTTGTTTTGAGCTGATCTTTCAGATATATGGTCTCCTGGAAGCCGGTAAAGGACAGATAGCCGTTTCTAGCATTGGCTCTTTCTTTCCTACTTGATATTAACACCTTCTAACCATTAATCTTGTGCCCCAGGTTTTTCCACAAGGGAAGCAACTTAACAAGGATGCTGCGAATGATCTCGAATCAGGTTGTCAAAAGAGCGAGAGACTTACTCGATTTCAGCGTCCTGGATGACCTGATCAGCGTAAGTTTTCTTTCGAATAGCTTTCTAATCTTGAAAAATTGAATTGATAGCGTCGCTATTGTGAGACATTTTAGTCAAAACAGATAGATACCAAGGAAAATCTTAGTCATCACAAATCACAACACCTGGAGAAAGTCATACGATTTTGCAGCTTGTATATTGTGAAGCAAAATAAATAATATTCCAATATTTTTCTCAATCCCAAACAATGCTGTACAAGGCACTAGGCACTCGTCCCCCGTAGTGTCCTAAATTCAAAATTTGGCCTACTGTCATAATGAAACAGACTTTATATTTCTTTACATTTGCTAATTAATATATTCCATAAATTAGTAGATACTGTTGCTTTTCAGGCACATTCCAACCTGAAAGAGGCTTTGCAGATTTGCGCATCATTTCGAGGCCGGTATCTTGACACCAAAGATAAAGCGGATGCTTTGAATCAGCAAAAACTTGCGGAACAAATTGGAACGAGGTATTTGTTTCGACAAACTGAAATAGATTCTATGCCCCTTACCTTTAGTGACCGTAATTTGCAGGTAAAGCAGCTCGTGACTTCTGTTTATTTTAATCGTTTCATAATGGCTAACTTGAACTAATACTTGTCTTAGGTTATATAAATGAAGCTAATTTTCTTAGAAATGATATTGATTATCATAGAACTTAAAATGTGGCAAAGAATGAATTCAACAATAGAAATTTAGAAGAAATACTTGAAAATGCCTTAGTTTTTCTGGTTGAGAAACAAAGTCAAATTCAGCATCTCGTCTGAAAGAATGTTTACCAATCAGTGGTCTTTTGTACGGTAAATCTAAAAAAAAGTGAAAAGATGCCTTCTTTCTTTACAAAGAACTGATAGTGCTGGGGTCGTTTGGCACAGTCGCAAATTCCGGGAGGCCAAAACACAGCGCGGAACAACAGTATTCGGTAGAGAAAAGGACCAGAGATCGGAAAGTGAAAGCAACAGTGAGATGGTATGGGACGATTCTCCGTGGCCGGCCAGAAACAGTCCGGTTTTTGCTGGGCTTAATAGCTTCATGGAAAGGTGCAACGATGTACTAGAACTCGTTGAAACAACCAGGCATTTTCGCATGTTGAAGAACGCTGCTGAGGTTGGAGGAGCTGGTGGGCAAGGGCTTGATGCCATGGTTAGGGAGATTCATGGCCGCTTTGAGGTAGCAATGGCTCAGTTTAAAGAAACGGTCAAGGTAATGCAAACATTTTTAGCTAGCAATGGAGTATGGGTAAATTAGAGAATGGTATTTCAATAGAAAAAGTAACCATGTAAGAATTGGCTTCTTTGCTTTTTACTCCATGGAGAAGCATGAAAATCTGTTGTTAAATTTTGCTAAGTAAGAATGGGGCTTGCCTCCATTTTTTGCTTTTGCAGCTTGTTATTTCTAAAGCATTGCAATGTTTTGTAATCACAAGTGCCTCTTGTTTTAGCATCTTACCTAATTGCTGCTTATCATCTTACCTACATCCAATTGCTGCTTAAAGAAAGCTTCATTTCAAATCTGAATATTGTATGCTTGGAAGCTGTAATTACATAAAGGAACATAAATGTCATAAGACTGTACAATTTTTGATCAACTTTTTTAAAAAACGAAGATCTGTGTATAAGTTCTACATCATGCTACCTAAAGTGATTCCTTTTCGTTCCGACTGAATTTTTGTTATGATTTTTTCAAAGGACGTTTTGGATGTTGACCACTCCCAGCATTTCGAAAGGAGCTTCTTTGTGTTTCGTTCTGTCATTAGGGTAAGTGTTTGCATCCCGTCATGCAATTCGTTTTGAAAAGCAAGCAACCATTTATAGATTTTTTCAATCGTCATTTACAGGAGATCTTAGGTGTAGTATCAGTATTTTCTCGATGGTAGGGAAATGACCTGCTTTTCTCGTTCCTGATGCTATAGTTCTTGAGCCTGTCAGGTAATTTCACTAGTTGCATCACTTTCGTTGCTATGTTACGTTATGCTATGTTGCGTTTCATTACGTTACGTCACGTTACGTTTCATTACGTCACGTTACGTTACGTTACGTTAGGCCTTATCTTAAGTTTAGCTTTAAGTTACGTTATTGTGGTATGCCTTACGTTTAGTTTTATTTTGTAAAGGAACTGGAGAGTCGCCTTGGAGGGGTGCTGCAAGAGAGTTTTAAGCAGTGCTGGGATCTAAGATCAAGGCTCAGATTACTGGAAGTTTTTGAGGGGACGAGTAGTAGGGATCTCGTACAGGCAAGGACCGTAAAACTATACATTCGCTATATTCACATATATTCTATTATACTATCATACGAATTCACTTTTCTCTTGCTCTTATGACAATTTCAGCATAGAAGTCAATTTTATTATAACCAATAGTTAGATTTAGTCTTGGAATTTGTTTAGTCTTTTTGCTTCCATAATTGGATATGGAGACACAGGAAACGCCCATTGTACCAAGGAAAAATGGATTGCCAACATGAATCCAGCAGCGAGAAACCCTCACAAGAATGAAAGGTCAACCTCGGAAATGAATCAGCTACATTAAAAGCAGCTGCACTTTTGAAGAGGAAAGTATTGAATTAGAAGTCTTCGTCTTTGAAATATTGAATTTAAAGCTGTGAAAGTTAATTTGCTTGATCTGATATTTTTAGAAAGAGATCAAACCAATAGTGGATACTTTTGTGCCTAATCTCACCGAAGACATAGTGAAAACGAGAGCGCTTTTCGAGTCTGGCATCAAAGTGACCCACATACACATACCTCCTCTGACGAACGAGCTCCTCTGGCTGGATTCACTGAAAGCAAGACTTAAGGCAAGCTTTTTCAGAGTGGTTTTTCATTTACAAGAAAAAAATGCACTTAACCATTGAAGTTGTCTAGACGTATTGGGCTATACAAAATTCACTGAAGTCTAAACAACGTCAAATAGATCCTTGAAATCTCTTGAAATTGCAGGATGCAGACTCATCAATAATGTTATCCAAATGCAATATTGAATAATTTCTAAACCGTTTTCTTAATCATTTATTATTTATCGAAGCTCCAGGCAATAGATTTTGTTTGATCCCATGCTTTTTAACATACGGACATAAGAACTTATGGAATATGTGAAATTGTTTCAAAATCGAAAGAAATCTGTGCTTTCATCTAAGTATGTCTTCAACAACAACAGCTTTCGATCTTTGTTGACAATTTTAAATGCTTAGATCGTTGCATTTTGCCCTTCTGTTATTACGATGACGTCACGAACATCAACATTTTGTTTAGAATGGGTTGACCGCGGTTGTCTGGATGACTATCTCTGTTCCAATTTTCAATTGGTACATTACAGTGTTAACAAGGTTGCCTTAAGTTAACTTTCTATTTCCCTTCAGGTTACCATTGAAAAGCTAAAGTTAGTTTCCCCCATTTCGTTGAAAGGGGATGAAGGCTGGAAAGTCAGAGATACGTTTTCTGATCTGATAAAAGATATCGAGGCGTAAGTGGAACTACTTTGATAGTTTCCTTTTTGTTTCATTTGATTTGTTTACTATCCATTCTTACATTTTCTTTTTGTTCCGTTTTGTGCTCGAGCCGCAAACCAAGACATGTTCCCGCGTGCATCATCAGACACACAGTTAAATACTGATCGTTAAAGATGCTTAGACATCCTAAATAGCAAAATTTCTGATTAAAAGTCGGTTGAAAACACTTTTGCTTGATGCTGTTTTTATTATTATATCTTTCATTTAGTTATTCGTTGGTAAATTTAAAACATTTAGTTATGCACGAGAATTGCGGCGTTTTTAATGCACTTCCATTTAGAATGTCTCTCGATGAATATTTAGTTTAATGATAAAGTGAAAAAGCATTTTCGTTTTAAAACAAGTACAGAATGACACATAACATTTTACTCCTATAATTGCATTTTGCCAACATTTTGGTAAATACCCAACTAAATTCGTCTTATTTCCCAAACTATTTAGCTTTAATCTATTTGCATTAACGTATTATAGGAATTTGTGAATTTGTTTCTAAGTTTGATCTAAGTTCTAAGTGTGTCTTTCACAAGAGACTGCCAGTTGGTGAACAGCAAGGAATCAGTCAAGCGCGCCAATCTGGATTTAAATTCTGTTTTCCCTTCAGTTATAATCCAATGAGTGTCGGACTAATAATTCTTAGGATGCTATATTTCCGCTTCTCCATGCCTCTTTCAATAAGCTTCGTACGAGCTTCTGACGTAGTGATGTCTTTACTTAGTATCACTTATCCTCTGTTGTAGTCTGCTCGTCACCCTCTTTTTACACAACTATGTTATATACAAACTTTAAAGTGGCAACGGAACTGCGATTACATGGAGCTGTTAATAACGATAATCAAAGATTTGTCCAGAGTTCAGCGATTGTCATATCGGGTTTCGTTTTTGATAAACAATTGAACTGCTCTACGGAAATTATTTCCATATCAATATAGTTATTTAGATATTTTATGTATTATCTTGTAGAGCTGAAAAATCGCTGTTTGAAAACTGGCAGACCAATGTAGGACCAGATCTTTTGCTACGGTTAAAGAAGCCCCTTCTGGTATGTTTAACAAAGCTTTATACAGCTTTGAGCGATTACTTCGTGTCAGCGATGTAACATGTGATTGGAAAAGTAGCAAGTTTTAGATCTAATCCTCTTTTCTATGCAGCCTTTCGTCGTATATATGATTTTGTGCGTTTTTTATTATTTTGTGTACTGTTTGCTCAATCATTCTTGAAACAACATACTCAAATCAATTCTGAATTTTATTGACAAATAAAGATTCTGCGTTATTTATCAAATGCAATCACTCATTTTCTAGATACACAGGGAGACAGGGGATGGGACACGGCACCTCGATGTTAATATCGATGATCAGCTACGCGAGATGCTGAAAGAGGTCCGCTATTTGCAGCTCCCACCACTTGATTTCAGGCTCCCAGATGTAATCCGGTCGTTGATACGAAATACAGACCCGGCTCTATTGCAGACCAATGCTGCTAGACTCAGTACAGTTGTCTCTCAATACAACACCGTTATAAGAATAGTTAATGACATCGAAAAGCCACTTTTTGAAGTCAAATTGTCCGCTGCTAAGCAGGTAATGTCGCACGAGAAATCACTTCCTTTTCTACATTTCTGTTGCAGTTTCATTTCAAACATAAAGCGCCCCATCAGTTGAATTCTTAGCTAGCGCTTATAATGTATAGAAGACCTCATTAGTTTTCGACACTACAGACAATATATTTTTCTATACCTTTCTGGAAGTCTTCGAAAAAAAATCTTTACACAGTTAGAGAGATTATATTTTAAGCAAAGGTAATTCAACCATGCCAAATTACTAAACTGATTGTAGTTGTATACGCAAATTGCAATCATATCTGGCGCGCTTATTTTCCCCACCCAAATTTTGCCCCATGCAAATTCCAACAGTGAATGTCACAACTATGAGCAAGGTACCTTGGCTTAAATTCTCCTGAAAATCACATTGAATCAATTTGAAAAGTGTTGCTAAGATATTACCTTCGTTTCGTATAACAAACCATCATTGAATTGATTAATGCTAATTCGATCCGTACCTGAAATATTTTCCAATTTTAAAAATCTGTCTTTTTGCATGATATAAGTAATTCAACCAAAGGATTACCACTTCAACATCGTTTTCCAATTTACAGTTGCTTCAAGAGGGCCTAGACAGGTACTCGTGGCAGGACATTGAGTCAAAAGACTTCATTGAACGAGGAACGACTTTGATATGCAACGATCTTTACAACAATGTTAGCATCACCAAGAATAACCTGGCTGAGATCAAAAGGATCGCTGAATCGTGGACTGCCGGCCCTTTGGATGCGTTCTCTATGGTTAGCGACAAAGAAACATTATATATTGAAGAGTTGCATGATAAGCAAAGGTGAGTTACCTTGTCGCTTTGTAACAGCTGAAACAGCTACCGTAGAATGACCTGTGAGCTGATCGGGACCATAGTGGAATAAAGCCTTGTCGAGTTCTAAGATCTTGGACAATTTCAAAAAGACTGAAGGCCACGCATATGCATCTGCTGTCCCTGTCTCGAAGCTTTGTTTATTTCTTCCAGTCTACTAGCACTTAGTTTTTTCTTCATGAAATTATATAAGGAAATTATATTGTTTAAATGAAGTCTTTTTTGCTCAGGATCAACGGGGTTTCCACGCAAGAAACTTTCTGGCTATTATTTCATTATTTTATTTTCTGTCTATCAGAAACAGTACTTAAGACCAAGTATTATGTTTAATGGAGCATTTACTTCTTGAATGGAAGTATTCTGTTCCTCTGTTTGCCTGGGTAGTTTTGTAAGTCACTGAATAATAGTGGAAGTTTACTGTATGGATGGCTTACGCAAGCAATCTGCAAAAAGTTACAAATAATACAATGTGCTGGGACACCCAAGACGATATCATCTACTAGCTTGCGAATATCAATTGCTGCCATTTTTAGTGTTATGATTGGGAATCGAGGATCACTTTATTATTCTATATCATTTCACATGAAACTCAGAGCTGCAACTTAGAATCATCCTAATTTACATTACAAACTAAAGAATGTACAGTTTTTGCTATACTGCATCGATTTCTTTTTGTCAGAAGGGTAAAAAGGAATTCCTAACACATTTGTTTAACATATATATTTACATTGTATGATTGCTATGTAGAAGTTAAGATTAATACATGATTGCTGCGCTTGTTTATGTATCTGTATTTTCTAGGCTAATGTAGCTTCGTTTCATTCTCAGGGAATCTTCTTCAGGTCTGTGTCACCAGATAGAGGTCGGAGGAAAGAGAATACACTCCCTGTTGCAGTCGACATTCGAGGCAGTGCAAATAAGCCGGGCATCACCAGTGTGGCTGCGTTACCTGGAGTACATATCTGGCACTGTTTACGAATGCCTTCGAAAGTCCATTCTCAGCTCTCTGCATTCAATGTTACATCGCATTGACCCATCAACAAGTGCAAAAGTATGCTTTAAACCAGCATGTATTTTTTCTTTTTGTTCACAATTTACGCAAGGATAACTTGGTATATTCTTACCACAAAAAACCAATAAGGCTTGTTTCCAAAGACGCTTTGTCAACCCTTATCAGTTTCCCTATCCAATATTGTTTCAGCAAAGCGCTGTCTGATAAGAACATTTTATCGCTATGCAAAATTTTTTTCATTAATGGATTTCTGTGAATGAAATTATGCTGAATTTTAAATATATGAGAAGAGTGCTTTACTTTGCAGATCCATTTAGGAACTTTAATTGCAAAATGTTACATTTCATTACAGCCGATTCTCGCTATTCGTTTGGAGTTGGTGGCATCTGAGATCACTTTTATTCCGCCATTGAATAATTCATTGGCTTCAAGATCTTTGCAAGAATTTGTCGAGATTTGGCTCAATAGTTATCTGGCAAGGGCCTCTTACGTCATGCCTATTTGCCAAAACGAGGTAGGCCGCTAATACTTTATGTAAAAGGGTACTATCGATGTAATGAAACTGTCATGTTTATATCTATGTATAGAAAATCAAATTGAGTTCCCTTGAATTGCTGCTATTAAATCCATCACCTTTTAATGTATCGAAGAAGATTATAAGAGACAGTTACTCGAAATAATATCGTGGAGATTTCCTTTTTGCTGCACTATTGTAATAATTGCATTCAATTCTACGCAAATGGCATTAGCATTATCATTTTTCTAAACTGCAAGGAATTCACGCTCAAAAAAGTGTCCAAGAAGTCTTTTATGTCTGAAATCGCTCGCACTAATTTCAATTAATGTCAGGTTATTTGGCTCAATTTTTTCGTCTTCTTTTGCTTATACATGAAACAAATTTTCTTTTTTATATCAGGATTTCAAACAAATGGTGAAAATCGACTACGAAATTTCAGAAATAATTGATAAAATTTACTCCATAGTAAATGAAAAAGTCGACGACTGCAAGGTGAGATATTTAGCATTTAAAATTTCGACTTTTTTATTGTTTCAATGTTGTAACATGAATAAAAATGAAACGTAAAAGCCAGTTAGGTAGAGAGGAAAAAGTACATGTGATGTACCGTAAAGGTTCTATGTGCCTTCTCTCTATTAAGCCCCCTCTCTATTAAGCCCCCTCTCGATAAAGCCCCCTCTCGATAAAGCCGCCTCTCTATTAAATCCCTCTTATCAAGCGAAAAATTTAAATAAGCCCCCCCTTCTCTATTAAGCCTTTGATGTCAAGTACAGGAAATATGCGCACCTAAAGGGTCTCTTAAGAGGTGTCATGATAATATGGTCGTGTGCATTAAATACGGCCCATGTAACGACTAACTTGTGCGTCTAAGAAGTCAGTAGAAATTTATTTAGAAGATGCCCAAGGTTGGTTATCAATTGATCCTGGTGATTCTGATGAAGATAAGGACCTTTTAATTGATTTATTAGACTTACGAAGCCGCTAGCAAAGTTTTTTGAGAACATTTGTATGACATTTTCATAACAAAAAATGGCCAAGGGTGTTTTTAAAACTTTTTTTGTGTCAAAATTTTAATAAGCCCCCTCTCTCTAATAAATCCCTCTCTCTTTTAAACCCCCCTCTAGGACTGAAAAAAATAAATAAGCCCCCCCCCCGCGTGCTTAATAGAGCTTTTACAGTAAATGGAAATGTTTGAGCTGATGAGATTATTAATTTATGTTAACATCGGTAAGGTTGGAAAATTTGCACGAATCTTTTGCTTTTTTCTAGAAATATTTGGAAACTTTTAAAGACTACGCGTTTCTCTGGCTTCAAGATGTCAAAATGACATTTGATGAATTTTTGAAAGGCAACATCAGCTCCAGGGCATCAGCTTCCAGAACAGAAGAAGTGAAATCTTCATTGTCAAATAGTTCAAAGAAAGACAAGGATGTTCAGAAAGGGTAAAGCTAGTTATGAAACATAGGGTCTATTGTACTTATCAGCTAATAGCAGTGGTCCTTGCAAACTGAATCTTGTCTGATACAAGATACTTTCTCAATTCATTGCATGATGTTTTACAATGCTTTTTTACTTTGGATTTTAATTAGCCTGAAGATCAAATTATTCACCATTAATGCTAATTATGAATATTTCTTTGCAAAGTTTAAAAACGATAGGCCTGGAGATCATAAGGTTGCTCTCTTTCATTTTGATAATCCGAACTTGTAAGATCGTGTCCCTTTGTAATTCCTGCCAATTTTTATTTAAAATTTACCAATATGTACAGTGGCGTAACGGAACAGTTTCGGGCCCTTAGGAATATTTTGCTTGGGGGCTCTTTCACAATGAAATTTTTCAAGGCAGAAATAACGAAATCAGCAAGATAAATACTTTACTCCATAAATTGAAGAATCAAAAGGAACAAAACAATTTTGGTAGCAAAATCGTAACAAAAAAGAGGTTAGATAACAGGCAAATGCTCAAAGTCACAGGATATGTTTATATCTACGGGCATTCATTCTGGCGAAAGTGTCGATTAGCTGCACTTTATCGATTGACCTTGCTTCCTTGTTCTCGATGAAAAGAATTGATACATCGAGTAATCTCTCCTGAGCCATGGCTGACCTCAAATCTGTTTTTGTCAATTTGAGCTTCGAAAAAGATCTCTCAGCGGTAGCTACAGTGACAGGAATTGTGTCGAAAAGAAAAAGAGCTTTGTAGACTTGTGGAAACGAAAAGCTGACTCGACTTTCCAACATCAAATCAACCAAGTCTACAGTTGTCCATTTCTCTTTTATTTCCACGCGAGACTCGTTGACAAATGCCCGTAGCTCTGATTCCAAGTCTTCTGTAAAATCTTTACAGGCTCAGCAAGTTGTTTGATGATTTGGAGATGAAAATATTGTCCTCAAATGCTCCAATAACGGACCTTCTGCTTCTAGTTTTTGGCTTGAAATCAACTACTGTGTGCCAAGCAATAGCTAAAGCAGACGCAGTTTGCTTAACAGAGTCCCAGGACTCGCGTAGCACAACAAGCTCTGAAATAGAGCAACATATCAATCGAGATGCAACAGTTAAGTCAATTTTTGGGGATTGCAATCATTTTTGTTTTTTGATGCCAAGGTAATGCGAGTTAAAACTGTCATGATATGTGGATATCTATCACGGAAAGCACGAACAGAATCAATACGAGAGGTCCACCTTGTGACACACAACTTCTTAAGTGTCAAAGATCCTGCGAAACTTTCAACCCTGAGTTCTTCCAATCTATTCAATGATGAACTGAAAAGATTAAAAACATTCTTCAATGTCCCAAAGAAATCATCATTCTCCGGTACTGCCCCCACGGAGTCACTAATGACCAGATTTTATCATCCTTTATCTGGACTTAACGGACCACAAGGCTTAACTGATCTTATACCACTAGTAGAGTCTAAAGTCAAAGACCAGAATAGTGCCTTGTTGATCTTTTGAACAAGAGATGAAGTAACTGCTTTAGACAGAAGTCCAATAAATTCGTTTTGAATTTTCGCACTCAAATATTTTGTAGCTCTTGCAGGGAGGGAAATTGCTTCATAAAGGACTTCATCATATTCTGCTAGCAAAGCAACTAATCCAGGAGAGTTTCCACCCTTGCAATCTCCTTCGAAAGCCTCTTCTCTGTGTCCTCTTAATGCCAGATTTAACGTTGTCAGGGTAAGAATTATCGATATAATACGATCAAGCACTTTGACCCAAAAACATGAGCTTCGACGTAGCCCTCTTTCTTTTAACTCATCCAAAGTTTTACCGGACTTCCATTTAAGATAAACTGCCGACGACTCAATATGATTTGCAGTTTTCTCATGCTTTTTATCTTCACTAGCATGTTGTGAGTCGAGCCAGATACACCATTCCCCAAAGCCATTTCATCAAATATTTGCTTCGACCTATCAGCAAAAATCCAGTATACTTCACAGAAGGGCTTCATCCATTCCATGGAATAGCAAAGCCAGCTTCTCGGTTCTTGAATATTATTCACAAATTGGTGGTAGTTACTCGATTTGAAGTTTGTGATCATCTTCCCATATTCATCTTTATACTGATAATGCCCCATTGGTCTGCAAGACCCGTACATGAGAATTTCCCTTTTAAGTGCAGCATCTTGAATTGTACTTGGACAATGACCCGATCAGTGGGATAATTTTTGGTTATATCGAATTTGAATCGTGTATCTGCAGCCAAATTTTTCTCCTTTAACTTGCTAAAGGTTTTAGAGTCATTCTCAAAATTAGACCTTCGTTCTTCTTCTATGTTTTGTCCGACGCCAAGCCTCTCTTCTTCCACATAAGCAGTACTTTCAATAAATTCAACGGGACATTCTGAAATTGACGTCGGTGAAGCTGGGTTTGAGATATCTTCTTTCTTTCTTCTAGATTTCTCGAGTGAAAAAATGTTGCTATTTTCCTTGTATTGGAATGAGCAGCTTCAATTTTTCGTTTCTTTTTTACTCTTTCGGAAGCTCCAGAATTATATTTTCGTTTTGAAGACATTTTAGCGAAATGATTTATAAAAGATTGTGAAGTTTGAAACAGCCGTTATACACTTGTGGACCTCACACAATAAAGAAACTGCTGGTCTTTAATTACTCGGTGTCTGTATTTATAATTCTAACGGAACTTTCACTTCATCGAAGGGAAAGCATCAGGATTTAGGATACAGCGGTGGTTTTTAAAAAGTTAGAGGAAAAGAAGCAACCTGTTAATGGGGGAATATTGACTTTTTTAAATCCCTTTTCACAGCAAATAGTGCAAAAAAGCCTGTTTCTTGAAAATCTTTGGGGGACCGTTAGGAGTCGGTTACGTCACTGCGTATGTACCATTTGTAGAGTCGCAAATATGTTCGCACTTTCAACATTTTTAATCGTCAGAATTTCCCTTTCAATCATTTTCTCACGTTGGTTATAATTTCTAGAAGCTCAAGTCGCGCATCGTCCGCCATAACAACTCTGAATAGCACGACGATGGGAACTGTTGCGCTGAGCGAGAGAACTTTGTTGGCAGTGAAAAGATTGAAGCTTTCAAAGGAAGACAACGCTCCTAGTCTGGATGATTTTGACAGGGAAATGGAGGTCTACAGGGTACGCATGGTCTTGTGAATATCTGGGATTGAAGTAGTACCTAGAAAAGAATCTTTTTCCACACATTTATTACTCATTAAATCTTTGTTTGTCAAATATGTTCTTCTCGATGACCATGATACAAATATATATTTAGATTTCTTTAGTTATTATTTATTGAAATGCCATAAATATTTTCCATATTGTAATTATAATCATATCGATATTATTATGTTTTTTCATGTTTCATGATTTAAGAGGATTTTCATAGAATTTACGTTGCTGTGTTTTGAATTTCGCAGGTCGCCAGAGATGAGATACATGCGGCTGCAGAAAGTTCACGAGTTGGTTGGATTACAGTTAACATGCAGCCTGTAAAGCAGACCATTGAGACATATGCCAGTAAATGGGTCTTCACATTCACAAAATACCTCACCGATCAGGCAAGTTTTTTTGCTCAATAAACTCCTTCAAAGATATATGGTTAAAATTATCTTTGATAACAAAATGCCTAAGCATGATATAGTAAACTTAAAACTATTCCCCAGCTGTATGTTTTTAAAGAATCGATGTTTAAATTTTTTCCAGGTCTCCAGTGCATTGAATGATCTGGATTCATTTCTCAAGAGAATCGAACCAGGGGTAGAAGCAATCACTGGGGAAGAGCGCGATATTTTCTCTTTTATGCGACTGATGAGGATTTTCAACGAGGTGAATGAATGGGCTATTTCCCTGTAAACATGTTTAGGAACATAAGTTGTACACATGGCATGCTATTTCATACAAAGTTCCATTGTCTTGTAAAGGGTTTAATGTAATTTAAGTTTTTTGAAGTCTAGAATATCAGTTTTGAAGCAAGCCTATGGCCCTAAAGATTATATTATTAAGCTGGTTATTCATGCTTTGTACTCACAAAATGCTTTAGAAAAATTGAAGATTTTTATTCAATATATTTTGCCAATTCATTTCATGTTATTTCAATTGCTGTTAAGTTCATTTAATTAATTTCTTTGATTTTCTTTCATTTTGTGCCCGTTACTAGCTAAATTAACTGAAATTATCGACTACTTATTAAATATCTTCTGCGTGATTCATATTAATCGAAATACCTTTATTCATTATATCTAAATAACTTTTCAAGGTTACAGCACAACAGACAGAGCTAGATACCAAGTTTGCCACTATGAAAAGAACTTTATCATTGCTTGAGAAATATGAGCAGAAACTTCCAGAAACCACTCAAAAGTTCTACGCTGCTGCTCCTCTCAGGTAAACATCAAAGCAAACTGGACTTCCTATTTTCTGATTTAAAAAAGTGTTTTCTGACGATTTTATGAAAATTATACTCAGGCACATTTTTTATTAAAACCTTTTAAAGGATGCGATTTGTACTCTGTATCGCAGTTTATCTATGAACGTTTGTAAATTTAAATTTCATTACACCGAAAGATGCCCAAAATCAAACTAATTATGTTGTTTAGATTACGTTATTGTAACACAAGAAAAGTGTTATTTTGCTGTAATCTCTTTTATTAAAAGTATGGACGTTTTCTGTATAATAGTTTGAGTTGAGTTGAGTTCTACATTATAAGCTTGCGCCGTCTTACTTGTGAAACTAAGCTATAAAAAAGTCTTGCATATATTTTGTGTTGCATTCTTGTCTTTTCTCAAGTTTGAGTCCCTAAAAGTTGCCAATTGAGCTACTGGGCCTCTTTTTCCTGGATCGCACTCCTCCCTCGGTTTTGTTGAAGAAAGCATTTATGCATTCAGTAACTTGGTGTAATAGATTGAGGTATTGAAGCTTGAATTTAAAATATCTGAAAATGCATCTTCTCGATGCGATATTTTTGTTTAGATGGAACAATCTCAAGATGAAAGTGAACCAAGCAAAGCAAAGACTTGGGCCAAGGATCCAAGCTGAGGCTGAAAGCGTGACAAAGGTACTTACTTGCCTAGCTAATATCTCATTTTAAATCAAATCTAGTTTTGCAAATTTTTAAGACTGCTGGTGATATGGATTAAGATTAACTGCCATTCGCTAGTTCCCACCTGTTTATTTGTAATTTGGAGCAAAATTTAATTTGATTTCTGCGCGTAAGTTTTTGTTTAGATTTTCACCAGCGTTGAGTGTAACCCAATGAAATCAGTTTTTCTTTTTTAGCTTTACTGTCATTGCAGATTTCATTAACAATTGAAAAGGGAACTTTTAGCTAGCCACATAATACATTAGATAAAGCATACCTTAAGGATACTAAAGTTGTTAGATATGTAATACAGTTAGCAAATAAATCTAATACCAGAATGAAAATATAATAGTTTGATTGCTTAAATCACGACGTTTCGAGCATGTACTCGTTATAAAGTTGTTTGAGTCTATAATTAAAGTTGTTTATCAGCTAGTGCACTTGTTGATTTTTCACACGTTTTCATACGTTACGTTTACTAAACCTGGTTGCAGAGATTTTCTCCTTTTAAGAGATGCAAAGAATACTGGAAAATACCAGTCTTATGGTTTATACTCCGCAAAGTAAACAAACATTTTAATATACCTAAAAGTACTTTGTGGCCTGAAAATGTTCTTGATATTATAATTTTTGATTTCGATTTTCAGACCCTTCAGAAGTTTGGAGAACGTTGCTTGCAGTTGGACTATGACTTCAGGGCCAGTGAGGCTTTTAAGAGGTCCTGTCGCGTGTACACTGCGCACAACATCATGGACTCGATTGAAAAGAGCCTAAACACTATTGAAGGCGAAGCACAAGTTAGTTTATTAATGTACTTTTTTGTCAATTAGTTCCTTAGTCAATGGGAATAGCTATATGGCCATACTTTGGTTCCCCATATCTTTGCTATTCAAAGTAGTTTTTAACACATTCACATAGAATGAATTTAGTCGTAGTACATCCTGTCTAATAAAGCTTTTACGTCATTATTGTAGGATCTTGTTGAGTTGCAAGAGCTACTGGAAGAAGAAATTGTTGACTTCTCAATATTGCCAAGGTAGGGTTTCATATAGAATTTATCAAAACCTGAGAAGATAGTCTTGATTATAATGTTGTTGTTTGTAAATTTGATATAAGCACAGAATTTCAAAAAAAAAATACCCTCTGCCGATCTCAAATTAATCGTGTTCAGAGATATCAACGAACTAAAGCTATTTTACTGTTTGTATTTTAGCCTTCGCTCTGATCTTGGAATTTTGCGACAGGTTTGGGAAACTGCAAAGTAAGTCTTGACAGATTTATGATCCTTATTTCTACATTCATGAAGTTTTCTTATACTAGTTAAATGATTGGGGCTCGGTCAAAGATATATGGATTTTCTGTTTATGGGAGATAGAGGGAACTTAGTTAAAAGGGCGAGCATCTTCAACCTTTTGAATCGTATTTGATTATTGATAAAGTTTGAGCATTGATAGAATTTTTTGCAGATGTTTGCAATACTCGAGTATCTTGATCTACTACTTCTACTCGGCCAAAGCAATGGTGTAACTGATGAAACAAAATTTAAAAATTTATGGTTAATTTGTATTCTATTTTTATTTAGGGTGATTCAAGAGCAGCAAAGTGACTGGAAGAGACATCGATGGCAAAAAATCAGGCCTAAGCTACTTCGAAAACTGCTTGGGCAACAAGAGGAGTTACTGAAACAATTGCCCGAGAAGGCAAATGGCTGGGATGTTACTATTGGTGTGCAGCAGTCAATCGAGCGAATGCAGGTGAGTCCTGTGCCAATTGCTCCGCTATCAAAACGTAATATATCCGCGTCTTGTTTTAGCAATGTCTTTTGTCTGCCAAGAATATTTTTAATAATTGGCCTATTTGCATTTGGATCCATGTGCATTCATCGATGACATTCATTCAAGAAGTGAATTGACAGTTAAATCGTTTATTCAAAGAAACAGGGTATCTATTTTAGAACATGAAAAAGGTTCGACAAAACATTCAAAACTTTTTAAGGTCCCTGGTAAGAAAATAAATGCGAAGACATAAGTTAACAATGAGAAAGGCCGATAGCATTTACTGAGAGAAGTCTAAGAACGTAACAAGGAACGTTCGGGACATGTCTTAGTATGTTATCACCTGTAAATGTTTAGGAAATCTCTCCTAAGCCGCCGTATCTTCAATTGGCTGGCTTTTTGCTTTTTAGTCTTGTGTGCCAATTATGGAGGACCTTAGCAAAGCAGCAATGAGGACTCGTCACTGGAAGCAGCTGGTGCGGGCAACTGGAGGTGCAGTGAATATCAGCAGTGATGGATTGACAAAGATGACCTTAGGACAGTTCATTGGTCTTGGGCTACAGAACCATGCAGACGAGGTTCGCGGTGTGATTCAGAGGGCAGCTAAAGATGTCGGCATTGAAAAGGCTTTGAAAACATATGAAGAAGTTTGGTTGAGTAAGATGTTTGAGTTGGTCAAACACACAAGATTGTCAACTGGATTTTCAAATATTATGCCTACTCATGATGTGAGTACTGACTGCTTCATTAGCAATTTAGCCGTCAGAGAAAAACGACTCTGGAAAATTGCCAACATGAGAACACATGTTGCCAACGTGTATCTTTCGTTTGAATTTAGAATCCATTTCTTCACTAAGTTGTTGTATTCAATGTCTTTATAGAGGAAATTTGTAGACCACGTGATAACCACGGTCAGAAATTTGCTGCCATGACATTCTTGTCGAAATATTAAACATCTTTAGAAGGTCAAGATATGTCGATGAAAACCCTTGTTATTATAGGAAAGGAAATCCGAAAGCTTTTGATATGTTTCTTGCTGATCAAGGTGATTAACTCTTACACTTCAATTTTGTCTAATAGTTTTCATGGTACGATTCTTTTCTAGACACCTGCGAGTGAATATGGCAACGATTCTGATCACGGCATGATAAGCGGAGTACGTCACTCTGGCAGTCGCGTGTCATTGGCTAGCCTTGGATTGCGATCGGATTCGAGGCTACGAGCAACTTCAATCCTGTCTTTTACTTCAAAGCGTCCATCTATTCTCAACATTATGGTAACTTAGTTTTAGAAAAACATTTCACTGAGCTGTAACTAAGATGATTGTTATAATTGCGTTGTAGTACGAGTCTTTATTTGTCGAGCAGACGGGATATAATTTTGTTTAAGAGAAATAAGATTGATATAAGAGAAATTGAAAGTAAATTCAGTAGAGAAGACTTGTTGACTTCTTTTTGAAATACATTTAACTGTGGTATTTTCGTTTTCTGCGTATAGCTGTTATTCATACTGTAAGTTAAAGAAAATAATGTGAGCAATCAATCAAACAGAAAACTAAACGACGAATAGAGTAAGGCGTATTCTTTCCGGAATGAAGAATAACTACATCTTTTCACTTCTTAATGAAAATATACCCACTATTAAATCAAATTGATGTAATGTGTTATCAGTCTTTTTGAAAATGTTTCAGGAACTTGGAGAAGTACTGTTACTGAAAAATATCGAACCTATTCTAGAAGAACTAGAGCTGCATCAGGTAAAAACCATACACTTTTTTGTTGCAATTTGGCGTTTTATATGAATGGCACATTCACAAGGATTGTAGATAGATTTGGTTGTAGATAGGCAAGCTGACATCTCAAGAACAAGAGGTTCCAAAGCTGTTTTTCCGCTGAAGTCTGACTCAAAGGTATACAAATAATTGTTCAAGGTTTGTTGATAGACTTACTAATTCACACAGATTAGATTGAAGGTCGGTTTCTCCCCTAGTTGTCTCTTCAATCAATGCTTGGTGGAAGTGCTGCAAGCTCCTTTGCTGACGACATTGTCAAGTGGCAGAAGACGTTGCAGAATCTTGAAGCAGTTTTGAATCTGTGGTGGGAAGCACAACAGAAATGGATCAAACTTGATGATGTGAGATCTACCTTATTCCTCATTCCATCTCAAATATTTTGATTCATCAGGCGATACGTAAAATAGATGTTGGAAAAATATAGTGGAATTAAAGTAAAATTGCGATATTTATGATAAAAGCATTTAGCCATCTATTTTTAACATGCATTTCAATATTTTGTCGTATGTTTAAAAAACCCTGGAAATTCCCAGGCAACAGAATCAGGTCAAAAGATTTCCTCAACACTCTAAAACGCTTTAGATACAGCTTTTAAAACTTGAAATATAATGATTAATTTTCTCGTTTTTTAAAGTCTAATTTTAGTTATCTGTTAATTCTTTTGTCTTGTCATCTTGCAATCATCAATCTGATGTCAGTTTCATTTCCTGGTGTGAAACCGAAATTATCAGAATTTCCTCATGTGTACCCTAATGAAACTATTTTATTCATATTTAGCTGTACAATGGAAACGAGTGCAGAGTTGCATTGCCGAAGGAAACCAATTTTTTTGCTTCGTCCAGTCATGAATTTAGACAAATCTTGAAGCTGGCTGAAAAAAATCCGAATGTCCTGCAAATATGTACGAGAGAAGGTATATTTAAAAAGAATAATTCAGTTTTGTTTTTCAATCTGAATTATGTTCGTTTTTCGTATGCTCGTATATTTCAACTAAGAAACTTAACTCAATAGGTAATTTTTTCGTATTTCTTGTAGACATACTGCCAAGGCTGGAGAAGATCAACATCAATTTTGAAACATGTTTAAAGGCCTTAACAACGCAACTGGAGAGAAGAAAGCAGAAATTTCCAAGACTTTATCTCATGTCGCAAGAGGAAGTTCTAAACATAGTTTGTAAAGGTATTTGCTCTTTTTAAGTTGGTTGGTAATATTCAATGAAATGAATTTTGCACAATATTGATACCTTGGTCATGCGAATTCGTTTAGAAGTTATGATAATTGAATTAAATTCATGGCCAAGAATATTATTATCAACTGTAGAATAAAACATTACAGCTTTAATATGTATAACAATAAAATAAAATTATATTCACAATTATAATTTTAAATTTCAGCATTATTACCGGGCCTACACATAACTGATAAACCATGGTATTTCTGAGGTTCAAAAACCTTCTGCTTTGCATTAAGCATATTTGAATTGCAATTGCTTTTCCAAAGCATTGTTTCTTACAGCTAAATAAACCGTTTCACTGATTCTTAAATACGGTTTTTTAGGGTATGATCCAGGTTTGGTAAATCCCTATTTTTCAAAAATCTTGCGCAATGCATGTGTAATGGATTACGAGGTGCATGACACAGAAGAACGAAAGTTCTATAAAATCACTGGTATTCGAAGTTTGCATGGAGAGATTCTGAAATTTGTCAAGGTAATTTATTTCTGTTCCATATTATTTTTTCTCCTTTGAAAAGACGAAATTGCAGATTTTTCTGTGAATACCAATTGAATTTGGGGTTTTGTTAAAGTTTCAGCCTTCTTGCTGTCTCTTGCAAATTTGCATATGAGTAAAAAGGCCAATTTTGATAGAAGAGTAGCCAAGACAATACTTTCAGTATTTTCTTATCTTGTGTTGCTTCAATTTTCAAGATTTCCTTGGTAACTCATTGTCAAGGTAATTAAAAACAGGGTTGAGGATATTTCATCTCGAATATCTTCAAGATGCAGTTATTTTCTAAGTATTGTTATTCGGTTTTAAGATAACTGTTTATGCAAGTGACTGTTTCTTGTAATATGATATCCTTTTATTCATTTGTATTTGTATTTGCAAAACAATGCATTCGAAAACATGCATGCGAGTTACAAGATAGTTGCTGGCATAAGACCATCAGGTGATCAGCCAGTCAAGCTAGTAGTTTAAGCAGAAAACGAAACATGGCCAGCCAAGCTAATGCTAGAGTAAATGCAATAGGGATGCATTTCTATTTAGATTTAGTGTCACATTTTCCTTCTGGAATCCAACATTTTTTCTTACGTGAGCTAGTAGAAGTATACTCGTGGAATGTTCTTCATTTTTCCATATACAATAATAAATGCAAATGAGGAAGAGCTTTTGATGAGCTGTTTGTAAGTGTAAGCTGGGGCCAGTTGGCCCTGGCTTGGATTGCAGAGTTCAGTAAATAAAACTCGATATACAGCGAATTTCCAATAATAACAACTTTTCTATTTTACAATCGAGCGAAGCGAAGCAAACAACAGCAGGCGTCAGTCCAGCAACGTGTTGTCACTATCGGAGTGACGCTAGGTACAACAAGTGTGGTTAATGACTCAACAATAGATTTCGAACGTTAGGCTGTCAATTAACCTTCTCACATAAGACTCCTCATCTTGAAGGCAGACAATGACACTATGAATTGAATAACGATCAGCATTCAAGCTTTTACTCAAAAGCACAGAATGTTCCTTTTTCTATCTGGGTATGTTTGATTGCATCAACACAGCTGCTTAGCACTTGTGCACGTTTCGCTTATGTTTAAATACACTGCTAATACACATGGTACACCTTCGTTTCCTTTGACTGTTGGACAACTTGTAATACTTTGTATCTTGGAGTAACATATCTTTTCATTGCTTTGTACTAATAGAAGTAACTTACAACAAAGAACCTTTAAGAGAATCTTGACCCTCCTGATAAATATTTGATGTGTCTATTTTGTTTGCAGCCGGTAGACTGCGATTCAGTGGTTGAGAACTGGCTGAATGCTGTGGTAAGCGCAGTCAAGATGACATTGCAAGTTAGCCTGGCATCGGCACTGGGAATGCCATTACCTGACAGTATCAGAATTGGCCTAATGTCACGTGAATCAACAACACACGGAAAGATGGAGTCGAAGATCAAAAAGTCTCCTTCTCCGCAACAACGAAAGGTTCTCTTTGCGCAAGAGCCAAAGGTAATTGGTGACCTAGAGAACACTGCGCGTGAGGAGATGAGTCTGCCTTCATCGTGGTCTTTGAGAAACCTGAATGAGATCGTCCTTTTGGCGTTGCAAATAGAGCTCACCCAGAAGCTAGAGAAGTGTTTTGAAGAATACCAGGCTGGGGATAAAGATGCACTTCCAGGCATGCAGCAGCATTTATCTGCCATCTTGCAATCAGCTGCTGCATTGCTGCAAGGCTCAAACGGCAATGATCTTGATGATCACGTGCTTAAACAAAGAACAAAGGTTGCCGACGATTCCAATGCGGAACAGGTTGATGACGATTTTACTGCAGAGAAAGATGAAATCCTTCACGCGAAGCAAGAAATAAGAATCTTCTTAACTCCAAGTCAAATGCAAAAACTGACAAACTTGATATTTGTACTTTCCAACAAGCGCGATCTTACTCAAAAGCTCTCTAAAGTTATTAGCTCCACTGATCAGAATGGCAACGAGGGCATGACACAGCTAGCAAGAATGTTCGAGTGGCAATCTCAGTTGAAGTATTACTGGTCACAAGACAGTGCAACTTGCAGGATATCTGTGATGGATTACGACTGCGATTACGGCTTTGAGTACCAAGGAACAGCGGCTAGAATTGTGAATACACCAGAGTCAGAGAAAGCTGTGTTTTGGATGACCCAATCGATGCTTAATCGGTCGCCAGTTCTTCTTGTTGGATCCACTGTAAGGCTTTTTCCTACATTCAATTCCTTACCTTCATTTAAAAGCTCTTCATCCAATTGCATGATTCGACAGTTGATAGAAATTATCCAATTTCACTAGTTTTCTTAAATCTCTTTAATATTCTAGAGAGAGCCAAAAAGCTACGTAGGAATTTAAGAGAAAACAATATCTAAAAATAATTATTGTTTCCTAATTTCTTGTTTAACGAAGTGTATCTTATTCTTTGATTTGTATTTATCACTACTTAGCTTCCGAAGGTATTTGTTAGAAAACTGAGAAGCTGTGCGTATTGGGATAGGCTTATCTTGGTTATTTAGGCCCGATATGAGATCACCCCGTGATTCACACGCCTGTAATTCCTCAGTCTATGTGAATGTTTCGTCATGTCAGTGCTGCCTGTTCGAAGCCTCAAAACCTTTCATGCAAATGTTTTCTTTTCATGCTTTCACCCTAGAGGATTTGATTAATACGTACAAATGAAACGACATTTCTCCTTCCAAACCACTTCAAAATGTACTTGATCTAGTTTAGGCACCTTTAGTCTGTTATACTTCAAAAGCAGCAAACACCACTTCGAAGGCATTTTTTTAGAACTAGGTTTTAGGCTTGATGGATGCTGCTATAGCAGTCGCTTCACAGAAGAACAATAGAATCACTCAGAAAGAAGGTTTAGTATTTGCTGTAAAATAATTGTAAATTCGTATTTCATTCCCCAGGTTTCCAGCCGAAATGAGATGCTTTTAGAGTTGTCAAACGCATTCGGATTTCCAGCTTTCCAATTCGTTTGCTCAGAGAATTTAAGCACCAAGCAAATTGGCGAAGTTTTTAAGGGAATTGCAGCCACAGGTGAATATC
Source organism: Rhopilema esculentum (assembly GCF_057945365.1). Classification (NCBI taxonomy): domain Eukaryota; kingdom Metazoa; phylum Cnidaria; class Scyphozoa; order Rhizostomeae; family Rhizostomatidae; genus Rhopilema; species Rhopilema esculentum. Next base: position 656,268 of record NC_142835.1, read on the forward strand.
ATCTTAGGAGCTTTAATTCTACAACAAGGGTGGATAAAAATAACTGTAATATTGTGAGGCCATCAGTGGAGACTCACAGAAATTATTGACGAATGCATTTGTCTCCGTTTAAATTGCTAGATTGCAATTTTGCCATCCATCCGGCCTGAAAATGTTTCATGGTACACTAATGTGCTCAATCTCTTTTTAATATTTCGTTTAATGATCTTGGATATGTAATTCCTTGGGTATTCAGGTATCAGCATAGATATTTCATTTCTTTGTCAACTGCTTTATAATAATATGCAGTTTCATGTGGCCTTATCTCCAATTTCTAGGTTCATGGGGTATTTTTGCAAACTTAGACAGACTCTCAAACTCTGCATTGTCGGTGATTACTCAGTTGGTTGCCAGGATAAACCAGAGTCTACAGGCGAAGAAATCGACATTCACAATGCTTGATGACGAGCTATCATTGTCTTTCAATGCAAAGGTATTCGCGTGCATGGATCTTTGCGGACAAGTTTCCGACAACAAAGCCCCTAGTTTCTTTCCTAGCATTACGTCATCGCTGTATACCGTTCCTGCTGGCCTACTTGCAAAGTTCAGAATCGTTTGTCTTTCGACACCTGATATCGAAACAATCGTAAAAATGCATTTAATGGTACACGGGTTTAGTTATAACGAAAATCTTGCACACAGCCTTGCCAATATATATTCTATATGGTCAAAACTTGCCATGGTGGAGGCAGCCCCGTCGGTTAGAGCTCTTTGCAGTATGGTAAGCGATGCTGGCGATCACCTTGATCAGCTAAAGGCCTTAGAGCTTTCTGAAGCTTACTACGAGCAAGATCATATGCAGGATAAAGACAGGGAAGTTGAAGACCCGGATAGCCCACCTTTGTCACCTAAAGAGGCAGCTCACATTTCGAATTCTGAAAAGAAGGATAATAAAATTACAAATGAGGGTATGATCGTTTTTTGGCAGTCTCTGTCGTTTCCTTGGCCATGAATACCATGTTTTGTATAGATAACATCCTATGAAAGCTAGTTGTTGGTTGTTTTTACGATGATTTATAATATTAAAAGAAATTTTTAAAATTGAAGACAGTCTTAATAAGTGATTTGATCCGAACCTATCCGTGATAAATGATCGTGGCCTAAATATGTCCAGTGTAGAGAGTTTAGAGAACCATAGTTTGATGACTTAGAGCCCCCGACCAAAAGGAGCTCATTTTTATTCATGTTTAATCGCTCAAGTCCAACATCTTTTCAAAAACTTATAAAGCTCTTCAACTGAAGCTTTTGTGACTCATTCTCCCTTATTAGCGAGAAAAACAACATTAAACTTTTTTACATCTCACTATTGTGTTTGACATGTAAATATGGATTTTTTCCTTAGGGCCTCGGATGCTCCTATTACGCCACTGAATATGTCATACACTTCAGCTGTAAAGCGCCTTCGTATTAGCCGACACGAAATATTCAGTGTCTCAGACAGCTTTTACACATTCATTACTTTTTCAGTATCATATCAAAAATCTAAGATTTTGAATTCATTTTAGATGAAATTGGAGAGCATGAAAGGAGTATCTCCGCTCAGTCAGCATCCAGTGAAACGCCGAAGATTGATTTGAAAACACTAGAGCAGAAGAGCTTGCTATTGGCTATAAGAGGTCAGATGATGCCGTCCCTAGTGGGGGCTGATGCGGTCATGTTTGCTACGCTGTTAGCAGATTTCTTCCCCTCTCTTGACGTGCCGTTAATTTTCAATCAAGGAATGCAAGAGGACAAACACGTGACTTCAGCCGAGAAGACGATTGGCTTGACAAACCAAGAGAAGGGGGCGCCACTGAGAATTCTACCAAGCTCACCGCAGCCGAAGGATCAAGGTAAATTTGTCATGCATAGATTTATTAAAGATTCACTTTTAAGACAATGTTAAACTCTGCAAAAACAAAACATATCTGCTTAGCAGGAAATTACCCTCAAAATGTGAGCTCAAGAAAACTTTACATCCATTTTAAAATCCTTATGACACAATGCTATGAAATGCAAACTTGCTTGGCAATTTCCCGGTTTTTTGGAACCCTATTTGTGATACCCTTCTTATTAGGGTACTCGTCGAAGATGCTAGGGATTTAGAAGCCTACCTCTTAGAAAATTTGATAAGATGTTTTCGTTGAGGTTTGATGGAACAGTAAAACTCATTTGAAACTGTCACCCATTTATTGCCAACTGTGTTTTATGGTCACTGCTTATGTATACAGAGCTGAACGAGTGACAGTTGCTGAACTAAGAATGTTTATAATTTGTAAGATAATTTGTAAGCCTTTTGAAGCAACTATTTTCAATCACCGTTTGTATTTATATTAAATAATTTCTTATGAAATAACTATATTCAATGAAACATGAATCAGTTGATCTCTTAGCTTGAAGTTTTTCGATGCCATATACATAAATATGAGTAAATCTACCTTGCAAATACTTGTGATTGACTTTTGATTTGCAGCGATCAGTGATTTGGAATCAGCCATTCGGATTGCTGTCCAGAAGATAGATCTTCAGCCTGGACATGCTTTCGTTTCCAGAGTGTTGCAGTTGTCCCAGCTTGTTTCAAGCAACAAAACGGTCGGTAAATAATTCAAAGTTGCTACCTTTCTCTGTTTAGTTTTTTATCCTATTTGTCTTCAGCGTTTGCGTCTAGCTAAAGTTCTTAATAAAGGGGCTTTTTGATATTTACTCAAATGCGAGTTTTTTATTGCTTTTTCGCCCTAAAGTTATAACAATGAATCTGTTCTTGGATTCTGTTTTGTATGGGGATTTTATAAAATTATCTTGTGTTAAACAAAGTGTGAAAAAACAGGCACCGCATTGGAAGTCACTTTACTGAATATTGAATATTGCACTAGAATTAGCTTCTACTGTGTCCTTTTATGCATTCAATCAAGCTTATAGCCAATTCGCACCTGTTAAAATCAGCCCACAGCCCATCTGAACCAAATGCTAAAGCTCACTATATACTGGTTTGAATGCGAATGACTTCGGATTTTTACTTTTATACTGCTTCTTATAACAGGTTATAGTCGTTGGCCCAGCTGGATGCGGTAAGACTGAAATAATTCGAGCTTTGATTGCTGCCCAGAGAGAAATGGGTCGAAATATCATATACAATTCGATGTTCCTTGGCTCCGTGGACGCTAAACAGCTATTTGGCTACTTCGACAAAAACACTAAGTAAGTCGCTATATCAGTTATCTTGATATCAGCTAAGCTGCCTGGTGATAGCATTGTTATCTGACTTTCACATACCAAATACCAAGGTGACAAATGTATCCCCCTCCCTGTATGATTACGAACTTCTATTGCTTTGGCATATAAAAAAAGTTCTGTGGCTATGAAGGAAACCAGTATGAAAAGGCTAGTTACGTTATGCATTGCTTGTCGGTAAACCGGGCTTGACCTTTTGAACTAGAGGGTCTATTCTTGTGAGAACTGGAAAGCTTATATTTGCACCTTTAGCAGCAATATCTCTTACATATTAATCTACTGGAATACCTTTTTAAAGATTATAATGTCAAGGTACATTGGTTTGTTTATTCCAAAGTACTTGAAGTTTGATTGTATCGCCTTTTAGAGTATGGGTGGACGGACTTTTGCCATCAGTTCTGCGAAGGAAGTTGCATGACATGTACAAATGTGAGATTGGCCTTGGAGCTAGTGACTCGCAAGATCTGAGATGGATCCATTTGGATGGCCCGGTAACAATTTATCACTAAATAATCCTGTTTCTGACGTAACACGATCTTTTGACTTGCCATCGCAAACTTTATCTAGATGTTTTAATCAATCCGAATGGGAAAAAGAGGGTTTATTGTTGGATAAATGTTCTTATTATGTATCAAAATCATATTTACGGTGTCTATTAATTGCATCTTACTGCTAAATAGATGTTGATTTTTGAAGTTGGAAGGAACCTCTACTTTTCAAGGAACTGCAAGCAGATAGGTTGAAAGAGAGTTTGGACGCTGTTTGTTTGTTTCTCTGCTTGTTGGTAAATTTGCTTGTTTTTTTGGTTTGCGCTCTTCCTTGATTTCACGTTGCTTCAAAATATTTAAATTTTCGTTCTATTAGAGCAATCAATTGATAAGATGCCCTCGAATATTCTTCACAGGCCCATCCATCTCAGCTAGAAACTCTTGCAGATGTTCTCACTGGAAGTGGTATGTTAACTTCACGAATTCAGATTGGCTATTGCAGGCTTTTTCTACTGACCTCCAAAGCGTTATTTTGATCAAACGGAATCAGGGAATCTGAAGAATTGTTAAAACTTTTTTGTTGATGACTTTTGCTAGGAAAACATTGTTATGTTAGCTTGCTGAAAATTTTCGAAGATTTGCTTCTTGATTTCGTAACTGAAAATTTGGCAATATAAGCATTTAGATAGGCTTACATTAGGTCTCAAAGTAAAGATAGAGTGGTCGGTTAAATAGAATCATCTGAGAGTGACATAGAAGCGAAGGGATTGAAAGCCATTTATTCGTTTTTTTTAAAGCTACGTTTTGATTTCTTTTTAGATAACCTGACGTTTCCAGATGCGGAGAGGCTGAACCTTCCTTCCACCGTGCGTTTTATTTGGGAGGTAAGTCTTTTCAATTTTGAGAAAGGAATTGTTATTGTCCTAACTTAATAATATTCTTCAGTCGATGACTCTGTTTTGTCTGACTCTTATTTCTAAAGAGTTTCCCTCAGAGCAAACGTATGCTGTGAATAGATTACCACTGTGCTTAGGGCCTAAAACTGCTATTCGTTTGAATTTTTTCGTTTTCAAAGAATTAAAACCATTAGGCTCTCAGTTTTCTGGTAAATTCCTTTTAAGAATGTTCTAAAGCTGGAATAACAACAGGTTTACGTTCCGCAAATTGTATTAAACGTGTTTCAGATAGTTTTTTAAATTTCCTGAATCCTCGAATGAACCACCTTTGGCTATTTAGGACATTTTTGCAATTTATACCTTTGGGACATTTTTGCAATTTGCATTAGGGTTGTTTAAGGGTGGCTTAAACGAGGGTGTGGTCTTATAAAAAATTCTCTTAAAATGGCTACATTAATAGCTCATTTTCAAAGCTTTTCATTTTATCAAATTTAGTTTGCGAAGGAAAAGCGAAAGTATGTTAAAAGCAAAGACATCTTTGAAATGCTTCATTTTTCTTAGTTTTTCGTTATTCTTTTATTCTGAATTGTAAAATGAAATCATGTAGTGTAAAAATTGTCAAACTCTATACTTTCTGTCCAAATCTAAGCTGTATTTTAAAGATATGTATTCTTTATTTTATAATTTTTTGAAATTCAGACTGTATAATATTAATAACAATATCATAAGCTTTGCAATAGGGCACTGGGCTCGATCACCTTTCATGTTTATCCAGTGTCCTAGGAAACACTCACGGACATTCTCTTTATAATTTTTTAATTCTTCTTTATGCTCATGACAATAAATAAAAATATATTTAATATACACGCTCTAAGAGCGTTGCTTGATGAAATGAAATTTGAATTTACAGGTTGACACACTGGATAACATTCCAACCTCTTTACTTTTGGATTGTGGTGTCTTGAAGCTTAATTCAGATGATATTGGTTGGGAACTGATTTTGCAGAACTGGCTCTCAAGACAAACCGAATCGAACAGAGATATTCTAACTGACTTATGCAATAGGTACATCCCAACAACGATCGACTTCCTGATCCACGAGAAAGTCATACGTTCTGAAGAAAAACAAAAGAAGTCGGTTGTCGGCTACAATCACAGCCATGGACAGCTTCAGCACGCGGTTTCGTTAACAGAGACAAACATGGTTCAGAATTTAATATCGATCTTTGAAGTGAGTTGCTTTCCTGAGATTTGTAGGAAAAATATATTTTCTCAAACATTCAAGAGAAGTAGTCTCGAAAATTTATCTATCTTAAGTTCTTTTTGTATGAAATCACTTTTTCCTACGTATGCACGATTGAATGCATTCAGATGAAAAAAGAAACTGCTTGTAAAAATAATACAAAAATGTTAAGTTTTTTAATGATGTTGTTACGTTTTTTTAAACGAAGTTGTACAGACCTAAGAAACGCCGGAAGAAACGTTTACTATAACAACTGTGTCCAAACGTTCAAGCCTTCTTAAAGGTTTTGTAGCAAACAATTTTATTTAAAGTAAGTGTAACTAATTTTCTACCGCGTCCATTAAATCAAATGGCTGTAAGCTGATCCACGTAGCGAATTTTTCGATCAATAGTTGTTTAGTTGTGTTAGACTATTTTCCAGATTGTTTGACAAAATCATTTCTCTTTTCCATTTTCTATGTTTAAGACTCCTCCTGTTTTTATAGGCTCTTATCTACAATGCCCAAGACCCAAGTTATGATTGTTTTGATGCTTTCTTTAATTTTGCTGCTTTCTGGGCCTTCGGTGGAAATCTTCTCGAGGAATACAGAGAACATTTCAGCAACTGGTGGAGAAATCAATGGTCTGAATTTATTACATTCCCAGATGATGTATCGGTACGTTCTTTTCACTCATTTTCATCCCATAGACTTGCCTTGTTTGTTCAATCAACTCCTCTTCTAACAATTGGTTTATCCTAACAGTTCTCATAAAAAGATGACATAATATGTCAGCACCCACGTATGCCACTGATTCAAATACCAACTCTAGATTGATGTTTGTCCCTCTGCTAATGAAAGTCACTCGACTTCATGAACACACGATAAACAAACGACTTCTTTCTAATTTTGAGTATTTTTATTTGCGGTTTAGCTCTGATTGTTGGAAGATCTAGTGAAATGTAAATTTTGCTGATAACTTGCGCAAAAATACAATGCTGTAAGAATGTTGCTGCCGATTGACGATAGAAATCTTGAGAAAACTTTGATTTAAACTTACAAAGTCAGGGACTTCAGTGGCTGAAAATGACGATGGCCCAGAAGGCTCACTTCATTTTTTTCTTCTTACACAGTTCAGTTGTACTTTTTGACACTTCAGTCATTTCTTTTTTTACACAGTTTAGTTGTAATTTTTGAAAGGATCGTTGGTTAATTTGGTCAGCGCTACAAGAACCCCGAGATTTTAGCTTAGTAAAGCCTGTGTTGTGTAAAAAAAACTGTGAACTGTGTAAAAAAAGAAAACTGAAGTGAGCCTTCTGGGCCATCGTAGAAATTAGATCCATCCTCACTAAATTTAAGGCAACCTTGACTAATAACATGCCTACCATCATCCTGATTTAACCTTTTCTCTTTTCAGTTATGGCAGTGCTACGTTCACCCAGAAACACACGAATTTGTAAACGCGCAGAATTTCCTTCCTTCCTACTCTGGAAAACCAAATTCATCTTTTCCTCCTGACGCACACGTTGCCACTTCAAAAAATATGGTAAGTTTTTTGAAGCTGTCTTTTTAGCTGCTCTGGCTGCTAGCACAGTATCAAGTTTATTGCTTCCTATGTGGCATAAGCTTTTTGCTTCCCAGCTATTAAGAACCACAGCTACATTTTGATAGAAATATTTAACCGCGTCTACCATGATTTAGTAATGTGTGTTGTTGACTAGATCTATATTTGAAAGATGACTAGATCTATATTTGAAAGTTGTCATCTTTTTATTTTATGTTTATTTGTAGGTTGTGTCACTTCTGGTAAGCGCCCTTATTGAAAATGGAAAGCCTGTGTTGTTAGCAGGCCCTCCTGGTTGTGGAAAGTCGCACATATTTAAAGATCGTTTGCAGAGCCAATCTACTGACATGGCAGAGATTCAGTCATTGTTCATAAATGCAAACAAATTTATCACCTCGAAAACTCTGTGGCAAAGAATGGACGAGTTCCTCGAATGGAAGCATACCAAGACATATGTGCCCAAAGGCAACAAAAGACTTATATGCTTGATTGATGACCTGAATCATAGCTATGTGAGTATACTTTATGTTTTAGGCCTAATCATTTGGTATAGATGCAATAAATTTGGTAATCGTGCTCATTGGCGCTTGTTCTTCTTCTGCCTATGTTCTTTTGGCTCCTTCACACCCTGTTAACCTTCTCCAGTTACATCTGTATCTATCTTGCTTTTGTTTAGGCAAACGACGCAAGCATCCAACCTGCTTGTGAAACAGTTCGTCAACTTCTAGATCAAAACGGATCTTTCTACCATGGAGGCTGGAAATGGCGTGAGGTGCAAGATGTCACATATTTGGCGACATACAATCCATGGACTACAGCGACGACGCCCAAGTTAAGCAATAGACTGCTAAACAAATGGATCGTCTTTCATCTGCCATTCCCTTGGTAAGGTTATTTCCAAACTACAAACAATTTTTCAGTTGATATTTTCCATTTGTAAGGAACTGGGGGCCCTAGAAATAACGTTGTTTAAATGTTTATCGATAGACCTCTAGAATACTTTACCGCTCGTTTTTGGTTTATCTCTTTTGATGTCGTGTTTAATTACCCTTGTCCTTTTGCGTCTTGTCTCATGAAGATTTGCTTCTGCCCCTAACCATGGTTATGTCATTCAATTGCATTTAATTCCCTTTATATAGGAACCTTTTACACACTTTTCGAGAATTATTAAGAATGTTCGAATAAAATGTCATGTATCATTATAGCGAAGAAGAGCAATGCGAGATATTCGGCACCTTACTCCAGACACACTTCATTCTTCCACCCCCTCAGTCATCTAGTCAAGAAGAAAGCGAAGAAATTGTTTCGAGTGAAATGATTCGTAAGCGAGTAAACGAGGAGGCCATGACAAGATTGCTCGAGCGCGTTGTTGCTATCACGGTCGAAGTGCAAGAAAATATACGAAACATGTTTTTGCCTACCCCTCAGCGTGCTCATTATATCTTTACGCTCAATGATCTTTGTATTTTATTCAGGTATGCATTTGCATCATTCATTTATTCTTTTTAATTCTAAATAATCAAAGCTTCTAATCTTTTATTCAGTACTACTTTTTTGTTGTCTTTTTCACTTATCTTCCAGAATTCAGGTTTCTTTCTGTGTTTCTTACTGAAAAATTCATATAGAATGAAACAAATTGACTAAAGCTATTTACTCAATGTAAGGTTTACTTTAGGCCAGATTTATGTAATCAAGAAAGTGCGATGTTGAACCTATTGTAAAAGCTTATGATGCCGCAACCTTCTTTTGGAGTTTGAGATATCTTCCTGTTATATATTATCTTTTTTGAAAAAGAATTTTGTGTTTCCTACTTCTTGTTTTGCAGAAATAAAAGCTAGGACAAAAGCATGTAGTTTGTAATTGACTAGTTTTTGTCCTTATTTTCTGTTACTTCATCTTTCCAAGAAACCTTTGCCTGGTGTTAAACTCTTCTTGTTCACAAGAAGATCTGATCACTTCCTGGAAACATGAATGTGAGAATGTGTATGGAACTGTTCTGATGGACGCCGTTGATAAAGGTCGATGGATGCAAGCATTTCACACAGCTGCGAAAAAGCGTTTTGATAAATCACAGGTAAAACATCTAGTTTTCTAAAGAACTGGTTACAAATCTTGCCATTTTCATGCCACTCAGTTACTTAAGATTTTTCCAACGTGGTATAATTGAATTGTTTGTAGGCCCGTACTATCTCTAGGTTGTCTGTTTACAAGTAGCTGATATTTTGCCTTTTTAATGATACATGTATGCTCTTACAGCTTGAGTTTATGATGAAGCCTTCATGCCTCATTTCTAACCTCATTGATGTTGATGATGGAATAAAGAAGGGCTCCAAATCAAGCAAAAATTCAGTGGATGCAGAAGAACAGATTAACGCTTACAAAGCAAGCAGTGATCTTTCAAAGGTACGTGATGTTATCAAGCTCGATTATTTTTTTCATAAAAATGTTGAGGATCACACGGCAGTATTTAAATACTGATGTCTCTCGATATTCCTGCTTCCGGCTCCTTTTTTCTTTTGCTGTATGCATTTTAATTCTTTATACATGTCTGAAAACCTGAAATAGATTTTCTATATAAGGCCACTGTATTCACCCCTATTCTGGCTTTCTGTGATACCTTTTCTGCAGAGAAATATTTCTGTCTAAGCCTTCAATATTGGAAAATAATCCGTCAGCTTATGCTTGAAACTCTCGTTTTTAGCTGCTGATGCATAAGGACGGGACAGTCTAATGTAAAATATGTTATTTGTTGTTTTTCAGGCAAAAGCAATTCTAGAACACAACATTCATGAATATAACAAAGACAATCCAAAAGTGAAAATCTATCTATATGAGGTATGTTTTTTAAAGTCATTAGCTACGTGTTATCAGCTTAGCAGTTGAAGGAGTTTTCATCCAGATGCAGTTTTTATTCCACTTGCTGAAGCATTGTTAATCGTAGAAAATGGTAACATATTGCACTTTACAGTTTTCCTTGCACATAGGAAAGCAATGTCAGACAGAAGCAAATAAGATATTGGACCGATATATAGAAAAAGTAAGGGCAAGCAAGGGCCAAGGTTGCCTAAATTGTCTTTAGGATTGTTCGAGCTGGCTGTAAACATGTTATCCTTAGTATGGATACGTAAACATTTTCAATATAACATTTCTCAAAGTTCTTTTTAAGTCTACCTCAGTTTTAACCAGTGAGTTTTAGGAAAGCCGATAGGATGCAATTTCGATAATAGGGGGTCTTGTTTGTTCCCATTATTTTCCTTGACTGTTTGTTAAACTATTTTCCCTCCTGGTCTCGCTCAATCCATAAAAAAGTGAATGCGTGCTTTAGCTATAAATTCATACAAACGTTGTTTTATCTCTCAAATATTCATGTTTTTTAGGAGACGATCAGGACAATATGTCGTTTAATCCGCATTTTGCAGTCGCCACACGAATGTGGTCACGCGATGGTCCTTGCAAATGGCTTTCCTGGCCTCCCACTACCCCTTGTGAAAATCTCAGCCTACATTTGTGGATTCACTGTCTTCCAAATACATCCGTCAAGCTTGGTCTTAGGAGACAAGTATACAATTGAGCATTTTAAGCTGGATATAGTCAACGCTTACACAACTGCTGGATTAAAGGTAAAACATTTTTGTCTAGATTTCAAAAGCATATTGAGCAACATGCAGCTACTCATTTATTTCTTTGAAATTCATAAAATTGTTTTAGTTTCTTTTTCAAAGCTAGGGAACTAAGATAACTCCCTCCTCGGGGTTTCAATGCTGAATTTATAATGCCTATGCATACCAAATTCCTGGTCGTAACGAATGGTGTACGGAGTCTCAAGGAAGTCCGGACTACGACTTACTTTTTCCAGTAAAGTCCAAGAGTCACGATATCAAGCTTGGATTTTTTTGGGCTCTTTATTTATACATTGAAAGCGAAATAAATCATAAGCACTCCAATATTTACGTGTTATTTTACTGTTTATCATCATGAAATTATAAATGTCCTCATTGGTAATTATCAGTTGGCTCGATTACTTGTGTACTAAGTGATTTACGATGGATAATAAAGGCAAAATTGTTTCCTCATTTTACTTATGAAGCTCCTTGTTGTTTCGTAGGGTGAAAAGTTGCTGTTTGTACTAAATGAAATGGAATTGTTCGATGAAGACTTTCTCGTCTATGTGACGGAGTTCCTAGTGTCTAATTCCATTTCTCATCTCTTCAACGATGAGGAACAAACCTCGATAACGAATGCAATTAGGACCGAGGTCACGCAAGCTGGGTTAAATTATACCAAGGAAACGGCATGGAACTTCTTTTTAAAGTAAGGCAGCTAACAAAGTTTACTTTCATCCTTGTTCAGTGTTTTTATTAAATTAGATGGGAATCATACAAGAGTTATTAACATTATCAATTGTGGACCATTTAGGAGCCAATTAGGAGTCAAAAACAAGAAATACACATTTATTGTCGGATTCTATGGTTAATTTTTTTGTAAGAAATGATCAAATGCAGTAACTTTATTGAAGAGAACTCAAAAAATCTTTTGCCGACAGGTTTGCTATGCGCTCCATTTTGAATTGATCGGTGTGATGCCTTTGCGTTCACTTTCAGAAGAATTTTTAGAATTTGGAAGGATAAAATGAAATTTTTAGTATTATACAATTAAGCAAGGATTTATTTACTTTCAGGGCTGTACGAGAAAACCTTCGTTTTGTTTTTATTGTATCATCAATGGAAGAGAAATTTCAGAACAGATGTCGCCAGTTTCCAAGCATGATAAATGCAATGCAAATGCTGTCTCTACCTTTTTGGACCAAAGAAGAACTAGTTGGAATTGCAAGCTACCATCTCAAAGGTACCCTCTTTTGATTGGATGTTCGTGTACAGTTGTCTCGATGAATTTATTTGTTTGCCGTTCCAAAACAGTTCGCAATGATTGTCTTGTGTCACACACATATCTACAGAGTTAATCAGGTTGAAAGGAACTGTAGGCAAATATCTTGGACTATGGGTTCAAGCTAAATAAAATAAGCGATGAAGACTTTGAATCATGGTTCAAGAATCCATTCTTGGTATAATATCTAAAGAAATATTGACATATTGAATTCTTATTGGGCTTAGCAACTAAGCACTTGCGAAGTTCATTAGTTTTTATGCTATGCACTATTTCTACTAGGCATATCTTCTTTTTACAGAAATGACAATTTTTGATGAAACAGAGAAGGAGAATATCGCTCATCTGCTTGCGTCCATGCACCTTGCTGTCGCTGAATCAGATGGGGCAGAAAGAATCAATGGCAAATTCAAGCACGTCACAAACACCACCTTTGAAAGATTTGTCGAACAGTGAGTTAATGAGGATTTCTCTTTTACTCATCACTTATATTCAAATTATCAAATCCCGTGATGATTGATTAATTAGGCTGTAATTAATCCTAATCTGTTGCAAAAACATTTAGAACTTTTGTAAGAAAGGAAAAAATTCTATCTTGTACGTTCATGTTGCAAAAGCTAGCCGATATATTTGCCTAGATGTAGTTTCTTTGGCATTAAACCTTTAGGTAAGTTTTTGTATCCTAATCATGTATTTTGAAGCCAATTTGAATCGGTTTCAAATATAATAATAGCAATCATTCCGTGGTAGGTTCTAATGAAGCTATTGACTGTTACATCTTGTTTACTAAAGCTAGCAATAACATTGATTACCCTTAATATGTTTTGTTAAGCCTCATATAGCTCAGTTATTTTCATCAAGCAGTCTTTTTTGATTGTTTTTTAACATTGAAATTAATCAGACATTAGATTACTTTCATATCTAGTCAGTTGAAACCCAAATAGGAGCGAATCCAAACTTTAGATTTCCTACATATTTGCATCTGATCTCTAACTCATGCTCTGTAGCTTCGTGGATATGGCCTTCAAACGCCACTCTGAGATTGAGGAAGAATTTGATTTGATGACGAAAACACTTGAAGCGATTGACAGAGGAACGGAGCTAGCCAATCAGCTGAAGAGTCAGCTTGATCATGAGAATATGGTTTTTGATCAGAAAAAACAGGTAGGCAATATCGTCAATGAAGGAAACAGCCTAAAAAACTCATTTAACTGTGTTTTTCTCTACATTTGCTGACAAACAATTTATGCACCAAGCTACATTCTTTTTCATTTTTATAATAGAATTTTTTTTCATGTTAAAATATGCTTTGAGGTTATACGGATTTAATGAGCACTGTTTGTAAATCAATTGGTTGTTGTTTAATTCATTATCAATTGTTTAAAACCCATATGACTTTCGTACATGAATTTCAATTTTTTATTTTTAGGGTAATTTCACGCTGCTTAGCCAGATTGGTCAAGTATGTCACCATATGATTCTTTCACTTATGTAAATAATATCCTTGGACCGTGTATAATGGTATTTTTATTAATTTCGAAGTGCCTATATATTAAAGGGACTAAATTTATGCCTATATATGTATTACCTAAAATATACAATTTAGAGAATTTTTGTATTGTGAAATTAATGTTGGCACAGACTTTTCATGTTTTTGTAGCAAATGGTTTATCTTACCCGTTACTAACTTAGTTGATCTTATCTTTAGTTTCGTTTGTCATTACATCAAATGCTTTTTTATAGGACAAAGCCATAACAGAGGAACAAGTAAGATTGGTGAAGAAACAACAATGGAAGATTGAGCAGTTGGAGCGTGTACGTATTATCTACATCTCCAGTGAATTGCACAGAATTAATCTTAAAGTCCTGCTACTTATTCCATTCATATTAAGAACTGAGAAGAAATTTGGTTTGTTCTGTCTTTGCTAGTAGACAGGGAAATTGTTGTGACAAACTAAGCAAGTGCCTAATACAAAATCTGACTTAAGGTAGACTTCTCGATTATTATAAAATTACAGTCGTAGTATTTTGTCTTAATTGTAAACCAGCCAAGTAACAAATTTGTCTTGACTTTGAGTTCACAAGTTCGCCAGGAAGTTTATTACCAAGTATTATTTTTCAAATGCTCCTTTTTAGTATCAATAATTGATTTGTTCTTGCTACAATCTTATGCTATCAGATTTTCCAGCAAGCAATTTATATATGAGCATTTGAAACGGGTCGAGAGTCCTAATTTCCTCTGCCAAGGTAGTACTGATGTTAATAGCCACGTAAATACCAGAATATCATTCAACTCTTTACCTAAAACCCATCCATAGGGTAGGTTTTCTGTCAGTGTATTAGTCTTTTTAACGGGCGTATTTCTCATAGAGAAAGTACTTTCGCTGTCCCACTACCCTACCACATCTTTAATCAAGTCACTCTCATTAAATTTCATTCCAGCCACTTTTATTTATAAGCATAAAATGATCACAATAATTGGTTTTTCCTGAAATCTCAAAATAATTCTCTTCATTAGCTTCTTCCTCGTTACCAAGACGCACACGAAAGAGCAGTATTCAAGGCTGCTGCAATGGTTAAGGAAACGAAGCAAATTCTTCTCGAATTGGACCAACAAGGATTGTCAGATCTGCGATCGATGCAGAAACCAGACAGTGACATAGAAGATATTCTCGCCGCAATAATCATCATTGGTACTAAATTTGTTTCAAGTTAACTTTTTTTGTTATTTAGCTTTAAAGGTAAACAATATACCTGTAAAGTAACAAACAAGCCTCAAAAGTAACAACTGTTGAACTAAGTAACAATATGATTATTTACAACAAACAGAATCAGTTAGGGATTGTATGTAGATTAATTTTTTAAGGAGGGGCTCTCTCAGACAACATTTTATCAACGGCCCGTGTAATATAAAAAGCATATCATCTGGATAAATTTTTTAAACGTTTCATGGTGTCCTAAACCTGCTTTTATATATTTCTTACAGTCTTTAACCAATAAAGTTTTCAGTCGCTGAATTCCATCCAATAATGAATTGCTTTTATGCAATCTGTTACAAAAAGTGTGCCAAGGCACCTTTTACCTGCAAGAGATTCCCATTCGTGTTTATTGATTCTGATTTTTGAATTTCAGTTAAATCGCCAACGTCAGACTTAACATGGAACAAAGGAGCGAAACGAATCATGGCAAACCTTGAAAGGTAACCACTTACATCACGTCGGTCTGTAGTTGCGTCACAATGGGCCTTGTCACTGCAATGTTTATATGGAAACAAAACGCGTCATAGACCAAGCCTCATTTGTAAATCATTCCTCAATATCCTTGTGTTTTCCTGATAGAAAACTAACGGTTTTAAAACATTATTGCAGATTCTTTGTTAGGTATTCTTGATACTGATAACATGTACTTGACGAATGCTCTTTTGTCAATCGAAGGTTTAGAGAAGAACTGACAGCGTTTGACGAGACGGAGTTGACCGAAGACACATTGCAAGTGGTCGAGCCATATATCAAAAGATCTCATTTTGCACCTGGGTATATGGAAAAGAAGACCTCGAATCAAGCGTTAGAGTCTCTAGTGGCTTGGGTCTGTGGAGTTGTGAAGTAAGTATGAGATGTTTTCACTCTTTGGGTAATGTGGACCTGGGTACCAGCTTTCATGCTTTACAGCTTTTTAAAATTGCTAAAGATGCAAAGATCAGGCTAGATAAATGTTTTGCTTGTCACCAAAGAAACATTGCCATCCAGCTCAGTATTTTTCTGTTAAATGCGGTTTTATTCGAATAAAGTGTGAACTTGTACAATAATATCTAATGCTTGTAATTTCAGTATGAATCTCGTAATTTCAGTATGAATGTTCGTTACTTTTACAATTCGAATACCGTAAATCCTCGAATTGGCTCCTTCCTTGAGAAAACCCCCCTTTAAATAAGCTCCCACCCTAGAACTACAAATTATCAATAAGCCCCCCTCCCCTTGAAAAAGCTCCCACTGCTACCGTAAATTCTCGAATTGGACCCCTTACGAAGATTGTTGTAACCCAGACTTTTTATAATGCAAGGTATCATCGTATGATGTTGTCACGAGTGAAGCCATTGCACAAAATGGTTCAGCAAACAACGACCTCACTAGACGAGGCAGTGGAAAAACTGGATGGGATGCAGAGCAAGTTGGGTAACCTCAACAATCGCATGGTTTCATTGTCTGGGAAATTTGAAGATGCCTCTGTAGATAAAAGCAGGCAGGGATTGTTGACGGACAATCAGCAACATCAGCTTTCAAGGGCAGCGTATTTCGAAAAGGTGCTCATGAAAATTCTATATTTGCATCTGCCAAAAACAAACGACAAGCAAATTATATTGCCAATTGTGTCATTTATTGCCAGAAATCACTTTTGATAAGTGGAAGCAAGACTTGCAGATCTTGAATATGTTGTACTACTAAGCAGTTATTTTTGTATTTCTCTAATTATACATTTTTTATTTTGAATTGATTGCCTGAGGTACATGCTTTCTTGAAACTTCACAATAACAATTTATGTTCCGTAGTAAACTCTTTCTAAATTGCTTTGCCGATTCTTCAGCTGCATATAAAAAGGTCTTCCATATGAATTTTCCATTTATTATTTTGCATTTTGTTTATGGCAGCTGCTGTTTGCTGGAAGGCAGCAATGGACAAGAGTTCTTGAGTCTATAGCGCACAGAAGGCAATCGATGGTTGGTAACGTCGCGATTTCGGTAGGATTTGCAACTTACCTTGGCTTTTATGACCACGAATTCAGGAAAACAATGACTGAACTGAAATGGCCTGCCTGCCTCAAAGAGCGGGGAATTGTAATAGATATAAAGATTGCAGATAATTTGACGGTTGATATAACATTAAGCATGGCGTCAATGGATACCAAAGCTTTCGTAAAGAACCTTGAGGAGGGAGCTGGCTCAAACGAGGCCGTTGCCGAAAATGTGACCGCGGCAGACAACATGCAGGATGGAGAAAGTATGGATGTGAAAGAGCCTGCTGCTGAGGAGAAGCAATCAGAAATGCCGGGGGTGGAACAAGATAACAAAGTTGCAGACGACGTTGCATCTCTTAAAAGTTCAGAATCAGAGAGAAAGAAACAACTGAAGGAAGTAGAAAGCATGTTGTCAACAGGGGGAAATTCCTTGTATATGTATGACCAATTCCTGCTAGCAGTTCTCAAATTGCTCACTGGTGACACGTTAGAGAGAATGTGGATTTCTAAAGGGCTGAATTATAGACAACTGGAAGACGCTTCGATTCTCTTTGCGTCTGTACAAACGCCTGTTCTACTAATGGATCCATACAACCTGGCGATGGGCCTATTTTCAATTATTGATACCAATGTTGTCACTCTCGACTTTATGCAAAGGTAATTTTTAACAGTAGAAGATAAATGAGTTAGGTGTCTTTTTATGCTTGATTTATCATAATATCAATTCAAAGCACATTATCGTTAAGGACGTTGACTTAAACAACTGCATAAGAAAAATTTAGTATCTGCATTCAGCTTTGAAATAAGCGTCTCTTTGATTAAACCAACGCCCCCTTGAGCAAAGCTCCTTTTTATGCATTTCTTCAATTAATGGTCTATCTCCCTAAGCAATGCTTTTTTACATTAATGAAGGGTGTATCTTACTGTTTATCTTTAGGGCTGATGTTGTTTTGGATGCAATTGAGAGAGCAGTGACTTCTGGAGACACGTTATTGGTGTACAATGTCAGTGGCCATATTGATTCGTTTTTCTTTCCCATCATTGACCATATCAACACCAAATGCCGTCAGCATTTACTGGATGGTAAGCTTCTTCTACTGAACTTGATAAGCACAAATGCACAAATGTCATTGAGATAAAAAAGCATATTTTCATGCCAAAAGTGGAGAAGGGTAGAATTGTGAGAAGAATTAGGTTGTTTGTGCTCCAATGAGAGCAGGAGCAAGTGAGATCTTTTTGTTGCTTGCCTTAGCACTGGGATTGCATTGTAGGCTACCACGCTGTAGCGGAGGCTATCGAGAGGTGAATATAGTGAAAAATGCTTTTAAAACTTTACCGAGTAGCTAACAATGGTAAATTTTTGTTTCTTTCTCAAGCAAGGCTGAGCTCAGTAAAAACCCAGTTATTAGGTCTTGGTTAACGGGAGGAATTAATCAGGAGGAGGAACAGCATTTAACCAGGAATTTTAGCAAAACATAAAGATAATGTAGACTTCGTGAAAAGAATAGAAAAAGTTATTTTCTAGGGGACATGTTCGCTTCCAACCTGCTTATTTGCTCTTTTTTATCGATTTGACCTCGAGAAGACAGAAGGAGAGAGGATTGATTGGGTTCCTAGATCCTTGTCAAAACAGACAAGTGTCTCTTTTTTCAAGACAAGGCACTCTTACACACTTACAAGTACAGCATCTTTGAATAGGCCAAAGGTGATGATTAAACGCACTTTGGCATCTCCTCATGAGCGAAAGTAGAATACATATTTTTCTTTTTTCCTTCTTTAGAGCCAAGTGTCATCAAGATGAATGGACGACGCCTGATGATCCACCCATCCTTCCAATTAATAATCGCCCACAATTCCCCCTTTCCAAACATCCCTGACCAGCTTGCCTCTACAATGACTGTTATTGATCTTCGCCCGCACACCAATGGTATCTTGCGATACTTTTTATTGCAAGGCATTCAGAGACTGAAGCCAGAAATACACAACGCCGACAACAAAGTTTACTATGAGCTCTTCCAATGCTACGACACCCTTGAGAAGCTTGACAGCACGTCCATGGCTCTGATACGAGGCAAAGAGGGCTCCGGTATGTGGGAAGAGACAGAGACAATAACAAGCTTGGTGAAGAAAAGGGCAAAGGTGTGTTAATGGTAGCAGAGCATGGCGCTAATTTTTTTCTAGCGCTTCATCTGCATTATTGAAGTTTGTAAAAACCATTGTATTATTTTTTACTATTTTTCTTCTTTAGCAGTTTCTTGTTAGAAATATGTCGTTAATGTAAATTTTTTTATCTGATTGTGTAGTTTGTTAAATGCCAGCCAAATTGGCTCAGACTAAATAATTTAGTTATTTTGAAAACTGAATGAAACTTTTACACATTAATTCATTTTCCTCTTACGTAGATGGCATCAAGGTTTTCACAGGTCATTCTAGCCCTGCAGCGACTGCAAAGCCATAGAGTGAAATTCATGCCACTTGCCCAGTGTGTTCTCTCTGCTTTTAACGTCCTGCTTTCATTGAGCGCCCTCAGGGATGAATACCAGTTCCCTTTTGATTTCTTGGTCTCAGTCTTTGATTCGGCGACGGAGAGGGATGCTGCGGAGGTTGATACTAGAATGGTTTACTTGGCGGAAAACGAAAGAAACAACGCAACGAGGTTCAGGTCAAGGCGAGACAAGGAAGAAAAGAGCCTGAAAAGCACCGCAGAATTGCTTGGCGTTAATCTTGATAGGATCCAGACTGCTTTGAAACAAGAGGGAAAAGGGTTTGCCCACTTAAAAGGTAACTGTGTGCCGCTAAATACAATTTACGAACAGTTTTTCTCTTTGCTTAAGGAGAACGTTTAGCTACATAATGTCAGTTTAAGATATGAATTTTATTTTCACCTTGAACAAGGACCACCGGAAAAGTCCCATTTTGTACTCACAGTCCTGAAATGAAGGGATGGACAATGACAAGTTGTCTCTATAGAAATGACATTTAGTTTAGTTGTGTTAATATTTACTCGGTTCCTTTTTTCATACTTCTAGATAAGAATTTAACAGTGTGACGACGACTTTCAACTGAATTCATGTTGAAAGCTGTACGATTCATTTCTCTTTCTCTTGATCTACGATTGAGATCAAGAAGATTGAAAAAAAAATGATTTTCTAATAAATTCAAAGTCGTCATCATTTGCAAATACGGCTGTCAAAAATTCTTCATACATTCTTTAATGAAGATTGCTATATGTATTTCCACTTTAACAACTAAGGCTTTTTCATACTGATCTGTTAATTCTTTATTTTCTTCGCAACAGGCACCAAAAGCTCGCACCAGTCTGCCAGCAGCTTTGATATTGATGGAAGCATTGATTTACCGGAAGAGATGGATATAAATGTCCCGGATGTCGTCGAAGGCATTGATGAAGAAATTCGCGAGACTTGCCGCAAGTTTTTCAAAAACTTCTACAAGCGTGTTTCGAAGTGAGCACATTTCCTATCTTTTTTACAAAATATTTTCTAATAATTAAATAAAGTCAATTGCTTAATCCTCAAATTTCTACCCAAACATTGTTAATAGATATAGAATTTCCACAGTATTTTAAGATAGGATCATATTTAAAGTTCTTTTTTCTGTCCACCTTTCTCAATCAAGATACTCAAGCTTTTCATTTTATCACTTTAAGTAATAACTTGTTTCTGTAATTTCACCATTCTCTTTATAACACTCTGTAGATTCCTGGTTTTTGTCTCACTCACAATTATGCAAAAATCTAAGGCAAAAATGCAAGGAATCCGTGATTTGTAGACTGTCTGGAATGGACATTGCCGTTTCTTGTGTTCCTCGTGAACTGTAATTCATCTTTTAACTTCTACAGGACATTGACTTCAGATCATCTAGAATTGTTCACGTTGCTTTGTTGGATTCGAATGGAATCAGTGCAGCTTTCGCCTCCTGACCTAAACACAGTCAAATTACTTTTGCAAAAAGGTTTGTGTTTCTTATTCAAATTGAAAAGAAGAAAAAAGATTCTCAATCTTAAGATGTTTGCTGCGAAATTTTTGATAATCAATTTCAACTCTAAACAAAACACTTTTCTAATAGATCTCCATTAATTGTGTTGCATTTCCAACGCAGTTAAATTTTTTGTCACTTGCCCAAGCTTGATGGAATGCTCTGGATTTTTTTTCTGACTGAAAACCTTCTTCAGCTAATATATAGCCATACTTTAATGCAATCGACTGAAGGTATCTTTTTCCCAGATGAATTCAAAATGGATGCATCAGCGATGCCAGATAAACCAAAATGGCTGCCAACTGACCAATGGAAACTATTGATTGCAATTTCATACAGTGAGCCGTTGCTTGAAGGTGTCATCAAATCATTCGGGAGGTCTTCTGATGCCTGGTTGAAATGGTATTCATCTAGAGTTCCGGAGGACGAAGACTTGCCGGAAGAAACACCAGCTCCTGAACCTGGGAACGCGGAAGAAGATGACGCAGCGTTGGGCAGTGAAAATGCAGATGTAAACAAAACATTTGAATCAAATAGCAAATTCACAAAGTTACTTCTCATAAGATGCTTGCGTCCTGACCGTTTTCAGTCAGCGATGACCAAG